>NC_134508.1:4839065-5439065 GCF_027942865.1 Odontesthes bonariensis
CATGAGTCATGACCTTACAAACCCAACAACGGTGAGGTCCACATTTGTCTATCATGGCCTGGGTAAGTTTTGTTAGTTAGTTAGTTAGTTAGTTAGTTACCTGCAGTGTTAGCCGAGGACATGCTAACGTTGCTAACGTTGCTGGGTTCAGATTCACCAACGTTAGTCCGGAGCAGATCGAAAACGCGACATTCATTCATAGTTATTGCATGTTGGTAGTATTTCCTCCCTTTGGTGAAATATTCACTTTGCAAGTTGCCCTGTTGTCGTCTATTTTAGGGATGTGTAACCAAACTTTCGAGCGTTTGTACCGCTTGGGCGCCATGTTTACTGTTGGCTGCTGGCTGCGCTGGACTCGCCACGCAACGTTGCGTGGTGACGTCATTCGCGCCCACTGGAATCGATAAGGGAATCGTTTGCAAAATTGCCAAACGATTCCAAGGAATTGAAACACTGGCAACCGGTTCTCAACAAGAACCGGTTTTCGATTCCCATCCCTAGCTGTCGGTCTTCCCAGGAGTGAACTGGAAGAAAGGAGGGGAAAGAGTTTGCTCACTTCCAGTTGGAAGTCATGGTGTGTATATGTATGATACTGGTTAGTGAACTACAGGAGCAGAATCTGTTGCTGGAGTTACCCAAAAGATGCACAAACAAATTCTGAGATGTCACCCGTTATCAGCTGAATTCAGCCGGAGAGATAGCAGCATTTGTGACGGCTATATCCAACACGAGTGTGCAGGAGCACAGGCCGGCACGCCGAAAGACAAACAGTGCCGGGCTCGTCTGGCTGGCAGCAGTTTGGAGTGTGAGAGCGCAGAGAGTCAAACATCCATCTCAACATCAGTCCTGTCCTGTCCCGTTCTGACGAGATGAGGGAGGAGAAGCTCCACCTTTACAGCAAAGACTCACCCAGAGTGATCTGCCTCCAGGTGCTGCCTTCATACCTGCTGGCCGGGCAGGGCATGGTGACAGCCGGCATGCTGCTGGACCGGTTGCAGGTCAGTGACACAAGTGGGAATGCTGAATGAGGCAGCTCTTCAAAAAAAGTTTAAAAAAAAGTACTCAATTTAGTTCACACAACAGAAAAAGCATGTTTGAATTTTTTTGTAAACTCTAAAAAGTTTTTCGGGCAGAAAACACAGTCATTACTACTGTTATATAAAGTGCTTTCAAAGTTTATCGAGTCATACTGGTTGGCCAATAGATTCTGCCATTTACACTGGAAAAAAATGCCCCTCCAAAAATAAATTTAAAAAAACAACAAATAAAAGACGTTTTTGCTTGAAATAAGCAAAAAAATCTGCCAATGGAACTAGTGAAAATCGGCTTGTCAAGATTTCTTGAAATAAAATGTGATATTTAGGACTTTTGAGATAAAAGTGATCTTGAAATTAGCTTAAAAACCTCTTCAAATGTCAAAAAAAGCTTGTTTCATATGATATGTGACTCAAAACAATTTGTTTTCAAGACTTTTTCATTTAACAAAATATTCCAGATGTATTGTCTTCAAACAAGTCCCTATATCTGGCTGAAATGGTGCTTGTTAGGCAGTTGTGTTTTATATTAAGTGTAATGAGATATTTTGACTAGAAATGAGACAAATATACTTGGTAAGACTTTGATTTTTTCCAGTGTATGGCTCCAGTATTGATTAAAAACAAAGAAGAATTTGGTTACCCTCCGTTATCTGACTAACAAGGCTCTCGCAAGAGTATTAAATGTATTAAATGATGGATTTTAGTTTCCGCATACGCTGTATGTAGTCTGTGCATGAGTCTGTGGATATCTGAGGGGAGGAAACGTTAGTTTTGGGATAGTGGTGTGGCTCTGGAGGTCACAGTGACCCTGTAGATTAGAGAAGGGACCTTGCTCCACGGCAATAAATACACAAACCGGAGTGATAAAACGCTGCTGAATCTACACATGAATTAATCTGCAATCATGGGAAACAACTGAGAATGAGCTGAAGTCCCTTAATGATTTGTTATGTTTGTGTTTAAATGACTTCTTCTATGACTTGATAAAGTGCTACTCCTGCGATATATCTTTTTTCTTTTTTTTTTATCTCAGTAGCAACACCTACTATTTGGGCAGGAGACTGCAGTGAATCCATTGCACTTTATGCACCAGTATAAACACACTGGAAAAAATCTAAATCTTAACAAGTATATTTGTCTCATTGAGTATCTTATTACACTTAATATAAGACACAACTGCCTAACAAGTACCATTTCAGCCAGATATAGGGACTTGTTTTAATATGATACATCTTGAATATCTTGTTAAGTGAAAAAGTCTTGAAAACAAATTGTTTTGAGTCATATTTCACATGAAACAAGCTTTTTTTTTCATTTGAAGAGGTTTTTAAGCTAATTTCAAGATCACTTTTATCTCAAAAGTCCTAAATATCACATTTTATTTCAAGAAATCTTGACAAGCCGATTTTCACTAGTTCCATTGGCAGATTTTTTAGCTCATTTCAAGCAAAAACGTCTTTTATTTGTTGTTTTTTAACTTATTTTTGGAGGGGCATTTTTTCCAGTGCAGTTATGGTGCCACGTTGACGTCTCAATTCCGTTGTGCAACAACTAATGCAGTGAGCATAATCAGCACTTAAGTCTCACTCTTTGAAAAATAACTGCTGCCATGTTAAAAAAAATGGCTATATGGATCATGACTTCATCTTGTTAAAATGAGGCGCATTGTTTAAGATTTGATTAACATCATTAAAGGGTCTAGTTCTTGTATGATCTCGAAACATTTGTCTTGGATTTTCATATAAAAGTTGCCATCATTTTTAATCAAGGTTCTCACTCAAGCAGCAGAAGCTAAAACAGTAGCCTAACATTAAAAGAGTGAGAGCTGGCAGCTCTGCATGAAGCTTTTTTTAAGCTTTAGTTTAACAAGGCTACGCTAATGAAGCATTTGATTAGCTACACTGTCAACTAAGTATTACAGGAATTTCCAATAGCAGCAGTGTTTGCTCTTTACAGAGTTGCATCTATCTCTCACTGAGAAGCATCTTTACAATGGAAATTTTACCAAGATAACTTGGTATCAAGCTAAAGTTAGCTTTTGGTATCTTCATGATGCTGTAATAATACAGCTACTTAACTAGCTGGTTAGCAATCATGTGATTTTTTTTAGCTAAACAAGTAGCAAGTTAGCTTTTTTTATTAACACTATCAACCAGCTAGTTTATGTCTTTAGTAATATTCTGACATTTTTAGCACTGTTTTAGCTAACTCTTAAGATTTGTCAGGCTTGTGACTAAATTAAAAAGAAAATGACAAAAATAAACTTAAAGCATCCGATTACTTACATTAACGTCTTTGGTTTGAATAAGCTGATGCCGTATTATGAATCAAAATTTGAATTTTCACAAAAGAAATCAAAATTCAACCCAAACTGTATAAAGCCAGGTTCTAAATCTTTGCTAAATGTTGTTCGTAATTTTGTGTTTTGCCAAAGAAAAATGAGGAAAATATCCTCAAAGATATGGACTATTGATTGATTGAGTGTTTATTTCAAGCTTTTTTTTTTCCAGGCAGATTACAAAATAAATACATTTCCATAATACATATGAATTTACATATTCATCTAGAACAAAGGTAACAGAAGTCAATACTCGCTCGAAAGGGAGTGAGATGAAGTAAAAATACTTATTTGCTCCCACCCCCATTCGAAATTACAATTTGTATGGATGCGTCTTACATACATTGGCATAGATTTTAACTTTCAACCTAATTTTAACATATTATTACACATATCTTCTCATCTCTTATTTGATGTTAATCACAATTTATATGATGATAACATAATAGCCCGTGAATATACATTTCGAAATTTTGTAATGAATATTCACAGATATAAAACAGATGATTTTTTTTTTTATTTGTTATTTTTTATAAATACTATAAATTCTAAGTTCTGCTTGGATACGCATATGTTTTACTACCCTAGTTGATACTTCCTGTCCTGTTCAAATCTGGACAAGAGGACAATTTCCAGTTTTTATGATATCTAATTTGCCACTGAGAGAGGTGGAGATGCTATGAGTCATCACTGAAACTGTAGTGTTGGCAGCCTCTGCACTCCATTTACTTCTGTGTAAGGAAACTAGCCGTGACCAACATTCGACAAAACGTCCCCGATTGTGACCTGAGATTAAAAACCCTCTCAACTTATTATTCATTGCTGCTTTTTTATAGTCAGTTTCCGAAGATATGGCAAAAGATCATCTTCAAGAAGAGAAATGAAGCCCACTCCATGTCCAGTGAGTGAGCTGATCTGTTAATTGGTGCATGTGAGCAGCACACAGCACCTATACCGCTCAGTCTTTAACAGCTGTCAGGAGGGGGAGCTGCAGAGTCCGGAGCCCCTGCAGAGCCGTGCCTCAAGGACACTTTTCAGCTGAGTCACCGTCCTTCTGTCTGAGTGTCTGTGAGGAATGTGAGGACGTACTTTTTCGAAGCATTCTGCACACATTTATGTTTCTTTACACTTTCTACTTGATGTAGTGTGGCCAACGGAGTGCCCAAATGCACAAAACTGGAGCAAAGGGCCGGAACATGTTGAATTTCTATCTCTTTCTCACATTGGAAACTGAATTTTAGCCCAAAGGGGTTTGAATTTCATATCTTTCACTTTTCACTAAACATGAAGAAGCAGCATTTAGCTGTTATGCTGCAAACAAGTGGAACAAACTGCCAGTGGAGATTAAACTTTCACCAAATGGAGACATTTTTAAATCCAGGTTAAAAACATTTCTGTTCTCATGTGTCTATGCATGAAATCTGCACGATATCTTTGAACTTATCTGGACTGTTGCTTGTTTTTAAATTCATTTAAATGATTTTATTTGTTTCTCTTTATATTCTTTTATGTATTTTTAATGCTTCTTCCACTCCCTGCTGCAATGCTTTTATTTTATGTAAAGCACTTTGAACTGTTTTGTACATGAAATGTGCTATATAAATGAATTTGATTTGATTTGATTTGATCTCTGTCCAGACAGTTTTATCTGTTTACATTTACAATTTATCGGAATTGTAAATGACAGAAGAAATAGAGTGATGTGTTTAGAATAGAATCGCATTTATTGTCATTATAATTTACATTACAATGAAATTTGGTTGCAACTCCAAAGGTGCTTATAAAACAATCAGAAATTAAAACAAAACTATGTTTAAAATAAATTTAAATATATTTAAATAAAATGAAATAAAATGAAGGCACAGTATGAAATATAAAATAATATATGGTAGTGAATAGAACAGAGTTATTTAAACTAATAAAATATTGCACCTTTTTCCGGAATGAGACTGAAAAAAGACAATTAGTGGCAGCTTGTCTCGTGTGTCTATGCATGAAATCTGCACGATATCTTTGAACTTATCTGGACTGTTGCTTGTTTTTAAATTCATTTAAATTATTTTATTGGTTTCTCTTTATATTCTTTTATGTATTTTTAATGCTTCTTCCACTCCCTGCTGCAATGCTTTTATTTTATGTGAAGCACTTTGAATTGTTTGTACATGAAATGTGCTATACAAATAAATTTGATTTGATTCGACTTGTATGTTCCCTCCAGTCGGGGAGGAAAATCTGTGTCCTTCTCAGGCAGCAGCAGCACCACGTGTTGGTGACAGGTACAGCACCTGCTTCTACTTAGTGCGTCACCCACTTAATGTGAGGACGCTGAGGTGGAGGGAAAGGAGGAGCTATCAAAGAGCACAGCTGCAGTACCCTCTAAAGTGGTCTGCAAAGAAGCCAGAAGGAAGAGGAAAACTCTCGTCCCCTTATCATTCGTCATCCATCTCGCCTCTCAGCCTGGACGGACGGCCCGGCTCTCCCCTGCTCAAAATGAAGAAGGGGCTCCGGTCAAGTGGTCAAGCTCCCACGGGGCATCAGCACAGCAGCGAGGAAAAAGAGACAGAGACGTGGACGGACAAGAAGCAGAATGAGTGGCAGCACAGGAGGGCTGAGAAGAAGCTGCTGGCCTTCTGGATGTCCCTGTCCCACAGAACCTGGACCCTCTTCAGGCTTCAGCGCTCGGCTTCGGCCGCCCGGCTGCTCAAGAGTGAGCCATGAGGAGAGAAAGTGTGTGTGTGTGTGTGTGTGTGTGTGTGTGAGTGCATGTGTGTGTGAAGGCCTTTCAATAGCAGAGTGTCAGAGGAGACATCACAAACCTGCCGTCAAGTGGACCTGTGGGAGTGATTAAAGGTTGCGTGCCACCATTTACAAAAGGACTTTTTGCTGCTGCCCTGTTAGAACTGGAGTACAACCGAGGGGTGAAGCACGCTCAGCAGGCTTTTTTTCTTTCTTTTTCACAGAGGAAAACCGTCACCTGTGATCAGAGATCGGGACTCGAGTCGCCGTGACTTGGACTCGAGTCGACTCGAGTCGCTGTTTCGATGACTTGAGACTCGACTCGGACTTGGAAGTTAAAGACTCGGCACTTGACTTGACTTGAGACACGATGACTTGAATGACTTGAGTGTTAAGCATCTAGCATAACTTCCAACTTTGTTCGTCATTTGAAGATCCATTCTGACCAGTAAGTGCTCGTCAAATTAGCTAATATTATCCTGTTAGCCTCATTGGTAGTTAGCTAACGTTAGCTTGATATGATACGGGGTGGACAGGTTGGACAGATTGGCCAATGATGTTTACTGACAGTTACTTATATCTTGTCTTTTCACTTTATTAAGATCAGATTCTGCAGGTAAAATTGCAATAATAAGGTGACTTTACTTTGACTTGACTTTGACTTTGACTTGACCTATTACAGGACTTGGACTTGGACTTGACTTTGACTTGACCTATTACAGGACTTGGACTTGACTTGGACTTGGACTTGACTTTGACTTGATCTATTACAGGACTTGGACTTGACTTGGACTTGGACTTGACTTTGACTTGACCTATTACAGGACTTGACTTGACCTTGACTTGACTTGACTTTGACTTTGACTTGACTTTGACTTGACTTTGACTTGACTTTGACTTGACCTGTTACAGGACTTGGACTTGACTTGGACTTGGACTTGACTTTGACTTGACCTATTACAGGACTTGACTTGACCTATTACAGGACTTGACTTGACCTATTACAGGACTTGACTTGACCTTGACTTGACTTGACTTGACTTGACTTGACTTGACTTGACTTTGACTTTGACTTGACTTTGACTTGACCTGTTACAGGACTTGGACTTGGACTTTGACTTTGACTTTGACTTGACTTTGACTTGACCTATTACAGGACTTGGACTTGACTTGGACTTGGACTTGGACTTGACTTGGACTTGGACTTGACTTTGACTTGACTTGGACTTGGACTTCACTTGGACTTGACTTTGACTTGACCTATTACAGGACTTGACTTGACTTTGACTTGCCCAAGAAAAAATGACTTGGGACTTACTTTTGACACTTGCACATGTGTGACTTGGTCCCATCTCTGCCTGTGATTCAAAGAGCCTTGACCGAGGTTTGACCACCTGGGAACATTAAGAAAAACACGTGACACCTCCAGCTCAGCGGGATCGTCAAATAGCCGTCAAACCAGCCGTCAAACCGGCCGTCCTTATTCTACTCCCTTTGGGACTCAGAGGCCTCTCCAGACAGGGACGGGTTAATGTGTCACCTGCAGCCATGGTGGTGACACATCTGGCTCTGGAGCTGCGTTTCCAGGGCAAGAAGCTGAGAGGCTTCACCTGCAAACTGACCCGCTCGGCCCACAACTTCCTACCCGAGAAGTCGTGGATCATCGCGGCACAGGTCCTCCTGCCGTTCCTGGTGTCCGGCCTGGGCATGGTGGCGGCCGGCATGGTCATGGATATAGTGCAAGTATGGGAAACTAGAGCTCTCGAGTGTGTTAGTGTGTGAGACTCATTCCGTACACGTAATTCTAAAGTTCGAAAGTGTTACTACAGAAGGTGAATCTTGGTCATGCTTTGACTTTTCATGATCACCACTCTTTTTATGTTTCCTTCAATTGAGTAAATCTGAGTGGTCGGGATGAATGTTGACGCTCATGATGCTAACAGGCCATGAAGAAAATATCGTAGGGCTTGGCAACAATTAAAATCTTTAATCTAATTAATCACACGATTTCCCCGATTAATCACGATTAATCGCATTTGTACGCAGAATCCAAAAATGAATCCAAAAGTAGTGTATAGCTTTTAGCATTTAGCTTTATTTTAAATGTGCTGCCATATGAATGAAAGTGCCATAACATTTGTTGTGCAAACACACTTTTAACATCAGCATCTTTCTGTAGTTTTTATGTAGAAGCCTCGCTCCACTGTCTGTTTCCTTGAATGACTTGCTGCTATCAGTTGTGTGTTTTGCCTTTAAGTGATATTTTAGACTGGAACTACTACGCTGAGAAGACAATTCAACTTGGCAGTGTTTACAGATGACTTTGGTTCTGTCGACTCCGCCGTCTGGAAGAACTTTTAAAATGAAAATGGCCGAGTAAAAGTTCCGTACCCTTCTCCATGTTTGGTGGATCCGCCGATTACTTTCTTTTCCGGTTCCGCAGCAGACAGCAACAGACCTTTACAAAATAAAAGCCTGTGAGCAACAGACTTTTACAAAATAAAAGCCTGTGAGCAACAGACTTTTACAATAATAAAATAAATAATAAAACAGGGGTGGTCTATGGCGTAGTGGGTTGAGCAGGAGCCCCATGAACAAGAGGCCCTGTGCTGCGTGTTGTTCCCCCTCTCTCTGTCCCCTGCTTCCTGTCTCTCTGAACTTTCCATTAAAGGCGCAAAAGCCCCCAAAAAAAAGTTTTAAAAATAGTACCTGCGTTAATGCGCGATAAAATATTTATCGACGTTAAATAATAACGAGTTAACTCGCCCAGCCCTAAAATATAGACATGTTAAACAAACTTTACAAATTGAGTCAGGCAGCACAGAGCCTGCTTATAATTTAACCCACCAGCAGTGCAACATGAGTGGCAGTGTGAAATATTCAGCCGGTCAGGGTCCTGCTTGTTGAAGTATAAATATCTGTCACATCTGTCAGGTTTTAAGGGAGATACACGGAAATTCAGGCACTCATCAAATCAGTCTGCACTGATGTGTCAAATACCTCAGGACGTCGAAATCTTGAGAGATAGTGAAAAGAATGGTTAGTCATTTTGAATGCATATGAACGTACAGCATAAAGGTCACTTAATACATACAACCCCGATACCAAAAACATTGGAATGCTGCGTAAATTTCATCAAAAATAGAATGCAGGGATTTGCGAATCTCTTAAACCTAACATTTTACTCAAAGCAGTGGTGAACATATAAAATGATGCAAATGAGACATTTTATTATTTCATGAAAGACATTAATTCGCCTTGAATTTGGTATCAACAACACGTCTCAAAAAGGTTGAGGCAGGGTCTTGTTAACCACTGTGTAGCACCTCCCTTTTTTTACAGCCTGTAAGTATCTGGAACTGCAGGGGATTCAAAGATCACGGGCATCCAATATTGCCTTTTGGTCGAATGGCCTGTTGGCAGTGATGTTTCCAGAGTCTCTGAATCTTTTGATGAAAATGGAATATCCAAACTTTTTGTAATTCTACAAACAAAAGTTCAATATAAAATATTTTGTCCAAGTATTTTACAATAGTCTGCATGAGGAGATTATTAACTGAAAATTAAATATATTGACCACATTTAGCAGGTCTCTAAGGTATATAGTATTCAAGGGGGAAAAAATACTAAATTAGGCTAAAAGTCAGGTTGAGAAAAAGTTGATTTGCTCGGTGGTTTCCCTGGGATACATTTAGACAGTGGCATCAGAGGCCCACTTGTGTGTTTTTCAGCACTGGGAGGTGTTCAAAGAGATCTCAGAGGTGTTTATCTTGGTGCCAGCTCTGGTGGGACTGAAGGGAAATCTGGAGATGACATTGGCATCCAGACTGTCAACAGCAGTGAGTGCAAACACACAAACACACACACACACTCATCAGCAAACCACACAAGTATGGAAACAAAAAACGATTGAAAATGTTTAATACTGAATTGATATCAATGTTCTTAAGTACAATGTTGAGCACTGTCCTCACTCTTGGCGCCAGCTTCCTTGAGAAATTTCCACACCAACACTTGAGACCATGTGATGAGAAAATAAGGTTATGTAAACTTGTTTCCACCCGCAGGCCAACACGGGGCAGATGGATGAGGCCGAGCAGCGGTGGAGGATGGTGCTCTGTAATCTGGCTCTCATTCAGGTGACACTGCATCCTATTAATAACACCCACTATCACTTGATTCTCTCTCTGCTGGCTTCAGGACAATTTGATTTAAATCAAGACTCTGCTAGTGTCATAGCATCACCTTCCATTTCAAAATACTCCACTTACGCAACTGTTCTGAATGGTAAAATCCCAAAGTTCGACGCTTTCTTTTATCGCCTGCTGGTCGTGGATATTATTCTCTTACAGCCTCAGTTGGAAACAGAATAATTTACAAAAATAAATAAATAATAATAATAATAATTATGATAATAATAAATAAGACTTCAAGTTTCAAGTTTATTTATTGAACAAAGGGACAGCATATATTACTAGCATTTAAAACAAAATGCAAAATATACAAGATTGTAGTCATATGGCTAATTTCTATCTTTAGTCCCTTGACAGGTTTGATGTTCCTTAAAAAAGAAATAAAAAACAAGTATTGCACACAATTGTAAAATTAAAAAGTCAAAGATATCTCACTCATTTTAAAATAAATAATACAAAATACAAATACAAAGTTAAATACAGCAATAAGTTAAGAACAACTGCCAGTACCAACTATATTGAATTATGTTGACAGTATTGTTTATCCAATTTTGATAAATTAACCCTAAATGAAACCACAAAATACAGTGGGTGAAAAACAGCAGGTCAGTTCACGATAACAAGTGTACCTAAACTGGCAGATTTACAACTAAATCTGACTTTTTTTGATGGAATATTATTCTCTGTCTAATCCCTGTGAGTGAGACGAAGTGGCAGTCTTGCTTAAAGCTTGAATTTTAAGATAGATACTAACTGACTTTCAAGGGATGGAGGTAACGTTTAATTAGGCACATTGATTTTGAAAATGTATTTGTGCAAACAAGCATGTAGGAGATTTATTCATGTTCTTAAGCCCTATTCGGACGGGACTAGTTCAATGGGGGGACGCATGGTAATGTTGGTTAACCAAACGACGCCAGGGAGAAGAAATGACCAATTCGGACGGGACAAGAAATCCCTGTAATATTCATCTAACATGGGAGGAGTTGTTGGTTATGCACAACCATCACATCCTGCATGCTGCACGTCTTCATTTCACTTCCGTAAACCCCATCTGTAAACAGACATGGCGCCGACCATGCGTGCTTGCAAGCAGCGCTTCATCCAGAACCTCCATGTTTGCAAACAGACACACCTAATTGTTTCTCTCTTTAAAAGGATGTGACGACATATTCCATTCTTATTACCGAAGGTCGCATTCGCACGGGATTAGTATTACCTATGGTAGATACTCCGGACCGTTTCACAGGAGGTAGAATTCTCAGCAAAGTTTACCGACATACTCCGCTATCTTTACTGACATGGCGCGTTCGGACGGGACTAGATTTCCCGGTTATTATTACTTTACCCCAGGTCCCCCCATTAAACTAGTCCCGTCCGAAAAGGGCTTTAAACACGACCTGTGACGGTGTCCTTTAAAGTTTAGGCCTTACAAAGCTACAGGAGGTAGATACGTTTCTAGTCTTTCTTTCCACAAAGTACTGATAAGGAGGATTTAAAGACAAAAGCTTTACTAATATAACTACGTCACTTCCTGGTGGGTTTAGATGATAACGTTACTTGGTAAGGGCTGGAAACCCATCACGATTACATTTAAAATACATTCTTCATACAATTCAACCACACTGTCATAGAAGCCATTTTTACTCTTCACATGCAGTTGCTCCCACGACCACTACTGGTCGAATACCCGTCATAGTAATTAGGCGTTCTATTTTCAATTCAATTCATTTTATTTATATTGCGCCAAATACAACAAATGTCATCTCAAGGCACTTAAATAATAAAGTCCAATTCAAGCCAATTGGAATTCAATTAATTGTAATCATAATTATTTATAAAATAATCCAATTCGTTCATACATTGGCCTGCATAAGCCTTCGACCCATCGAAATGGTTTGAGCAGGATATCAGTTCTAATATTTCGTGGGGGCATTTTTAGGTTTTAAAAAAGTATTTGATATTGATTATAGATTATAAATGGAAAAATTGAGAGGCATGGCATTAAGATATTACATACTTAAAAGTTAAGTTACTATCATAACAAATATCAGTATGTACAACTCAATAATGTGAAGTCTTTTTTTAATTGAAATGTACTTGTGTGGTTCCACAGAGTTTATTGCTGGGCCCATAACTTTTTATACTGTATATGAAAATATATGTTTTGCGTCTTAATGACTTTAAAAGATTTTACTTGCAGATGATACTAACTTATAATCTGAAAAGTGTGGAACAGAACGTGGCCACAAAACAGTGAACTTTTGCCTTTTGAAAACAACTCAAACCTCAAAACTTTGCCTAGCTGCTAGCTAGGGTTAATTATCAACATTAATTTATTCTCTGCCTTGTCTTTCTCACATATTTCCCCCTCTGCTTTCTCATCATAAACCTTTAAACGTTTTGTCCTTTTGCGATGAATAAACATAAAAAAGAAGAAAAAAATCACATCTTTCTGCTTTGTTTTTTGTTTTCAGGTGCAGGCCACAGTTGTGGGATTCCTGGCAGCGATAGCAGCCATGGTTCTTGGTAGTCTGTCCAGAGGAAGAGTGGATGTTACCCAGGCTGCCATCCTGTGTGCCAGCAGCGTCACCACTGCTTTCATCGCAGCGCTCGCTCTAGGTCAGACAACGGCATGAACCGCTGCAGAGGAGTGAATTGCTGAGAATGTGACAGACACACAGAACATCACTGATTATGTGAGGTTGATATTCTGCTAACTTGAACTTTTTGTCATGTGCCATGTCAGGTCTTGTGATGGTGGCAGTGATCGTTTTCTCCAGGAAGGTGGGCATCAACCCTGATAACGTGGCTACGCCCATTGCTGCAAGCCTCGGAGACCTAATTACCCTGTCTTTGCTCTCTGGTGTCAGCAGCTTCTTCTTCTGTTACAGAGGTCAGAGGTCATTCACTACATCAGCATACAACCACAGCCATTATAACTAACAGCCTTGCCACTTACTATTAAGCCCCATTGCACCGGCTTTTGGCTGCAGTTCCACCAGAATTCCACTGGGGGCGTCGGTGGAGACCAGAATGAATGGGGCCCAATAGAGCTAGATGCTACAAATGGTCAATTTCACCTAAGTCTCCTCAAGAGCGCTCAGATTTGAATGTAGTTTCTGAGAGCTCAACATGGGTTTCAAGTCAAAAATCTACTGAACGAGTACATATATCGCTTTGATTTCTTACAGGTTGGCTTCTTGTTGTCCACCACGCGCTAGCATTGTGCTAATGACAGCTGGTCGACCGGCGAAATAATGAATTACGACCAGAGGCACCGCTTGACGGCTCTCTCCATACTAAGCGACAACAGAATTAAGATGGACTTTTTCCGCTTATGTTACCACACATTCTCTCTTACTACAGCTCTTCCTTGAAAACGCTGCTGCCTTTGAGACCAACAACAAGCAGGATTGTTGCCGTAAAGCGGCATCTCCGGTCGTAAGCTATGTATGACGTCATATACACTTAAAATCCTTTTTTTAAGCAAATGAGTGGCTCTAAAAATCTAAAACTCAGCCATGGGTATTTTCTAAACACCCTTTTTCGAAAACAACATTCAAATTACTAAAGAAAAAATTATATCTTGAGATAAGGGCACGAAAGGGCGTATAGCTCCATAGGACTCCATTCATTCTGGTCTCCAAAATTGAGCGCCCCACGTGGAAAAAGGGTGGAACTGCAACCAAAATCGCCTCGTTGGAAACCGGAAATGCACCGTGAGTTGCGAATCTGTAGTATTATAGAATCTGTGATACAACAGAACTACATAGTATGTCCATATGCATTTGCAAGCACACTAATTTGCAGATCAGATGAGCGTCTGAAATACGAGACTGTTAAACGTATGGACTAAGCAAGAAATGTTGTGACGGGGTGGGTTGGCAGGACACGGATGCAGACTCAGAGGTGTAAGGCAAAAAAAATCTGGGTTTTATTCATAAAACAAAGTTAAACAAAAGGTGCGGCTGAGCCGGATGACAAAAAAAACTAACCCTAACCCGAAAACGAAAACAAAAGACTTGACATGATATTGGGAAAAAACACTTATCTTGGGTACGTAGCGTTGTAGCATGAAGGAGTGAAAATCAGAAAAAGGATTTCACAAAATAACAGGGGAGCTTGGAAACTAAATAGGGAACTGGGAGTGCAGCTGGGGACAATGACAAACAGGTGACGTGAGTGAATCCAATGAGCAAACAGAAACTATGGGGAAGGCAACGGCAAAACTAAATACAAGACCTGGACTAGAAAACTAAAAACCAAACATGAGCCAGAAAACCAAGACATGAAACAAACCAAAACATGATAAAAACACAAAACCAAGAACTCTAAAACATGGGGAACAACCCCCATGGACTTGACAAGAAATAGATCAGAATTCACACAGCTGGATAAAAGAAATGTTGTATTGCTAGAGGGGTGTTTCCGTCAGAAGAGGGCAGCGAAATCCCTCTTGCAAAAGTTCACTGAGCAGAGGCAGTAAAACTCTTCCTGTTTTCATAATTCCTAGAACAGCTAGATATGTTTATTTCCTGTCCACTGAGTGTCAGATATAATCTCTGCTACGTTGCTCTGCAGACATGTGGTACCTGCCCTCTGGGGTGTGTGTCTTCTTCCTGCTTCTCATCCCAGTGTGGGTCATCATTGCCAGCCACTCTCCACCAATAAGAGAGGTCCTGAAGTCAGGCTGGCAGCCAGTCATTTTGGCCATGTCCATCAGCAGGTGAGCCAACCGGAGACAGGTCATCTTCCTCTCCCTAATCTGACCTGATAATAATTTTTCATCATATAAGTGCCCCACTGAGACTCTGACGAACTGTCATTTCTCTTCGGCTCAGCGTTGGTGGTCTGATTCTGGATAAAACTGTGAGCAACCCAAACTTTGACGGTATGGCAGTGTTCACTCCAGTCATTAATGGTGAGTCGAAGATGGGGTGATGGGGTGCACATGAAAATGATCCATTTGGCAGTGAAATACAGTATACAAACACATTAATTAATGGTTTATAACACACAATGGTAGACCATAATTTTTTGTATTTTTTTCTTATTTCAGGCCTATTGCATGTTTAAAAAAAAAAAGTTGAGAGGTCTAAAAAAAAGTGGTTTGTTGCAAGTGATTGTGATCACTATTGGTTACACAACCAGTAACCACCAAAGGCTGAGTCCTATCCTGGCAGTCTTCCTAAATAAATATTTGGATGGGATTTGCATATTTGAGAAAATCATTAATCCATTCAAGCAATCTGGAGGATTTTCAGTGCGGAAAGGGGAAGATTGATTGAGTGTTTATTTCAAGCTTTTTTTTCATTTTTTTTTTTCAGGCAGATTACAAAATAAATACATTTCCATAATACATATGAATTTACATATTCATAGAACAAAGGTAACATAAATCAATACTCGCTCGAAAGGGAGTGAGATAAAGTAAAAAATACTTATTTGCTCCCACCCCCATTAAAAAATTACAATTTATAAGGATGCGTCTTACATACATTGGCATAGTTTTTAACTTTCAACCTAATTTTAACATATTATTACACATATCTTCTCATCTCTTATTTGATGTTATTATTTATTGTTTAATAACAATTTATATGATGATAACATAATAGCCCGTGAATATGCATTACAAAATTTCTTCAGTTTTGTATTTTGTCATTACTTCCACTTTATATCTGGCCTTGAACTGATGAATAGAAATACACTGCTTAAGTTGTTCCTTCAACCCATTCCAGAGCCGAACCCCAATCACAGACACACACATGCTTTTTAACCACATGGAAAAGGGATTAAAGTGGGAAAACCTTTTTCAAGCATTACAATGCAAAGGTACAATCACAAATGTCACAGTGCAAAAAAGAAGCCTTATGTTAAAGGGATAGTTCGCCTCTTTTGACATGAAGCTGTATGACATCCCATATCAGCAACATCATTTCTGAACATCTTCTTACCCCCTGCTGCGTCCTGTGAGCAGAGTTCCAGCCTCGTTTTGGTGTTGACGAAGGTAGTCCGGCTAGTTTGCTAGGGTCCCGAAAATAAAGCGTCTTGCTTCTCAAAACAATATGCGTTCCACAGAGTAATACATTTGTATCACAAAATCGTTCATCCAGAAAAAGTCAGACCTCACAATCGCTTGGCCCTATTTTCTCTCCCTTCTATTTTCATATCAATGCGTTCAGCCACCTAGCGACAGCCGCGCCTGTTACGGTGTTTCCTGCTCGGTCTACACAGCAGGCAGTGATACGAAGGGAGAGAAAATAGCACCAAGCGATTGTGAGGTCTGACTTTTTCCTGGCGAACGATTTTGTGATGCAAATGTATTACTCTGTTGAACGCATATTGTTTTGAGAAGCAAAACGCTTTATTTTTTAAACCCCAGCCAACTAGCCGGACTACCTTCATCAACACCAAAACGAGGCTGGAACTCGGCTCACAGGACGCAGCAGGGGGTAAGAAGATGTTCATAAATGATGTTGCTGATATGGGATGTCATACAGCTTCATGTCAAAAGAGGTGGACTATCCCTTTAACCTCATGGGCTCAGGGGCATCTGGGATGGACCATCACACTGCAGGAACGTGTTCTGTGGTCGGACCAATGAGTGTTCCAGATCGTTTTTTTTTTGGAAGAAATGACTAAAGGCATCCAGAGAAGTCATAAACCAGCCTCTGGGGTTCGGGGTTGTTCTTCGTTTACACCTCTGCGATGATGGCAGCATCAATGCAGGAAAATACGATGACACGTAGAGAAACAGGGACTGCTTGGAAGACCACATCTTCTTCAGAGACCTTCGTGTGTTTTTCGACAACACAGCGTAAAACCACATTCTACACACAGTACAAAGGCATGACTGAGAAGGAAGAGGGTACGAGTACTGAACGGATCTGCCTGCAGGGCTGACCTGTCCTCACTGTGGTGCAAAGGAAAATACAGAATATAAAACTAAAACAGAGTTTGTGGAATACTTAACGAGCTTGAAAGTGATTCTTTATCATTTATCACAGCCTGAACCCTCTCAGACGAGCTTTCTGGCCTTTCTTTAAGGAGTCTTCAGGAATAGTTCTCCAGGCTTCTTGAAGGACATCCCAAAGCTCTTCTTTGGATGTGGGCTGCCTTTTGTTGCGTTCTCTGCCAACATGATCCCACACTGCTTCAGTAATGTTGAGCTCCGGGCTCTGGGGAGGATTCATCCCTCCATCAGACCTGCTGCCGCTGATTTTCAGCCCACTTCTTGTGTCCTTTGGCACAGCTCAGCCTTTTCTCCCTGTTTCCCTTCCTTAAGAACGGCTTCCTGACAGCCACCCTTCCATGGAGCCCATTTCTGATGAGGCTTCAGTGAAAGGTAGATGGATGAAGGTCCAGATGCATCTCTCAGGTCCATAAGGACATCACCTTTAGACACTGTTCATCTGCTGTAGATAGTTCTTCTTCTTTTGTCCTCCACTTGGCCAGTTTTCTCAAATTTCTTGAGGACACACTGTTCACTCTGCTGAGATATACCAAGTTTTCAGCTAAGAGCTCTTTGGGAATCACCTTTTTGGTGCAAAAATAGTATTTCATGTCTGTCAAACTGTTGTGTCTTTGGTATTTTTCATAGATGCAACTAAGGAAAATGGAAATAAACAATGTGTCTGCAAATGGCTGCTACTAAGTGCTTAAAGTGCCAATTTATCATTCAAATAGTTTCTTCACTAAGTTGCCCATTATCTGTAGACACAACACTGGCTCATCCAATGAGTTATGTTTCTTTTATATGCTTGAATGATTCATAGGTCAGTGTTAAGAGATTTAGCAAACAAAAAAAAAATCACATTCCTCTTTAAAAATGCTCAGGAACGAGGACTGGACTGAAAATGAGTGAAAATGCAGCCAACGTCCAAAGAAACACTTTCAGAAAGACCTTCAGAAAGGCTAAAGAACTATAGCTCAAGACCACTTAAACATATTACATGAAAGTCTGGCTGCTTGGAAGCTAAATCTAATGAGATGAGGAGTGAATCAAGACTTTTGCACAGTACCACATGTTTATGTAAAGATGTGAGTTACTGCTTGTTTGCATAAAGAGGAACTAAGCGATGAGGGGACGAGGGGCCACGGCCAGCGATCTCATACTGTGTCTGCAGGCGGCCTCGCAGCCTTGCATAGAACTGTTCATGTGCAAGTCATAACAATTTAAAAGTTTCAGTCACAGGACCTTCATCACCGCAACTTCAAACGGACTCTTCGGGTGTCAATTTTCTCAGGTATTGTTCATGTAGGAACGAAATCATACTTCTATACTTAAGTCTCAACAGCTTTTTGTGTTTTTTTCTTTGGTCCACCTGTTTTGGAAGCCCCAAATATTTAGGGAGACTTAATTCTGCCAGCCCTCCATTTGTGAGCCTTAAGAGTGTAAGAAAGGATGATAATGCACATTACTTTCCCTATAATAGAGATCATTGTGGATTTTACTACTTTAATTGTGCTGAAACTATGTGTGACATTTCTTCCAGATGCCCTAAATGCTGTTGGAGTAATTAAACCCCGACAGTGTTTTCCTGAGGGAGTGAGCAGAGCTGGGATTTGTAGTTGTGGTTGTTTCAACATTCTTAATCTTTAAAATAAATAAAAAAAGGCTTTGAAACTTCATACTCTGCTTATTTGCTCAATCAATAGCAAAAAAATGAAGCCTAATGCCAAATTATGACATGTGGAAATTGTTTAAGCATGCAGAAACCAGGCGGTTAATTCTGTTATTTAATAAGTTGTGCTCTTTGTACATGTCCTGACTACGAGGCTGTAACACCACATGCTGAGGCTGAGCTCGACTCCAAATCTGACCTGTTCATTATTCACGAGGCACAAAAGTGCCGCCAACGTTGAGGATTCTCCTCTCGATCGAAAGAGCTTCGGAGGGGCGCACACGGCCAGATCTTCCCTGACTGAGATCTGCTGACTGCAAAGCGGCATACTAAGTGGAGACGAATAACAACGCTCTTTACATAAGCCACAAGCCTGATCCGAATGCCAACCAAAGACTCCTGCATGTATTGCCGTCGCAGTCAGAGAAGTGCATTTGTATTCCTTTTGAGTTCTCTCCTCTCATGCCTTGTTGACCAGAAACGCTCCTCCTGCTTTGTTCAAATGATCCATGTGCTTCAAAGCTCTGCAAGCCAAGAGTTTTTTGTTCTGCTCCTAATGAAATCAGCCCGAGGGGTGAGCAGCTTTATGACAAATATGGCATAACAATGAGATTGCCTTTCCAGACGTTCTGAGGAAAAAAAGAAAAAGACACTGGAACTCCTCAGAAGGAATAACTGTCAGTACAGAGAAAACTCTTCTGTGTTTCAGTGTGCTTACTCTGCAGCGGCTGCTCAGCCTCTCATGTCACTCCCAGATGAAAAGAGGACATTGGGCTGAACAATCAATGCGACTCTACGACGAAACCTGCTCTGACTGCCAAAGCAAAGCTAAAAGTACTAAATATAAATGCTTGTCTTGGACATGAACCCATTTGAAATGAAAACCTTACTTTCTGTCACAAAGAGCAGCACCAATCCCCAACACTGCTGTCAGCCAAACACGAAATCCATCTCTGTTTTGTATCCTCTCGTTGCTCCCAGTGAATGCTCCATCTTACTGTCCCTGCAGGTGTAGGGGGGAATCTCGTGGCCATCCAGGCCAGCAGGATGTCTACCTACCTCCATTACTGGAGTGTCCCTGGAGCTCTTCCACTCAAAATGGGCGCACGCTGTCCTGGACCCTGTGATGCCTTCTGCTCCTCGGGTTAGACACTGAAAACTGTTTGGCAACTTTCTTCCTTAACCGTGTAACTTTTAAGAGCATGTCTTAAAAAGTAATGACCACCCAGCTCAGCCTTTGTGCTTCATCCACATTCACACAAATCAACTTATTAGCTGATCTCAGACATAGAAGCTGGAGTTCGGCAGGGGTCAGCTCTATGTTCCCACAGCCCATTGGTCCCACATCATAAAGACTTTTAACATTGTTTCTTAGGCCCATTGGTCTAAAATTTTGAATTTTGATGAAAGTTTTCACTAATCTTTATTGTCACTTAGCACAGTGAGGGAGGCCCATACAGAATTTTTTATGTGGGGTCTGCATGGGAATGTTCCTCAACTACATGAGGAACACATATATCCAATAAATAAATTTTATTTTATGGCTGCTTACCACCGGGTCATGAATGACACTGGTCAAGTGCGCCACCCCGGACTGTGATGATATTTTATAGGCCACTTTTTATTGTGTAAAGCCAATTTAGCCATGAAATACATATTATTATTGTTATTATTAGTAGTACCAGTGCAGTTGTAGGTGAAATGAAGCTAAAAAAAACAGCTGAGGAAATAATAAAAAAAAACTAATTAAAAAAAAGGTTAGCATGTGCAGGCCAAATGTCTTTACACCTTTTTTGCTATTAGTTTACTCAGAAATGTGAGAACATGGAGTTGTGGGACATAGGGCCTAAGCTGTGGGACCAGTGGGCTGTGGGACCAGTGGGCTCTGGGACCAGTGGGCTGTGGGACCAGTGGGCTGTGGGACCAGTGGGCTGTGGGACCATTGGGCTGTGGGACCAGTGGGCTGTGGGACCAGTGGGCTGTGGGACCAGTGGGCTGTGGGACCAATGGGCCTAAAAAATAAAAAAAGTCTTAGTGACGTGGAACCAATGGGCTGTGGGAACATAGACACGCTCCCGTTCGGCAGCTAGCTTAAAGAGCAACATTTCAAGAGTGGCTTCAGTTTGCCCAGATCACGTATTCTACAAACCATGTGGGGGGCCAAATATTTAATCCCAAATAGTTGTTTTGGAAAAAAAAGATGACAAGTAATGATTGTTGTCTCTCTTTCTATGTTTACACAGATGTTAACTCCAAGTCAGCCAGAGTGCTGCTCGCCCTTGTAGTCCCGGGTCACCTCCTCTTCCTGTACACAATCCAGCTCCTGCAGGGAGGCCACGCTGCCATGACGCCCAGCTTCATTATCTGCTACCTTTCTGCAGCTCTGCTTCAGGTGATAAACACTTTATTGTTCACAAAGAAAAAAAAAACCTGTGCACTCTTACATCTCTTCTGAGCCAAACCGACGTGCAGAACCAGAAACGATGAGAGGCCCCCTGCTGGGTCTCCTTGCATCGCCAGCGCTGTAAAGACAACTTCCAACTGCTGGACAGGACGGACGATCTGTGCAAGAAGACATAGCTCAGCTAAGCAGAAGGAGGCTGTAGCGCGTATGCTATACAACAAGGCCTAGATTTAAAGCGTAGATTTAAAGGAAAAATGTTGGTTGGTAATGACAAACAGAACTGGTCTCTCTTGAGTCATGATTATCAGCTGGGCTTCAGTTTCTTCACTCTACATGGATGTTTTGCTGTGGAAGTATTGCTTGTTTTGGAGAAATGAAAATGACAAATTAGAGGAGATTGTTTGTGACAGAGATGGGACCAAGTTACACATGTGCAAGTCTCAAGTAAGTCCCAAATAATTTTTTCTTAGGCAAGTCATGTCACCTTATTATTGCAATTTTACCTGCAGAATCTGATCTTAATAAAGTGAAAAGACAAGATATAAGTAACTGTCCCCCACCACGTATCATATCAAGCTAACGTTAGCTAACTACCGACTAGGCTAACAGGATAATATTAGCTAATTTGACGAGCACTTACTGGTCAGAATGGATCTTCAAATGACGAACAAAGTTGGAAGTTGTCGTCTGGCTGTCTGAGATGTTGATGCCGCATGTCTTGCACTGAGCTGTTCGTCTTTTGCCATCAAAATGGTAATTACAGAAGCCGAAGACAACGACTCTCGGTCCCACTGACATGTTGATGCATATCTGATATGAGTTTATTCTCTCCAATAAACACTAAGGTATGTAGAGAGGGCATCGCTGATTGACAGGGTAGGGATCCAATCATGACGCCATTCTCAGCCTGCGCTCCCACCGGGTAATCAATGTTATTTTTTTAAATTAATTTATTCATTTTAGATTCAAACTGAAAACATGAACTGAATAACACTCAAGTCATTCAAGTCATCGTGTCTCAAGTCAAGTCAAGTGCCGAGTCTTCAACTTCCAAGTCCGAGTCGAGTCTCAAGTCTTTTATTTTTTGTCAAGTCAAGTCACAAGTCATCAAAACAGCAACTCGAGTCGACTCGAGTCCAAGTCACAGTGACTTGAGTCCCCATCTCTGGTTTGTGATATGTTAGGTAAGCCATTAGCTTTCTTTTGTTACTCCCGCCTCCCTTCTTGCGCACTCATTGGCTACTCTGAACAGCCAATTAGATTGAGCTCTATGACCAACAGACGCAACGCTGATTCTACAAGACAAACCGGCTGAAAAGAGATAGGGACGATTTCAGAAAATGGCAATGTGGAACATATACTGAAAATACGCCTTGTATGCCTTATAGACCGTAATGGCTATTCGTCCTCTTGTGTCAATAATCAAAACTAAAAAAAATGTCAAAACCATAATAAACTAAATTAAATCAAACGGCCAGTGAGACACCTAGGGAGTGAATTTACGCAGGTAAAAGGAGTCCATTGTTCAGGCAAAAAAATTAGGTTTCTTTAGGTTTATTTCTCCAACCGCAAGCAAACAAACAAAGAACAATGGGCCTTTGCTGCCTCTCTTGCCCTGGTAAAAAACCATTAGCCCTCCCAGTTGCCTGCTCACCTAAATGAACTCTCCCAGTGAGCCCCAGCTAACCAGTGCTTTCAAAATAAAAGCATAATTAAATACCCAAATTAACTCAAACAATACTAAACATCATAAACAACCAAAAAAGGTGTATTCCCCAAACTAACCCCCCAAAAGATAACTAAATAATAAGTGAGCCAAATATACAAAATAACAAATAGCTCCTACACAGACCAAGCCGTGGGTCATCTGGAGTGTCACTTAACGCCCGTCTCTCTTGTGTTTTTGGTACGTACACCTCATTGCCACGTCATACTTCGTCAGATTCAACAAATTGTTATCGCATCTATTTGTGACGGAGCCCACCCCGATTGGCTGCTCAATCTGTTAACTGAGTGCACGAGAAGTTAGATGGCCAAAGAAAGCTAAGGGCTAACTTTACATGTCACACGGTCTCTTCTTAAAGCAATACTATGTAACATTTCTACCTTAAAATAACAGCTTGAAAAAAATTGTGCGGCTAGAATGAGTTTTAATATTACGATTGGCCTGTCTCCTATGCCCTTCGGGGGTCTGAGTTGGAAAAACTGCGCTATGTAACTTTGCTGGAGCGGCCCGGGAGCTGAGCGGAAGTACTTCGACTTGCTTTCTGGCACACCTACCGCAAAAACAAATAGACCCCTCTCACGCTCCCAGGTATAAGGCTAAGCTAGCGCAACATTGTCAGTACGATCATCATGGCAGAGGCACCGAAGAAACAGAAGAAGACGTTGACTGATGAAGCAAGGAGAGGCCGACAAAGCAAGAGACCGGACTAGAGTTGCTGTCGGAACAGCCTTTACTCGTTGGCGAGAGCTGAAAGAAACATTTGGATACAAGTTCGATTCAGAGCTAGCCACCTTTCTGCTGGATTAGTAAGTAGCTTATTTGCTGCCACGCTTTGTGCTGTGTTGTACTTGCTTGATGTTTCAATGTGTTCAGAAAGTGACTCGCTAGTTTGTTATAACTGACGAAAACTATTTTCAACTGATTTCGCTAGGTTTAGCCGCTAGCAAGACCTCTCGTTAGCGATGTTAGCAGTCGTATTTCTGTAAAACATTTGATTACTCTTACCTTCTCGGTCGACATAGCTTGCACTTTCTGACTCCTCGCCGGTTCGTCAACAAACGTGAAACGTGAAAGCGAAAGGGTGTTGTATTTACGACAGTGTAACCGTACATTACCTCCAAGCCTGTAGGGGGAGCTCCATAGTGGGCTTTTTGAGAAGTTACATTGTATTGCTTTAATTGTCTTCTTCATTCTCTAAAACAAGAAACATTGCCACAACAATGTGTCAGTGTAAAGTGAAGAAACTGAACACCAACTGATGGTCGTGACTCAGGAGACACACAAAGCACATGCTGCCACTTGTGGTTTTTATTAGCTACACAGTCTTTTGGTTTCCCTTATAGTATGATATATACGCACTACTGGCCCCTGGTGCACTGGCGGGTTATGTCTTTCTGCATCGCACAGATTGTACATCCCAGCCAGCAGTTGGACGTTATGTTGGCAGAGCCAGGAGTTGTTCAGATGCTGGCAACACGAGGAGAACCAGCTCGGTGTCTCTCGTCACTGCTGGTTCGTCACATCTGTTTTGCATGTAAGATCCCTGAGTCAATATCAATTAACAATGACTTTTGTAGGAGTCTTTCTCTTCTACTAGTCTGAGATATTCTTATTGGAAACTGTTGTATGATATGACATACTTCATTGTACCCGTAGGGAAATTGGTCTTGGACTCCAAGTGCTGCGCATTTAGCTGCCTAAGAAGAAACAAAAGTAATAATAACAATCCACCCTGCACAGCTGGGGCAAATTCCAATGGAAAGTCATACAGTGCATCACTCATGTTGCACAATCCACATAAAATAAATTTAAAAAAGACTTCAGATGAGCAAAATACATCAGAATGGATAAAGATAAAGAGAATTAAGAAAGTTCATTCAATATTTTCATTGAGGTTGGAACTAATGAGTTTTTAAACCGGTTCAATTTACATTTGGGTACCATGAATTGTTTGCCAGATGGTAAAAGTTCATACTCAAAGTTAACAGTGATGGACATGAGATGGGTCTGCCTACCTGAGAACAGTCTGTTCATATATAGATGGTACAAAGGGGTTTCAGTCCTCCTCACAATCTTCATCAAGCTGAGATTTGAACTGAACAGAGAGATTCCCACACCACACAGACATCCCATACTTTATAATACTCTCCAACACAGCCTGATAGAATAAATACATGGTTTTCTGACTGATGGCAAACATCCTGAGTCTGCTTCGAGAACACAGTCTTTGCTGTGAGTGACCCACTGACCGAGGGTCCAGCACCATCTATTCTGTTTTCTTAACATTTATAATAAGATAGTTGTATGAGATAACAGCCCACTAACAAATGCCTCTGCCTCCTTAAAGGCACAATGTGCGATTTTTATGTCATTTTGAAGTGTATTGCATACAAAAAACACCTATACATACCATAAGAGTGTGCAGAAATAATCCTACTGGCATGTCCTAACCAAAGTTTATACGCAGCATAGCTGAGTTTTACTGCAGAATTAGCAGGCTAAACTGATAGCGCCGGCCCGGCAGTTTTTCTGGCCAGGAGGTGGGGATATAGAGTAAAATCAACCTCCGTTCAACCCCAGGCAGTAGAAGAAATCGCTGCTCAAAGCGAATTTCCATGGTCTCCATTAGTTGCCTCCATCTGATGAAAGCATTCCCTATATTAACGCGGGCTTGCCCCCTTCTTTGTCTGATATTCTTTTAGACAAACTTCTTTCGGATTTTCCGCTAGCATCTGCCATCTCGTTAGCCTCTCTGAAGCCACTAGCACCTGCTCTGAGGAGGAGTGAGTGGGGTGGGCCGGCGGGGGCGGGGCCAGCGCCATACCAGCGATTTCTTCTACTGCCTGGGGTTTAACGGAGGTTGATTTTACTCTATATCGCCACCTCATGACATAAAAATCGCACATTGTGCCTTTAAGGTATACTGGAAAAAATGCCCCTCCAAAAATAAGTAAAAAAACAACAAATAAAAGACGTTTTTGCTTGAAATAAGCAAAAAAAATCTGCCAATGGAACTAGTGAAAATCGGCTAGTCAAGATTTCTTGAAATAAGATGTGATATTGGGGACTTTTGAGATAAAAGTGATCTTGAAATTAGCTTAAAAACCTCTTCAAATGTAAAAAAAAAGCTTGTTTCATATGAAATATGACTCAAAACAATTTGTTTTCAAGACTTTTTCATTTAACAAGATATTCCAGATGTATTGTCTTCCAACAAGTCCCTATATCTGGCTGAAATGGAACTTGTTAGGCTGTTGTGTCTGATATTAAGTGTAATGAGATATTTTGACTAGAAATGAGACAAATATATTTGGTAAGACTTTGATTTTTTCCAGTGTAAGATGTGATGTCAGTGTAGACCGTCCCGGTCCCTGTAAGCAAACTGGAATAGGTCCATCAAATATTGAACCTTAGTTTTTAAGATGGATGCTGTATTATTTTTTAAAACATTTCATGAAGGTAGAAGTTAAAGCCACGTGTCTATAATAATTGTTTTCAACTGGACAGGGTTTTTTTTTAGGAAATGGAGTAATTGCAGATTGTTTTGAATAATAAAAACATTGTAATTGTATATAATTGGGTAATAAGTGTAGATTGTTTTACCCAGGTGGTGATTCTGCTTTACATGGCCAGCTTGATGGTGCGCTGGCTGTGGCGAAGGGGCCTGGATCCGGACAACTACTCCATCCCCTACCTCACAGCTCTGGGTGATCTACTGGGGACCGGCTTCTTGGCTCTGAGTTTCAGACTTATCCTGATGGTCAGTTCTACAGGGACTGGAACTTGACACATATGTAGTGCTGCATATCTCAGTGCACGGATACCAATATGCAAGTAACTGAAAAACAGTGTTTAGCTCGTTGGAGTCAAGGAAAAAAGAAGACGAGTGGTTAACTCTGGTCTGGTCTTCATGTATCACTACTGAACAGGTGATGGTGCCGTTTAGGATAAGTGAAAATGTATTTTCAAACCACATGCTTATTATGTAAAACCCTTTGTGCGATATTTATAAAAAGGGGTTCTTCTGCACGTATGACATTGAATTAAATGTCATCAAATTCTCCCTTAGGACCTAAAGTAGATACTCATTTAATTATTGAGGAATATGATCCAAAATTTAATTAAATTTGTAGAATTTAATTGTTATTAAATTATGTGAAGACCTTATGTTAATGGAAAAACACATTCTGCAACTAAAAGGCTTCCTACAAGCAAAGTGATCAGACTGGTGGAAACATTGGTCTTGCTTTGTAAGATTGAGAATACAATTCCCAAACCAAATCATGATACGACCGCCACCATGTTTCACT
Organism: Odontesthes bonariensis; assembly: GCF_027942865.1. Lineage (NCBI taxonomy): Eukaryota > Metazoa > Chordata > Actinopteri > Atheriniformes > Atherinopsidae > Odontesthes > Odontesthes bonariensis. Next base: position 4,866,440 of record NC_134508.1, read on the forward strand.
GATATATTAGGTTCTGATGCAGTATTTTCCTTTTATGACAAATGTCCTCCTCTTTTAAACCAAAAAGCTATATTTAAGTCTCCTTCTTAAAAAACTTTTTCAACAGCCCTCTGTTTTGTTCATGAAATCTTAGGCCTAATGCAGACAGGCAGCTGCTTCGTTATTCTTGGAAATGAGCACAACTGTTCTTCAGTGTTCTAATATGGATTGTTAAAGTTAAAACAGAGTTTTTACTACTATACAAGCTTAAACAAGCCTGAAAGTCAATATTTGGCATGACCACGCTTATTCTTCAACAGGGCCTGAACCCTCTTAGACAAGTAGTCTTCAGGAATAGTTCTCCAGGCTTCTTGGAGGACATTCCAAAGCTCTTCTTTGTATGTTTGAAGTCACAAGAAACGTCATCTCAAGGCACATCGATCATCATCACTTCATTCATCCCAATAATCCTACTATCAATACAAGTGGAGACTTAAAGAATCCGTGGTAAGACTTATTGACTGATGTATGGCAATACTTAGGCCAATATCGATAGAAATACTTGCAAAAAAAATCTTGTTCAATTCAAAAGTTGTAAATCCACAAAACAAAAAAAATTGGAAACAGGGTGAATACTTTACAACACACTCTAACACTGTGTCACCTCGACAGCGAGAGAGACACCAGATGTGCAACAGTTTGGGAGCACACGGCCCAAAGTACACAAGTCCAACTATGTGAGAGGTTATTAACGGGCTTTTATGTACATAGTTGCGTAGACGTTTATGGACCACAGAAGTGATTTTAATAAGCGAAGTTCCAAGTTATTCTTCTTGTGGTAAAAGTTCCTCCTCAGAATGTAACTTGTACTGCGTGCTTGCTTACAGTTGTCTTATTTATATGTACATGTTGAGACTGCAGGCACAAGTCCAACACACGTTAGAAAGAAAAGACAAAGAAATAGACAAAGTTAGACAAAGTGGTCAGAAAACAGAAAGAAAGGGAAAAAAAGGGGGAAGGCAGCGCGGACTTTGGTTCCTGTATGTTCCAGCCCACTGTGGTCAATATTTGTACTCTGTTCTCTGAAGTTCCACTGGCCACGATTCAAATCAATTCAGTTTATCTATATAGCGCCAAATTACAACAAATGTCATCTCAAGGCACTTAGACAATGTAGTCCAATTCAAGCCAATTGGAGTTCAATTCATTGTACTCCAATTGGCTTGATGTCCTCAGCACTGTTTACTCAGTGTACACTGTCAGCTCTTCAATGTTAGACTGCAAATGATTGTATGAAGGCAAAAATATATATGTAAGAGTGTAAATGTTTATCAGTTTAAACTAGACACTGCACAATCTGGGTGGATGTTTGTTTTGTGTAGATTTGTGCCTTTAAACGGTGATAGGCCTTCAGTTGGTCAAATTTTTACTGAATATTTTATTTTCATGTGCACTAAGAGCCTGTTGTGTTGAAGTCAATGTCTATATGTGCAAGTATGTGTACCAGCTGATGATTTTAACAGTTTTTGTGAAAACAATTGGTTCAGTATCCACGTGGAGCCTCTTCAGTACTTTAATATGCAATTTTTTTGGAAAGGTGCTCGTCCTTACCGAACCGGTAAATAGCATCTGAAAGCAGTCGTAAATCTATTTTCACAGACGTGAGGATTGACTGGACTTTTGAGTGCTGTTTTATTTTTATTTTTTAAAAACTTGTAGATGTTAACTTTGCATCCATGAGTGCTCAACTAAATAAAAAAAATAAAAGAAATGCAGGTATTAACTGCTGCACTGCATTCTGGCCTGAATTTCTTCAAGAACTCAAGAACACATTCTCGATTTAATGCATTTATTTGAAAACTGTCAGAGAAATGATAAATCTATTTTGGTTTGACTTTGCAAGGTCGTAAGTAAGACAATAAATAAAAACCACATCGTAGTTACACAAAAAAAAAAAAATCTCCTCCTACAGTACAAAATGGGAAACAAGAGTCACAATAAGCTCTCACTGGTGCCTGGTGACAGAAGAAGACCCACGATCAAAGGCACACGTTTGGAGACATTCACTGTCTAAATCTTATTTGAATATTTGACATATTATGCTACTGCATCGTGTAGAGATAACATTAGTCGTGCAAATTCACTTGTGAAACAGCAGAAAACCAACGACAGTTGCAGTGACCGACATCCATTTCATTATTCTCAACAATAAAATCTCAGTTGCCTTCTTCAAGCAAAAACCTTGATCTTGCGATGGAAGGTACTCTCAAACTTGAATCTGTTTTGGGCACAAAAGTTCTTCATCCCGACACTCTTCATTTGAAAATAGTTATTTTTTTCTTTTCTTTGTGTCCGTAATAAAGCCTGCAAAGAAAGAGTAACACCCCAGAAACAGCTACTCAAACATGCGCCTGAGCCCCGGTAAGTTCGGCTTGAGTTCCACGGGTGGGTGCCGTCCCAGCCTCATCTAAACTTGAGGTAGGCTGGCACAGAGTAGTTGAAAAGCAGGAAGTCCATGCGATAGAGATTGTACAGCTTCTTCTGATAAAAAGGGCTGATGTTTTGGAAGAACTGGGCCGCCATGTCTCCTGTAGTCCTGGTGCTTTTGGACGAGGCGGGGAAGCTGACCTGGTCCTCCACCCCGGCCAGCTGCAGCACGTAGCGGGAGTCCTGCTCCAGCGTCTCGTATTTCCCCACCACGTCGTAGTGGATGAGGCAGGGGTGGCACAGCGAGTGCACCCGCTCCCAGTGTTCGTTGAAGGGCTCTTCTCGCTGGGTTGCCGGGTCCACGAGGTAATACACAAACTCCTCGAAGGAGACGTCGTTTCCCTTCTCCAGAGCTTCCGGCTGAGGGTCCGGCCTGTGCCGTCGCACTATCTTTGTGCCGTATCGTTTGTGGAAAGCCGTGTTGTAGCTCCGGGTGAATTTGTTGCGGTACGCGGACACCAGACGCTCGAAAGGCTCACGAACAAAGATAAACTTCAGGTACGAGCGCAGGCGCTGGTTGATCTCGGAGGTGGAGTACTCCGACAGGGTGCGGAGGTTTCCTGCCACGTGGGCCTCGTTGGCGGGGATTGCTAGTGGGTCGCTATGGGCGCCGGCGACGCCCGTCAGAACCATGAGCACCCGCTTCCAGTTGGTGCAGGCCACTTTGGGCACGTAGCAGTACAGCATGCCGTGCTGGTCATCCACAATGACATGCTTCAGGTCCTCTGGGATCAGGACTCTGCGTTTGCGGGTGTATGAGCGACAGGCTTCTTCTAACAGCTCCCGCCGACCCTGATGGATGGCTTGTACTGCCGACTCAACCTGCAGAGAAGAAAAGAAAAGGAAAAATCAAGTCCCCCACCACATTTACTTTCAACCTTGCTATTATGTCCAGAACGAATTTCCCGAATTTCCATGTTTTTTATGTGCGAAAAGACATATCATGAGCAAAATCGGCTATCTGTGCTATGGCAGGGTAGCCTAGCAAGCCAGACCCGTACAGCAAAAAGATGTACAGGGGTCTAGTGATGCTGGATAGCAGTGTGGGCGGGATAAACGGTTGTCTGTCAAGTTGCCTCTGCACTCGCACGCAATAGGATGGCGCAACAACCAATCAGAGCGTCGTCCCACCAACGGAGCAAGCTGGTAAATTAAACTTTTATCGTACCCGGTGAGCAAAACTCAGAAAACGTCCTTTTTTTTTTTCAAGAAAAACTTAAGTGCAGTTATCTGTTCGTCTCGCAAAGAAAAATGTATATTTAAATCTTCCAGAGTCGCTGCCAAAGCCAAATCGAAAGACTGTTCGCTGGGCGCAGCCATTGTTTACCTCTCTCTGGAACTACACACCGAAACGTCGCACCTCTGTCGTCACCAGGTAGCCCGGCCTCCGACCCCGCTCCTCACGATTTGATTGGCCCGATTAAGTTTCGATTTGCAGCCTCGCAAAACGACCACAAGTGACTAGACTAGCCCCGGAGCAAATTCAATTTGCGGTCGCTAGGGCCGTCTAGATTTCTAGGCTAATGGCAGGGGATTTCTGCTTTGAATCAGCATGGCGCTGCCTACAGTCTCAGAAAGACGAGGTCAGACAATCTGTATGTTCCACGTAGAACATTTGAACCAATCCTGACCATCTGCGGGGGGCTTTACAGATAGCGTGGGCGCTGAAGCTTTAAACCAGGTTGACTGGATGCAAAACAAGAAACGTCCACAGGACTCCGGTGTAAAAGATTAACGCAATGTATTTATTCCAAAGTTTTCCGAGGAATCTTGTTACAGGAGTATTCCAAATCAAAGTTTCTCATCCGAAAAGGTACTGCGGTTAGTAAACTGTGTCGCTCGGTCCTTAATTAAGCCTCAACTGTCTCCAAACACCTGTGTGCGCTAAAGCGCTGCTTTCTTAAAGCGACAGTAATATAAACAATGGCTTCTAACAAAATGTTACAAAATTCTATTCAAATAAACATGAATTCAATCAAATGAATTAAATAACCTTCCACCTATTTCTAATCAATGTTTTATTAAATTGACATTCATATGAACTTTCACACTAAACAAACAAAAGCATGTAGAAACACCCATTGGCTGTAAATGGGGTTGCCAACCGTCAACTTGAAAAACGGAATCGTCCCGTATTTAGACACAAAAGCCGTTCCTAAATCCCTTCCGATTCAGCTTTTCAAGTTGACGGTTGGCAACCCCATTTACAGCCAATGGGTGTGTATTGTGAGGAACAGATGAAAACGATAACCTCAAGCTGCAAGTATCAGAATGGTAATGTTCTATCAGTTTCAACAGTATTAGAAATGCACTCTTTGTCAGCTGAATGAGCAAGTGAGCAGGCGTTAGCAGCCCCAGCCCTGCGAGGTGCGGCTAAAGGCCGTAGCTCCTGGGCAGCCACTAGCATCTGCAGCTAGGCCAGCCAAGCTTGTGAGCGATGCGTTTCCAATGGTGTTACACTTGCATGAGACTTTGTACAACTGAGAGTCGCTCTCTGGTTAAAAGATCTGGTCACAGCATAGCAGAGTCTGAGTAAACATAGCTAGCAGAGGGGCTAATTACCATCTTCCCCATTCACTGTATGAGGAAAAAGGTGATGTCTCATCTCCAAGCAATTCAAGGCTATGAGATGTTGTTTTTTTTTTTTTTTTAACAACCAAAATCAATCTTTATGAACACAGAAGAGTTTTCAGACAAGTAATTACAGTTAAAGTGGGACTTTAAACACGATAATTCATGATGATCACAATGATCACTTCCAATTTGTTGCTCAGTTTCGGTTTATTTTCAGTTTTGCTGAAAAAAAAGAAAAAAAAAAAGAAAAAAAAAAAAAAAAGAGTTGACCTGATAAAACATCTAGAGAAGAAAACCTTAAACTTGTTGAACAAAAACCACCATTAAATAAATAATATTAAAGGAGAATTCCGGCCATTTTACAAACATATCCCATCTGTTGGAGACCCAGGAAAGTTGGCCAAAGGGAAAACCGCGAGAAATTTTCATGCCCGCTACGCAAAGTTGTCCAATTGCGCTGATTTCCATGAAAGCGGGCTCTATCGGGCAAGCGTTTAACCTTTCCTGAGGCTCTTAACGTGCATCAAAATACTTTTGACCGAATTGGCCGTGGTGTCAGTAGCAATACAATTCAACCCAGGGGCTAACCATACCATTAGCTAGCACAGACATGATACATTTTGAGATTTCAAAAACAGCGCACTTACCTCTCTCAGCTTCCGTGTTCCACAGGCGTGCGCACAAATTAATCACCGAAGTCATACACTATAGTATTCCAAAATTGTCTTTTTGTCCACCAAAAACGACCCTCGGGAACCGAACTACACATTGCCATGTTTGTTATTGTTTCCTATCGAACAGCTGACTCGTTTCAACACCCATTTTCGCCGTGATGTCATGAGGTGTCACATGACTGCTCGAAGGAGCGCACCTCCGCCTGTGGAACACGGAAGCTGAGAAAGGTAAGTGCGCTGTTTTTGAAATCTCCAAATGTATAATGTCTGTGCTAGCTAATGGTATGGTTAGCCCCTGGGTTGAATTGTATTGCTACTGACACCACGGCCAATTCGGTCAAAAGTATTTTGATGCACGTTAAGAGCCTCAGGAAAGGTTAAAAGCTTGCCCGATAGAGCCCGCTTTCATGGAAATCAGCGCAATTGGACAACTTTGCGTAGCGGGCATGAAAATTTCTTGCGGTTTTCCCTTTGGCCAACTTCCCTGGGTCTCCAACAGATGGGATATGTTTGTTAAATGGCCGGAATTCTCCTTTAAGGTTATCCAAATTTAGACCAAAACTCTCTTAATCAGATTCTTCTCCTCCGGTGGTCCTCATAAAAAAAAAATAAATAAATAAATAAAAAAAACGGGTCTCCCCATGCAACCCGCAAACTGCATTAATAAAATAAGGGGTCATCCAGTTCATCTCGGTCTCTTCCTGGCACAAATGTCTTATTTACTCCTTTCATTTATTCAGCCTGGCTCACCCCTGCGGCGGTCAGAGCCCTGGGACTCACAGTTTGACTCTGTGTCCGACCCTATGTGTGGCTCTCTGTGTTTCCTGGCCGACACAGAAACATCAAGGACACACCAGAGTGGTCAAACCCTGTAGCGCCAATGCTTCGGTACGAGTTTGTGCTCCGCGTGTGTTAAACAGAGTCTTTGAATCTCATGTTTTAATCTCCTAATGTGAACGTTGAGCATAATTTTGTACAGAATTTATACAGTAGAGTAAAACCTATGTAAACTTGTGTATCATGTGTCATCATTAAAGTTTTGGCTTCTACATAAATCAGAGGCAACATGATATACATGTTGTGCAGCTTAGCAACTAAATCAACAATGACGATGATGATAATTTAATTAACATTGTAGCACCCACAGTTGCAGATATGCAACTGCCAATAAACCATAAATATTGGTTTATTCCCACCCATTTTTACATAAAATGTAATGTAAAAAAATATTACACATGAATGTAAATAATGTATGTAAATTTAAAAAAATCAAATAATTTAATGTAAATAAAAATATAAATAAAATATAATGTAAAAAAATAATGTAAATAAATAAAAAGCTTGTTGCATATCTGCAACTGTGGGTGCTACAAGGTTAAATTCAGTTTTATTTATATAGCGCCAAATTACAACAAATGTCATCTCAAGGCCATCTATAGTCCAATTCAAGCCAATTGGAGTTCAATTCATTGTAATCATAATCCAATGATATCCAATTAATTAATTTAAAAATAATCCAATTCATTCATATCGAGCCAATTGAAAAACAATTTCCTAGCTAAGGAAACCAACAGATTGCACAGCCCAATAATAAAGAATTACAGTAGTCCAATCTTGAAGTAACAAATGCATGGAGCAGTTTTTCCTGCATCACTCTGAGACAAGATGTTCCTGATTTTAACAATATTACGAAGGTGAAAGAAGGCAGTCCTAGAAACCTGTTTTATATGCGAGTAAAATGATAAATTCTGGAAATACAGGAAATCCAAGGAAATACCATCTCGAGTAACTATGTAGCTAGACAGTTTCTCCCCGAGGTGCTCAGGTCCAAAGATAACGACTTCAGTTTTGTCTGAATTTAGAAGCAGACAGTTCCGAGTAATCCAAGTCTTTATGTCTTTAAGACATGCTTGTAGTCTGACCAACCTATTGGGTTCATCTGGTTTTATAGATAAGTACAGCTGAGTATCATCAGCATAGCAATGGAAATTTATGCCATGCTGTCTAATAATGTTACCTAATGGAAGCATGTATAAAGTGAAAAGAATCGGTCCAAGCACAGAACCCTGAGGAACTCCATGACTTAATCTGGTGTGTGAGGAAGATTTTTCATTTACAAGAACAAACTGAAATCTTTCAGATAAATATGACTTAAACCGGCCTAATGCAGTTTCTTTTTTTTTTTATTTATTCAGACACATTGTCAGGTTTGTGTGAGGAGGGAGGACACGGATGCGGACTTAAGAAAAAAAAAACTGGATTTATTCACCAAAAAACAAAGTAACAACACAAAGCACGGCTAGGCCGGATTCAAAAGTCAAACTGTGGAAAAACAAACAAAAAGACTTGGCATGGAATAAATATATAAATACTTAGCTTGGACAAAACTGGTAGCATGGGTGAATAGACATGAATGGCAACAAAGATCCGGCAAACTAAGAGGGGAGACTGGAAACTAAATAGGGAATGAGAGTGATTGGAGAGTGAGTGCAGCTGAGGGAAAAAACACAGGTGAAGTGAGTGAACTAATAAACAGAGTGCAGGGAAACTAAGACATGACTAAACTAAACATGGACTAAGAACCAAAAACCAAGGCATGAACACAAAAACCTAACCTAAAACATAAAACTAAAAACGAGTCCATGGGCGTGACACACATTGTTTCGAGTTTTGCGCCCTGACGCTTTGACATATTCATTTATCGACCCGTATGTTTCCCTTTCACACCTTCAGAGACATTTTTTTTTGCCACACTCCCTTTCATCATCTGCACTGACAGCTCTCTTGATGGGGCCATGTTTCCTATCAGTCACCTCATTGAGCTCTGAGAGCACCCTACTTAAACTGCAGACTCATTTGCATATTTAGACTCGTGCAGATATTTCTTTTAGAACTGCAAATTACAAGGCAATTCCATCATTTTCCCAATACTTTATCTGAAAAAAGACAAAAGAATCACAAGTAAATAAATCTGTTTTTTTTTTTTTTACTTCCAAAATGAAAAAACTGAACATCCTACAAGTGTGGGGATTCAATTCTTTTTGCCAGGGGTTGTAAATGCTGGACTGCCCAAGTAGGCAGCATTATTCAGGCATAATTAACTTTAATACCTTTTATTGGCAACAGGTGCTTTCGCCCAGAGGAGCCATTAATTCCAGTCTTTATATTGAATTTAGCATCAGTTCTGCTTAAAAAAAAAATAGATAACCAAAGAACTATATACATCTCAGGGTACTCATTGACATCATTGTCCATGTGCTCTTCCTTGGTCAAACAAAAACCCAGTCACTATGAAATGTATGATTAACTATTGATTTTAAGAGCTTAATGTACCTCTTCAGGGCGTTGTGCTCCACTTAAGTTACTTATTTTCCCATCTGATCATTAAAAGCTATCAAATAAACAGAAAACAAAAATGCACATTCTGTTTTTGCAGAAATACACATTCAGGTCATTCTGTTTCCATTCTGACAGCTCCGCAGAAGCCTTTAAGTGGAACAGAATAAAGAAAATACCAGGAGCACTTAAAAGTAAGTGATGCCTGCTCGTTTTTATTTTTTATTTATGACAGCTCCACTTTCCTTCCCCTCACACAGAGACTTAACTAAAAACAGCTGTTACAGAGGTGCTTTTACAGGACTGTGTCTCCAAGCACAGCTCATGGATGAATTACTCAAAAGGCTTGTTGAGTTATCTTTATTCTCACAATCAGTCTGTTCCAAAGCACAGTTTGGGATATAAACTGACCCCAGATCCTGGAGGCTTTGTTAGAAACAGCCTTACACAACCTGAAAGTGTTCTGGGAAACTTAAAACTGTCCACTAAAATATTTTAGAGGACTCCTGGAGGAACTTTGGTCCACTCTTCTTTACAATGTAGCCTCAGCTCATTGAGGTTTGCAGTATTTATTTATGCACAGCTCTCACAGCATTTCAGTCAGGCTGAGGTCTGCACTCTGACTGGACCGTTGCAACACCTTGATTCTTTACTTTTTCACACATTCTGCTGTAGATCTGCTGCTGTGTTTGGGATCTTTGTCCTGTTGATGAGCCAGTTTCAGCCCAGCTTTAGCTGTCAGACAGACGGCCTCACATCTGACTCTAGAAACTTAAACTTTCATCAAATGGAGACATTTTTAAATCCAGGTTAAAAACATTTCTGTTCTCATGTGTCTATGCATGAAATCTGCACGATATCTTTGAACTTATCTGGACTGTTGCTTGTTTTTAAAATCATTTAAATGATTTTATTTGTTTCTCTTTATATTCTTTTTTTGTATTTTAATGCTTCTTCCACTCCCTGCTGCAATGCTTTTATTTTATGTAAAGCACTTTGAATTGTTTGTACATGAAATGTGCTGTATAAATAAATTTGATTTGATTTGATAGAACACTTTGATATCCAGAGGAGTTCATGGTGGACTCAATGACTGCAGGGTGCCCAGGTCCTGTGGCTGCAGAACCAGCCCAGATCATCAGCCCTCCACCACCGTGCTTGACAGCTGGTGTGAGGTGTTTGTGCTGATGTGCTGTGTTTGGTTTGCTCTAAACGTGCTGCTGTGCATTATGAGCAAACATCTGTACTTTGGTCTCATCTGTTCCAGAAGTCTTGTGGTTGTTTCAGATGTAACTTTACAAACCTAAGCTGTGCTGCCATGTTCTTTTTAGAGAGAAGAGGCTTTCTCCTGCAGCCCTTCCACACAAGCCATACTTGTTCAGTCTTTTTCTAATTGTTCTGTCAACATGCTAACTGAGGCCTGTAGAGTCTGAGATGTGGCTCTTGGTTTTTTTTCAGCTTCTCTGAGCATTGCACAGTCTGACCTTGGGGTGACCTTGCTGGGACGTCCACTCCTGGGAAGATTGAAAGCTGTCTTGAATGTTCTCCACTTGTGAATAATCTTTCTCTCTGTAAAACGATGGACTCCAGATAGTTTGTAAACGGCCTTATAATCCTTCCCAGGTTGACGGGCAGCAACAGTTGCTTCTCTAAGATCACTGCTGATGTCTTTCCTCCTTGGCATCGTGTTAACGCACACCTGAATGCTCCAGAGCAGCAAACTGCCAAAACTTCTGCTTTTTATAATGATCATTTAATCAAGTGTGTTTGATTAGCAGCACCTGGCTGCTACCTACCCTCTTTAAGACCTCATAAGGACTAAATAGTTTCTGACACATAAAACCTTAGAATTTAACGAGAGTGTACCTTCTTCTTGTCATGACTGTAGTCAGAACTCTGTAATCAAACATAAACTTTATTGCTGTGTTCAGTGCCGTTTAAGTTGCTGGAGGGTGCGCTGAACAAAAACCAATCAAATAATGTATTGCATTTCCTGACTGATTTTAATTATGCTGTTATGTAACATGCATGTGAACCAAAGAAATGCCTCAATAATCCTAACTCCTCTCTTGCCTCTGTCAAAGGCAGAGCTATTATTTGTCTGCAGGCTGACGGCAGGATTAGAATGTAATAAATCTTGTGTCATTCAGCAAAGAACTTTTTTTATACGATGACATAAAAACAACATTAAGGCAATTGTGCTTGACATAAACATTACAGCTGGCAGGAGGGGGATTTGTCTATTGGATATATTCAGAGCAGTTTATGAGGGCTGGTGCAAAACAGATGCATTTTATTGCCTTTATCTCAGATGCTGACAACTCAAATCAGTGCGTTTCATTGCTCCATCGTCCCTGCCGGTTCATACTGAGGTTCAAACATTCCAGGAGCTGACTTGTTTATCTTTGCTGTAGATACGCAAGCAAATTAATGTCAGCAAAAAGACAATCTCAAAGATTCTGAGTCTGGAGGGAGAACATACAGAGTTCCATGGGACACAAAAATGGGATCAAAGCTCATAAATGAAACTGCTCAGTTTGCTCTGAATGTTCAGGCGTTAAAAGCTCATTTTTAAATGATTTTGATCAGTTTTGGGTAACTTAGAGAGAGCCCCGCTGGTCATGCTCCAACATGGCCGACAATATCTAAATTCGTATCAAAACCAGTCATTCATTTAGTTTGTTATCGTGGACATTTTGCCTGTAAACATTCATCTGACTGGAAAATCTTTACACTAAATTTATGTGGAACATTTGGTGTAAGTTTGGTAGTTTTTAAAGGAAGCAGCAGGAGTTTCACAAGCCATGTGTCAAAGGCAGCTCAAAATGAGGATGTGTTCACGGCGTGTTCTACACTCCGAAAAGTCCCTGCTCAGATGGAGGCGGCGCGTTGGAAAGGTGTCAGTTCTGAACGCTGCAGATGCGGCAACTCTGTCGGCCCCTTTCCCGACCACTTCACAACATAAAGCCTTCACTGAAGGAGTTCTGAATCAATTAATATTTTACTGTTATTTCTTAGATCTTTTTTTTTGGCTTATCATGTATGCAAATTAAAGAAAAATCATCATAAAAAAAATAATAATAATAAAAATGACTGTCCCCTGCTTATAAAAGAATTACCGTAAATTCCGGACTATAAGCTGCTAATTTTTCCCAGGCTTTGAGCACCGCGGCATATAATACGGTGCGGCTAATATATGCTTTTTTTGTTTTGTTTTCATGCAGCCAAAAACATTTTGCCTCGTAACATTAGACCAATACAATTAAGGAATAGTTCAGTGATCCACTGAAATTGTACAATAAATCAAACACACTTACACTACTAAATTATTGTAAATCGGCCATTTGTACTCATCCTCAACATGGAAAACAAACAAAGAAATGCGTATGATGCAGCTTTTTTTTTTTTTTTTTTTTACCAGCCGTGTTACAGGCACTGTTCGGGAAAAAAAAGCATTTTCAGTATGTATTTGTTTCTGTTACCATATGCATTTAATTAAAAGTTTTAAAATTTCTAATTTCTCATGTTTCATCTTTCTGTGTAAATATCTCATATTACTATGTGGCCACCCGCGGCTTATAATCCGGTGCAGCCTATTCTAGTACAAAATGGATTTTCTATTTAAATTGAGAAAGTGCGGCTTAGGCTACGTGCCCACGACAACGCTCTGAAGCATAAACGCAGATGTCCGTTTTTTTCCTCCACAATTTATCTGCGTTCTCACGAGCGCTTGGGGGTGGATATCTGTCTATCCATGGGAACAGGGAAAACGTATAAAACTCATAGTTTGCCGATGTAGTATGCACGCCCCGGACGTAGGTGGCAGTAGCAACAATACCTTTGGTATTGTTATATGAGTTACATATATTAATAAATATGAGAAATTTCTGTTTTGTGGCTACTTCCTCCGCGTCAGTTGGAAGAAAATGGCGAAGCGTGGCGGCAACAACAGTACGGTCCAGTTGCTCCTGAACACGACACTGAACTACAAAGCCAGGAAGGCAGTGGATAATGTGGATTGGGAGAGTGTCCAAAATAAATATAGTGAGATATGTGAGACGTTCATGGAGAACTACCCACTTAACGTGTGCAAAAAACGCACTTCTGCATTTTGAATTGTTCCTACGGCGACGAGAGGTTGGATCGTTTTCAAGATCTCCACTCTGGAGGGCGTTTGTCTTTTCTCCGTTTTGAACTCCTAAAAACGCCGTCGCCGTGTGCAAGATAGGCACATCTGTCGAAATGTTCTGCGTTTATCTGTCGTTATCGTTGTCGTGGGCACGTAGCCTTATATTCAGGTGTGCTCTATAGTCCGGAATTTACGGTGGTCATGCTAGGAACACACAAAGATGCAAAAGAAAAAGAAGAAAAACGTGCTGAACCGAGTCCAGGCCGAGCAGCAGAAACTGGACTGACCTGGTCGCCATCGTACAGCGTCTGTAAGGGACCCCTCCTCGACTTCTGCCCACTCCTCCTGTCTCCCAGCTGCTCCGAGGCTGAGGAAACAGAACACATCTGTAACCGAAGCAGCCCAGATTTGATGCAATGTACACGGAAGCCGAAACTGAAATAATGCAATGATGAGTAATAAGAAACAACAGTTCTTAGTATATTCAACTTCAAAAAGTGATATACAAACAATCACAAACATCAAATACACAAGAACTGGAATACCCTAGTAGATCTCTTTTGAAAGCAAACACTATTTTTGCCCCTTAGACTGTCAGAATCACTCCAGATGTTACAAGGTCAGAGTTACAGATCTTTGAATGCACTAAAAAAAACATATTTCTCATGCCCAAACCCGAATATTTTTGCAAACCGAGTGCTGTAGATGACTGTAGTTTTGACCCATTAGTTAGAAAACGCAAGCTCGATGTCCCACCCTCATGTAGGAGGTTAAAAAATAGCTGCCGAAATACTGCATCGTCAAAAAAAGCTCGAAAGCAGTAAGTGCACCGCCAAACAGGAGAGGAAACCGACAATAAAAATGTCATCTGGGAGCGGGAAAAGAAAAAAAGAAGATTGGTTGGATTTTTACAGTTTCATCTGCTGCAGTGCTTGTGTAGTAAAATGAAAAAGTTTTGGCAGTGAAAAACGTACAATTTGCTTTGTGTAAAAAGTTGCTTTTTTTCAGTCTGACAGACTGTTAAGTTCCGAGAAGCATCGTCGGGTAACAAGCCGGAGATACTGTTCAGCACGTATGAGCTTTCAGTCTGGAGTCCAATTACACAGCTTCAGAGGCTCAGAGTCTGGGGCACGGCTTCACCTGAAACCACAATTTAATTTGGGCAAACGTAGTGAACCCATTGTATCTAAGAGAGGACCCGGTGGTGCAGCTTTGTAAAGGAAAACAAAAGACAACTTCAGGCCAACCTCTACCGATTAAAGTTTCCAACAAAATGTCAAAGACTTCTCTGCACTGGAAAAAAATCAAAGTCTTACCAAGTATATTTGTCTCATTTCTAGTTCAAATATCTCATTACACTTAATATCAGACACAACTGCCTAATAAGTACCATTTCAGCCAGATATAGGGACTTGTTTTAATACAATACATCTGGAATATCTTGTTAAATGAAAAAGTCTTGAAAACAAATTGTTTTGAGTCACATATCATATGAAACAAGCTTTTTTTTTTTCATTTGAAGAGGTTTTTAAGCTAATTTCAAGATCACTTTTATCTCAAAAGTCCTAAATATCACATCTTATTTCAAGAAATCTTGGCAAGCCGATTTTCACTAGTTCCATTGGCAGATTTTTTTGCTTATTTCAAGCAAAAACTTCTTTTATTTGTTGTTTTTTTACTTATTTTTGGAGGGGCATTTTTTTCCAGTGTGCACACCTGATACAGTGCACAGTGAAAATGAGTACACCCCTGTTGAAAAGTAACATTTTGAACAATATTTTAATACACACACAAGTTATTCCCAAAACCTGCATAGAGTAAGTTTAATACAACATCTGTTCAGCTTACAACAGAAAAGAAAGGTCAATAATATAACTTAAATGACATATTTGTCCATTTTTGTGAAATTATGCTGGTGTAAAAGTGAGTACACCCCTATGTTAAACTCCCTTGTCTCCTCAGAGACAAACAAACTAAGGATATGGATTGCTGGAACCATGTCCTGTGATCTGATGACACCAAGATGAACAAATTTGCTTTCGATGGTGTCAAGCATGTGTGGTGGTAAAAAGTGATTTGTACAAAGAAAAGTGCCCCATGCTTAAAGTCAAGCATAGTAGTGGGAGTGACATGGTTTGGGGCTGTATGGATGCCATCAACAGTAGGAAGCTGAATTTCACCAAAAGAAACATGCTTGTCAACATGTACTGTGACTACTGAAGCAGATCATGATACTCTCCATAGGATTTCAGTCAAATCTCACACACGTCTCTTTTAGCCTGGTGCAGACTCAAAATGTAAAATTTCAATGTAAGGCAAGGATGAATCGCACAACGATGACCTCCCTTTTAATGCCTTTTCATTTCATGACATTTCGGGCCAACACGGCCCATTCTCAGGGAGTTTAACATAGGGGTGTACTCACTTTTGCACCAGCATAATTTCACAAAAATGGACAAATATGTCATTTAAGTTATATTATTGACCTTTCTTTTCTGTTGTAAGCTGAACAGATGTTGTATTAAACTTACTCTATGCAGGTTTTGGGAATAACTTGTGTGTGTATTAAAATATTGTTCAAAATGTTACTTTTCAACAGGGGTGTACTCGTTTTCACTGTGCACTGTATCTACCAACAGCTTTTAAATGACTTCAGATTGCACTGAGCAAAAGCACAATGATGAATTCTTCTCTTCTCTCAAATCGACACTTTTGGAAAACACATTTGTTTTCAACAGAGTTCAATTAAAAGACCGAAAGCTCTCACATATCAGTCCATTACAGCTTCAGGGTGTAGATGTGAAAAAAATCCCATCCCAAGTTTTCTAAAAAGAAATGCAATGAAAACTTAAATCTGTATTTTTTCAAACTTATTTGAGCCTTTAACTGGGATGAGAATAATGAGACAACCAAGAAATGTCGAAAAATTGATTTCAGCAAGAACGGACGGATCCATCTTACGAGACTTCAACAGTTAATATAATCAGTTATTAAAAAAATGTAACTTCAAAAAAGCTGATGTGCCACAATGGGAAACATCTCAAGCAGCGTTTGCTGAGTGTTCTGCTGGTATCAAAATATGGGTTTATTCATATTTTCCAAATACAACGTCAAGTTCGTCAGTGGAGACACGAAATCTTTAACAGACAAGAGTACAAAGGAAATCATTTTCAAACACATGAACAAATGACAGATCTAGCGTTTTCCAGAAATAGTTTGTAGCAACATCGAGCTGCGACTAACTGAATAACCCCCCCCCCCCATTCTCTTGGGAAAATGTTAGTCACTAATTGTTTCTTAGAAAAATAGCTGAGATGTCACGTCATGGCAAAATATCTTAAAAAAAAAACACCAAAAACTGAAAAAGTAGTGAGATATAATCACATTTAGCTTTAGATATCTGAACTGAGGGGTAGCGATGGCTCGGGGAGGTTTACTTCCACAGATCTTCAATAACATACATTAAAGTGTCTGAAAGAAGAGTTCTAGCAAACATTAGAATCAGATATTAAGGGTTAAAAAAAAACAATTAAAATACATAAACATATTGATGTGCTCAGCCAGTTAAAAGTTAGACCAGGAACTACTGTTGCAGTTGCTTTTGTTGCTAATAAAATTCAACCCTCTTTTCTTCGTTTTTCTCTTCTTTAGACAAATAAATTATTTTTGTTGTGTATTATATTATATTAAGTATTATACATCCTTTGCACACTACCATAGCCTACAGATACGTAGCTTTGAACAGCTTCATGCAAAGCTAACGAAATCCGACAGCCAGCATCACGCGTTTGTTTGGCGCGTTGTTTGTGCACGTCCTCAGAAACTAGCGCTGGATTTATAGGTGAGGCGTCGCTCACGGTGACGTAAAAATGACGTTTCAGGCCAGGCGCGACATGAAAAGGCGGCGCAGCGCGTTGTCGTGCACCAGTTGAATTTCGTAACTTTGCGCGCGCTGAGAACGACAAACCGGATGGACCAACTGGAAAACAGGCTAACGGCTGACGGTTCTTTCATGTAAAATACTTTGTGCATTTATTTGTAAATAAATGATGTCGTTAGGAATTTGTTGTCGTTTCATTCACTGGAAGCGGCTTTGAGTATTAGCGCTATATAAATCCGACCCATTATTATTATTATTATCGTTGCATCCTGAAAGGTAACAATAATTCCCAAGTGTGTCCATTGAAGCACACTAACAAACAAACAAAGAAAGCGTAACACAATACGCTAGGTTCTAAGCATTTCATCTTCTCGACTTTCGTCTTAGAGTAGTTAGCGGTAACCTTCACGAAGCAGAAACGCCTCTGTGACGGAGAAGATTGCAACTACTGGCGCATCGACTTGCGCCACCATAAACACCCGGCACAAAATCGTGACGTCATCAACACTGCTCGCGCTAGCCGACACAGCAACCATGCTAGAGCCTTTAGAGCAGAGATACTCATTGCGCGGCTCGCGAGCCACATGCGGCTCCTCAAGCTTTAATTGGCGGCTCGCACTCGCATAGTAGCTTATAACAATATGGTAACAATAACAATACATTTTTTTCAAATAACGTACAGCGAATACTGCACAGTATTAAGTATTTTTATTAAGTTTGCGTTTTTGTAGTATTAAGTATTTTTATTAAGTATTAATTAAGGCTTAATGGTGTTTCCTAAAGGGGGAACTGTTAAACCTGGTAACGCAGCCCGCTTAAACCACCGTCACACTTGACCGCAGAGCACGCTAGCTCCTTTAGCCATGGGTTTTTAATTTAAAAAAATGGCAAAAACCAGCACAAAAACCATGCTCATCCTGAATGTCTCACTATGATTACAACAACAAACTACAAGTACAACATGAAGAAAGTCAAGGGCATGCATGCCAGCTTCTGCTCATCCCAGTTTTAAGGTAAATGTGGTCTGAATTGAAAATGTATTGGCTGTGTTGTTCCTTTTTTTGTGGGATGTTTTATATGTAGAAATGCATATTTGCAAAAGGGGACTTTAGTATGTTGTCGTAAAAGTGGCTCTTCCCTTGATTTTGCTCTGCCAATGTGGCTCTGGTGAACAAAATAGTGAGTATCACTGCTTTAGAAGGTGGCCGGCGGCAGTGTAGGGCCAAATCTGACTGGGATGTAGGATCTTAAGGCTGATTTATGGTCGGAAACCAGGTCGTCTGCGTGTGTGTCGCAGTTAACGCAGACATGCCCCCCCCTTACGCAGACACTCTGGTGCACCTCCCCAAAATTGTAACTCATCGCAGACAGTGCCGCAGATATCACCGCAGGGAGGAGAGAAAGGAGGCCTCTGATTGGTCAACTTTACATCCGCTCTACACTATGCGTATTTCCGGTTTGCTAACCTGCTAATGGTGACGCTAACCGTGCTAACCGTGACGATTGTTTCGCCTCTCTGCCAGCTCCAGTAGTAGCAATATTTCTTCTATTTCTAGATCGATCAGCTGCATCTCAATCAAAGTGCGCATTCGTCCAGTCAACACCCACCACACCCACAATCCTAGCTTGTTCGTGATTGTCCCTCTTGCGTTGTGGCGTGGGATTAACATAGAGCAGACAGCGCTTCAAAAGTAGGCATAAATCAAAAATAACTGCGTCGTGTCTGCGACAAGCTCACTGCGACACACTGCTGCGAGAGTATACACGGCCCTTTAAGAGTCACCAGCGGTAACTTTTTGCTACTTAACAGTGAAAAATGTGTTTGTGAAAATAGCTGGCGAGAGATCGATACCACTTTAGAAACATTTGCGCACGGAGAAAAACTTTGAAGAAACAGAGTGATGACAGTGAGTCATCTGGTGTGCCCCCTAGTGGAAACCTCCTGTAACAGGCCTAGCACACAGGTGTGTGGACACCCACAACAGAGCAAGTTGCTTACGCAAACATGCGATGAAAGTTTATTCCTTAGATGTTTGATTGTGTTGTGCTCTAAGCTTTCCCTTCCCTTGAGAGGAGGTGAACAACTGGCTCTATAATGTCAGCCATGTTAGGTCCTCATGTAAGAATCTAGTTTTAACACTCCTGACTGTTTTAGAATACATTGAGTTAATGTGTAGTAAAAAAAAGTTTGTTGTTCTATAGGCTATATGAGAAATGTAAGCTTCAACCAACACTTACTCTCATTATTATCTTGTTTAGTCAGAAAGTAAAATGTCAGAAACCGTACAAAAAAAAAAAAACTTTCCTAGTTGGAATGAATGAAAGTCAGGTCAGTAGAAGTTCAGCGCACACATTTTTGCCGCTGGGTCCTTTCAGGAAGTTAATCCCATCTTGTCTCTTCATCTAAGCAAAACTTTTCTAAAATGATGAAATAATAAGCAATAACTCAGTGAAAACAAGACATTTATTCAGGAAATTGCTCAACTCCGTCCTACGAGTGTACCGACACTTAGAATAAATTTGATTCATATTCCTCGTATGAGCTTCTCTTGTGCTCAGCCTATCACTTCAATTTATCCAACAATACTCTACACCTGGGTTCATAAATTAAAAAATCTAGCTCTTGGGGGGAAAAAAACAAGCAAAACTGGCATCATGTCCACTCCATTATTTGATTCTGCATTAAAACCGACAGCTCAGAGCTAAATTCAGAGAACGTTTAAACACACATGTGTCCTGTGTGAGCGTAGTACATAAACAATGGCATAATAATCATCTCCTCCCAGAAAGAAAGATGGATTTCTGCTGAAAGTTCTGTTGCTTCTCACTTTCTCTGCGGGAGATCACTGAACATGTAATCAAATTGACTGCACGGTTGTCTTTAAGTTACTTGAATCTGCTCTACATTATAGGCAATCAGTAATCTCCAGAGATCCATAAAACAGCAATTTGACATCCGTAGCTTTTACACACACATTCAGGATTAAAGGGATAGTTCGCCTCTTTTGACATGAAGCTGTGTAACATCCCATATCAGCAACATCATTTATGAACATCTTCTTACCCCCTGCTGCGTCCTGTGAGCAGAGTTCCAGCCTCGTTTTGGTGTTGATTAAGGTAGTCCGGCTAGTTGGCTGGGGCTTAAAAAATAAAGCGTCTTGCTTCTCAAAACAATATGCGTTCAAAAGAGTAATACATTTGCATCACAAAATTGTTCATCCAGAAAAAGTCAGACCTCACAATCTCTTGGCCCTATTTTCTCTCCCTTCGTATCAATGCGTTCAGCCGCCTGCCGACAGCCGCACCTGTTACAGTGTTTGCTGCTCGGTCTGCACTTTGGACTGCACAGCAGGCAGTGATACGAAGGGAGAGAAAATAGGGCCAAGCTATTGTGAGGTCTGACTTTTTCTGGATGAACGATTTTGTGATGCAAATGTATTACTCTGTTGAATGCATATTGTTTTCAGAAGCAAAACGCTTTATTTTTTAAACCCCAGCCAACTAGCCGGACTACCTTCATCAACACCAAAACGAGGCTGGAGCTCTGCTCACAGGACGCAGCAGGGGATAAGAAGATGTTCAGAAATGATGTTGCTGATATGGGATGTCATAAAGCTTCATGTCAAAAGAGGCGAACTATCCCTTTAAGTGTAGAGCCCGTGCTCCAACATAATACAAAAAGTGCCTAAAGAGGACCAAAACAGCACCACGCTCCTGTATGTCAACCTAATTCTTGACTTGGGTGTGTGTGGTCAGTCATAGTTGCCAAGCTGCTTAAGAGCTATAAACCCACTGGTGCACGCCAATGTGAGAAGAACACAGAAAAAGATGAAGTCATAACGAGACAGGAGGAATAAGTTCGTCTGAAGGAAACGCAGCAGCCATTCCAGTAGCAGTGTCATACTGCCAGATGTTCAATGTTAGATTTACGCCTTTGCAACAACACTACAAGCCATGCTAAAGTGTTTGTGTAACCCTAAAAGGAAGTAAGCAGTAACAAGCTGCGGTACTACCAACAACGGATTAAAGAAAAAAAAAAGAAAATCTAAATTTGGCTCTGACAACTATTACAAAAAAGGCTAAATGACGCTAATACACCTGACAAGCTATGTGCTAGCATGCTATGCAGTCAAGTTAAAACAATTCAGTTACAATAACTCCATCCTCTCCTTTTTCTGTTTGTTCCCTAACCTCCGCATTTTGTTCACTTGGTTAGACGAAAAGTTACTCAAGAATGAAAATAAATCTTACCAAGTTAACAAGGTTGCTAACGGTTAACAGGCTAACTCACTGCATTGTTAGCTTTTCTTGATTTTTAGTGGGACAATTTCACTGTCAAAAGAAATTTGTCCCTGAAAATATACACTCTACTTGCTGTGCTGTGGTACAAATCTACATATCTTACATTCTTGGACTCACGTGTTTAGACTGATAAGAATTGTTTTTACAGCAATGTTTTGCCATTTTTCCAATCCTGGAGAGTTTTTTTACAGGCAAAGCAAGATCTTAAGGCTCTAGTTCAGAGATACCACAACCTGGCCTTCAGTACAATGTCCACGTGATATTTATACCATTGAAGGGTGTTGTGCCAAAGATAAGTCTAGCGTAAACAATCAGTGAAGTGGCTGTATGAACAGAGACAGTTTCACAGCTGGAATGAACTCTCGACACATGCACTAAAACCCTCCGTTTAATGGATTCACTTCTGCCGACAAGCTGACTGACTGGCAGGAACACTCAGAGATGAATCAGCTACCGACGGGAGGTTTTGTCAAATGTGAGGGCAGCAGTCTGCTACAGTAGATGTATTTATCCAACCCGTTTTCTAAAGACATGACCACTTCCTTATGGAAACTGCCAGTGACTCAGAAGCACATTTCCAAAATGCTCACTCCCAAAGCCGACATTTTCCCCCTATTAACACCAGTCAGCGAAGGTAACGTCTGAAGCAATTTGGGAACGGACAAATACCGGGCAGACGGTGTTTTAGCAACAAGCTGAGATGTCACACTGAAGGAGCACATTGGGTGACATCACTCCCCTGCTCATCCAGCATCACTCAGCAAAGCAAGAAAATGTGCAATCCACATTTTATCAAATCAAATTTATTTGCATAGCACATTTCATGTGCAAAACAGTTCAAAGTGCTTTACTAAAATAAAAGCATTGCAGCAGGGAGTGGAAGAAGCATTAAAAATACATAAAAGAATATAAAGAGAAACAAATAAAATCATTTAAATTAATTTAAAAACAAGCAACAGTCCAGATAAGTTCAAAGATATCGTGCAGATTTCATGCATAGACACATGAGAAAAGAAATGTTTTTAACCTGGATTTAAAAATGTCTCCATTTGGTGAAAGTTTAATCTCCACTGGCAGTTTGTTCCACTTGTTTGCAGCATAACAGCTAAATGCTGCTTCTCCATGTTTAGTCTGGACTCTGGACTGGACCAGCTGACCTGAGTCCTTGGATCTAAGAGCTCTGCTGGCTTTATATTCTCTGAACAGATCACAGATTGTAAACCATCAGCAGGCTTTTAAAATCTATCCTGTGACTGACTGGAAGCCAGAGTAAAGATTTTAAAGCTGCTGTGATGTGTTCAGGTCTCTTAGTCCAGGTTAAAACTCCAGCAGCAGCGTTCTGGATGAGCTGCAGATGTTTAATACTCTTTTTGGGAAGTCCAGTTAAAAGAGCGTTACAGTGATGGAGTCTGCTGGAGAGGAATGCATGGAGGAGTTTCTCCTGGTCTGTTTGGGAGAGGAAACCTTTCATTCTGTTGATGGGTTATTTTAACAGAGAGCTAAATGAAATGATCAGGACATTAAGGGGTATAAATAGCTGAATCTGATCTGATGCCTATAAGAGAGCGGGTTAGTGTGCATTGTGAGGAAACCATCGTAAAATTAAGCAATATTTTTTGCCACTATATAGTACAATTCCCCAAAGAAAGGTCTTTGAAAGCGAGCAGCCTAAACTCCTCTACCGAAATGAGACTCGTGAGATTCGTCAATGATCCCGCCTGATGACTATGCAAAGCAGTCCAGTTGGTTTAACCCCGTCTGGACTGAAAGTGCTGCAGCATTCCTTGTGGTACTCCCAGAAGCACGAGGTTAGGAAATGCAAAACATAGAAAGGCCCATGTGTGTTTGTCCCGTCCAGGTCATAAACGGAGCTCTGTGTTTGGGTGCCACTGGGGAAACTGGGGCCCCTTCTCCTCAATTTCTCCTGCCAAAGAGCCGCTGTACTGAGAGACACTGTAAAAGGGGAAAGCCTGATCCTTTTAGGCCACAAATGTGTGTGTAAAGGGTGTTAGTGCACAGGCAGCAGTATGTGGGTGGTGGAGTCAGTTTACTGAATGTTAAAGGGAATGCATGCAGATGTGAGAGTCTTTCCGATCCCATTTAAAAAGGCACAAAGATCCAGGAGTTTGATTTGTGGGGGGTTGCATTAGTTGGCTTTGGGAATGTTTCAAACACACACCGATGTCTAAAAAGCGGTAGGTGCAAATCTCTACATCTACGACCAAAACTGACGATTCGATCCACCACACTGCCATGAGCATATCTCGACGTTGCGGCTCTAAGTAAGAAGCCTTTACCGAAACTAGGATTCTGGAGAACTTACTGGACAATTTCAATCGTAATTGGGCAAACCTGCTAGCCTGGGTGCCAGCCGAACTTAGCCCCGCCCATAAAATTTTTGGTCAGTTGGGAAATCTCTATGCTCGACATCGCGACAGTCGACCCAATCAGATTGCCAGGGCGGGCTTTATACGATGATGGACAGATGATCAACAGGGACGTTATCGACTACGTCACTAAAGAGCGCTTGGTTTGAATTCGTTTGAAACAAACATGGCTGCCGCTGGAGAGCTAGGGTGTGTAGATTCTGCCATCGAGTCTGTTCTACAGGATCTCCACATTGCATTCATTTTGAAAGACGAACAGAGGAACGCGATAAAGGCTTTTATCGATAGAAAAGATGTTTTTGCCGTCCTTCCTACAACAAGTGTGTGTTGCTTAATCTACGTCACATACTACGTTGCTCTGATTGGTTGTAGGTCTGTCCAATTGAGCGAAGAGGCATTTTTTCTCCTGGTTCGGTTGAAACTCGCCCCATACTCAAATCTCTATCGAGCGGTATCAGACTCACATTCTGACTAGAATCGTGAGTATGATGAAGTCAGGCTACAAACCTGCAAGTCACTTGAGAGAATCAGTTCTTGAAGCAGATGGTCTCAATGAAATTCTGAGAAAACAGCCAAAGTCCCGGCTCTATAGTAAGCTCCTTTGGTGTTATGTCATGAATATGCAGCTGTCGGGAGGAAGAAGCAGCAGGCCCACGCTGACCTGTCATCAGATAGCCCAGGATGGCAGGCGATCTGACAGCAGCTGGAAGCCAAAAGTGACTTCAATAGAACATCATGTGGAGATCAGGTCACATGCTGTTCCTTCCTGGATCTTTTGTTCTGTTTTTTTAATTTGATAATGCCACATCCAAAAGTTCTCAACAGCTTCGAGGCATTAAAACTGATGCCATGAATTCTGTCCAATGAAGCCCAGGAACAGGATTTTTTTTCCCCTCTAACTCACTTTGTGTGCTCTGATGAAGCTGAACAGTTCATTCTTAGGACTGCGTAGGACTCATAGGTGCACGTCAAGCCCCAACAAGGAAGGAATGAGCTGAGGGCAAGTGATAAAGTCAGCTGCCCTGAGGCCCAAAGAAAAGTCCCAGGTTGTGCTCGAGACTTAATAGCTAGAACATACAACACGAGAGCTGTCAGCCCACATCTGTATCTATAAAGTTACTGGCGACTTATAAAGCGGTGCTCCTTGGTTTTACTTCCCAGACCATGAAAGGAGGAGATCCTGACAACGCTGTAAAACGTGACACCACATTCCTGAACATGCTGCACCACACAGCCTCTTTAGTACCTGCGTTTGTGTAAAATAAGCTAAGAGCGGAACCACAGAGGCCCTTCAAATAAAGTCAACACTATGAAAAGCCCAGGACTGGTTTTTAGAAGAAAAAAAAATGTATTATACATGTATACACAGGACATGAACAGCGAAACCAACCTGCTTCTGTGTAATTATCCTGAATTTAGATCAGCGCTGCGAGTCCAGGGCACAGAAGTCTGCGATTCAAAAGACACTGCAATTTTAAACTAACTTTATACTTTGCAATGCATTCCTTTGTTATGTGGCCCCTCTCTTGCAGCTTTATATAGCCTTTGAGTAAACATTATAACTTTTACCCCAGATGGAGCAGAAAAGGGGAGTTTAAAGAGCTCCAAAAGCAGATAGGAACAGTGTGGCTTTATGTCTCAAACCAATTCATTTGAATTTAAAGCCAAAGAGAAACATGCGCTGCTTTCCAAGTACATTCAAACTACAAGAAACCAAGCACACGGAGCAACCTCTGTGCAAAAGTTGCTTTTATAGCCGTGTTAATCAATACACAAAAGCTTATGAGTTGAATATAAACTAATTGTTTTAGTAATAAGTAAAATGTCGGGGAATAGATCACTTTCTTTCTATTTTTAATATGACTCTTTTGTATTGTTGGTCAGTTAAATTCGTGACAAAACAATTTAGTTAAGAAACTAATCCGTAGATTAATGGATAGTAAAAATGACAATCTGAGATGTACTCTACAAAAATCTGTGGTTGTTAAGGAAGAAATTCTGTTGTCAACCACGTAATTATAGGGTATAACGTGTAATTCAACTTAGTCGGTCATGACTCGAGGAGCCCAACAGAACTACATTACCTGCAAAGAGCAGAGATGCAACCCTGAGGCTCCCACACCAGACACCCTCCTCTCCCCGACTACAACTCATTCCAGCCACGAACGCCACAAAAGGGATCGGAGGCAAGGGGCAGCCCTGGCGGAGTCCAACACGCACCGTAAACAGGTTCGACTTTTAGCCGAGGTTGTGGACACAGCTCTTGCTTTGATCATACCAACGGTCCCATCTATTTAAAGTTAAATAGATGATAAAGAAAAGCATTATTTATAATGGTGCTACCTGGTGATTAACAAACCACTATCCAATACATAGGCTGTGTTCGAAACCGCATACTTCTCCTACTACTCCCACTACTCATTCTAACTTTTTGAGTTAGTATGCGAGTTTGAGTAAGATTCCCAGATGCATGCTGGATTCTCCGAAATGTTGGGTATGCATCATGAGGTTACTACTCATACTCAAACTACCCAAGATGCAACGTAACATGACGTCGCCGATCGTCATTTCCTGTCAAAACGGCAGTTTCAAGCTAGCTACAATGAGGCTAGGTTCTGTTTTCAAAACAAAAGCACCAATTGTATGGTAATGGCTTTCCCTATGATAAAAGGCAACGGGTATTTTATTTTGTGAAAATAACAGGAAGTGCGTTGCTCACTGCGGCTAGCTTTAGTAGCGCCGAATTCGTCGGAACAAGATTGTAAACAGCCGGTATTTTGTCAGGTTTTCAACACGTTGGGGATCTAAACGACTACTTTCTCACCTGAAAATGTTTCAAATGTTGCTAAAGTTTACAGAGTTTAGAGCTTAAGCGAAATCAGCTTCAGGCAGGAGCGAAATGCATTGTGGGTAAACGCTCTGCATACTGTCTGATCGATCAGTATGCAGAATGGAAGTATGCAGTTTGCAAGTATGCAGTAGTATGTAGTATGTAGAATGCGCTTTCAAACACAGCCATAGTGTGTTTGTTCTGAGACAGATCTTTATCTTGCAAAGCAGCTGGATTCTGGGACATGCCAAGCTCCAAAAGTAACTTGTGGTACACCAACCCTGCTATAGGGACGCAGGTCACTCGTCCAGAAGCTGACCACGTCTCTTTGATGGTATGCAGCTGCCCTGGCATGGCATTCAGTGGCCGGTGCTGACTAATTGGTGATCAGTCGCTGCTCTAGGATGTGATGTACTGTAGCAGCATGTATCGATTCCACAGCAGTGAGTCGCTGTCCTCGGATGACATGCTGCGTGTATTTAAACATCAAATGACTTTTCAATGCAAGGAGCCGCTGGAGTGACAAAACATGCCTGAATTACATTAATCACACTACGCTTAGAAATCTCGGGGTAATATTGGACTCAGACCTGAACTTTAACAGCCACATTAAATCAGTAACATCAGCAGCTTTTTACCATCTAAAAAAAAAAAACATTGCCAGAATCAAAGGAATAGTGTCTAAGCCAGACTTAGAAAGACTGATCCATGGCTGTGTTTGAAACCGCATACTTCCATTCTGCATACTGATCGATCAGACAGTATGCAGAGCGTTTACCCACAATGCACTTCGCTCCTGCCCGAGCCGAAATCAGCCGGCCTGAAGCTGATTTCTCTTAAGCTCTAAACTCTGTAAACTTTAGCAACATTTCAAACATTTTCAGGTGAGAAAGTAGTCGTTTAGATCCCCAACGTGTTGAAAACCTGACAAAATACCGGCTGTTTACAATTTTGTTCCCACGAATTCGGCGCTACTAAAGCTAGCCGCAGTGAGCAACGCACTTCCTGTTATTTTCACAAAATAAAATACCCGTTGCCTTTTATCATAGGGAAAGCCATTACCATACAATTGGTGCTTTTGTTTTGAAAACAGGAAGTGAACCTACCCTCGTTGTAGCTAGCTTGAAACTGCTGTTTTGACAGGAAATGACGATCGGCGACGCCAAGTTGCGTTGCATCTTGGGTAGTTTGAGTATGAGTAGTAACCTCATGATGCATACCCAACATTTCGGAGAATCTAATATGCATCTGGGAAAAAAGTCAGTATGAGTAGCAGGAGTAGTAGGAGAAGTATGCGTTTGTCTCCAGCAGGTTAGACTGCTGTAACGGCCTGCTCACTGGGCTCTAAACGGGCTGCAAGACAGCTGCAGAACATCCAGAACGCTGCTGCTCGAGTCCTGACTAGAACCAGGAAATACGACCATATTAGTCCAGTGCTCAGGTCTAGCCTAGGATCCTAGTCAGACCTTAATCGATAGCTGAGGATTCAAGTCATTAAGACCATAAAGTTTCCTACACATTTAGAATGTATATTATGAATTACACCCTCCTGATGCGACAGTCTAATTAACCAAGAGTGTCACGTTTAAATTCATGTGGCATGCAGCTGACCACTGTAGAATCAATAAGGTTTTTTTCCACTCCAGTAGTGGCACATTCCAAATCTGCAGTGGTCGGCCGCTGCTCGGGTGGAGCAGGACCACCAGGTGCTGCTTGATATTCGTTGGAAGGCTTGGTTGATGATTCGACTTAAGACGTATTGTAATTTGATGCCAATTACTATTTCAATATGTGTACTTTATAGCTGCTACATTTTTCGGATCATCAATGCAAGACAAATAAGCTTGGGGGGAATATAAAACTCTCCCAGTCGGTTTTTAGTCGGATAACATGCTTCCGAAACAAATACTTGGATAAGATTAAACCATCTGGCTCTACAGTTTAGTCAGATCGGGTCATTTTCCAAGAACCAACAACGATGGGTTAGGGCAGAGATACTCATTGCGCGGTTTTGTTTAGTTGGTGGCTCGCACTCGCATAGCAGCTTATAACAATATGGTAAGAAATAATAAATACATTTTTTCAAATAACACACAGCTAATACTGCACAGTATTAAGTATTTTTATTAAAGGGACACTATGTAATTTCTTCCCCCATCTAGTGGTGCAATTTTATTTTGCAAAGTCGAATGAATTTGCTCTCTAGCGCCTCGCATTTTCAAATGTGCGTTGCAACTTGTTGAACTACGGCAGGCGGTATGTGTCAAGATTCTCTTTTTCGCTTTTTTGGCGACGAGGATCCCTTCTCCTGTGGCGTGGCATAACTATGGTCTTCCATTGCGAACAAAAGTGCAGGCCGTTCAGGCTGGTTTACACCAGAGAATGTCTAATGGCGTAGACTGGCTCTGTTTATATACCTGCGTGCAAACGTGACGTCAAAATGACGTCATTTCCGCTTGCAGGCCTGGCGTTGGGGAAAACGCGATTCGAAGTGCTTTATGTCCCTCTCGGCACTTTGTCGTTTTTCATAGAGCGGAAGGACATGGCAGCCTCCATAGAGCTTGCCCGCTCTATGTAGATACAGACAAGTTATTCTTCACTCTGGAGGATAAGTGAGATTTTTGACAGAGAATTTTACACCAATGAGGACTAACTTATGAATGAATATGTTGATTTGAGCTAATAAATGACTTAATATACAGTGTCCCTTTAAGTTTGCGTTTTTGTAGTATTAAAAGGTAGGGTAGGAGATCCTGGATTTTGAGTCCAGCGAAGCTGCATTTTGAAAATACACCGGTAAAAAGTCCCAACCCTTTTCTTCACTTTCCCCCCGAAGCCACGCCTCTAGAGTACATGAAAGCGCACGAGCACGAAGGTGCACGAGTGCTGTTCTGACAGCAAGCATCGATCGTTGCCGTATTTAGTATATGATAACTATACCTTTAATAATGCTAGCTGCTAGCCAAGCTGGCTCTAGTTTAGCTTCCTGCCAAGCTTCTGGACGAGTAATTCGTTCACGGAGCAGGGTACGCGCACAGGGGGGGGAGGAGGGGGAGGGAGGAGCAGATTGCAGTTTGATAGACGGCATCAGAATCCAATCATTGTTAACGGTCCGTTCAGTATGATTGGATAGTGTTTTTCCTAGATTGTACGTTCTAGAGGCCACTAAAACTTTTCATATTTGTGTCAAAACTTTTAATTGATTGGTTGCAATGGGGGTGTGAAGAGTATTTCAAGCAATATGTAAAAAAATGTTCCAGAAAAAGATCCCCTACCCCACCTTTAAGTAATTTTATTAAGTATTAATTAAGGCTTAATGATATTTCCTAAAGGGGGCTCTGTTAAACCTGGCAACGCAGCCCGCTTAAACCACCGTCACACTTGACCGCAGAGCACGCTAGCTCCTTTAGCCAGTGGTTGATGCAGGCACAATGGATCGGTTTTTAATTAAAAAAGGGCAAAAACCAGCACAAAAACCATGCTCATCCTGAATGTCTCACTATGATTACAACAACAAACTACAAATACAACATGAAGAAAGTCAAGAACATGCACGCCCGCTCATCCCAGTATTAAGGTAAATGTGGTCTGAATTGAAAATGTATTGGCTGTGTTGTTTCTTTTTTTGTGGGATGTTTTATATGTAAAAATGGCTCTTCCCTTTATTTAGCTCTGCCCAATGTGGCTCTGGTGAAAAAAATAGTGAGTATCAGTGGGTTAGGGGATGGTGGTTGTTGCCATCTTTTATAATACAGATTATGAGTGAAGCGCAGCGCCCCAAACCAATTATCGCATAACTGGACAGGAAGCGAAACACAACTATCATCTGCTGGACCCCAAACACTGATGAAACTTCATATCAGAGAGAAGAAAAAAACTACTTAAAACAACAAAGACGTGTTCACATTTTACAGTTGGGACGAGAGTGAACTCAGTTGTCAGAACAAGAGATCTGGAAACCAGTGACAAGACCTGTCGCAAAACCTGTGACAAGGTTTTTCTTTAAACAGTGATGAGAGGACAGGATTTATTTCATCTTTTTTTTATATATATATATATATATATATATATATATATATATATATATATATAAATATAAACAAAGCAGGGAAAACTTGGGATTTTAAAAATCATCAGCATACATTTTGACTAGGCCTAAGATGTTTTCATAAAACCCCTGCACAGGTGTGCCTACTAACGCTAACAATGGCTCTCCTCAGTGCCCCATTAAGTCGTTTGGGTCATTAAAACACACCTGCGCTTTCCTTGTGAAGACATGCCAACAATCGGTCTTTTATTAGCTCCAGTAAGTGGCCAAACACGCCCCGGAAGTCATTACACCAGCTGGTAACCACAGAGTTTAATATTAGAACATGAAATTGGGGATCTCAATCCGTCTGCAGCAAAAAAAGTCAGCCTGTAATTGTTCAAACATATCGGAGCTTCTCCATCAAGAGCATGCGAAGTGCTAAAGTTCCCCTTGAGACGAGAAACAAAGAGTATCGGAGCAAAAGAACTCCTGGAATGCACGGAGCGCGACAAGAATGATGAAGCACGTACGCTCAGCTCGTGGATTTAAGGTTTACTTAGACCACGTGAACTTCTAATCGCCACCGAAACATTTCCTCGAGCTGTGCAACAGCGCATCGATAGTGTTAAATTGCTCAGGTCTGCGTATGAAGCCGTTCCTTTCACAGATTCCCAAAAAGGAAAAATAGTGACGTTTCATACACGTTCGGAACCAACTGAGCTCTTTTTCAATAAAGTATATATATATATATATATATATCTTTAGGCCCCTGACACAACATGTCTGAATAAGGCTATTGTATGTGGCAGAGTGAAACCTGGGAGAGGTGGAGGCAGTTCTCAGCGTGAGCCAACGCAGCTACCAGCCAGCTGCAGCTACTCCCAGCCTTCCTCCACAGATCAGAGGAAACACTCCCTCAGTTTGGCAATTAAACTCTTCCTAGATCATAAAGGACATTTCATCATGGGCTGACAGCACAGCGATCCCAGGGATCCATAGCACACACCAGATAAGTCCTTTAATTGAGCTCAGAATGACTCGCCCGCCTTATTTTCGTGCATTTACTGACATCTGTGCTGAAGGGGGCCTCCATTATTTAGACATGTGAGTCCCTCTGTTCTGGAAACCAATAGGTCAACGTGTGCTTAGTTGTCCAAATGTGATCAACAGTAAATATAGGATGACCCCTACGGAAGAGTATTAGGGCCAGGCATAAGACAAAATAATGATATTTTATATTTTATTCTCGACATGTCGACTTTATTCTCGACATGTTGACTTTATTCTCGACATGTTGACTTTATTCTCGACTTTATTCTCGACATTTCGACTTTATTCTCGACAGGCAAAATATAAATATTTTTTCTTATGCCTGGCCCTAATACTCTTCCGTAGTCCCCTGCATAAACTGATGAAGAAACGAGTCCCTAGCCTCTAAATTCTCTGTTTGTTCCATGTTTTTTTTCTTTTTTCTTGCCAACAGATGAGATGAACTCCTACTTAAACATTTATAATTACTTGCAGAGGGCTGGAGATAAGCTGATGGAATTAGATTGGATGTGTGCCATACCTGAAAAGAATTTTGGTGAGGACCTTCATGTCGGAGGTAGTGACAGAATAAAAGAGGTTTGTGTTCCAGAAACGTAAAAAAATGTAGAGGCTGGTTTTAAATTAACAATGTAAAAAAAAAAAAAAGTGTATTTTAATAGATGCACCTCGGATGAAACTGTATTGATGCTCACCTGGCCTCAGACTGCTGTTAAAGTGGTAGATGACCACAATGAAACATCCCAGACACAAGGCAAAAACCATCACTTTGGGTTTCCTCATCCTGAGCCGCTGGATCGGATTCCTCCAGGGTTCATGCGACAAACTGTTACCTTTTGTGCGTCTATTTCATCTCGGATAAGAGCATCGAAGCGGCTCGTTGACCTTTGACGCCCCTTATTTTTCTGCGCATCTTCGCATGTCCGGGTAGAAGAAAGAAAAGGGCAGCATGGTGCGAGCCCCCCCGGGCAGCGGAGCCCGTCGGTCCGCCGTGTCTCTGTCGGTTACCGCTGGAGAGGCAGCGGGGCCGGCTTCATTCCTGCTAATGTGCTCCGAGCAGAGGGCACCGGCCGCTCTGCTACTCTGAAGGGGATTTGTACGACCAAACGATCTCTTACTGAACGGTGAGTTAACCGTTTCCTCCCCAAAAAAACCCCAAAGGTTCGCTGTGACTCCACCAGCTGCGGCCAAGCTGCAGCCGGCACGTTCCGGAGGGAGGAAGTGGCTCTTATTCCTTTCAAAGTAAAACTGCACAAATGTTCCGTGCCACTTTTATTTTTCTACTCCCCAACATTTTTTATTTTTGACCAATCGTACATTTCCATAACGAGAAAAAGCAAATACATACAAGAACCCGGACCCATTTCTACTTAAATGAAAATTAAGGGGGTCATAACACAAACTAAATTCAGTGTTTCTCAATTCCGGTCCTCGAGTACTGTACCACTGCCCTGCATGTTTTCGATGTTTCCCTCCTCCAGCACACCTGATTCAAATGATCAACTCAGTGCAGTGGCCTGTTCAGGAGCCATTCATCTGATTCAGGTGTGTTGGAGCAGGGAAATATCTAAAAACCTGCAGGACAGCGGCCCTCGAGGACCGGTTTTGACATCCCTGCGGGTGACTGCACTGACAAATAAATTTAGTCAGTAAATAAAAGAAAATTAAACAACAAACAGCTGTTCCAAAAGCTCTGGTAATACAAATACAGAAAAGTGGAGTACACTTATTGGTGGTGTGAGACTCGCAATTTCACGATTTTATTTTGAAGGACAAAATGAACAGACATCAGCAGTGATTCTGTTTGTCTTTATACATTTTGGAGACTTGCAATCCACACATTAATCCAAAATGTGACAAATTGTTTGATGGTTATGTCATTCCCCGTCGGTTTGTCAGAGAA
Source organism: Odontesthes bonariensis (assembly GCF_027942865.1). NCBI lineage: Eukaryota > Metazoa > Chordata > Actinopteri > Atheriniformes > Atherinopsidae > Odontesthes > Odontesthes bonariensis. The sequence goes on from NC_134508.1 coordinate 4,899,998, forward strand.
TATACACTGCTCAAAAAAACAAAAGGAACACCTAAACAACACAATGTCACTCCAAGTCAATCCCACTACTGTGAAATCAAACTGTCCAGTTAGGATGCAACACGGATTGTGAATCAATTTCAGCAGCTCTTGTGCAAATGGAACAGACAACAGTTGGAAATTAGATGCAATTAGAAAGACAGCCCCTTAATGTTATGATGTGTTGGTTTTGCGAGGCGTAAGGACACGAATGCGGACTTTAAAAACAATTATTTATCACAAAAAACAGAACAAGGTTAACATAAGGCTGAGCCAGATGACAAAACTAGATCTATGAAAACAAAACATGACTAAGACAAAACAAAGAGCATGACTTGGAAAAAACTTGACTTGGCGTGGCATGAAAGGTATACGTGCATGACGCAAGGATCTGAAACTGATGACCTGGCATGGGAAGTGAGGGAAAACTTAACTAAACATGGACTAGAAAACTAAAGACTAAACACCAAAGCATGAGAAACTAAAACACAAAAGTAAAAACATGGCACCAAACCCCATGTTTATGACACTTATAGAGGAGTGGTAGATTCGCCATTGGCGCCCTGTGCTCTTCACGGATTGGAGCAGGTTCACTCTGAGTCTGGAGACGCCGTGCAGAGAACGTTCTGCTGCCTGCAACATCCTCCAGCATGACCGGTCTGGCGATGGGTCAGTAATGGTGAGGGGAGGCATTTCCAGAGGGCCGCACAGCTCTCCATGTGCTAGCCAGAGGTACCCTGACTGCCATTAGGTACCGGGATGAGATCCTCAGACCCATTGTGAGCAGTGGCGCCACCACGTGGTGGCTAGGAGTGGCTACAGCCACCATCAGATCACTCGCTGCCACCCCGTTAGCCACCACAAGGGAGCGCATTGGATTTGCGTGGATTAGGGAATGTATTTTAAACAGTTAATAATGTGAAAATGGTGCTATCACAAGAGCAACGACAACAACAATAATTAATAATATCTAATTTAATTAGAATAATAGGAATAAGAAACAGAGCACAGTGGGGTCTTACGCACTTTGGTGCTCTGAACCTAAAACCTGACGCAGCTGCGTTCCTACGTTCTCATGCCCTGCCCCCCCCCCCCTTCGGAGCTCTAATTTGGAGTGGAGAAATTTCGCAAAGATGCACATGGAAGCAAATTCAAGCAACAAGCATTGGTTCAACGAATTCTGAAGAGAACTTTTATAGGTATGTATGGTATACAGTGTTTATACGTTTTATACAGCACAAATTTTATTGGAAATACTTGAATATACTTTATATACGTGTATACTGAAATGTGTCGCTCGTTTGCATGCTCTCTGAAGTTAGCATGCTAAGCGGAAAGTTAGCTAAGTAACTAAGTTAGGTCAGTAACTGACCATTTTGCTCAATTGTCAAACTACAGCGGTCAGCGCGTTTTTTTTGGTCGGGTATGCCACCCCAAGATTTTGCCTCGCCCCCACCAGCCATCCTTAGGATTTATTTCTGCTGGTGCCACTGATTGTGAGACCATATGCTGGTGCAGTGGGCCCTTGGTTCCTTCTGATGCATGACCATCGCCGCATTCGGACAGAGCAGCTCTAAGAACGCCGTTCCTCGAATTCCGTTCTGATAACTGTCCTTCCCCTGGGGAACTGTTTCAGTTTGCATTCCCACATGAGTTGGACCTGATAGAGACTGATGCGGCGCAGCCGTCTGCGACAGCGACGTGTTACTTTAGCGCCACATTCAACAACAAAACAAAACAAAACAAAACCCGGTAAAAGTAAGGAGAGAAGAAAAAAACAGCACCAAGAAGCTAACATGGAGAGCGGGGAGGCCACCGTGTTCATGGTCTGCATGATGGTGATATTAATCATGGACGATCACATGGGGCGTCTAACATGGAGGCTGGAAGAGCTCACAGAGAGAGTCAGGAGACGAAGGATGGAGCGCAGGCCATACTTCTTGGTTTCATGAAGGAAGGAGAGCAGAGCGCCGCAGACAAAGGAGACCACGTGGAGGTTTAACTTATTAAACACGCGCAGGTTGTGTCCGTGTCGTATGAGGAAACATTTCAGCCTGACAACATGACAAGGGGCGGAGCTACCAACCACCAAGGGGCGGAGCTACCGACCACCAAACACCTCCGTCAGATGTGTTCCTATAGAACCCAGAACAGACCCAGCTGAGGAGAAGGAGGTGAAATGGTTCCAGGAACTGAGGGCTGTGGTCCCGAGTTCCTGTATGTGCGAATGCAGGAAAAAACGGCCCCGTTCCTGAAAAGGTTACAGGAACTGCCAAAGGTTCCTACAATGCGAATGCGGCTGCTGATGCTATGGACGTGCCCGTTCCCCAGACCTGAATCCAATCGAGCACATCTGGGACATCACGTCTCGTTCCGTCCACCACTGCCTGTCCAGGAGTTGACTGATGCTTTAATCCAGGTGTGGGAGGAGATCCCTCAGGAGAACATCCTTGCAGGGAGGTCATAGGGAGGCATGTGGAAGCCACACACACCACTGAGCCTCATTTTGACTTGTCTCGAGGAATTTCCACCAAAGTTGGATCAGCCTGTAATGTGATTTATTTCTTATTTTTCTTCCCACTCTTATTTTGAGTATGATTCCAAATCCAGCCCTCCATGGGATAATAATTTTCATTTACAATGATCATTTCTATGTTATTTTGTTCTCAACGCATTCCACGATTTCAACTGGAGTATTTAATTCATTGAGATCTAGGACGTGTTATTTTAGTGTTCCCTTTATTTATTTTTTTTGAGCAGTGTATTATACCCTGATAAATACAAGAAGAACACTGAAAAGATCTGAACTATTTCAACTATTCACCAAATCCTGCTTGACAAACATCCTGATTCATCATCTATACAGCAAATGAGATTTAAGATTACAATTCTAGAAAGAAAATGGGTGTTTAAGTGGGTGATAAATTCATATATCTTGACTTTGTGGGCTCAATAAACATTGACTATATTGTTTTTACAAATCTATTTCCAAAAAGTTGGGGCGCTGTGTAAAATGCCAATTAAAAAAATAAAAAATTGATTTGCAGATCACATGAACCTACTTCCTTTTCACAGTAGAGCACAGTAGGATTTCAAATTTTCACTATTTAATTCAGACATATTCCCACAGTTTTAATTTGATGGCAGCAATAGGTCTCAAAATAGTTGGTATAGGGAAACAAATGGTTGGAAAAGTAAATGGTACTAAAAGACTACCAAATTAAATCTTTCTCTCAGAAGGCCTTGCATATTTCAGCAAGACGGTATTAACCCATTTAGAGCGGGAAAGCATTGCCGCATTTCTACCTTTAAAGCCAGAGGGCGCTGTTGTGTTATTCTACCATTAAGGCCGGGAAAGCGTACACGTCTTTTTTTTTCCTGTATAAGGGTTGTTTTGCACCAATTTTCTTCAGATTATTGTGGAAAAAGATCTGTAGACCGAGTACTACTCAATGGATAAGACAGGTGTTAGCAAGCCTTCCATTGGAGAGAATAACTTACATATTAAAGGCTAAACAGTGATTATTTGAAGACATGTGGAGCCCTTCCATCATCTACAATGTAGATTCTACATCAAGGACTTGGATTTAATAGATGAAGAAGTGGATGACTAGCCTAGAAATCTAGACCGCAAATTGAATTTGCTCCGGGGCTAGTCTAGTCAGTTGTGGTTGTTTTGCGAGGCTGAAAATCGAAACTTAATCAGGCCAATCAAATCGTGAGGAGCGGGGTCGGAGGCCGGGCTACCTGGTGACGACAGAGGTGCGACGTTTCAGTTTGTAGTTCCAGAGACAGGTAAACAATGGCTGCGCCCAGCGAACAGTCTTTCCATTTGGCTTTGGCAGCGACTCCAGAAGATTTAAATATACATTTTTCTTTGAGAGACCAGCAGATAACTGCACTTAAGTTTTTCTTGAAAAAAAAGGAAGTTTTCGGAGTTTTGCCCACCGGGTACGGTAAAAGTTTAATTTACCAGCTTGCTCCGTTGGTGGGACGACGCATGGGTCTCCACACCCCGCTGGTGGTTGTTGTGTCACCCCTTTTGGCACTAATGGATGACCAGCTACAGGAGGCCGAAAAACTTGGACTTAGAGCAGCACAACTTGGTGTTTTGGAAGGAGTACGCTCACGGTGACGTTTCTGCGCGCTATCTGAAGTGGAGGCTTCCTCGTTTTCATCCTGCACCCATCTCCAGAGCACCGGCAGATCAAGTCCTATTCTCGTAAAAAACCTTAGACAAACTTTACAAATTCTGTTTGACTTTGCCTGTGTTTTTAATACCGGCACTCCAACCTGCGTTAATTTCTCGGCAATTGTTTGTTTTTCTTTCTGTCTTTCAAAAATATGAGCTGAATTTACAAAGACGCCAGAAATCTTCTAGCCTGACTACGTCATACTCACGATTCTAGTCAGAATGTGAGTCTGATACCGCTGGATAGAGTTTTGAGTATGGGGCGAGTTTCAACCGAACCAGGAAAAAAATGCCTCTTCGCTCAATTGGATAGACCTACAACCAATCAGAGCAACGTAGCATGTGACGTAGATTAAGCGACACACACTTGTTGTAGGAAGGACGGCAAAAACATCTTTTCTATCGATAAAAGCCTTTATCGCGTTCCTCTGTTCGTCTTTCAAAATGAATGCAATGTGGAGATCCTGTAGAACAGACTTGATGGCAGAATCTACACACCCTAGCTCTCCAGCGGCAGCCATGTTTGTTTCAAACGAAGTCAAACCAAGCGCTCTTTAGTGACGTAGTCGATAACGTCGACCGATTCTTGGTCGGGCATAATGATTTCCCAACTGAGCAGAGCCAGACCCAACTTCCCGACCAAAACTTTTATGGGCGGGGCTAAGTTCGGCTGGCACCCAGGCTAGAAATCCTCATATTCTTTTTGCAAAAACGGCAACTGTCGTGTAGTTCCATTCTTCCACATTACTTGCGTACAGTTTCTACATTAACAGATTGGAGTACCGGTTTTGAAAACACAGGCAAAGTCGAAAAGAAAAATAATATTCTTTCCTCTCTGACATTAGACTACACACCACGATGTACTTTCCGTCGCGCTGACTACGTAATCCTTCTTCATCGCTCTGATTGGTTGTTGCGCCATCCTATTGCGTGGCGTTGAGTGCAGAGGCAACTTGACAGACAGCCGTTTATCCCGCCCACACTTCACTAGACCCCTGTACAGCTTTTTGCTGTACGGGTCCGGCTTGCTAGGCTAGTGGATGACTAATCTTTGTGGGCAATGCAGATCCTGACCGTGTAAGATTTGTATGTTTTCTCTATATTTGTGTCTTATTTTGCATTTATTAATAATACTTGTTTGTATATAGATTATCACCTCGGTTAACAGGAGGAGCATCCTCGTTTTGAGCATTACGTTTTGTTTTACTTTTACTCGTCTTTAAACAAACGCCGAGACCTTTTGTATGGAAGTTGAATGAAGATATACAAATGTAAAGGCTGTATGTAAAAGTGTTAAAAACTGAAAATAATAAATGTCTCACTGATATGTTTTTGATGTTTTATCGTGAATCAATGATTGATTTATGAGATTTCCAACCAATTGCATTCTGTTCATATTTACATTTTACACAGCATACCAACTTTTATTAAATAGAGTTGTTGGTATTTCGGAGGCAAAAAGACTCAGAAGAACATTCGAGGTTTCCGAACGTAATACCCTTTAATGATTGTGCTCTTCTTGTGGATCATCTTGCCAGGCCACCAGCATGAGGCTGTTTTATAACCTCCAATGTCAGGACGCAGGAAATTCTCTTCTCTCAGACTTGCCAGCATCGAGAAAAAAAGATCCCTCCACGGAAAACCGTTGGAACAAATTTCAAACAAACATGACCTGATCATCCATTTTGTGCCAGGCATGGGGAAACAAGAGAGCCTAATAAGAAAATGTGAGACACTTTATCACATGAAGGCATCATGGGGAGAAAAGCATCCAAAGGAGAGAGCACATGACCGCTGCAAGCTGATTAATGTGAGGTGGGATATGCCAACTCTCATTAGGAATCTTCATGCCCTGAAACAATGAAGCACGCGGTGTCTTGTCGCTCCATTTATCCCACAACAAGAAGCCAGCTTTAGCTAATTAGAGTGGGAGGGACTTCCTGCAGAGCTATTTTTGACCTCTGACCTCCCCTGCATTCCTCATGTCCATCGTCCCAGGTGTCACACTTTCAGATCCCCGGGAGAAGTCGGGATGGGTTTGGAGACACGCGACTGATCAAACCTTGAGTCTGCTGGCACGGCGGCGTGAAGCCTCTCACTGTTTACGGTCAGATAGTGGAATGATGGCTAAAGGTCGGCGGGTTAGCTCTCGCCACGAGTCAGTGCACATTTATCTGGTGGCTGGCCAATCAGACAAGAGTTGTCAAGCAGACTCGATTTTTGTGGTCAAAGGTTACGGAAGCAGACTTGGAAAGGAATGGCTGCCGGTTTGAATCTGGTCTGTGAGGGAAGCGATAAACTTTGATTAAACACCAGACTAAACATGGAGAAGCAGCATTTAGCTGTTATGCTGCCAACAAGTGGAACAAACTGCCAGTGGAGATTAAACTTTCACCAAATGGAGACATTTTTAAATCCAGGTTAAAAACATTTCTGTTCTCATGTGTCTATGCATGAAATCTGCACGATATCTTTGAACTTATCTGGACTGTTGCTTGTTTTTAATCATTTAAATTATTTTATTTGTTTCTCTTTGTATTCTTTTATGTATTTTTAATGCTGCTTGCACTCCCTGCTGCAATGCTTTTATTTTATGTGAAGCACTTTGAATTGTTTTGTACATGAAATGTGCTATATAAATAAATTTGATTTGATTTGATAGCAGTGTCTTAGTTTTCTTCAGATGATGTCATAATACAGGGAAGCAAAGTCATTTTATTCAACCCAGCTGTGGTTTGTTCTTTTCAAAGGTTACCTCCTCGCTGGAGGTTGGTCGGGTAAAAAGAACATTTTGAATTTGCAGCACTTTTTTAAAACTTTTTTTAAAAGTATTGAAATGGGCCGCGAGTCCAACAATTTTGGTCATTGTTTTATCAAATATATTTGTGTGTTCTATAATGTACACCGAATGACTTTTATTTGATTACCGAACTGCTTACATAGGCACAGGCTTCAATTTGGCTAAAACTGTCAATCAGAACTGCAAAGAAATTGAAAAAACAGCAAGAAAAGTAAAGCTAAATGAGACACAAAACAACTGCAAAGAAATGCAAAATGACCACAGACAGAAACAAAACACAAAGACATGCATGATCCCAGTCTTATACGTTTTTACTACAAAGTCTTTGAGGTCAACTTCCCATTAGTTCCAGAGCCTGAGGCAGTTTTGCAGACTTCAAGAAGTCGTGATCACTCCGACATGTAAAGAGACAACAGTGTCAAATCTGTGGAACAGTCCATTATAAGTACGGTAAATACACCTATGTAACAAAGAGAGAGCTGTGAGGACTCCAGGACATTTTCCCCAAACTGTCAATAATCTGTGTCTCCTTTGTCCTTGGGGCTGATAACACAGTGTAGAGAGATCATCTCTGTCTCCACAGGCTAAAACCTCAGCTGAACAGACATGCGATACTCTGCACAGTCTTCGTCTGTACAAGCAAACCTGCCCTGAAGATTCATTACAAGCACATTTTGTGTAGACAAGGAGGACTAGGAGGAGGAAGAGGAGGCTCAGGGTGATTTATGGGGAATGTCTTGTACAAAAAGAGCAGACTGGAAGCATAATGCGGGGCTTATCAATGCAAAGGAGAGAGGCAATCTCCATTAAATAAATAACAATGCCCTGTTGGCAAGATTCAAGATTCAAAGTTTTATTTGTCACATGCATAGTTATACACGGTACAACATGCAGTGAAATGACCTTTGACCGCCGTCCACAAAATACAAACTATAAACTACAAAATATAAACTAGGTAGCAAAGTAACATTAATAGAAAGTTAAAGTAAAATTAAAAATTCCTAAATTAGAATAGTAGAATATCAAATAAAATATATAAGCAAGATTAAAATACAAAATAAGATTAAAAATATAGACATATAGAATAAAATAGAGTACAAAATAAAGTAAAGTTAATATATGTATGTTGGCAAGCAATTTGTGTGAATGAATAAACCACTTTAATCATTTCAGCCCATTCCGATGAAACAAGGTTCGAGTGTTACCACTCCTCAGCAGTGAGCATCCCTGAGCATACAGTATGTTAAGGATATATGTTAAAGGACGAATTGGAATAAAAAGTCATCACGTGATAATAAAATACAAAGAGACTTCACACTGCTTGGACGCTGCACCAAAATGCAAAGATTTGAGGGACGGAGCTGCCCTCTGAAGGCCAGTGACTGTCAGCAGCAGTAGAGAGCACAACTAATAGAGGAGAAACATGCCGGGCATGTGAATCAGGAGCTGGAGGGCATTTACTGTAAAGGTTTCCCACAAAAAACATGAATGACAGTGAGGCAATCCTCCTCTGATATGCTAAAAGTCACAAACTCGTATATAAACCTTTTTTTTCATTAGGTATATCAATAAAAAAATAAATAAAATCAAATAAAAAAGATTTTTCATAATGTGAAAGTGTGTTGATTTTTTTTCTATATTTAATTTTTTTTTTTACTGCAGTTGCTTTGCAGTCTGCAAGTTTAAACAAGAATTTCCTGATTTGTTTCAGGAAACGGGTGAAACGTTTCCTGATTGCATGCCTCTATTTCTAGTAAAAGCGGCTAAAATCAAATTAATAAATAACCATATCAGACAGCATCCCATTATACAGACGGTAATTAAAAATTGACACACGATGACTTGTACTTATTTTATGCCACGTGGGTTAATAATTTACAGAAAGTACAATACGAAGGCATTTGTAATCACTGTGTGAGAACCTCTACAGTGTAAGATTTGATTATGTAAGCACGAGTTTTAACAGTGCTGCCCAGTGATAGCAGGATGTTGAAATCAGCAAGTCATAGTGAAACTGGGCTTTTGACTTCTCTGATTACGCGTCACTGTCCGTAAAGGTTTGAGTTTTCTTCTGGAAACTTTCATTCTTTCCAGGACACTTTATCCTGACTCATGAAGCTGCTGTCTGCAGCGGAAATCACGGAAACTCTTGGCCGTACAGATGCCTTTTTAAAATTCAATTAGAATTTTAAACTTTCCCCAAATGGAGACATTTTTAAATCCAGGTTAGAAACATTTCTGTTCTCATGTGTCTATGCATGAAATCTGCACGCTATCTTTGAACTTATCTGGACTGTTGCTTGTTTTTAAATTCATTTAAATGATTTTATTTGTTTCTCTTTATATTCTTTTATGTATTTTTAATGCTTCTTCCACTCCCTGCTGCAATGCTTTTATTTTATGTGAAGCACTTTGAACTGTTTTGTACATGAAATGTGCTATATAAATAAATTTGATTTGATTTGATAGCAGTGTCTTAGTTTTCTTCAGATGATGTCATAATATAGGGAAGCAAAGTCATTTTATTCAACCCAGCTGTGGTTTGTTCTTTTCAAAGGTTACCTCCTCGCTGGAGGTTGGTCGGGTAAAAAGAACATTTTGAATTTGCAGCACTTTTTTAAAACTTTTTTAAAAAGTATTGAAATGGGCCGCGAGTCCAACAATTTTGGTCATTGTTTTCTCAAATATATTTGTGTGTTCTATAATGTACACCGAATGACTTCTCTAATACATTTGGTGTTTAATAACGTCAGCAATATAAAACAAGACAACAAAAAAAACACTTCAAAGAGAAAAAACGCAACGACACAGTGAGGCAAAACGATTTAAATAAGTCTAAACAAGGAGATAACGACAGGCAACGACAAAACAGCCACAGAGACACAAAACAGCCACAGACACATGTCAATTACAAACAGAAACAAACGACTGGAAGGAGATTAAAAAAACACAAAAGAGACACAAACAACACCTGAGGGACATCACCCCATACTGACTAAAAACAAATAAAACAAATACAGAATAAACCTTCACAATAGGTAGAAATACACAAAGAAAAATAAAACAGACAACAACATCCACAGAGAAACAAAACAACTAACAAAGAGATGCTAAACTATAGAAATGACACATAAAAGAACAACAAAGAGACACAGTTAACAGTTAGAAAGAGTTTTATAAAAAAAAAACAAGAGGCACAAACCCTCACAGAGATAGAAATCGACTTCTTGAAGTCAATCTACAGCGACAGACAAAACATTCATTCACACAAACTGAGAAGAGACACAAAACAGCTACAAATTGATCGAAAAAACTAAAAACAACCACATTGAAAAGACACATAATAACCGCGAAGAGACACCGAACATCAAAGAACTACTTGCTTTGCTCGTTTCTCTACACTCTCTAAACTGGTGCAGCAACAATGGCACCGTGGAAAAGTACAATCAATATTCCTCTGTGACGTTGCTTTTGCTTTATTAAGAGAAACTTTTAAGATACAATCTGAAAACCTTTACATGTAAGTAACGTGCCATCACGAGAAAGTTCTGGGAAAAAGAGAAACTAATTTGTGGATGACCTCTTTCCCAAGTCAGCACTTTGGCAAACTGAGATACTTTTGGCTTAATATTCCACTCGTTGCTTTTGTAAGTTAAAACATGTAAATAAACTATGCACGAAAAAAGTTGATAAGGCATTTTTTATTATAATGTTTTTATTGGGAGGTAAGGCACATTGGAATAGAAATCAATCTCACATTTACATTGAGCATTGTTTTACCACAGTGTCAGTTTAAGCAAACATATTGACACAGTCAAAATAAAGAAAGAAAGAAAGAAAGAAAGAAAGAAAGAAAGAAAGAAAGAAAGAAAGAAAGAAAGAAAGAAAGAAAGAAAGAAAATAAATAAAATAAGGCGTCGATTATATTAAAATGACAATGTAATTAAAGTGACAATAAAAAATTAAAGTGACATTGTGGTTAAAGTGTCGAGGTGATATTGTAATTTGCACATCAGCGGCATAGACGGCGTCTAGCTATTAACGAAGTGAAGGGCTGTGTTCGAAACCGCCTACTACATACCGCATACTCATTCGATCAGACAGTATGCAGAGCGTTTACACACAGTGCATTTCGCTCCTGCCCGAGCCGAAATCAGCCGGCCTGAAGCTGATTTCTCTTAAGCTCTAAACTCTGTAAACTTTAGCAACATTTGAAACATTTTCAGGCGAGAAAGTAGTCGTTTAGATCCCCAACGTGTTGAAAACCTGACAAAATACCGGCTGTTTACAAGTTTGTTCCCACGAATTTGGCGCTACTAAAGCTAGCCGCAGTGAGCAACGCACTTCCTGTTATTTTCACAAAATAAAATACCCGTCGCCTTTTATCATAGGGAAAGCCATTAGGATACAATTGGTGCTTTTGTTTTGAAAACAGGAAGTGAACCTACCCTCGTTGTAGCTAGCTTGAAACTGCCGTTTTGACAGGAAATGACGATCGGCGACGTCACGTTACGTTGCATCTTGGGTAGATTAAGTATGAGTAGTAACCTCATGATGCATACCCAACATTTCGGAGAATCTAATATGCATCCGGGAACTTAAAAAAAGTTAAAGTTAGTAGGAGTAGTAGTCGGTTTCGAACACAGCCAAGGCTATGATATCTAGCAGCTTGGAAGTAAACCGGTTGAGGTCTTCCGGGAGCCCAAAAAATAGCGACATGGGGAGAAACCTTTATGATTGTCAAAAGTATTTTTGACATGGTATGAAAATAGTTCTGCCAGAAGCGACAAAGTAATGAACAAGAGTAGAACACAGGGGCGAGGCTAGGGTATTTTTAGTGGTGCCAAGGCACCACCGTGAGATAGCTCGGCACCCCCTGGCTCAGCACATTTTTAAAATATTATATTATGCAAAAAACTTGCTCTGCCCCTGCGCAATACTTTGGTGCGACTGGCCAATCTGGCAACCTTGTGTGTCTGGCAACCCTGCTTCAAAAGGCAAGGCAAGGCATCTTTATTTACATCGCGCATTTCATACTACAGGCAACTCAATGTGCAACTCAAAAGGTTTCTCGTTTTGAACGAGAAAGAGACCTTATTTATTTATTTAATTATTTTCAAAAGGCATTTTTGATATTATTACCCTTGGGTGATTACAAAGTGGGTTTTTTTGTTTGTTTTTTGCTCAAGGATGCATTATTTTAGTGACCATTTTATTTATTTTCTAGCATTTGTTTTTGTTTTAACTCTTTACTCCCAAAATAAATGTTGAGTTATCTTCAATATTTGTCTCAGGCTCTCTGTTATCCCTGTCAAGCCCACAGTCTTTTGAAATGAGTAGGTCAATATTAAATGTTGTAGAGGAAAACAATACTCAAAGCAAAACTAATACGGCTCCAAAATTTATAAATGTACTAGTTCGCATCAATTAGTGAGAAATAATGTGCCTCTGTGAGCACTGGGGGCTGGGCCCCCCTAAAGACCAGATCCTAAAATCGCCCCTGGTAGAACATGTGTGTTAGATTGCAGGGTGAAGCTTGATGTTTGTCACAGTTGTCGGCGATATTAGGATAAAATTGTGACAGTCGAGTTTTGGAAAGATGAATTCTGAATAGTACCTTGAATTGTATAAGTGTGAGACGAGCGCAAGGTGAGCTTTTGTAGATATTTTTGAAGAGCAGCGTCCCACCAGCAGTTTTAACTTCAGTAACTGATGAGCTATCAAAAGACAAGAGTTCCTTATAAACTTTAGAGATGAGGGACTTTTGGTAGGCTATATTTCTGTTTGGAGCCCATCGGAACATCTTCACAAACACTCGAACAAGCCTCTGTCTCTGTGTTTATCAGCACAACAAACACCAGTGAATCATTTAGCTCAAATTGCCGATACCGTCTCTCAATCAAATGGGTCTGAGCCGAATAAAACTCATCAAAGTGCAAGTTGTCATGACAGCCCGTGCAGGTGACAGTGCTTTCAGACGTGAACAGCTGAACCCAACAAAGGCTTCTCACCAGCCCAGACACTATTGATCGGGAGCGCCACTTGTGGAGGCTGAATAGTCCCACAGACACACAGAGAAAATGAGGCTATTATTTCTCCCAGGCCTCTGATGTAGGTGATATGAATAGGCTGCCTACTTCAATGGTGTGATTCCACCGTTACCTGCGCACGAGCTGTGCTCAGAATATCAACCCACATGATTCTCCTGATTATTCATTTTGTGCCACATCGTGAGTGGCTCAGGGTCAACTGGAACCAAAGAGCTCCAAAGTGGGCCAGATGTTTCGCTAAAAAAAAAAAGAACTCATGCAAAATCTTTGTTGAATCTCTTAGTGGAATCGTTTAGGAGAGTGATTATTATTTGATTAATTCTCAACATAGCCACCATTTGAAGTAATTTCTCCCTGTGATGTATTTATCAGTTTAACTCGTATTTTCTTAAATATAGACATTGGGTACCCTGATGAAGAGTTTCAATCCAGGCTTATTTTCAGCGCAGTTAGCAAGCCAGCTAGTTAGCAAGTGTTTGATATTGTAGTAGCATGCAGGTACAGTATCAGTATCAGCCTTGTAACAATACACCAATATACTGTTTAATATATGAAAGAAGAGACTAGTTGGTTAATACTTCTGAAAATGGCTCTTTTTTTTCTATAAACAACCTAGCTCACAAGCTTTAGCCAATCTAGTTGGCTAGCTAGTTGGTAAGTAGCTTTAGCAAAGAAATTTAACTTACCTCCAACTTGTTCATATTAATATATATATATATATATATATATTAATATAAAGTATAATATAATGTTTTATATTTTAAATGTTTTTATATATATATAAAATTTATAATTAATTTAAATTTATTTTAATGAAACTTCATTAATGCCCAAAAGGAAATTATAGGCCTATTGCTATTATTATGTCAGTGAAAAAAATAATATTGCCACCCTGATGTGTCCTCATCAGGAATCCAAGCTCGTCCGTTTTATCTAGCAGTGATCTCACACTTGCATGATTATCAAGGGTAAAAAGTGCTTTAACCCTCTTTCACCTTTTTCTCCCTCTTGTTCCTGCTCTGCATCCTAGATGTTTCCTCTTCAACTCATCTTGATTTGGGGTCTTATCCCATTACTTGGGTTAGCAACTTTCCTCAAGCCATTGTTATGCATAATAATTCAATGGTTATTTGAAGAAGATTTGTGAAACTAAGAGGGGAATAACACCAATAAATACAGTTACTTTTGGCACACTTTCATTACTAAACATCAGTATGGTACAGAAACATATGACATATATGTCTGAGGAATACATGCATGTATAAAACATTTAACTATGATGTGAGATAATGGGAAATTACATATATTGATTATAATTCAGTTTAATTCAATTTAGTTTAATTATATATTGTGCCAAACACAACAAGTGTCATCTCAAGGCACTTCAATTTACGGTATTTAATTTATTTCGGCTCCATAGGAGGCGCACAGAGGGGCTGTAACACCACAGAAAACTCAGTTAGAAGTGAATCCATCAGCAATGCCACATTTATGTGACATGTCCATGGGGCAGCCACACATGGCATGTGTGGCAGTGCATCATATGTAGCCGTGGAACTATAAAAGGTCACACCACATATGAAACCATGAGCATTTTCCACTCACAGAACATTTTTGTCATGCTTTTTTCCTGCCGCTTTAATAGTTTGCATCATTGGTGGCTTTATTAACGGTACAGTTATTTCTACAAGCCGATTGATTTTTGTAGTCATTTCTAAAACCTGAGTTAGAAACCTTTCAGTTTACTATATGAACAAAACGTAGCAAGGGTGTCAAATGTAGCTTCATCCCATGTTCTGGAAATTAATTCAAATGTTTTTTTTCCTTTAATGTGAAAATTGTTCAATTGAAAAGATATAAAGACTTTTGTGACATTTGTTTTTACATTGAGGGGTTTTTGACCAGCTTAAAAAAATAAAAATAATAATAATAAAGTGGTGAGGAACCTGCCATCACCTGTGAAATGGAGAGTCTTTTATTCTTAACTTAGATGCAGCAAGAAATGATACTGTAAAGAATATCATAACCTGAAAATTAAGATATTTATTTTTTTGAGAGTGTGCAGCATTCAGGTCAATCTGAAACTGGAAGTGAAAGTCGAGACAAATGAAAGTGAATCCATCCTTTAATATTAAATGTTGAAGTCTACAGTGGGTCAAGACCAACAAACAAGTCATTTATACAGATGACCAATGTCACTCACTGAAAGTAATCAGAAAACTGTCTCCGAGAAGACTTAATATATCTTTATGTACATAATGCAGAGGCAGACAGCAAGCAGCAACAAACAAGCGTTAAATTAATTGCGTAAACACAGTCAAAACAATTCAGGTGGATTTTTTTCGTTCAGCCGGTTCAAAGTTGTTGTTGTGAAGCAGCACTCGAAGATTTGAAAGTTTGCAGGCTCCGCAGAGACCAAGTTCTCTTCCATGCAGAAAACTTCTGGCGTCTGTGTAACAAAGATATACCGCGACAGCAACAAGTAGACACATCAAATTCATCTTGAAGACCTGTAAGAGGAACGCGTGGAATGTTGCAGAGCCGTGCATCCGTTCAAACCTGAGTTTTTAAACATGTGGATTTCTGCCTGTACACCCTCTGTATGGGGCGAATTATAACTGCACTAAGTTTTTTTGGGGGGGGGGGGGGGTTTGGACGAAATTCGGGCCACCGTCAGCTGCCTTCCGCAGAGGGACATCGATCCTCGCCCACCTAAGCGTTTCAGGTTACGAGCCAGGACGTCACAAACAGCCCGAACACACACACACGCAGGTGATGTGTGCTCGGGCTCCTCTGAGAAGGACGCGCTGGTGGAGCCCAGCAGGAACATCAGCAGAGTCACCCCGCTGTTCAGCAGGCTGCCCTCACATTAAACATTACCTCTTAGCTCCCGGGGAGCCTAAACGAGCGCCTTCACTGGCCACGGTGTCTATTCATCCTGAGAAACAAGTGCCCTGCAAACTCAGCGGCTCAGCTTAAAGGCTGACTGGGAGCTAAGAAGAGAGGTGGCGCGCTTCTGGAGTTTAATGTGGGGGCAGCCCGCTAAACGAGCAGGGTTTAACCTCAGCAGCCCGACTGGGTGATGTCTCCCCCGGAGCTCTTGGTCACCTCCAAAGTGGTAAAGATCTAAAAAAGGTGGAGGACACATACAGTTACTGCAGCATTTGTAAAAGCCTCCGAATTCACCTCACAGTGTGTATACAGGTATAAACAAGTTAAATTTAAGACTTTAAGACCTTTTAATACCACTTCTAAATGAAATTTAAGACCAAACGTAAAATGTAAATACCAAGTATTTCCAAGTAAACACACTGACAGTAAAACAGTAAAATGACGGTTGAGTAATGCGAAAAGATCACAAAAATGTCACTGTCCTAAATTAAATTTATTACAATATTTTCAGAACATTTAAGTCCCATGAACAAATGCTTATAAAATCAAGTAAATATATATATTTTTTTAAATATTTAAGACCCATGCAATCTGAATTTAAGACAATTTAATACTTTTTAAGGTCTTATTTTCCAGAAAATTGATTTACGACTTTAAGGACCCGCGGCCACCCTGTCTCAAATGTACAAAACTGAACTGCTGTAATGAGACGGGGGGCGGAATAATGTTGGATTTGCTGTTAATTTCCAATGAAGATATGCAGGACATCACTTGTTAATTTAAAATGAATATGCGAGTAATGTAAAAACATCAAACAGGACGAAGCAGAGTACCGTAATGCGCTGTAATTAACACCGTGACACATTAACATAACGAATGCAGCTCATTATCAAGCCAACGCCGCATGCATCAACACATACTGGAAAAAAAACTCAAATGGAAAACATTAATTCAGCTTAAGATCTCCAGTTAAACATCCTGATCCACAACACCTGAAACAGGAAGCACTGCGGCAGTGTTTCCTTTTAAAATCAGGCTTCTTAAAGACTTTAAAGATATTAAATAAAATATGAATCAAAATGTATAATTCAGAATTAAAAAGATTAAAATAGACCCACCGGTAATTAGGTTGTTTTTAAATAAAGAAAGGAAAAAAAAAAAGGATAATAATTCTACTCCCTACCCCATCCCCCTTTAAGGACTACGGATGGAAAATAGCACTCCTGCTAAATCCGACGTAACCATCTTGTTGTTGATGATGAAATGGCAATGATTTATTGTCCTTTAAATAAATAAACTCATTCATAGTCGAGTCGCAACGTGAGCTGGGCTGTTTAATGCTTTAAGTGCAGCATAATGCGTTTCACTAAAACATGTTTGTGTGCCGAGAGGCATTCAGTTACACAGCTCCCCGCTTTACTGGAACTGTGCTGTTTGCAGAAAATGTTTATTTATTTATTTTAGTATTATTGTTTTAAATTATATAGCTGTTGTATGTCTTTTAATCTATCCTTGTATTTTATTCTTTTAATTTTTTGTTTTTATTTTTCTGTACAGCGCTTTGGTCAACTGAGGTTGTTGTAAAGTGCTTTATAAATAAAATGGGATTGGAAATGTTGGGGTTTCATTTGATGACAGATCAAGAGTTCCACAAAAACCATTCTGCTCCTCCAAGTCATTTAAGATCTGACGAATTCAGACATTTGTGTGGTCAAAATCTCCTCGCATCTTATACACGGTGAACTGAATCTGAATGAAGAGAGATGAAGGATAAATAAAATTTTTTAAAAAAGGCTAAAATTCAGAGCTGCCCCCCTTACCTCAGCACAGGTCGGGTGGATGCCGATGGTGCCGTCCAGCTGCTCCTTGGTGAGCCCGCATTTCATGGCTACACCGTAGCCCTGCGTCACCTCTCCTGCGTTTGGACCCAGGTAGTGGAACCCGATGACTCGGTCCTGAAAGGTGACGGTGAGAAAATGTCAATCTACGCACAGCAACGAGGAGCTAAAGCTGTGTGGAACGATCCTTACGTTGTCGAGTTTATTGCAGATGATCTTTGCGTAGCATGTGTTGTTGTCTCGGCCTGGCACGGTGAACTCCAGGGGCCAGAACAGACTGTGGTACACCTGATCAGACAAACTGTAATTATACGACAAGCAACAACATCCAGCTGCACATGCAACGACCCTCAAGGTTTTTATTGTCCAACCAAGCGTGCTGCCAAAGCCTTTCGACACGCAGATTTTATGGATGGGAGATATCACACCGTGTGCTTGTTTGCCGGCACACTGATGAACACAAATATGCAAACAAGTTCCAGTAAAGCCAGACTAGAATTCCTCAAAGGAAACACGCCTGACTGGCACAGCAAATATTTACATTTAATCTACTCAAACATTTGATTAAAAGGGATTTAAAAAAAAAAAAAAACACCACTAGATTTAGGCTGTGTTCGAAACTGCATACTACTCCCACTACTCATACTAACTTTAACTTTTTTAAGTTCCCTGATGCATACTAGATCCTCCGAAATGTTGGGTATGCATCATGAGGTTACTACTCATACTCAAACTACCCAAGATGCAACGTAACGTGACGTCACCGATCGTCATTTCCTGTCAAAATGGCAGTTTCAAGCTAGCTACAACGAGGGTAGGTTCACTTCCTGTTTTCAAAACAAAAGCACCAAATTGTATGGTAATGGCTTTCCCTATGATAAAAGGCAACGGGTATTTTATTTTGTGAAAATAACCGGAAGTGCGTTGCTCACTGCGGCTAGCTTTAGTAGCGCCGAATTCGTGGGAACAAAATTGTAAATAGCCGGTATTTTGTCAGATTTTCAACACGTTGGGGATCTAAACGACTACTTTCTCACCTGAAAATGTTTCAAATGTTGCTAAAGTTATATATTTACAGAGTTTATAGCGGGCACGAGCGAAATGCATCGTGTGTAAACGCTCTGCATACTGTCTGATCGATCAGTATGCAGTATGGAAGTATGTAGTATGTAGTAGGCGGTTTCGAACACAGCCTCGGAGTCGGGTGAACCAGACGGCTCAAATGGTTCAGGTGCGTTACCTCGAGGTTCTCCTGTCCGTAGACCTCGGTGGCCTTTTCCTCCGACAGCCCACAGGAGCCGTACTCCAGCGGGGTGAAAACAGTGGTGGGCACGTTGACGTAGTCGCACTGCATGAACACAACACAAAGCAAGAAAAAAAAAAAAAAAAAAAAAAAGGGCCGTCAGACATCACATCAGTCCGAGGCAGACTTGGGAAACAGATTAGATCTGGGCCGTCTGCAGATGGCCGTGTACCTTGAGCGTCGCTCCCCGGTAGAGGCGGCGGGCCAGTAACTTCCCGGCTTGGATGGCCACAGGCGTCAGCTCCCACTTTCCCTCCAGAATGTCTCCGATGGCGTAGATGTGCGGCACGTTGGTCTGCTCCTCGTCGTTCACGGGGATTTTTCCATTCCTGGTAGTTTGAACAGGGAGGTCAGTGAGGAAGAATAAAAACCAAACTTCAGCTCAGCCCGAGCTCCGTTATCAAAAACAGAAAAGGTTGTAGTTAGGGCTGGGTGGCTGATATCGACAGTCTTACACTTCTCCTGTAATCTATCATCACTGCCTGCAACTTTGTCCTCACACTTTGACAAAAGAAAAAAAACAAAAACAAAACACAACTAGAAAGCTGTAAGCAGCGTACGTACGAGCACATAATAACCCCAATGCGGAGGGGTTTTTGAACATTTCTAGGGGGCGCCACTGAGCCATTTATCTCCGCCCACACACACAATACCCTTTACATACGTACGAGGTGGTCAGGGTGGACGTGTGTGCCAAGTTTCATGACTTTGCGATGATGATAAGGCTTTCAAATCACAAACGCCATCACACGATTTTCACCGCCTGGCCACGCCCACACCGTTCAGTTTGGAAAAGTTTCTCCATGATTTCCCCGCCCATGGCTTAAGAGTAACCTGGCCAAGTTTGAAGCTGTTACCATGAAATCTGTAGGAGGAGTTCGATCAAATGCAAGGTGTGGGAAAAAAACAACAGATGTTTCCAACCCCCAGCAGGTGGCGCTATAGGTGGATGTCACTGTGATAATATGTACGCGTTCAGGCTGGGTCCAGCATTCACCGTATGAAGTTTGGGACAGATTGGATAATGTATGTGGGAGTTATAAGCGACTTCATTTTTTGTGGCGAGTGATGGCGAGTCATCAAACTTTGAGGCGTCACCACGGCCACGCCCTTTAAGTTTTGAAAAAGTTTCCCCTCGATCCCCCCTAATGTATTAAGAGTAACCTGGCCTAGTTTGAAGTCTGTAGGACGAGTTCGATCATATGCAAGGCGTGGAATCGGGCAAAAATGGCACTAAAACACACTTTCCATCCAAAATGGCCGCCTTCCTGTGGACGTGGGACCATGGCGGCAAGAGACTTTTTTGTGCGTCTGGGCATGATGAATGAGTGTACCAAATTTTGTCGTCCCATGCTAAACTAACCCCATTGCGGGGACCATTTTAAAGTATCGTAGGGGGCGCTACAGAGTCAGTGAGCGACTCCCAAAAATATAAAGTTTAGATTCTTTCATGTCGTCGACTGGCAGGTGGCGCTCGCAACATTTCATGAGTTTGAGCACCTTTTGCAAGGAATAATAATAAACACTACAGATACAACAGGGTCCTTGCAGTTTCACTGCTCGGTCCCTAAAAAAAGCAACCTGCATTAAATGTTGCTACTGGGGTCATACAGAGGTCCCATATCCAGGCAACAGCTAATTTAGGTTTCATTTAGTTTTAACAACACAGTAACTAAAGTGATTTGTTACTTATAGGCACTATTGTACCCCAAAAAGGAACCCTACTAATGGTAAAACATTACCCAGCCCTTCTTCCACCTGTGTACACAGTTAGAAATGATTCACGGCATTTTTGCATCATCTTGTTCAATTGTTGCAATGACTGAATACATGTTTTTTTTTTTTTTATCTGTTATTTATTCCCTGTTTATTCTTAACTGTTTGGACCTTTTATGAGAACAGCCCAACTGTGCATCTATAAAAACTAAAGCAGAGATAAACAAACTGGGTGTAAGGTCACGCAGAGCGGGACAAACTGCAGTTAAGAGTTGTATTTATGAGGAGATGTGTTAATGTGTGGCGGTTTGCAGGCAGCAGCAGCACAGCCGACGGCTGGCTGAATGTTCATGTGGTCATAAGACCCGAGCATATGACTAACGCCGCTCTTAATCTGGCCCCCCGCTTTCTTAATCCCTGCCGCCCGCGCAGGCTTAACTGTCGACTCATTCACAAAACAGAGAGAAGACTTTTAACTTTTCTAGACGGTTAACTTCCTTCCACTTTTCAAACCGACACTCTGGCAGCAGAAATTAATAATACTTTTTTTTTTTTTTAACAGGCGGGAATCGTATGGTCAAAGTCATTTTGCAAATCAAATTAGAGCTGGTCCTAAAAATGTAGATAAATCCTTTTCCTGCGGTTAACCGCACGCTGACAAACCATATAACAAGTCGGCCCTTATCTGGCCCTAACAAATCCCCCAGCACCGCCGCCCCCCCCCCCGCAGAGCCATGAGACGAGCAGAACTGCTGAATCACCGTGACTGTGCCGCGAGTCTTAAAGGCACAGCGACCGCATTTAACAGGACCGACGGACACGAGCACCACAGATGAAATGAAGTCAACTCACTTGGGGTTTACTTTGACCCCGGCCTTGTCCAGGCCAACCTTATCCGTGCACGCGTCTCGACCCACTGCTACCAACACCTGGGGAACAGAAAAAAGGAAGTCCTGCTTTATTTGCACAAGAGTGGAGACAAATTACGAGAAAACTACTCAATCACACCAGTTCCTTCCTCTTAAGATCCTTTAAAGACTTTGTTCTTGCCTTAAGCTTCAGAATTTTTTTTTTCTTAATGTGCATAATTTTTTTTTTTTTTTTTTTTTTAAATGTAAAAAATATATATATATTTAATATTAGATTCCATGCAAACAATTTAAAAAAAAAAAAAAAAGTAATTTAAAGTGATTATATTATATATATATATATATATATATATATAAATAAATAAATAAATAATCACACACTTTTAATTAAATTAAAAAAAATCTAAAATGGTATTTTTTAATATTATATATATATAATATAAAAAATATCATTTTTAATTTAATTTTATTAAAAGTGTGTGTATATACACACACACTTAATTTAAAAAAAACTTTTTAATTAAAAATGATATTTTTTAATATTAATAATATATATACACACTTAATTAAATTGAAAAAAAAAATGTTTGCATGGAATCGAATATTAATATGTGGCTTATTTTATATATATATATATATATAAATAAAAAAAATATTTATATTTAATAAGCCACATAGTTAATATTCGATTCCATGCAAACAGTAAAAAATAAACCTGATGACATGTGTAACAGATGGGATAGTTGAGGGAAGGATGAACCGATACGTACGGTGTTGTACTCGCCCTCGATGAGCTCATCGGTTTCTGTGGACTTTGCCGTCACTTTCAGCTTGCCGGGAGCACCTGCCTCCAGCTCCTCGATCTGACACACAAAGAGGAAATGCTGAACATCTGCCAAAAGCTGAGAGCTAAATCGTGACGTTACACAGTTCAAACTCCGAAACCAGCTCTTAAAACGAAACTGTTGGGCATGCGGTCACACCTTTACGGGGACATATTTGCGGAGGAACTTGACACCGTGCTCCTCCATGTGTTCCCCAGCGCGGTTGGCCATCTCCTGGTCGAACCCCCTCAGCAGGATGGACCGCACCATGACGGTGACGTCCAGCCCGAGGCTGGCCAGGAAGCCGCCGCACTCCAGAGCCACGTAGGACGCCCCAATAACCAGCGTCTTTCCCGGGCAGTAAGGCAGCGAGAAGAGGTCATCACTGGGGATCAAAACACAGGAGCGTCAAGAAAAAACAAACAAACACACAAAAAGGCTTTTCTTTCAAAGCTCCTGGCTGAATAACGGGAGTGACACACACCGACAGCTGGGTCGGTACGACGGGTCCTCGCTTGCATGATGAGGCCAGTTGAAAGACAGATGATTTAATGACACACGGTGGGCTGGTTGAAGGACCCCTGCGGCACAGAGAGCCTTTCCTTCAGATCTGCAAATCAGCCCCCGTTCAGTGCCAATTCATGCCGTAGCCGCTACTAGAAACGGTTGGATTTTGGGTTTCTTTGAAGGACCCTAACAGCTGCATTCGCACTGTAGGAACCTTTTGATCCATTTAAAGCAGCGTTGGAAATTAGCGAGGGCCAGCCCAGAGTGCCCTGATTACAACTGGCACCACTGTGGTCATTACTTTACACATGTTCTCCGCTTCCTCTTTAACCCCCTGGTCATTTTTTTGAGCTTCTCCTGCTCATAGTGCTACATCTATCACTGCTACCTTCTGTTGCTTCTGTCATTCGCCGCAGTCCCACTGTAGGAACCTTTGGCAGTTCCTAGAACCTTTTCAGGAACAGGGGCTGTTTTTTCCCCTCATTCGCACATACAGGAACTCGGGACCATCGCCCTCAGTTCCTGGAACCATTTCAGCTCCTTCTCCTCAGCTGGGTCTGTTCTGGGTTCTATAGGAACACATCTGACGGAGGTGTTTGGTAGCTGAAATGGGGGGGTAAAAGGAGAAGGATTCTATGGGCCCATGCTTAAGAGGGGCCCAGAGAGGCCCTAATAAAATTATAATATGACACTAAGTTATGCACTAACTTCTAAATCACAAATATATTTTATTTACAATTTACTGGTAACAATAACTTTGTTTTGGAAACATTACATTTATGTTTTGTATTTTTCAGGTAGCCTAAGTATTCTAGTCAGAAATACCATTAAAATGCATAGTTTTATGTAAAATAGCATCACAAATTTTCGCCGACCTCCTGGCCGGCTGTTTGGGGGCCCAGTAAAAATGATTTTCATGGGGCCCAAAATCCCTAGCTCCGCCCCTTGGTGGTCGGTAGCGCCGCCCCTTGTCATGCTGTCAGGCTGAAATGTTTCCTCATACGACACGGACACAACCTGCGCGTGTTTCATAAGTTAAACCTCCACGTGGTCTCCTTTGTCTGCGGCGCTCTGCTCTCCTTCCTTCATGAAACCAAGAAGTATGGCCTGCACTCCATCCTTCGTCTCCTGACTCTCTGTGAGCTCTTCCAGCCTCCATGTTAGACGCCCGATGTGATCGTCCATGATTAATATCACCATCATGCAGACCATGAACACGGTGGCCTCCCCGCTCTCCATGTTAGCTTCTTGGTGGTGTTTTTTCTTCTCTCCTTACTTTTACCGGGTTTTGTTTTGTTGTTGAATGTGGCGCTAAAGTAACACGTCGCTGACGCAGACGGTTGCGCCACATCAATCCTGACCTGGTCCCGACCCATGTGGGAATGCAAACTGAAACAGTTCCCCTGGGGCAGGACAGCTATCAGAACGGAATTGGAGGAGGACCGTTCTTAGAACTGCTCTGTCCGAATGCGGCTAATGTTACTCGAGTTGCAGCGACTAGCAAATTTACTGGAATCTAAACACAGCGCACGATTCTGTATCATTTCACACTGCTTTAAGAGTTTCCAGGAGTAACTGAAGCAACAAGAAACAGCAGCATAATCACTTAAAGACGGAGGATAATCTGACAAAGCTTTCAGACAGCAGAGCTCAAAGAACGCCTGCCAGACCATTAACAGGTTTTGTTGGCATCGATTCCCCCCGTGGCCAAACACGCATTAGCTGCAGGACCCCCCACTGGGATCAGCTGTGGTGTTTGCAGATCCACCGTATGCTGTGTGCTCACCTGGTGATGCAGTGCTCCTTATCTCCAGGGATGCCCAGGTAACGCGGCCTCTCGCCTGTAGCCAGGATGAACTTGGCCGCGGTGTAAAACGTCTCCTTCCCCCGTTTGCTTGTCGCCTGTTATAAAAAACAGAAGATGTTGGCGCCTACGGTTCTATAATATTCCGCTTTTTTAATCAGATGTCCACCTGCTGCTTTGTTTGAGATACGAGTAGAAACGCCAACAATGTTAGAAATGTTCAGCAAAGAGTTCTCAGGAACTGGTTACCACAACAGCTCAGAAGGTGAACCGTATCAAAAGTAGAAGCAGGTTACACTCAAAATGCATTTCAACTTCTAAACCAGGAACCAAAACAGATACCCAGTAAAACGCATAAGTTTACTCAAGGCTCCTACGAGTTACAAATTCACCTTGATTTTGTGCGGGTCGATGAATTCTGCGTACGCGTTGACATAGTTGACGTTCTTGTCCCTCAGCGACACCCTGTAGCCCCAGTTCAGGGAGCCGATGTAGTTGTTCACAGCCGATTTCATCGTCTCCCAGTTGTGCTTCACTGAGAACAAAACGCTAAGTTACTCATGATGGAGAAGTGACACACTGATCCTCTCCCAAAAAAAGTTGAATAAACAAATAAGAAATTCTACACAAAAACAATTTGCAACAATCCAATTATAAAATAAAAAGCTGTATTTATTTAACTCGATAATACCCTTATTCACTAATTATTTACCTTTCAAGTTAATTTATCAATCAACTTTTTTCTTTTTAAATTTAAATCTGTGTCGTCCTCCATTATTTGCTTTGAATAATGAAGCAGAAATGCTTGCAGAGGGAAGATAGTTTATATGCATATTATCTTTATATAAACTAGGGCTGGGCGAGTTAAAGGTGGGGTAGGGGTTCTTTTTCTGGAGCATTTTTTTTAACATATTGCTTGAAATACTCTTCACACCCCCATTGCAACCAATTAATTAAAAGTTTTGACACAAATATGAAAAGTTTTAGTGGCCTCTAGAACGTACAATCTAGGAAAAACACTATCCAATCATACTGAACGGACCGTTAACGATGATTGGATTCTGATGCGTCTATCAAACTGCAACCTGCTCCTCCCTCCCCCTCCTTCCCCCTGTGCGCGTACCCTGCTCCGTGAACGAATTACGTGTCCAGAAGCTTGGCAGGAAGCTAAACTAGAGCCAGCTTGGCTAGCACCTAGCATTATTAAACGTATAGTTATCATATACTAAATACGGCAACGATCGATGCTTGCTGTCAGAACAGCGCTCGTCCACCTTCGTGCGCGTTCATGTGCTCTAGAGGCGTGGCTTCGGGGGGGAAAGTGAAGAAAAGGGTTGGGACTTTTTACCGGTGTATTTTCAAAATGCAGCTTCGCTGGACTCAAAATCCAGGATCTCCTACCCCACCTTTAACTTGTTATTATCGCGTTAACTTGTTAATTATTTAACGGCGATAAATATTTTATTATCGTGCATTAACGCAGGTTTTATTATTGTAAAAGTCTGTTGAATGCATCACATTCACACAGTTACAGCAAACACCACAAAGCATGGAGTAATAAAATAAAGATAAACTAGCAGGTAGCATCATCGTTACAGGTGCTCCTCGGTCTACTTCCTGTTTTACTTGTTTCAACATAAAAGCACGCATTTTGAAATGTATTTAAAAAAAAAAAAAAAAAAAAAAACTCCTGCATTTACAGCCAAGTTGAATTGTCTTCTCAGCGTAGTAGTTCCAGTCTAAAATATCACTTAAAGGCAAAACACACAACTGATAGCAGCAAGTCATTCAAGGAAACAGACAGTGGAGCGAGGCTTCTACATAAAAACTACAGAAAGATGCTGATGTTAAAAGTGTGTTTGCACAACAAATGTTATGGCACTTTCATTCATATGGCAGCACATTTAAAATAAAGCTAAATGCTAAAAGCTATACGCTACTTTTGGATTCATTTTTGGATTTTGCGTACAAATGCGATTAATCGGGATTAATCAGGGAAATCATGTGATTAATTAGATTAAACATTTTAATTGTTGCCCAGCCCTAATAAAAACACCCATTAATAGTTAAAAAAAAAAAAAAAGTTTCAGTTTGGGTCCTCCATACGGGAGCGTCCCTGCCCTCACCCGACTCG
The DNA here is from genome assembly GCF_027942865.1 of Odontesthes bonariensis. Lineage (NCBI taxonomy): Eukaryota > Metazoa > Chordata > Actinopteri > Atheriniformes > Atherinopsidae > Odontesthes > Odontesthes bonariensis. The sequence continues at coordinate 4,926,945 of NC_134508.1, forward strand.
TCCAGCTCCCAGCCGAACTTGCGTGCGTCCTGCATGGCGGTGCCCAGCAGGGCCGTCTGGTGCATCAGCTTCTTTGGAATGCAGCCCACATTCACACAGGTTCCACCGAGACCTGTGGGGAACGCACGGGACAATGAAACGTTTCCTGGACTTCAATTAGATGCGAATAAACCCGAAATGCATCCTTCTACGCGTCACAAAAGGAAGTATTTTTTTACCCCAGGAGGTTCCTTTGGGCGTGGGCACAACATAGTCCAACACCATGACCTTCTTCCCCATTTGGGCTGCTTCCTGTTGTCAACAGAAACAGTGTTAGAATCAGAAAAGGTTTTATTGCCAAGTAATTTTTACTTCACCAGGAATTTGTCCTGGTCTGTTTGGTGCCATAAAAATAAAACATATAATAAATAAAATAAAGTAATAAAAGTAAAAATTTTAAAAATATATGTACAAAGTATTTGTACATATATCACCCACATTTGTCATTTCCTACCAAGTCTCCACCGCTTACAGTTATTTCCCCCAAGTTTACACTAGCAAAAATCAAAGTCTCACCAAGTATATTTGTCTCATTTCTAGTCAAAATATCTCATTACACTTAATATCAGACACAACTGCCTAACAAGTACTATTTCAGCCAGATATAGGGACTTGTGTGAAGACAATACATCTGGAATATCTTGTTAAATGAAAAAGTCTGAAAACAAATTGTTTTGAGTCACATATCATATGAAACAAGCATTTTTTTTTTTTTACATTTGAAGAGGTTTTTAAGCTAATTTCAAGATCACTTTAAATCCCAAAAGTCTCAAATATCACATCTTATTTCAAGAAATCTTGACAAGCCGATTTTCACTAGTTCCATTGGCAATTTTTTTGCTTATTTCAAGCAAAAACTTCTTTTATTTGTTGTTTTTTTCCTTTGTTGCATTTTCTCCAGTGTACACTTATGGTGTAAAACTAAGTGGAGCAACAGATAACCAAATTGCACCTGCAGCTCTAGTTTCACATCGTTTGTGACAATTCGCCACAAAAATTGCAAAACAGACAAAAAGAAAAAAGAACAAACTGCTGCACAGGACTCGCTAAAAACAGCGCCAGTCACCTTTGAGCACGCCAGGCCTCCGGAGCCGCCTCCGATGACGATCAGGTCGTAGTCGTAGGCCTCGTTTTCCCCGCTGAGCAGCTGCTGCAGGCTGCCGTCATTATGAGCCTGACACGAACATTAACACCGTCCCATCAGTACAAAACTAAGGTATGCTGATCATGCAGTAACAATGTGACATCACACACAGTCCAGTGGAGGCGAACAATCGCTCTGAAATAAATCGACCATTTAATCTTTTTACATCACTCTGGGTGATAATACGGTTCCAGCTTCTTCCACTGCCTTTATCGACATTTTCCTGAGCAGATTGGGGGAAGGTAGCGCCCATATTTTCAATGTTTTACACCAACTTAAAGCCTGCTCTCCATATCCACCAATTGATGTTTCCACATACCAGAGAAACACAGATTTTTTTTTTTTTTTTTATCTCTTTATGCCCAAAGGCTCCTTTTTCTCTTAGTTCCTTACATGGGTTCAGTCACCAGGAAATACTTCTGAACAGTCGATCCTCACCTGCAATGTTTTGTCACAGCCGCCGAGATGCGTCTTGTTGATGAAGACATTGGGGACCGTTTTCTGCCCGGTCATCTCAAGCAGCATCTCCTGGTAGGTCGTCCCATTTTCTGGACACAAATGTTAATATTTCATGAGCGCAACAGAGTTTAAAGGGACAGTTCACCCCTTTTGACATGAAGCTGTATGCAGAGATGGACGACTCAAGTCGACTCGAGTCGCTGTTTTGATGACTTGTGACTTGACAAAAAATAAAAGACTTGAGACTCGACTTGGAAGTTGAAGACTCGGCACTTGACTTGAGACACGATGACTTGAATGACTTGAGCGTTAAGCATCTAGCATAACTTCCAACTTTGTTTGTCATTTGAAGATCCATTCTGACCAGGAAGTGCTCGTCAAATGAGCTAATATGATCCTGTTAGCCTAGTCGGTAGTTAGCTAACGTTAGCTTGATGTGATACGAGGTGGACAGGTTGGACACATTGGCCAATGATGTTTACTGACAGTTACTTATATCTTGTCTTTTCACTTTATTAAGATCAGATTCTGCAGGTAAAACTGCAATAATAAGGTGACTTGACCTACTACAGGACTTGACCAAGAAAAAATTACTTGGGACTTACACATGTGTGACTTGGTCCCATCTCTGGCTGTGTGACATCCCATATCAGCAACATCATTTATGAACATTTTCTTACCCCCTGCTGCGTCCTGTGAGCAGAGTTCCAGCCTCGTTTAGGCGTTGATGAAGGTAGTCCGGCTAGTTGGCTGGGGCTTAAAAAATAAAGCGTCTTGCTTCTGAAAACAATATGCGTTCAAAAGAGTAATACATTTGCATCACAAAATTGTCCATCCAGGAAAAAGTCAGACCTCACGTCGCTTGGCCCTATTTTCTCTCCCTTCATATCAATGCGTGCTGCCACCTGCCGACAGCCGCACCTGTTACGCTGTTTGCTGCTCGGTCTACACAGCAGGCAGTGATACGAAGGGAGAGAGAAAATAGGGCCAAGAGATTGCGAATACTGACTTTCTGTTGAACGATTTTGTGATGCAAATGTATTACTCTTTTGAACGCATATTGTTTTCAGAAGCAAGACGCTTTATTTTTTAAGCCCCAGCCAACTAGCCGGACTACCTTCATCAACACCAAAACGAGGCTGGAACTCTGCTCACAGGACGCAGCAGGGGGTAAGAAGATGTTCAGAAATGATGTTGCTGATATGGGATGTCACACAGCTTCATGTCAAAAGAGGCAAACTATCCCTTTAAGCGTCACTTTAAAGAGTTTGCTTTGACAACATACCAACAAAATGGAAACGGTACACGGGGAAGGGACATTAGGCCGTGAAACAAATATCTTACAGAGTTCACTGATCTCCATCAAAGAGCCGTGACGCTCAGATTAGAGACAACAGACGGGGGCTAAAATAGTCACATCGAGCCTAATAAACGCCTGGATGCCAGACGGACCTTTGTCATAGGCTGTGCTGCAGCTTCCCGATGCCACCCCACACCTTTTCAGTTTGTTACGCTGCGCTTTCCATTTCGCTCAAACACCCCGCCTCGGTTCAACAAAAGCAAAGTGCCACCGAACCAGATCTGCTCGCGTTACCAACCTGCCGCTGTAACCTGCTTTCTAAGAAGCTGAGTCACAGGCTCCGCCTCCAAGTCACTGAGGAACTACAGACCAAATTCAGCTGGTTAGGTCTGTTCCACTGACTGTTCGCCATTATCGTTAAAGAAAGCACCTGCCAATACAGATAAGATGCAGATAAGATTGAACCTCACCCTCAATAATCTGCTAAAGTGGGAGGATATTTACACATAATCTGTCAGACCTCTACTTAAAGCAAACCTACACCAGCAACTTAAAGTACTACAGCCCAGTAGTAAAGTACTTTATATAACTAGTGGTAGCACATGTCACCATTTTATTTCCTTCTCCACCGCTTTGGCAGTTTCCTCTGAAAGCTAACAAGGCAAACAAAGCCTTGACATAATTAAGTCTGCCAATCTTTCACCGATAGGTCAGCAACATCCATTCATGCTTCAATCAACTGTAACATCCGACACCGCAACAGAGGTTACGGATATGACTCAGCACTTTTTAGTGCAGAGAACCAACATAACGGCTTTACCAGTGAATCAGAGAGGACAGCTTTTAAAATGTTATCAAAATCCCACCATGAAATAACAGATTTACTTCACACTCTGTACATTACACATACTTTTTCCACACGGATTAGCATGAAATGCTGGCAAGGAAGAGAAAAACAAAAGCCTGGAATGACAAAGCAAAATGTAGGCAATACAGGGAAGGGGTTGTGGGTGTTTAATAACCCGGTGCGTCTCTGTTGAAGACACTAAACAGCAACAGAACTGTATGGAACTTGGTTGTTTTAGGGTACCAGTGTCCATTACCTGCAACACCTGCCTCAGTTTTCCCTTGTGGGTGAGCACATAGTAAGTAGACTCCTTTACAAATACATTTAAAAGCAATTCCATCCCCTGCCACCACCAGCAAGCTGATAAATAGGCTTAAAAGCGTCACCAAATGTAACAAAAGTGACTGTCTCTGCAAGTCTTAAATGTGTCAACTTGTTCTAACAATTGTTTGTTTGAGTGGTTTCACCAACCTGCTACCAAACACTACAAATGTAACACATAACATGCACTGTGTGGCATTTAATCAGCAATACAAAGGGCAACAAAACTTCTCAGTCTTACCCATGAGGTCCAACTCCACCACGTTACAGTCGACTTGCAGCTCTTTGAACAAGTCTTTTACCTACGAACGACACGTCACATTACTATTTTTTAAACACACAAGAACAAACCAACATGTTTCTGCTTCAACACATTTAATTACAATGCTCCATTTTCCATTATTTAAAGCGCTGGACAAACATTACATTTCAGTCTGATAGCCAGGGGCGAGACTAGGGTATTTTTAGTGGTGCCAAGGCCCCACCGTGAGATAGCTCGGCACCCCCTGGCTCAGCATATTTTCAAAATATTACATTATGCAAAAACACATTTTTTTTGCTCAAGGATGCATTATTTTAGCGACCATTTTATCTATTTTCTAGCATTTGTTTACTCCCTAAATAAATGTTGAGTTATCTTCAATATTTGTCTCAGGCTCTCTGTTATCCCTGTCAAGCCACAGTCTTTTGAAATGAAGAGGTCAAAATTGAATGTTATAGGGGAAAACACTACTCAAAGCAAAACTAATACGGCTCCAAAATTTATAAATGTACTAGTTCGCCTCAATTAGTGAGAAATAATGTGCCTCTGTGAGCACTGGGGACTGGGCACCCCTAAAGACCAGATCCTAAAATCGCCCCTGCTGATAGCTAATCCCGTTCGTAAGTAAAATTTAAAGAGGTACGCATGCATTACGGTATGTTTCGACATATAGTGTAAAAAGTGTGAATTTAAATGTGTAAACAGGAAGTATGTCAGGGTGACGGTGCATCTGAAAAACTTAAAAGTCTCACTAATTACGAGTAAAGTGAACTTATGTAAGCCAACTTTTCACACAAAGTGTCACCACATTCAGGCAAGTTTCAGTTTTATCTAATGTCATTATCTCTAAGCTAATGTCAACCGAGGTTCGCCACAAAGTCTAATTTGACTTAAACAGAAATATTTAGATTTAGGTTTAAAGGACGGAGGTTGACTCGACACAGCAAGGACAAGCCTTGCAAATTAGGCCGAGCCTCGCAGCTACTTCGCGGGAGAAAAATGGAAGTTTCCGACCGGCGCAAGCGAAGGTCTGCCCCGCTAGACAAAACATAAATAAATAAATAAATCAAACACCCTTACCTTGACGCAATACGGACAGTAGCTTTTACTGAAAACAATCACTTGATTGGAGTCAATAAGCTGCTGTATTTGAAATTTCAGGTCATTTTTCCCAGCGTTATTTTCGATGGGAGGCATTTTTCAGGTCGTTTCCGTCTGCCTGCGAGGACAGGGTTACAAACTACTTTACCCACACCGACTCCCTCTACCAACAAGAGAAACCCTCGGAGTTATAGGATTCTTGGTTCTTTCTCCGAGACGAAATAAAGAGCCGCAGCCAGTCCGTGGGTCTGCCCTCCTGTTCGTGTCCCTCCGCTGTCGGCAGCTAGTCATCTATCAACCGCGCCAAACGTCTGCTTTTCTTATCTTCTTCTTCTTCTTCTTGTAATTGATTGGATGTTAGCATCCCTAATGTTGAATTACCGCCACCAACGGTACAATTATGTAACTGCGGGTGTGGAGCGTCGACGAAGGAGTGACAAAAGAAAAGAAAAAAGAAAAGAAAAGAAAGAAAAGAAATAGACAAATAAATAGACAATTCACTAAATAAAAAATTAAACTAAATCCGTCATCTATCAACCGCGCCAAACGTCTGATTTCCTCCTCCTCCTCCTTCTTCTTCTTCTTCTTCTTCTTCTTCTTCTTCTTGTAATTTATTGGCGGTTAGCATCCCTAATGTTGAATTACCGCCACCAACGGTACAATTATGTAACTGCGAGGTGTCGACGAAGGAGTGACAAAATCAAAGAAAATAAATAAATAAAATAAATAAATAGACAAATAAATAAACAATTCACTAAATGAAAAATAAACTAAATCCTTTCAAAAAGTCCTGTAGTCTTTAAGAAGTCTGCTTTTCTTATCTTGCTTACTCTGGGTGCGCTCGATGTGTATACCCGCCTTCACCGTACTCTTCATTGCGAACTAATGGGAACCGGGGAAGACCCCGCCCGGTAGGGAAACCTGGCGTTTAAAACGTACGTACCCATGACATACGTCATAAAGCCGGATGTTTAAATGCCGTAAAAAAAGCCCAAGAATGATTACTCACTCGTAAAATGGTCGTTAAAGTCTGGATAGTTTAAAATCTAAACAACCGATTTCGTAAATCAAAGTAGATAAGGCAGCTATATGATCGAAGTCGGGTGACTTTCAGGCGTTTTCTGACAGACAGCAAGTCCTAATGAATCAACAATGAAAATTAGCCCTACAAAGTTGCATTAGAATACAATTTTTTGCTAGCAACAGACTTTTAAAGTCGTTGAGCGATATTATGTTTGTTTTGGACGTTATGCATAGCGTTATGTCTAATCGAATACTGGTGCTTGACACAGTGGCGCATATAGTCTGGTGTATTGCGCCATCTGTCGGTGAAAGTACGCTATAACAAGTACAACTGCACTGCATATTTCCAAGTAACCCGAAACACCTTTTAACAACCACTTCTTCCTTCTCATGTGCTCTCGCCGTTTTCCATGGTTTATTCTTTCAAGCATAAACCAAGTTTGCAGACAACAGGCTGCGGGCTCAGTTGATTTATCAAATCAAATCAAATTTATTTGTATAGCACATTTCATGTACAAACATTTCAAAGTGCTTTACATAGAATAAAAGCATTGCAGCAGGGAGTGTAAGAAGCATTAAAAATACATAAAAGAATATAAAGAGAAACAAATAAAATCATTTAAATGAATTTAAAAACAAGCAACAGCCTAGATAAATTCAAAGATATCGTGCAGATTTCATGCATAGACACATGAGAACAGAAATGTCTTTAACCTGGATTTAAAAATGTCTCCATTTGGTGAAAGTTTAATCTCCACTGGCAGTTTGTTCCACTTGTTTGCAGCATAACAGCTAAACCAATACTTTTATTTCTATTCAATGTGTTACAATTCTGTGGTCATTAATTCAGCCATGGAGCTTCAAATAGTACAACAACAACAAAGCAGATTCCTTAAGATGGAGGATCCACAAGAGACAGTATCATCACTATCCTGAATTTAACACCTGGTTCTGAATCACGACGACTATAAGGCAAATACTCAAGCTTCAGGTGGCTAAAAGCCAAAGTTGCTCACATTCGAACCATAACCCAAACGTAATCAGCATAGTAAAATGACAATACTACTACTACCACCACCACCACCACCACGAATAATGATAATAATAATAACAATAATAACAATAATGCTGACATTCAACGTATGTTTTGTGGACCACACAAAAATCCACGGCAATTATTTAGGACAACTTGTCCACACAACCTGTCCATCAATTTGGAGGGTATCACTATAGATGTACATTTACTTCAAACTTACCCCCACCTTAACCACAGCTACTACCTAACCTTCACCTAAAACTAATTCTATCCCACTGTGAAGTAAAAGAAATATTATCAGTCTAAAATGTAACTCGATCATTTGCATGTGATTTAGATACTGTATTCAACTGATTGCTTTCTTTTTGTTTGTTCAGACACTATACAATGTGTGTCGAAATAGTGTGCGGGTGGCAACAGAAGACTGTAAAAGTTGCATCATGCTTAAAAAAAAAACATTGCTGAAGCTTTCATAAATACAGACAGGGAGGAGCACCACTCGCTGGAAGACTGATTGGGCAAATAGTTAAATAATTACGGAATAAAGTTTCATCATGTAAAGTTGAATCGTTTTGAAGAGTGTTGCCATCCACAAGAAGTTTTCCCGAATAAGATACCAAAGCAAGTCCTGCACGTAATACAATAACTAGGCAGCTGCACGGGCCACCTGCAACCAGAGCTGTCACTCACTGAGAACAGTCGGCTTATTATAAAACAGAAATTTAGCCAAAGGAGAACCGAAAGTGTTGCGAAACTGGAAGAGGTGATGCAACATTTGATACGCTGTCTCTGTAATATCTGAATGTAAATATAAAGGATTCTCAAGAGTTATCAGATTCTGTTTCAAATAGGGCTGGGCAACGATTAAAATGTTTAATCTAATTAATCACATGATTTCCCTGATTAATCCCGATTAATCGCATTTGTACGCAGAATCCAAAAATGAATCCAAAAGTAGCGTATAGCTTTTAGCATTTAGCTTCATTTTAAATGTGCTGCCATATGAATGAAAGTGCCATAACATTTGTTGTGCAAACATACTTTTAACATCAGCATCTTTCTGTAGTTTTTATGTAGAAGCCTCGCTCCACTGTCTGTTTCCTTGAATGACTTGCTGCTATCAGTTGTGTGTTTTGCCTTTAAGTGATATTTTAGACTGGAACTACTACGCTGAGAAGACAATTCAACTTGGCAGTGTTTACAGATGACTTTGGTTCTGTCGACTCCGCCGTCTGGAAGAACTTTAAAATGAAAATGGCCGAGTAAAAGTTCCGTACCCTTCTCCATGTTTGGTGGATCCGCCGATTACTTTCTTTTCCTGTTCCACAGCAGACAGCAGCAGACTTTTACAAAATAAAAGCCTGTGAGCAACAGACTTTTAAAAAATAAAAGCCTGTGAGCAACAGACTTTTACAATAATAAATTAATAATAAAACAGGGGTGGTCTGTGGCGTAGTGGGCTGAGCAGGCGCCCCATGTACAGAGGCTATAGTCCTCGCTGCAGCTGGCCCCGGTTCGAGTCCCGTATCAGACAGCCCTGTGCTGCGTATTGTTCCCCCTCTCTCTGCCCCCTGCTTCCTGTCTCTCTGAACTTTCCATTAAAGGCACAAAAGCCCCCCCCAAAAAAAATCATTTTTCTTTTTCTAAAATAGAAATAAAAAAATAAATAAAACCTGCGTTAAACGAACGTTAAAAACATCCTGTTAAAGTTTCACTCCTGCAATTACAATCCTAAATTGCTAAAGACAGCAGAAGGGTTAAAACATTGTAATGTTAAGAGAACATTAGGGAACGTTTCATGGGGTTGTAGGCTTCTATGGAATTAGGGACACATGTTCAGCCAGTTTGGCTGTGGGATAGTAGCTGTGGGCCATAAACTTGTTAAAAAAAAAAAAAAGTTAATGGTTTGAACATATTATTGAGTAGCAGATTGGTTACCTGAGCTCTGCTAAACAAGCTGACTCGGCAACAAATGAAACAGGCTATCGTGTGTCATTTATTTATTCATGAATATCACTCAATAAAACGACAGGAGTTGATGATTATACCCTCCCTTCTGACTTGTGACTTCACAAAATGAGCTTTGAGATTCTTGAACTTTTTTTTTTAAATACTTTATTTAAACAGAAATAAGTATACAACAAACAAACGAATGAAGTATACAATATAACATGACAGTTATGTAAACCAACAAACAACCAGGGGTGTTAGATGAAAACATGCAAAAACGTACAAATAGAAATTGTCCTTAGAGCCTTTTCATTAGTAGTCTGTTATTGATTTAAAATGTATGTCTATATCTTTAATAAAATGGGGAAAATATGGCGTTTATTAGCAAATTTCCATTTATGAATAGAAAATTTAGCAAAAAGAATAAGCGAGTTTATTATAAAAAAAAAACATTTAGCATCCTTTCTGGGGAAGCCATAGAAACAAAATAAAACATTTTCCCAGCATAAGGACAAAATCCTTAAAATATGGTCATTAATACAGGGCCGGTTTTTGTTATGGGCCCTCTATATGAAGGGGGGGGGGGGGGGGCAGACTGATCCCATACCACACAAAACAAACTGCTTCCAATCCAAATAAACTGTATTTCATTCCTAAAATTAACATAAAGAAGATAAAGGGATGCAGATTTCTGTGAGTGACCTGAGTGACGTAGACCAGGGGTTCCCAAACTTTTCCATGCCAAGGCCCCCCAAACAGTATCAGCTTCTGGCCCCCTTTGGAAACCACAGACAACGCTACAGAATAAGTAAAGAAACATCAACTTTTCTTTTCTTTCTTTTCTTCACGGACAGTAGCTCGCCGTGTGAATGCAGCCTGACTAAATGCTCTTCTTTACGTCTGAAGAAGTCTGCCGTTTTTTCGGACTCTGACGGATGTTTTTGTATCGAGTGACGCTGAAGTTTCGAAGGTTTTGAACACTCATTTGAGAGGGTCTCCAGACGCATTTCGGGCAATCGTAGCTTTTTTTCGGTATGGCTGCAAAGCCAAACTTAATGTATGCTGCCTCATACTTTCTGATCTTAGTCGGCCAGTTCTTTCAGTCTCTTCCAAGTCAAAAATCTGTCCATTTTGGATAGCTAGCTACATGCTAGCTTGAGGAGCAGCGCAGCTTGAGAACAGGCGCAAACCGCCAGGTCTACCATGTTTTGACTGGCAGCCAATCAGAAAGACAAGCATGGCTAATAACATTTCCATATGACATATTATTATAAATTGTAATTTACAATACTGATTAAAAAAAATGTGACAATTTTTTATAATGATGTTTAAAAAAAATGTAATTCTATTTTTTTATTTTTGCATTTTTTTCGTATCTTCATTCCAATTTTCTGAGGCCCCCCTAGCGCGCCCCGGCGGCCCCCCACTTTAAAAACCCCTGACGTAGGCTATTGGCTATCTGTTAGCCTCTTGCTAATATGTTGCTATTAGCCACGACTGTGTTTGATTTTTAGTTTTGCTGAACTAGAATTAGAATTGAGGCATCATGTCATGCAACTAATTTCACCCAAAAGCAACCTGGTCCAGTTTGTGTTTGCAACACAACAAGTGCAAATTCACACAGAAGTTCCGACTGTGGATTTTTTTTTATTGTTATGAGCTATATGTTAAATTAAATAAGTTAAATAACTTCTAATATACATTGACATGGCATTTTGTAAGCTACATGTGGTATCTTTTTGTATTTAAGATTATATATAATAAAATAATACAAAGGGATGGTTCGCCCAGGGCGTAAATCTCGCCAGGACCGCCCCTGCATTAATAAACCTGCTAAACTCCATCAAAAACCTTGGTGTGGAAAGGCAGAGCTTTGAGATCCTTGAACTGGAAGCGGTCTTTCAGCCGCTCCCTGCTTACGTCACGTCGCCGAATCAGATCCACATCATCACACAAACGTAATTTGCGCACATAATTTTCAGGTGAGTGTTGTTGGATGACTTTGCAGCACAACTGGTGGGAAGTTTCTCAACAGCTCAGACTATGTTTACGGGGCATCTTTGCGCACGCAGAGGCAGGTTGGAACAGGACGCGCAGACACCCGCTGACGCGCGTCTTTCCTGCTGAGTGGCTCCCGATCACCGCCCGTTTAAGAGCGCGTCTTCACACTTGTTGCTCCACCTCCGCCGCCTTGAATCGAGGTCGCCGCAGAGTCGCACAGAGCAAGCAAACGGAAGGAGGAGGAGGAGGAGGACTGTGTGCCGAGAGCCACGGCAGAGAAGCACAGAGAGAGAGACAGAGACCGCTGACAATGGCAGACAATAAGATGGGGCCGAACCTCCAGGCCGGGGCAGGATTCCTCGCGAAGAGGGTCCAGAAGTCTTTGAGTCGAGCTCAGGAAAAGGTTAGTCAGAAAGTTTGAGTTTGTGCCCGGGCCAGTTTGGACCAGTTTGGATCTTTAACTTGGCCGTTAAGCGTTGTCATGAGGCTGGCCACTCATGAGGTTATTGGCCAACTTCAGATTTAAAGTTGTAAACCTTTCCAAACGTTGCTTTAGAATTGCCCAACTCCGTTTCCCTGGAAGTGCAGAATGACGCATAGCTGCCTCCAGCTGCCTCTAGCTGCCTCTACCTGCTTTTTTTTCATGGCTTTCAAGCAGGTTTCAGATGAAACATGATGGCAACTTTTAATTAGATAAGAAAACGTGTAAATAAAATGTCTGCTTTACCTGTGAATGATATGATCTGTTGCCACTTCTACCTTCCCAGTATGAACCCTAGTACTGTAACCTAGGTTTAGTTGAAAAGGGTTAAAGTCAGCAAAGCCACTAACAGGACCTGATGGTAAGTGCTTAAAGTGACTGTGATGGGAGGGGGGGGGCGAGGCCGCATCTGTCCAGCGTTGACTGTGTTGTACAAGCTGTGTCTGTCTGTGTTTTCCACCTTTCTGCAGTATCTGGAGCTCTCTCTGTGTGCCGTTCAGAGACGTGAAGCTGTGTGCGGACGTACAAAAGCTGCCACTTCCTGACTGTGCACTTCCTCTTGCCTGCTGTGACTTTCTCAGTCAGTTTGCGGTCGACTTGTTTGATTGCACTGCTTCCCCGTATAACAGAGAAAGTATAACGCTTTGCACAGCAGTTGTGAAGAATTGAAGCATCGACATGCTATTAGGATGTATTTCTGAGTGATTCATTCAAATTGCTCCCTGCAGTGGACCCTGAAGGAAACTCTCAATAGTTAGCCACATTTGCCTAATTTGTTTGAGTATGTCTTTCAAAGTTTAAAGTGCTCTAATGTTAAATCGGCTGTCTCAGTGTATTTCTGTGTTAACTTATTGCAGATGCATGTCTGTACTGCCGACCAATAAGATGCCATGTTCCCACAACAAGGAGTGACTGGGTTGATGGGTTTATTTATTCTTTTTTTTTCAGTTGTAAGATGTCTTTCACATAACTCTTTGATCTCTTAAAGGGATAGTTCGCCTCTTTTGACATGAAGCTGTATGACATCCCATATCAGCAACATCATTTCTGAACATCTTCTTACCCCCTGCTGCGTCCTGTGAGCAGAGTTCCAGCCTCGTTTTGGCGTTGACGAAGGTAGTCGGGCTAGTTTGCTGGGGTTTAAAAAATAAAGCGTTTTGCTTCTCAAAACAATATGCGTTCAAAAGAGTAATACATTTGCATCACAAAATCGTTCATCCAGAAAAATTCAGACCTCACAATCGCTTGGCCCTATTTTCTCTCTCCCTTCGTATCACTGCCTGCTGTGTAGACCGTGCAGACCGAGGAGTAAACACCGTAACAGGTGCGGCTATCGGCAGCATATTGTTTTGAGAAGCAAGACGCTTTATTTGTTTAGCCCCAGCCAACTAGCTGGACTACCTTCATCAACGCCAAAACTCGCCTGGAACTCGCAGGGGGTAAGAAAATGTTCATAAATGATGTTGCTGATATGGGATGTCATACAGCTTCATGTCAAAAGAGGCGAACTATCCCTTTAAAAGAGCAAAATGTTGGATTTGGTTTAGTGACATCTAGAGGCAAAGTTGCGGACTGCATTGCACTGAAAACTATCCCACAGCTAACTCTAAAGCCTGTGTTCAGCGTGTCTGTTGGAACATGCCAGTTTAAATTTACTCGCGCCATATTTAACCTTGTAGCACCCACAGTTGCAGATATGCAACAAGCTTTTTATTTATTTACATTATTTATTTACATTATATTTTATTTATATTTTTATTTACATTACATTATTTGATTTTTTTTTTTTTTTTTTTTTTTTTTTTTTTAATTTACATTAATGTGTAATATTTATTTTACATTGCATTATATGTAAAAATGGGTGGGAAAGAACACGCTGCGTTCGTCAAATCTTTTTTTTTTTTTTAGTCCTCTGACAAAAGAAACAGAAAAATATGTGACTGACATAAAAACATTGCATTTTATTTAATGGGGATAACCTTTTCGGAGATAGAAAAAGGAAGAACTGGATTTAAAAAAAACTCTTAGAAGCTCACTTCTTTCTGCTTTTATACCGTGAAGCTTCATTTTTCACACATTCAGCACAATGCATGCAAATGGGCTTACTGTGAAATTTGTGGAGTTTCCCTTATTACTGCAGCTCTGTTTTTCTTCTGTTTCTCTTCTCAGGTCCTCCAGAAACTGGGAAAAACCATGGAGACCAAGGATGAACAGTTTGAGCTCTGTTTCCAAAACCTCAACAAACAACAGGTACTCCAACACACACACGTTAGCTTAGCTTTAATCAGTATCTATCGCTGTTCGAGCTTGTTTCACACCCCGTTCACCTAAAATGTCCATATGACATGAGATTTGTTGAGACTATGAACGCAGTGTTTTGCTTCTGACTGTGCTCTGTCTCAAGCCACGAGTTGAGAAAATCGTCATGGCCTTGAAACCAGGAAGGATTGACACAAGACTAATACTCTTTTATTTATTTATTTTTTCTTGTCTGTTCTGAATCAAATCCAATTGTTATGTCTTCAGTACAACTCTCTGCAGCAACATTACCTTAGATTGGAAAACAATTTAGAAAGTGAATGTCTTTTCACATGCTTCTGCTAATAATTTGTCTCAGTTTTGGTCTCTGAAAGGATTCTTATCTTTGGAGAGAGAGAACTAAAAGAGCTAAAATGCACCCTCCCAAAGTGTTTTTGTTTTTGCTACTAGCTTACTTGCTGGGGTTTAGCGTTAGCATATTCGTATTGCGTTTATCTGGCAAAGATAAAGATGATGTGACTCACCAGCTGTTTCCTTCTTGGATTACCAACCTTAAAAATAAAGGCATATTTTGTAGAATTTTGATTGGCCATCTTGTTTCAGTGCTACAGACCCACATAACAGCTTAGTGTAAGTGTGGTTGGATTATTATTTCCTGACCGTCTTTTCCAAACTTCTTTGTCTTTCCTTAATCTGATGACGTTTTCCAACGAGTTTAAGGGAAAGAGTTTGGGAAAAGACAACATGAGGGAACTTTTTTTGACCACTCGACCATATCCCTCGTTTCTTGTCAGGTTAACTACTTCTTTTATTGAATTAAAAACTAGTAGAAATGTATCCTATACCACCACCCTCTGGTGACACTATGAAGCCTGCTCATTTCAAATCAGTTCATGGAAACTTGTCGGATTTACTTTTTCTGTCTTTCTTTCTTTTTTTTTATTTATGTGGCCAATGAATAGAAACCCCAACTAGAGACTGAGTAAACTGACTTTGTGGCTTTTTTTTTTTTTTTTCTTACACCATCTTAATTTTGTAGTTGTCACTTGTAGCTTCAGCTTCTTCTGTTTGGCAAATAATTTGAATTCAATTTGTAAGTTGCTCAGAGCTCGTTGAATGTTACACCAGCAGCTGCTGTATGCACGGGAGGGAAAGTGCTGAGGAGCGACGGGAAGGAAGTCTACGTACTGACCAGAATCGCTGCTTTCACTTTACTGCTACTGACACCACATCAAATGTTGTTTTAATCTAATTTGGGCTACTACTGTGGCCAGACAGTAAAGTATCCGTGTTTTAACGCAGAAAAAGTTGCACTGCAAACAAAAAAAAGCAGTCTTTTGTCCTAAAGAAGGACACGGACTTACTTTTAGGTTGTCAAGGAAATGTTTAAGCAAGTGGTTTAGATCACTCAATCAGATACTGTTGCTGGGTGTCACAAAGTGTAACTTCTTTGTGTTATCTGCTTTTTTTCCCACACACAGATGGATGGAAACGGGTTGTTTAAAGAATTTAGAAAGTGAATGTCTTTTCACATGCTTATGCTAATAATTTGTCTCAGTTTTGGTCTTTGAAATTATTTTTATCTTTGGAGAGAGAAGAACTAAAAGAGCTAAAATGCACCCTCCCAACGTGTTTTTGTTTTTGCTACTAGCTTACTTGCTGGGGTTTAACGTCAGCATATTTGCTCATGTTAGCATATTTGCTAATGTTTGAGCTTATTGTGGCCAGACAGTAAAGTATCTGTGATTTAACGCAGAAAAAGTTGCACTGCAAACAACAAAAAGCAGTCTTTTGTCCTAAAGAAGGACACAGACTTACTTTTAGGTTGTCAAGGAAATGTTTAAGCAAGTGGTTTAGATCATTCAATCAGATACTGTTGCTGGGTGTCACGAAGTGTAATTTCTTTGTGTTTTCCACACACAGATGGATGGAAACAGGTTGTTTAAAGATGTCAAAGCCTACTATACAGCAGTGAAAGGTGAGTGAGGTTTTTAAAGCATGTACAGCATATTCGGGCTCAAAGCAAAGTGCTTACAGAACACAACTCTTTGCTCAGGAAAGCTGGTGAAAATGAGGGAAGTGAGTTTCCTCTATTATTGGATCATCTGTTGTCTTTTGCAATTCTGTCTGTGCTCCCAGGTTGCGCAAGCATAAGTAAAATCCTGCGGCTGAAAAACCGCAGCACTGCATGCACAATTCACGGGCAAGAAAACATTTCTTTCTGTATGGTCAGCTCCTGCTCTTGCGTTGTTGGTACCAGTCAGGAAGCCGGTGTTGTTCTGACCTTTGTGGTGTGGGTGTAGCAAACTCGTTAATAACAATGCCACAACAGGGCTCCAATGTGCTGCTGAAACTACACGATAAGCTGACGCTTATGGAGTCATGATTGCATTTTAAGATTTTCCCTTTTGTGTCCCTCAATGTCCACTTCCTGTCCACAGCTGTGCACGAGACGTCCAAGCGGCTGTCCCAGACGCTGCGAGACGTTTATGAATCGGACTGGAATGGAGTGGAGGACCTTGCTGTCATTACGGAAGTAAGACGAGGACGAGCTTTTCTGCACATGTGCCTCATCGGTGTTCTGCAAGTGTTTGATCTGGGTTTTTCAGACATCTTTAGAGGAGGGAAAATTTGAGTAATCATGGAGGTAGATGCTTACAGTTTCAATTGTTTAGTTTTTTTTGGGGAGGGGGACATTAGAAAAAAAAAATGCTGTAGTTTGCATCCGATATGGATCATACTGAAAGTAGTGTTTTGGCTATGGATTTAAAGGGATAGTTCGCCTCTTTTGACATGAAGCTGTATGACATCCCATATCAGCAATATCATTTATGAACATCTTCTTACCCCCTGCTGCGTCCTGTGAGCAGAGTTCCAGCCTCGTTTTGGTGTTGATGAAGGTAGTCCGTTGGCTAGAGTCCCGAAAATAAAGCGTTTTGCTTCTCAAAACAATATGCGTTCAAAAGAGTAATACATTTGCATCACAAAAAAGTTCTCCAGAAAAAGTCAGACCTCACAATCACCTCTCTCCCTTCGTATCACTGCCTGCTGTGTAGACCGTGCAGACCGAAGTGCAGACCAAGCAGTAAACACCGTAACAGGTGCGGCTGTCGGCAGCAGGCAGTGATACGAAGGCAGAGAAAATAGGGCCAAGAGATTGTGAGGTCTGACTTTTTCCTGGAGAACTTTTTTTGTGATGCAAATGTATTACTCTTTTGAACGCATATTGTTTTGAGAAGCAAAACGCTTTATTTTTTAAGCCCCAGCCAACTAGCCGGACTGCCTTCATCAGCGCCAAAACGAGGCTGGAACTCTGCTCACAGGACACAGCAGGGGGTAAGAAGATGTTCAGAAATGATGTTGCTAATATGGGATGTCATACAGCTTCATGTCAAAAGAGGCGAACTATCCCTTTTAAGCTGCATTGAAAAGCAGAATCATTTCTTTGCAGGTGTATTCTGTATATTGTCGAAGATGATGTCTCCTGTGTAGATGTCGGAGACGTTCCAGTTGCCCTACTTATGCAACTCAAACTGTGTCTCTTAGAGTGAAGACTTGCTCTGGAACGACTACGAGGAGAAACTAAGTGACCAGATTGTTCGCACCATGGAGAACTACACAAGCCAGTTCCCGGAGGTCAAGGTACTTTGTTGTTTCTTCATTTAAACGACTTCCCGCACAACTCCACCCAAATGCTAAAATAACCAAATGCTGAGATGATTTTCTTCTTTATCCTCTTCCTGGTGAATCACATGTTTTACCCTGGTGGGGGAAAAAAAACTAAACAAAAAAAACAACGATTCTTCAGGAACGAGTTGCAAAGCGCGGCCGCAAACTGGTGGACTACGATTCAGCGCGTCACCACCTGGAAGCTCTGCAGAGTGCCAAGAAAAAAGACGATGCCAAAATAACCAAGGTCACGATTTAAGCTCACACACACACACACACACACACACACGGCACATGGCGTGTGCTGAGAAGCGTGGTTTCTGGTGTTGTTTTTCTTTTAAAAATGGTTTCAATTCCCTCTTTAACAGGCCGAAGAGGAGTTTAACAAAGCCCAGAATGTGTTTGAAGAGATAAATAATGAGCTGAGAGAAGAGCTGCCCGTTCTCCATCAGAGGTACGGCTCACTGGTTGATGCGTCAGAAGTCCAGTTTCTTTTAAACCTTCTTCTGAGTGTCCTGTGGATGATGAGCAAGACATTCTGCTTTCTGTGTGTCTGCAGTCGGATCGGTTGCTATGTGACTGTGTTCCAAAACGTATCAAACCTGAGAGACGTCTTCTATAAAGAAATGAGTGTGGTAAGGTATCACACGGACCCCTCTGATCCCCCCTCCGCCTCTCTCATGCTGCTAATAGGATCTGTAACATTCGCTCATGTTGCTCTTTTGCATTGCAGCTGAATCGCGAACTGTACAACGCCATGAAGAAACTAGAGACTCAGCATTCCGGCAAAGCCTTCATCGTCAAGGGTTTGACTAGGTGAGGCATTATTTTGAATCCATTTCATTTGTGGCTGCAGGAAATGCCTTCGCCTGCGAGTAAATTACACAAACAGATGTGGTTTTTGTCAGTCAGTGGGGTCACATGGCACTGAGAGGATCGGATTATTGGCTAAATTACAATGAGACTGTTGCTCCTTATTTGAGCAAGGGTAATTCTCCTTGGATATATGGCGGTGAATGAATCGAATCATAGGCACAAAGCGTGTCATACCCCGGTATGATAGGTGGCGCTGTACCCATTCCAGCTGTTGCTAATAGAGCCACTTCCTGTTGACCTCTTCCCCACCAACAACAACAACAAACTCAGGCATTGGAGAAAGATGGAGAACGCAGAGCCAGATGAAGCTACGTCCCTCTACATTTGCTCTGTGATGAGCTGCTTGTTGCACAAACTCGATGCCCAACGGAGCATTCTCCATCGCGTTGTTTGTTTCTTTCTGACGGCGACAACAACAGGAATATCGTCTCCTTTGACTTCCGGGTCACGACCCCGGGAAAACATCTGGAGCATGCGCAGAACGCAAAGTCTGATTCACCACGTGCTTCAGCGTCTACAAGCAGGTTTAGAGTGACTTTCAACCCAGTTATCTCGGGGTCTGAATCCCATCCGATCCAGTTCTTAGTCAGATTAAGGTGTCTACATGCACTTAATAACTCAGTCTGATTGTAATTTAGCCAATAATCCGATCCTTTCAGTGCCATGTGACCCCACTGATTAAAACGATACTCGTTCTTCTTGAAGTGTTGAAATATAAAATATTCTTTTGTGTGAGAAAACCCAACTTCTTAAACGGAGTAAGAAAAGGAAAAAGAAAACTGGAGTTTGAACAAGCTGACAAGTTTCAGTGTTTCTGAGAGACTGTTTAAATCTGGCTGCAGTCTGTCACAGAAACTCCACGTATTCACAGCTGTTTATCAGACGGACAAAGATCTTTTATGTCTTCAGGAAAGAAATTGAGAACATTAATTTAAATGGTGAAGTATCTGGCAGACCTTATTTTTATTACCGCAGTTTTGCACTTACCGTTGCCACGCAAAGCCAAGTGTGAGCACTGAAACTTTACTTTTTGGAAAGCGCCTTCCAGGGTGAAGATTTTTCACGGACTCCCAACTGTTTACGTGTGGACTGTAGAGCTGGGGTCCGTTTCACAAAGCGGGTTTAGTGAAAACTCTGAGTTTATTAACCCTGAAATGAGGGGAAACTCAGAGTTTTCTATCTCAGAGTAGATCAACTCAGAGTTCAGGAATAGACGGAGGCTGTGTTCGAAACCGCATACTTCTCCTACTACTCATACCAACTTTTTGAGTTGGTAAGCGAGAAGTTCCCGGATGCATACTAGATTCTCTGAAATGTTGGGTATGCATCATGAGGTTACTACTCATACTCAAACTACCCAAGATGCAACGTAACGTGACGTCGCCGATTGTCATTTCCTGTCAAATCGGCAGTTTCAAGCTAGCTACAACGAGGGTAGGTTCACTTCCTGTTTTCAAAACAAAAGCACCAATTGTATCGTAATGGCTTTCCCTATGATAAAAGGCAATGGGTATTTTATTTTGTGAAAATAACCGGAAGTGCGTTGCTCACTGCGACTAGTTTTAGTAGCGCCGAATTCGAGGGAACAAAATTGTAAACAGCCGGTATTTTGTCAGGTTTTCAACACGTTGGGGATCTAAACGACTACTTTCTCACCTGAAAATGTTTCAAATGTTGCTAAAGTTTACAGAGTTTAGAGTTTAAGAGAAATCAGCTTCAGGCCGATTTCGGCTCGGGCAGGAGCGAAATGCATTGTGGGTAAACGCTCTGCATACTGTCTGATCGATCAGTATGTAGTATGCGGTTTCGAACACAGCCTCAGAGTTTGTTGAACCTGCTTTGTGAAACGGACCTCCGGGGTTTTTGGCTTGCACTGCTCTCTCCTTGGATTGGACTGGTCTCCAGTATGGGCCATTCTTCTTCGTTTACATGGCAACAGTGAACTTAGCTGAGATGCTAACCTTGCAAACAGGAAGTACTACATGTTTGCACATAAATGTAAAATTACAAGCTGGTTGTATTATGCGTCATTGGCAACGATATGCATAAGGGAGTACATTGCTATATAAAACAACACTCCAATGACACAGAAGTTTTAGTTTGAATTGGCCGTCTACAAAAAAAGAACAAGCTGCACATAGTTTTGATGAATAATGGTTGAAAAATAAGAGCTTTGGGCCTCAAAATGAGTAAATCCACCCCTGGTTATGCTGTTGTTTAGCTGCGGTAGGCACAGGTTGTCCTGACACTGCACAACAACATGACGTCAGGGGATTATGAAGGTTAAACATAATGCTCGTGAGATAATTCTGGTTTCTACTCCTGCAACAGGATAATGACCTACAAAGAGTTATGTGGCAACTACAGTGCTGAGTAATTCAGTTTTAATGAAGAACGCCTACGTTTGAGGGCCTTTCCCTTCAATATTGGAAATAAAATCTGTTTAGAAACATTTGGTGAGAAAGTGTGAGAGGAAGGAGGCCACAGTTCTGGGGAAAACGGTTTCATCTTTCCACAGGACAACATGCTGACTCACTCCGCACTGTCAGTGAGGCAGTTATTGGCAGAAGAATGCAACACAGTACTCCACCCACTCTTGCAATTAAACTAATTTCATTTGAAAAAACAAAATAAATAAAAATACCTCTGTCGATTCTAAGGTTTCACATGATTGGGGAGAAAAAAAAAACACATTTGGTCCTCACCCAGTCTTAAAATGAGGTAAAAACAACCTCAAATGAACACCAACACATGACGTATTACACTGTCATTGTTAATTTAACACGAACGAAGCCAAGATGCAGAAGCTGTAGCTGAAAAACTAAGTACACCCTCGCTGCTTCCACAGGAATTTAAACTGATCATCAGTAAGTGTGAGCACGTCTATAAAAGCAGAAGTTTTGCAGTTTGCTGCTCTGGAGCATTCAGGTGTGCGTTAACACAATGCCAAGGAGGAAAGACATTAGCAATGATCTTAGAGAAGCAACTGTTGCTGCCCATCAACCTGGGAAGAGTTATAAGGCCGTTTCTAAACTATCTGGAGTCCATCGTTCTACAGAGAGAAAGATTATTCACAAGTGGAAAACATTCAAGATAGCTTTCAGAGTAGAGAGTAAAGTAGAGTACCATTTATTAATCCCGAAGGAAATTAAGGTGTCCAGTAGCATATACACAAGGCACATATACACATATAAAGATTATTCACAAGTGGAAAACATTAAGGACAGTTGTCAAACTTCTGGGAGTGAACGTCCCAACAAGGACAGACTGTGCAACGCTCAGAGAAACTTTGAAAAATCCAAGAGCTACATCTCAGACTCTGCGGGCCTCAGTTAGCATGTTAAAGTTTATGACAGCACAATTAGAAAAAGACTGAACAAGTATGGCTTGTTTGGAAGGGCTGCAGGAGAAAGCCTCTTCTCTCTAAATAGAACATGGCAGCACAGCTCAGGTTTGCAAAGTTACATCTGAACAAACCACAAGACTTCTGGAACATTGTCCTTTGGACAGACCAGAGCAAAGTGGAGATGTTTGCTCATAATGCACAGCAGCACGTTTGGAGGAAACCAAACACAGCATATCAGCACAAACACCTCACACCAGCTGTCAAGCACGGTGGTGGAGGGCTGATGATCTGGGCTGGTTCTGCAGCCACAGGACCTGGGCACCTCGCAGTCATTGAGTCCACCATGAACTCCTCTGGATACCAAAGTGTTCTATCAAATCAAATCAAATTTATTTGTATAGCACATTTCATGTACAAACAATTCAAAGGGCTTCACATAAAATAAAATCATTGCAGCAGGGAGTGGAAGAAGCATTAAAACACAAAAAAGAATATAAAGAGAAACAAATAAAATCATTTAAATGAATTTAAAAACAAGCAACAGTCCAGATAAGTTCAAAGATAGCGTGCAGATTTCATGCATAGACACATGAGAACAGAAATGTTTTTAACCTGGATTTAAAAATGTCTCCATTTGGTGAAAGTTTAAGTTTCTAGAGTCAGATGTGAGGCCGTCTGTCTGACAGCTAAAGCTGGGCTGAAACTGGCTCATCAACAGGACAAAGATCCCAAACACAGCAGCAGATCTACAGCAGAATGTGTGAAAAAGTAAAGAGTAAAAGTATTGCAGCGGTTGAGCTGTGCATAAAGGAATGCTCGATGAACAGATGCAATGTGGTAAAGAGTGGACCAGCATTCCTCCACAACAATGTGAGAGTCTGATAACATTGTGTAGAAAATGATTAGTCACTGCTGCTAAAGGTGGTTCTGAATCATGGGGTGTTCTTAGTTTTTCGCACACTGCTTCTGCATTTTGTCTCACATTTTGTTCAGTAGAGACAGACGCAGTGTAATATGTCCCGTGCTGCTCATCCGAGGTTGTGTTAGCATAGTTTCAAGACCTGCTAAGGACCACATGACTTTTACATTTGTGTTCTGATATATGAATGGTAGGATTTAAAGAGTCTACTTTCTTTTTCACATGGCTGTCATCTGCCACCATGCCAGTTTTTTATTATATATTTATTTATTTTTCCATTTCCTTCCCACTAAAGTCAAGTCTGTGCATGAACCCGAGTCTGTCCCAGAAGTAAGAACACAGCATAGCTTCTGCGACAACAACCTGCTCTACTGCTTTGATCAGTGAACACCTGAATTGGAATATATTGCAGGGAAAAGGACATGAAATATTTTACTGATTGCAGTTTGTTGTACATTATCTATCTCTCTCTCTCTCTCTCTCTCTCTATATATATATATATATATATAAAGTGTCGGCTGCTGACTTTTAAAACAGGGGAAGCCCATATTACGCTTGGCTAAAAGCATGTCAACTACATTTGGTGTTGCTAACTGCTTAGCTGCGAGACTAGCCGCCATTGTGACAAAACTACTAGCTAACACGACAAACAAATGCACAACAGGAATATGATTGACAAAACTTCTAAACAACAAGGATGTGTTTCTTATTTGCAGTGTAATATTTACAAAAGTGTATGTGTGTGAGGATGGAAATGGAAACGATGGGAAATGAGTGAAACTCCGACAGCACTTTCACAGACAACCAGTCTCTTTGGTATCCGCTTTGGGACTGAAGTTCCAGCGTACTTCTCCCCGCTTAAAAATTCGGCTGCCACAGAATCTCTCATGATGGACAAACACTGACTCCAATCATCCCGACACAGCCCCTCATATTGACACGCCCACGTCTAATCTACCCCCAGAGACGCCGAGCAGCCTCGGAAGTGATGAGTTTTTGTCGATTTAGCCAATGATGACCTAGAATTGTAGAAAAAAACTTGACTCTCCATATAACATGATTTCCTCAGTGAACGGCGGCGATTTTAGAACAAATCACTTCATTAAGCTACAGGACAACATCATGTAGTCATGAAAGTAAATGCAGTATTGGGCATATCTTGTGTTTTGTGAATAACTGTTTTATCGTCAATTTAATATTGAAGATGTAGCAATTTCGCCAGAGAATGAGAGAGGCTGCCCAGCTTCCCCTGTTGTCTCTGAATAGCCGCGGCTGATATATGTGTTTTATTTTATTTTTTTTGTATTTCCAGCAGCTCATCCAGCAAGTCAAAGAAGAGAAAGTCGTTGGTTATCTCTAACCCCATCCCCTGCAATACAGCTTTCCCAGACGATCACACCTCCATCCATTCCTCCACCCAGAATGGCAAAGACGCCGCTCCCTCTTCGCACGATCCACGGCCTCAAAGCATCTGTGAGGAAAGCGGCACGCCAGAGGACGGCGTTGTCTCATCCAAACCCGTCAGCTCATCAGACTCTGATCTCAGCTCCAGCGGCACCAACACCCCCAAGAGGCAGTCGACGTGCAACAATGAGAACAGTGACGGGAGCTCTCAGAGTCCAGAGGAGGCGGAGGTGGAGACGGAGGTGGAGACGGAGGCGGAGGCAGGACTTCTTACAAACCAGGCCGATGACTCCGGGGTGGGAGTACCGAAGTCAGACGCTGCGAGTCAGGAAGTGAGCGGTTCCACAGAGAGCGATGCCACGCAGAGTCTGGGTCAGGGCTCTGTGGGTGATCCACCATCAGAGGAGGCCGACACCAAACCTCCACCTGTTCCGGCTCCCCGCGTCTCCTTCCGCTCCACGGACGGCCTCTTACCCGCACAGGAGCAGGAGCAGGAGCAGCAGCAGGAGGAGGAGGAGGAGGCGCCGGTCAGCCCAGAGACCGCGGAGTCTGGAGAGGACTCCAGCTCCCACAATCCACCTGGCTTTCTATACAAGGTATATGATGGTCATTTCTCTGCTCATGTCTCCTAGGCAAGGCATCTTTATTTATACAGTGCATTTTTTCACCGCAGGCAACTCAATGTGCTTTACATAAAGAAAAGCATAACGCAGCTTAAAAACAAGCAGTTTAAAGAGAAAAAAAATAGAATAAAAATTAAAACGCAGTTAAAAGCAATAAAACAAGAGAGGAAAAATAAAAATATAAACTCAACCATAAGCACACGGAAAGAGAAATGTTTTTAACCTGGATGTAAAAGTGCTCACAGTTGGGGCTGATTTCAGTTCTGCTGGTAGTTTGTTCCAGTTGTGTGCAGCATAACAGCTAAAAGCTGCTTCACCGGGTCCAGTTTGAACTCTGGGCTCCACTATCTGACCTGAGTCAGCATCTTAAATAGCATATTTCAGGTTTTGTTGCTTTTTTTTTTGTTTGTTTGTTTTTTTAAGCCAACAGATGTGATAATTGTGCTGAGGGATAACAGCTGCATCACCATGTGTTGTCATACACCAGGGGGCGGCGATAGAGAGCCATGAAGCGTCTGAAGAAGGAGCGCTGCAGTTTGAACAGGGGGACGTCATCCTGGTGCTCGCTGACACTCTAGAGGTTTGTGTGTGTGTGTGTGTGTTTGTGTGTATAAACATCTCACTTCCCATGACCCCCCAGAGATTACACACTTCCTGTAAACTCTGGACCCGGATATGTCATTCCAGCCAATACGATGTGGGGATTTTGTTGTTGTAGCCCTTTATGTGCAGCCGGCAGCTGATCCGCTTTTCATCTCATGCCTCTTCTCTTTTACTCATCCAGTTATGAATACGAATTTATTTCACTCTAGATTTTACAATAGTAAGTTGTTCTTAAGTTTATAGTTGGCCACTAAATTACTTTGCAGTTCTGATGGGTTTGGAAAACAACAGTTATTTCTCTGAACTGGTAATGGAACCAAAATGCACTCCATCTTAACACATACTCCTGTGTGTTTTAAGTAGGTATATCTGGCTAAAACCAGTAGTCTAATTAAACAATAAAAACGATGCACTGTTTTAGAGAGGTGTTGATTCAAGCTGAAGGTACTTTCTGCTGTTGCACTGTGTAGAATTAAAGGGGTAATTCAGGTATTTAAAAAAATGGAAGAATAATAATGGCACCGTTTATAGCTTTTTGGTTAATAGTCACTTATAGTATCTCTTCAACTAAACTAGGTTGCACAAAGTGCATTACATTATGTTTCCCATTTATATATTCATTCTTCAATTGTTTTTTAAAATAATACACGTGCAGGCATGTGAAGAAGAAAAAAGTCAACTTTATTTATATAGCACCTTTCACAGATAAAGATCACAAAGTGCTTTACAATCAAATACATAAAAAACAATTATAAGAAAAGAAAACGCCACCAATAAAACAAATAAATAATTATAAAGTCATAAAAGACGAACGAGACCATACAAAGATAAAAAAATTATATATATATATAAGTGGAGACATAGATAAGTTCACTACTGTCTAACTAAAAGCTTGCTTAAATAAAAAAGTATTCAGCTGCTTCTTAAAAGAGTCCACAGATTCAGAGCACCTTAGTGAAAGCGGAAAGGCGTTCCAGAGTTTGGGGGCCACTGCCTGAAAGGAACGGGTGTGGAAGTGTGTGTGAGGAACAACCAACAGCCTCTGACCTGTTTTTGGAAAAGCACGCCCTCTTTCAATCCTAAGGCGTTTCATATTCTGACCTGATAAAACTGCATCTGATCCTTATCGGGGCTTAGAATGAGGTAAATGAAAACCTCGGATGATTTAACCAAGACTAAGCCGTAATGAAGAAATAGTGTGAGACAAAACAAGCCCAAACCATCAGCCCTCCACCACCGTGCCCGACAGTTGGTATGAGGTGTTTGTGCTGATTTATTTATTTTTTTTGTCGGTGAGTTGCTGTAGTCGGTTTCACAGCATCCACATGAGACGTTAAAGTTTGTAGGCATGTGTTTCCGTGTCTCAAAAGTGAACTGTGCTTATTTTTCTGCTGCCCCTACATCAGCATCCTCAGTGAAAATGAGTGTGTGCACCTGTTTCCCACTGTTGGCAGGCCGAGCCGGAGCATATTAAAACCAGAGTCTACTCTGGTTTTAATCACTTGATGCCGATTAAACACTTTCCTATTGCACTCAACAGCCAGAGTCTGATCAGGGCTTTAGTTTTTCACAAACTACTTCTATATTTTGGATTAGTTTTAGTTAATCAAACAATGACCCAATGTCGTGTATTGTTGTTCATCTGATGTTATATTTACCTTAATTTAAGACCTGGTAATTAGTAGGGGTGGGACGATATGCTTTGGTCACGATTCGATTTGTATCACGATTCTTGATAATTGCGATTCTACTAACGCCTTTATTTTCTCGGCCTCTGAAGAAACTAGACATATAAAATAAAAAAGCAAATTAGAGGCTAAACCCTAAACTTTATAAGCCCTTATTTCTTATCAATATTTGTTGGCTTGAAAATGACAGTTATAGAACCGAGACCACTACATGCATTGTTAGATTTATGCACCTTTTGTATCCTCCAGAGTCAGACCAACCTCGCTTTGATTATACTTTGGGAGACTTCTGGGGTTGAATTAAAACTGAATAAGTTCAGAAGAAAAGAAAATAGATTAAAAACACAAACATCTAAGTTCTGAAGTCTCTAGTCCAGTCTACCTGCTTTTCATGCTGCCATGTGTTACTGATGTTTATGGTCTCTCACAGCCAATCATCAACATCATTCCTCATCTTTGTTTTCGAAATTGTCTAGTTTATCTGTAAAAAAAAAAAAAAAAAAATCTGAAAAAAGTTGCCTCCTGCAGCTTTGTGAACAATGATGATGCCACTTTTGACGATTGTCATGGTGACGAAACATGTTTTCATACAAAGCAGGCAGATTTGTTCCTTTTCCTTAGTATCTTGCACATGTTTGCTGTTTGTTTCTGGCAGCTGGAAGGCCTGGTGAGGGGGATCAGGGAGGAGAGCTGGAACCAGCACCACGATGTAGAAAGCCACTCTGGGACCTTCTCAGAAAAACTCATCCAGCCCGTTCAGGCGGAGTGATGCAATGGCCACTCCTCAGTGTGTAATGCTTCTTCCTCCATCCAGCAGACACACACACACCCACACGCAGAGGGAGTCATCCCAGATGGTTTGGATGCAGATGCTTGCCAAAGAACAAAAGCAACTGAGCTGAACATTTTTTTTATTTTTATTTTTTTAACCAGTATTGTTTGAAAATGTAATAGTATTTTGCTTGATTTTCCTTTTCCTTTTTAAAGTTTTTCTATGAGACACTGTGAAACAATCTTTTTAACCTGTTTTTTTTTTTTAAAGATCCTAATAAAGTTCTAAGTAAAAGAGACTAAGCCGTCGTTCTGGTGTAAGACTTTCATATGATACGGGTTTATTTGATCGGTGGGTGGATCTTCAGTCCTGAGGAAGTAAATGTGATTTCCATTTTGTAAATGGGGAAAGATTTTTAATGGGAGGGAAGACAAGTGGCCTCAGTTTGATGAGAAGCGTGATGATTCACTTTACCGGATCATAAAGCTTATTGTCAAGAGCTGGAAACCTTCCGACCGACTGTGGGAAGTTTATGGAGGAGGGATGTGTCTTTATAGAAAACCTATGAACATGATGCTCTGTGCTGGAGCTGAGTGGAGCGAACGCTTCCTAATTCTCATTCTCCACCTGGCAGGGGGGGGATTAGAGCTAAAACGCTGTAAATGTACTTAATGTCCTAATGCGGAGTCAGGGTTAGACTTTTGTGCCATTGGATTTGTTCCAGTTGGAGTTTGGAACGTCTGAGTTCCCTGTGGTCTGCAGTCAACAGACACCATCAAGGAGACGAGCTACTTTCCAAAGGTTAATGTGCAACAAAAGATGCATCAGACAAGTTAGTTCACTCTGTACAATGAGGCACGTTTATTCTAATCGGACTACATTTGGGTTTTTTTCCCCCATGACTTCACGTTGGGCACAATGAAGCCACTACGCCTGTCTCATCAGCAGGTTTATCAACCATTAAAATCAAAATATTTTAACCTTTCACTGATTTATTATTATTTTTATATATATATATATATATATATATATATAATTTAAAAAATATATATATAATTTTTTTTTTAATTAATTAAAAAAAAATTTATTTATTTTTTTGGGGATTTTTTTTTTTAAAAATTAAATTATTTTTTATTTTATTTAATTCATTGAGTTTTTTTTTTTTTAATAAATTTGTATTATTATTATATTTTAATTCTTTTTTTTTTTTTTTTAAGCCCTTTGGTTTATTCCAAATGCCAGATGTATGTTTATGATCCAGGATTTCCGGTTGAATTAAATTGTAGGGTTCTCATACCAAAAATACTTCAAACTTTGAACTTTTGCATTCAAATACAGTTGGTTGATGATGTGAAGGTCAAGTGATGAGTTGCCACTGAAGGGCACCTCTCTAACACTGATCTGAAACATCCCACAACCCTGAATTGGATTAAGCAGGAGTAGAAAATGGATGGATATTGAAGCATGAAGCGGTATAGAACTCTCTCTCCTCTTTTCCACAGATTGTTTAAATCCAAAGATCACCACCGAGGCATGTTAGCATGTTTACACAGCCAGCTCCTTTCATAGGATGCCAGTGTGAATAAGAAAATAATTGAAAAGCTTCAGAGGTTCCACACACTGTATGCTTATACAGTTTATGGTTTACAGTTTATTTATCATCTTCGCCATCAAAGTGTGCTATTTTATCATATCAGGATTTACTGATCAGCCCAAATATACTTATGCTTTAATTAATTGTAAATTATTGTTGCGTTACTTAGTCTAAATATCTTTTCCATCGGTAAACTTCTGTATCTGCTCCTGCTGAATAAAGGCACCGCAGATAAAAGATGATGTAGTGTAACACTGGCCTGAATCGCATTAGACTAAAACTGACACAGCCTTTCATTTACAGCTGTTGTTGCCATTGAAACTGAGATTTCATTTTTCTGCTTTGCCCAGAAGCGTTCTCGGGTGGGTGTAGATGTTTAGATTTCCTCTGCACTTCATAACAAACACCAGACGATCAATTATTCCATTCTGTCTTTCTCTTGGTTGCGGCAATTTTTTTGATTTAAAGACTGACGGAGAAGCCTGACATTACAATGTGTTCCTCCATACTGGGATTTTATTAGAGCAACCTGCAGAAAAAAACACATTGACAGCTGGCAACCAAACTTTCAAATATCCCATGAATAAAGGAATCCGGCTGTAACTGCGGTTGTGTTATTAATAGAGTTACTCAGTCACTGTGAGGTTAATGTTGAAAGGAGATACTCACAGTGGAAGACTCTGGGCTATGCTCCAACATGAATATAATTCATTGGTACTTATCTTTTTCTGAATGAGGGGCCTTCACTGGGTGACAACATCTCAGAGGTCTGTTTCTTCTCCGCTGACCTCGTGCTGCTCTGCTTGTTTGCGGTGGGAGTTTTTCTCCAGGCTCCTCTGAGGGACAACCAGGAAGGTTACACGGGGCTAACTGCTGTGTTTGCTCAGGACCATTTGGAAGCAGCGTTGAGTTGACCAGGCAGATGATAGATAAAACTTTCTGGTCACATTCCTCAGCCTGCAGTTCATTCTGGATCAGGGTGATGAAAATGAGACGGATGCTGAAAACGGCTCACGCCTCTGAATCCAAGAGCGGGACGGCTACCACTTCATCTATTGCCTTGTGACGTTGTGATACTTTAAAGAAAACTTGTGTGATAGACCGTGAACGAGCAAGTTATTCTCTGTGGATATGAGGTGGGGAAATCTCTTATCAGCGTTTCTTCCTGTAACAATATTCCTTTGCCTCTACCCCCCGCTCAGGAAGATTTCAGGTCAGGGAAAGGTCAGGCTTTTGCTACGGTATGAAAAAGAAATAAAGAAAAACTGTGTTCGAAACCGCATACTACATACTTCCATACTGCATACTCATCGATCAGACAGTATGCAGAGCGTTTACCCACAATGCATTTCGCTCCTGCCCGAGCCGAAATCAGCCGGCCTGAAGCTGATTTCTCTTAAGCTCTAAACTCTGTAAACTTTAGCAACATTTGAAACATTTTCAGGAGAGAAAGTAGTCGTTTAGATCCCCAACGTGTTGAAAACCTGACAAAATACCGTCTGTTTACAATTTTGTTCCCACGAATTCGGCGCTACTAAAGCTAGCCGCACTGAGCAACGCACTTCTGGTTATTCTGGTTAAAATACCTGTTGCCTTTTGGCGCTTTTCCACCAGCTCGCTTTGGCTCGACTCGGCGAGCTATTGCGTGTTTCCACTAGCACGCCGTACCTGCAACCAGGACGATTTTCCGTACCACCTCAGCCCTGGTTCCAAGCGGGCCGAAGCGTTACTAAAACGTGATGTCAGCCGACTGCCTTCCACTGATTGGGCGATGAATGTTGTCACTGGAAGCGTCATAAAGCGGATAATAAAAGCTGGCGTTAGCAACCGTTAGCTTACCTCCAAACGTCGTCTTTTTGAAGCTCGTAACAAAACTCTCCGGTACTTTTCAATACTGTTTTGTCTGGCGGCCAAGGAGTCTTCTCTGGCTCTGTTCTCTTGCCTTCTGTGCGACAAAAAGCCACAGGGTGAGCAGCAACACGCGCAGCCGTGTTACGACGACCCCTCCCACGTCGAGGAGGCACGAAGTGTACTCGTTCGTAGTGGAAACACAACCAAACCGAGCCGTGGCGAGCTAGTGGAAAAGCGCCATTTTATCATAGGGAAAGTCATTGCGATACAATTGGTGCTTTTGTTTTGAAAACAGGAAGTGAACCTACCCTCGTTGTAGCTAGCTTGAAACTGCCGTTTTGACAGGAAATGATGCTCGCCGACGTCACGTTACGTTGCATCTTGGGTAGTTTGAGTATGAGTAGTAACCTCATGATGCATACCCAACATTTCGGAGAATCTAGTATGCTTTCGGGGAAAAAAGTCAGTATGAGTAGTAGGAGAACATCTTGCCAACCCACAATCAGTTTTTGAGAGCTCAACCACCTGGATACCTTGGAAGTGCTACCATGGCTAAACCTTTTCTTTGCCCCCTATCGATGTTGATAAATTAATAGAATGGTTCAGATACCACAATAAATGGTCAAATGAGCAATGGATCTAGGTCAATAATTGTTCATGCTTCTTTCTTGTACAGGGTAGATTTATCCCAGTTGCCTGACCCCAGCTGTAAAACATGGTGGAGGTTCTGTGAGGGTTGAAGCAGCTATATAATGGAGTTTTCTCCTCACTACTGTGTGGTAGGGTCATTTCTAAAGATTTTATTTCTTCAGCTGTTTGCTGGTGCAATTGTACAGGAAAATGAGAAATAAATTCATGTTGCTAAAACCCGTCACAAAAAGCATGCCAGTGATTAATGTGAGACTTTAATTGACCCTCAAATTATTATATAATCAAAAGTCTCCTATGTGTTTTGGAAGAGAAAGTGAGGAACTTCTTCCCTGTGCCAGCATTCCTGAAAGACCTGGAACAGTTCTGCTCGAGGGATTGATACAAACTGCCCTAGTCTCTCTCCAAAACTTTTATTGCTGTTTGTTGAGCTATTGAATCAGTTAATGTTGCCAATGGAAGACCTCAATGTCAAATAAAGTTTCCGTTATTTTATCCAACCCCTTAGAAAACACTTAAATCTCTGCGAATTAAAGAACGCGTCGCAGACCTCCCTTTAGTATGTGTAGGGATCCTGATGCAACTAATGACTGTACCTGTGCCCATGTTCAGAATGCTTCCCGTGTCTTAGCAGCTTATTAGGTTTATGCCCCGTTGCTCTCCTGAAGACTCTAATGTCTTATCATTGTTGTATTAGTTGCCAAATACATCTTTAAATGGCAGGAATATTTTGGGCTTCCATTTCCACACAAAAGTTAAACTGTTGGCTAATAAAATGCGGTAAAGGAAAGAACTTTTCCCTCAAATAAAGAAGATTAAGCTATGTCAACTTCAAAAAGGTTAGATATACAATATTTTGAACCTTAAAAACAGCATTGAATGTCACAGCTAGAAGTCTAGCCGCCCAAACAAACAGACTCGAATGCAGACACAGAACTCGAGAGGAATCAGAGTAATTAGTATTTAATTGTAAAAGGAGTTTGTGGACGGACGAGAGCTGAATCCGGCAGGACGTGGAACTCTGTGGGAGGAGGTTGGAGGGATTTCCAGGATGGTGTAAAGTCCAAAAGTGGTTGGTTTGTCCTTACTCATTTCCAGAGGGAATCCAAGGTGGAGGGGAGGGTGCTGGCTGTGGTGCAAGGTTCCTGAGTCGGCGGAGGGGCGAGCAGGCAGGTAAGTGGAATTGAATCATCTGGGCCAACCATGGACGTCGATACTGGCATGAGAAAACCGGAGCACGAGGAGACAAAGGCAAGGTAAATACTTGGGAGAAAAACACCACTGGAGTCAGCCTAATTACCACTATGGCTGTGTTCGAAACCACATACATCATACTCATCGATAGTATGCGGAGCGTTTACCCACAATGCATTTCGCTCCTGCCCGAGCCGGAATCAGCCGGCCTGAAGCTGATTTCTCTTAAGCTCTAAACTTTAGCAACATTTGAAACATTTTCAGGTGAGAAAGTAGTCGTTTAGATCCCCAATGTGTTGAAAACCTGACAAAATACCGGCTATTTACAATTTTGTTCCCACGAATTCGGCGCTACTAAAGCTAGCCGCAGTAAGCAACGCACTTCCGGTTATTTTCACAAAATAAAATACCCGTTGCCTTTTATCATAGGGAAAGCCATTACGATACAATTGGTGCTTTTGTTTTGAAAACAGGAAGTGAACCTACCCTCGTTGTAGCTAGCTAGTTTTGACAGGAAATGACGATCGGCGACGTCACGTTACGTTGCATCTTGGGTAGTTTGAGTATGAGTAGTAACCTCATGATGCATACCCAACATTTCGGAGAATCTAGTATGCATCCGGGAACTTCTCGCTTACTCAAACTCGCTTACTAACTCAGAAAGTTAGTATGAGTAGTAGGAGAAGTATGCGGTTTCGAACACAGCCTATGATAGTGAGACAATCTGGTGAAGAGTGGTTGCTCCTGCAGCTCCTAAAAAAAAGGTGTCCTGATGAGGGCAGATGGGAGACAGGTGTGACAGCAGGAGCGATCCAGACTCCGCCTCGGGCTCCTAGGAAACATGCCCAGCCCCACCTAAGACCCAGAAACACATCCAAGCATGATGGTGACATCAAACAACTCTCTCTTGGTGGCTAAATCTAAATTACTGTCCTGTAGAAGGGAGGAAACTTGAAACCGAGT
Source organism: Odontesthes bonariensis (assembly GCF_027942865.1). Lineage (NCBI taxonomy): Eukaryota > Metazoa > Chordata > Actinopteri > Atheriniformes > Atherinopsidae > Odontesthes > Odontesthes bonariensis. Next base: position 4,961,318 of record NC_134508.1, read on the forward strand.
CCTTCAGCAGTTGCACAAAGAGAAGGATGGCACCAAAATCAAGCTAACCCTGATCTTGCTGAGACAGAGGAATACACGATTTGCCTGAAGGACTCCAACTTAGGTTTCACATTTTGCTTTAAGCCCTTTTTTGTTTTGGACATGAGTTCTGCTGCTCTATGGATTTTCAGTCGTTTTCTAAAGTTGATTGGCTTGAGCTGATGTACTTGTTCAAAAGGGCTAAAAAATGAGCCATATATGTGCTATGACTGGATTTTGAAATTGCACCTTGTCTCATTGGGATTTTATCCAATGTAAACTGTCCGTTAGCTCAGGTTTGGTCTCCATCAACACCACGTTAGCTAAATGTTCTGCCGTAAACATGCTAATTGCTAACTCTGTGTGTCTAATATTTGTTGATGAGCTAACAAAATTAGCAAAAAGATGGAAACTATTCTGTTTGGTTGTGGACAGCAAAGTTGCGTGATGATTCTCTGTAAGTTCTTCACAATAAGTGGTGCTTTTCACATCTTGTGAATGCAATATTGTTTATTGTAGCTTTGGCATCCACCATTTATGCTTGTTTCCCCATCCAAGTGGCTACTACTCATTGTAACTAGAGATAGAAAGTTGCAAAATCTAACAGATTACTCAGATTTAGCCTACCTGAAATCAGCTCTGGAAGCATTAGCTTTCAGTTTGAAAATGATTGCATATTCATTGTGACATTTGCACAGGAAACACCTTCGTAAAGTCAAAGTCTGATCCTCCAGAGGCAAGTCATTTCAAGCTTTGTAAATACCTACACGGTGATTTAAGTAGGTACTCCCCAAAAACTCCCACATTAACAGCCATGTTGTTGTTTTTAATTGTGGTAATTCTGTGGCTTCCTGGGTGTGTAGGTGGCCTTGTGTATGCATGTGTGTGCACTCTGAGCTTTTTTTCTACGTATTTCAGTGCTGGAGACGGCACCCAGACACTCTAATACGTGTGCGTTATGTCTCTTATCACCTTTACTCTGACATAATGCAGACAGTCTTGTGTGTGTGTGTGGGGGGGTAAAGTTTGGGAGGGGTGGCTATTTTGGCTGTGAAAACACATAAATGATATCCCCGACATGGCTGGCGAGTTGGGCAGTTAAGAATGAAAGCCTTTAAACTACAGGCACCCACATAGCAAAATGATGGCAGAAATGCTGAAAAAGTGTTTCTGTGTGCTTCTGTTCTCAAGCCTTTCCAATTAGCCTGCAGATATAACCAGCACAGCAGGTCTTAAGCTTTTGCAGCTTTAGAGTGCTCCTCCGCCAAGAACATACTTTTTTTTTTTCCACAGTTCTGAGCCAAATCTGTTAAGATCACCCATGTTCACTTTTTTCCCTTTTTTTTTCTTTGAAAATAAACTTTAAAAAGACAAAGTCCACAGAGTCCATGCACCAGATGAGAATATCACTTCCTTTCTCAAGGTTTTCAAGTCGGACAGCTTTTTTTTTATGTGATTACTTTAGCTGGAGGGCCTATATTTGGTATCGTCAGTGTGATGTACATTTGGAAAGCCACACATTGCACAGAATACATCCTTACCACAGCTGTCTTAGTTCTTGTGGGCTAGCATGTTAATACCAGTAAAAAGCAAAAAGCTTCCTCTGGTTTTAGTGTCTTTTCTCAGATTCATGCACTGAAAAACAAACACTTGATTTGGGCTAGAGAAAGTTTTTTTGTATCTGATAACTTGGGTTTGACGCACTTTCTTTGATGTTTGACTACCGTAATTTGACATATTCCAGGATGTTGAAACATACCACAGGAAGATCAGGAAAGTTCAGGAACTAGGGAATGTCATAGGAAAAGAAACATTTGTGAGGTAAATAGGGGAAAAACGCTGTTACAGCATCACTATTTACAGTCGTGCTGCGGACTTTACTTGACGTTACTTTTTATTTTTATGTCCCTACCAGCATTACAGTAAAAATGTAAACACAACCACGACCAACAGTTAAAAAAATGTTCAGCAGTGAAGTTCAAGGACCTGCATGCACTTACACAAAATATTATTCTGAACATGCTCATTTCAAGCTTTATAGAGTACCAAACTACACAGCCGTGGCAGGGAACTACCAAAGCATTTTTACGAATACGAATACTTTAAATTTGTCTTCAGTTTCACCATAGACATATAAACATTTAAGACAATAATTTCACAATACACAAGCATTCAAGCACTGCATTTGTACAAAGCAAAAGAGGAGAACAGAAGTTATAAAATACAATTTTAAAATACTAAGTTAATATGAAAGTACATTAGCACTCAGTAGAGTATTTAAAAGCTGATGAGTAGTAAATATGGGGAATACACTAATAAATAAATAAATAATTACACCAATAAAGGACTGGGGGGTGGATTAAGTGTGAATTCCTATGTTATTTATCGCCCTTATTCCTTTAGGGACAAAGGAGTTCTTAAAAATGTTTTTATTAGCATTGGGGACCCTAAAACGCTTCCCAGAGGGTAGGAGTTCGAATTCACTGTGGAGAGGATGGGAGGGGTCATTTATGATTTTCCTGGTTTTGTTCAAAATCTGTTCATCATACATCACACTTAAATGCTTTTGCTGCTGTCCTATGATCTTTGTGGCCATATTCACTATTCTCTGTAATTTATTTTTTCGCTGCATGTTCAGGTTCCCACACCACATTATCATATTAAATGATAGAACACTTTCTACAAGGTTTTTATACACTGTTTGCAGGATGTCCTCGTTCACGCCAAAGTTTCTGAGCCTACGTAGGAGATACAGTCGTTGTGAACACTTTTTATAAATAAAATCTGTATTTTCTTTAAAACTAAGGTTGCTGTCTAGAAGAGTGCAAAGATATTTAAAAACATTCACAACTTCCACTGTCTGTCCCTTTATGGTTATTGGTAAAAGGTCCTTATCATTTTGAAAGGTAAGTTCTTTAGTCTTACTTACATTCATTTCTAAAAAACTATTTTGGCACCATTGCTGAAGAGATGATGTGTGGCAGGCAAAGGCATGTTCTCTTTCTACATTATCTTTCTGCATTAAACCAACCAGGGCCATGTCATCAGCATATTTAAGTAATCTAAAATGTTGTTCTTGAATTTTGAATTCATTTGTATATATAGAGAACAATAAGGGAGATAAAATGGTACCCTGCGGTGCTCCAGTGTTTAACACAGTGGGCTCTGACTTAATATTCCCCAAGATAACCTGTTGAGGGCGGTCGGAAAGAAAATCCCTAACCCAATGAATAACTCCTCCATTAACCCCTAAATCAACAAGTCTTTGCAGCAGTACATGAATTTGCATAGAATTAAAAGCAGATATAAAATCTATAAACAGGACTCTAGCATAATGAGAGGAAACCTGTAACTGTTTGGTTAAGACATTGAGAAGTGTTGTAGTTGCATCATCTGTACCTCTTTGACATTTGTATGCAAATTGTAGTTGGTCTAAGGTGTTGGACACACTGGACATTACATGTTTACTCACTACTCTCTCCATGCATTTGCATAGAATGGAAGTGAGAGCAATGGGTCTAAAGTCATTCATTTCAGTTGCGCCAGGTTTTTTTGGAACTGGCACAATATTTGACTGCTTCCATGTCTTGGGAACTGTGAATGTCTGTAGCAGTATCTGAAACAAGTTGGTCAGCACACCCTTTAGCTGGTAAGAGCAGAACTTGAGGACTTTAGCACTCAAACCATCAGGGCCCGGGGCCTTATTGGGCTTAATACGGGTCAGGCTTGAGAGGATTTCATATTCAGTCAGATTAATTGAGTTGTATTCCGGCACAGATTTACAGACCTCCTCCCGCTCAGTGCTGAAGTCCATATTATCAAATCTACTGTAGAAGGTATTCAAGTCATTTGCAAAAGACAGGGTAGGGGGTGGGCCACCTCCTTGTTTTGTTTCCCTCCCCATCATTTGATTTAGATTTTGCAATGTTTTACTTCTCTAACCCGAAAAGGTTTCGTCAGTTCAGAACAGAAAAAGCTTTTTGGATGAGAGGTGAAGCGTTCAAGCTCCTATGATTACCTGTTGCATTGCAATGCAGGTGAAACTGATTTCTACTTGTTTTTCGCACAACTGCATTTGATTTGTTGTATAAAATTAACCTTTTTTTTTTTCAAGCTGGATGCTATAGATAATTTACCTTGGGATAAAACTGCAGATTTAAGTACTGTATTCTTTAACAAATCCATTCCTTCTCCAGCAGGCTCTAAAATCTATGAACTAAATAACAGAGGGAGGCTTTATCTCTGGAAAATGTGACTTCTTGTTTGTGTCAGTGAACACTGCTGAAGACTATTCCTCTGACAACACCATGCCTGCACTGTCAGGTTGTGCTGTTTGGTAGTTCACACTCCACACCAGTAGAAGTCAGTAATGATCACATATTGCTGGTGCTGCTTTTAGACGGAATAGGATTCCACATCATTTTTACCAGATACTGTAGGGTGATTTAATTTAATTTAATAAGCCGGATCCTCATCGCAACCTTAAGCCAGTCTATACCTACACTGTACAGATAGTTAAAATACAGGTCTTGACTGGTAAAGACAGGTTGCTCTGAGGAAATGTAACTTTTTGTGAAAGTGAAATTCATGTATGACATCGGTCAGATTTAACAGAAAGCTGAGGGATGCCATCTATCCCACACACCTTAGACTTAGACTTTCTTTGTTGTCATTGCACAAAAAACACAGGTGAGTCTTGACAACGAAATGTCGTTCCTTGGCTTCCGGTCAACAGCGCTAAAATTTTGAATGCTATACAGTACTATACAATAAAAATTAATAGTTATGGAAGTGCTATGTGCCAGCACTCGGAATAAAAAATAAATAAAATGCACTTAGTGCAAAAATATTGCTAAATATTGCACTCAGCCGTAGGGAAATTGCACAAACAGAAGTGTCTAGTTCGACCCCAGGTACAATGTAAAATACAGAAGTGCGAGTATTGTCATTGTCCATGTCCATGGGGGGGTTGTTCTTATGTGGGGGAGATAGATGGATGTGTGTTAAGCAGTCTTATGGCCAGGGGGAAGAAACTGTTCCTCAGTCTGGTTGTCCTGAGGTGGGCCAGCTGAGATGGGACCAAGTCACACATGTGCAAGTGTCAAGTAAGTCCCAAGAAATTTTTTCTTGGGCAAGTCAAGTCAAAGTCAAGTCACCTTATTATTGCAATTTGACCTGCAGAATCTGATCTTAATAAAGTGAGAAGACAAGATATAAGTAACTGTCAGTAAACATCATTGGCCAATCTGTCCAACCTGTCCACCCCGTATCATATCAAGCTAACGTTAGCTAACTACCGACTAGGCTAACAGGATAATATTAGCTATTTTGACGAGCACTTACTGGTCAGAATGGATCTTTAAATGACGAACAAAGTTGGAAGTTGTCGTCTGGCTGTCTGAGATGTTGATGCCGCATGTCTTGCTCTGAGCTGTTCGTCTTTTGCCGTCAAAATGGTGATTAAGAAAGCCGAAGACAGCGACTCTCGGTCCCGCTGACATGTTGATGCATATCTGATATGAGTTTATTCTCTCCAGTAAACACTAAGGTATGTAGAGAGGGCATGGCTGATTGACAGGGTAGGGATCCAATCATGACGCCATTCTCAGCCTGCTCTCCTACCGGGTAATCAATGTTATTTTTTAAATTAATTTATTCATTTTAGATTCAAACTGAAAACATGAACTGAATAACTCTCGAGTCATTCAAGTCATCGTGTCTCAAGTCAAGTCAAGTTCGAGTCTTTAACTTCCAAGTCCAAGTCGAGTCTCAAGTCTTTTATTTTTTGTCAAGTCAAGTCACAAGTCATCGAAACAGCGACTCGAGTCGACTCGAGTCCAAGTCACAGCGACTCGAGTCCCCATCTCTGGCAGCCAGTCCATCACAGGGCCACACAGAGTCAAACAGGACAAACAACCACACTCACGCTCACACTATATATATATATATATATATATATATATATATAGGTGTGCTATTTAACTTGATGATAAAATAAACAGCTGAGTAAAATAACAACCAGTAACCAGTAAATCAGCTGGAATTAAACTTTCTACAGGGTGCAGTTTGCCAGTTCTGTTACACGTGGAAATGTGTGTTTTTTTTTCCAGAGTGAAAACCTTCTTTGTTGAAGTCCTGTTGCCTTTGGCAGGTAACACGCCGTGACTCACTGTTATTCAAATCAGATGCGCCGATCTACAGCATGCGGAGACCTACAAATAACTATGTGTGCCGAGTGCTCGCCTGCCTGTCAGGCTGCCATCTGACAGATTAATGAGGGACCGAGCTGAGCTGTGCTTTCCCACTTGAGTCACGCTGAAGTGCCTCGGCATGTCGATCACTTTCCGACAGTAAACAGCTCGGGGTTTTGGCCTGTAGAATGTACAGGCAGGAAGTTTACTTACACTTCAGTGAACTTCTGCTGCTGCACCGGCTGAGAGACAGCAACAACCGAGATGAAAGAGGACGTTTCTTCCTGCTTTCTCTCCATACTGGGATGGTCATTTCTGTGTATAATGACTGTGAAAATAATGTCGCGCTGTCAAGTGGAGCAGAGAATCACGAGCTCAGTCTACAGCTCCCCTCCACTTTATGGAGCTTTAACACCAGAGGTGTGACCAGAATGGCATGTGTGGGGGGGCAGTTAGCTCATCTGGGGGGGCAGAAAACACTACCTGAAAAAATGGGTGGAAAACCACTACTACAACTTCAAGCATAATAATAATGATAATAATAATAATTCAATTCGGTGATGAAAATATGGTCACACTAGCATAAATCATGACCGTCAATTTGAATTTTTAATTTTAATTAACATGCTCCACATTCTCCATTGAGGGTTTAAATTCAAGTAGATACTTTGGGGCAAGACATCCAGCCAACTCCAGCTTTTTATTACCTTCATTAAGTCTACATTTCAGATCATTATATACAACAAAAACATCCGAAAATGTGAAAATCGCCTTTTTTTTTCAATAAACTATGCAGATATATGCTTTTTTAAAATCACCACCTGCATTTATTCTATCAATACAAGACACAAACAGAGATAATAAATCATGGCCAGTTTTCTTTGGATGGACAGGGCATTTCTCAGGGGGGCAGTGCCCCCCCCAGCCCCCCCGTAGCCACGCCCCTGTTTAACACACTCATTATTTGGGAGGTACTTCTCGCAGTGCCTCTTATCAGGACTCGTGTCAACAGTATGTCAAAAAAGAGACAAGAAAAGGCCCAAATTGGCTTACTGTTGCAAAGATGTGAAACTAAATATGCTCTCTGCTTGGATCCGTTCCTTGTTTACATTGCTTGTTGATAGAATGACGTTTTTTGATTAACTTTACCCACTTTTATTCTGTCGTTTTTGCTCTGCAAAGCTCTGCTTTGACCTGCTGTGCGACAGCAACTATCTGGCAAACATAGATGAGTGTTTAGCAGCGAAAAGAAAAAGGGCAAATATGTGTAAAATACTACCCAGATAGCATGCGGATGTGGGCCAGTTGAGGCAACGACCCGGCACTGTAGGCGTTCTTCTGGCCCGGACAAAACAGATGTGAGCCTAAACTGGCCCATGTAGTCAAGGCTACGTTTGGGCCAAATATCACAAAACAAATACGGCCCAGCTTTGGCCGATATATGGCAAGTTAGCAACGACTAATCCGGATGTGAATTTTTTTTCACTACCACAAATGAGGTTGAGCAAGCAGATATTGGGTCAGTGATCAGGCATAATATCAACTATATCTTCAGATTAATTGTAATTAAAAACAGACTTGGTTTTGAAATTGAAGTTTTGAAAGGCATCAACACAATATTATAATATATAACTTTATATAACTTCACAGGGCCTTTTTTGTTTGGTCTCCTGGTGAGGTTTTATGTTTTGCACTTCACTGCCACCATATACAGTAACCACAGTAATGCTTTACTGAACCAGCTAAATCTGTTCTTTTGTGTATTTCTTAAAGGGCCACAAGACGGATTTGGATTTTTGTAGGTGAACAACTCTGTTCCTTTGGCCTGGATTTTGTTTTGTTTTGCCATTTTATTTTCTTCAGTAGGTTTCCTCGTCTTAGACCCCAAGATGAGTCCCAACAAGACTGGACCACTGCATGCCACCATTCAAACGGTATCTGGGGGTACCACAATGGCATGTAGCCACAAATTCAGACCATTATTCTACGTTTTCATATTTGAAATACCATTTCATCATGGTCGTGACTCCCTAAGTGTGCAGGTTAGTCCAGGTCATAGAGTGTAAACCATTTCTGGCCAGAATTAAAATGCACGGTGGCCCACATCCGGTCGAGTGCTGGTTTATTTGGTCTGTTTTTGGTTGACGTCTGGCATTGTGATGGCTTGGTTGTGGCCCACTTTTGGCAAACATGAGTGGACCGCCCAAGTGCCCATGCTGTGTGTGGGCCGGATGAACATGTCAGGTGTGGGCCGGATATGGGCTAAAAGAGTTTTGCTTCCACTACAGAGGTGTGTAAAATGTTTTCCCTTGACAAGGAAAAGGGTGGAATGCCCTCTCCGGGTCGGGAATGAGATCCTTCCCCAAGTGGAGGAGTTCAAGTATCTCGGGGTCTTGTTCACGAGTGGGGGATGAATGGAGCAGGAGATTGACAGACGGATCGGTGCGGCGTCTGCAGTGATGCGGGCTCTGCACCGGCCCGTCGTGGTGAAGAAGGAGCTGAGCCAGAAGGCGAAGCTCTCGATTTACCGGTCAATCTATGTTCCTACCCTCACCTATGGTCACGAGCTGTGGGTAGTGACCGAAAGAACGAGATCCTGAATACAAGCGGCCGAAATGAGTTTCCTCCGCAGGGTGTCTGGGCTCTCCCTTAGAGATAGGGTGAGAAGCTCGGTCATCCGGGAGGGGCTCGGAGTAGAACCGCTGCTCCTCCGCATCGAGAGGAGTCAGATGAGGTGGCTCGGGCATCTAGTGAGAATGCCTCCTGGACGCCTCCCTGGTGAGGTGTTCCGGGCCCGTCCCACTGGGAGGAGACCCCGGGGAAGACCCAGGACACGTTGGAGAGACTATGTCTCTCGGCTGGCCTGGGAACGCCTTGGGGTCCCCCCAGAAGAGCTGGAGGAAGTGGCCGGGGACAGGGACGTCTGGGTCTCTCTGCTCAAGCTGCTGCCCCCGCGACCCGATCCCCGGACCAGCGGAAGATGATGGATGGATGGATGGAAAAAAAAAACAAAAAAAAACACAGAAAGTTCCATTTCCTGATTTAAAAAAATGCAAAACCCCCAAATGTCACATATTTCTCATCTCAAAGGTAAAATAACACGATGGCTTTCTCTTTTTCATCAAATACTCAAAGTAGGCTACTTGTGTTCCGACATCCCTCACACCGTTTTTCCAGCAGGGAGCTTCAGGTTCTGCAACCAGCTTTCTAAAGTGGAACTGGGGGGGGGCATGATGCTTTCAAAGACCCTTTCATTGTTTTTCCCTCATAAGATTTGCCCATGACACCAAATTTCCAACTCCAGGTCCTGCTGCATGATTCACAGAGACAGCAAACTGTCTAAATTACAAGGGATCGTTCCACATTAGGTCCACACACCAGACTGGCACTGATTTGGTGGAAATACCCTAACAGATGCCCATTGGACCAGGAAAAAGCCTCCCAACCAGTCATGATGTCAGAAATCCCACACAGCAGCCTCAGATGAGCTCAGAGAAACTCCATGAGTGAAAAACCTTCAGCGGACGCGGTTGGAGGAGCCTCCGGAGGGTGATGACAGGTTTGAAACAACTTCAACTGCTCAAATGAAGTGTGCATTAAAAGGAAAAAAGATTCAGTTTCATAATGCATTAAAACCAAAGGGATCAAACTCATCGAACTATGATATAGTTGTAGAAGGATGCCGCTGAGTTTGTTGCTGATCGTTTACTGGGACCCAAATTTTGATTGTAGTGGCCATTTGTCCTTAAAAAAACAAATTAAACTTAAACCAAACAAAATCAAAAGGCCACTGATGCACCATGGGGGATGTGGTTTAACGCAGGCAAAAGAAGATGAATGTCCAAAGTGAAATCTTGCGTTTTCTGATGATTTATTTCAAAACAATAAAACAAACAAAAGAACAGAGAAAACCTGCTGCTCTCTCCTTTTCCCTGGTAAAAAAACATCGGCCCACCCAGGTGCATGCTGGGACTCCAGGTGCCCTGTGTGACCCAATTACCAAAAATATTCTAAATAAATAACTAACAAGCAATATTAGCAAAAAAAATCTAATCTAAATAAAGCACTGAAATTAATCAAATAAAGTTACTCATAATTAACGAATTAAATTTACAACTAGAACCAAAAAACTAACTTTACAAATAGCTCCTACACTCAAGAAACTCCATAAATGATCCTTGTACTTATATCACTGTTTTCACTTAATAGTAATTAACAATATATGATGGGTTTTTTGTTAACTGCATCTTATTCTAAGGCAGTTTCATCACCTCTCTCCCTTCAAATGTTTTAATCCCAGACTCAAAGTTCTGCTGTGATCTGTGTTTGGTTCTGTTTGGACTGTCTGGGAATATTTAAAGCTCCACCCCACATTAGGCTGCTCTCCCTCCCTCCCTCCCCCGCTCCCCTCCTCTCCTCTCACTCTCTGTTTACATTGAACAGTTCGCTCTGGACCACCGCACCGGACCTGTGTGGAGCTGGCTGGATTCCTCAGGACGCAGATTCATGTGGAAAGACCCCGGAGTGGCCCAGATAAGGACCGGCACGGATGATGCGCATTGCGCTGCGCTGCCATTCAATGAGAGAAGAGACGCGCAGCAGAAGAGATGGGCACCGTAGCTGGACTTTCACCTCCCCGGCCGTGCGCCGCGCCGCGCGCCGCGCTGCTCGTACCTGTGGTGGCGGCTTTTCTTCACCTCTGCGCCGCTTTTAACTTGGACACGGAGGGGCGCGTCGTTTTCACGGGACCGCGGGGGAGTTATTTCGGCTATTCAGTGGAATTCTTTGACAACTCTTCCAGGTAAAAGCTTCAGGCATCAACGCACGAAAAAATCTGAACTGTGTCTCCGAGTCAGGGGCGATTTTAGGATCTGGTCTTTAGGGGTGCCCAGCCCCCAGTGCTCACAGAGGCACATTATTTCTCACTAATTGAGGCGAACTAGTACATTTATAAATTTAGGAGCCGTATTAGTTTTGCTTTGAGTAGTGTTTTCCCCTACAACATTCAATTTTGACCTCCTCATTTCAAAAGACTGTGGGTTGACAGGGATAACAGAGAGCTTGAGACAAATATTGAAGATAACTCAACATTTATTGTGGGAGTAAAGAGTTAAAACAAAAACAAATGCTAGAAAATAAATAAAATGGTCACTGAAATAATGCATCCTTGAGCCAAAAAAAAAGTGTTTTTGCATAATGTAATGTTTTAAAAATGTGCTGAGCCAGGGGGTGCCGAGCTATGGACACGGACTAAAAATACTCTAGCCTCGCCCCTGGTACGAGTCATAGTTTTTGGCATTTTAAAGCCTTTTAAATGTTTTTTTGCCTTGAATATGTTCCTCACTGGAGGTGGCTTTATTGTTCCTTAAGATCTTGTCATTTGTTGTTTATGCATCTGCACGCGTCACATGTACATCCCATAATACACTACACAACGTGCCAGTATGTACACCACATCATGCCCCAAAACTCCTAATGACACAATAATCAGTCTGTGTTCTAATAAAAAATAATGACATCATTTTAGGGTTTTATAGTGCTCTTTGAAAGAAAAACTGTTGCAAAGGATATTAAGTATAAATTCATTCATATTCACATTCATGTCTTTCACACACACACACGTGCACACACACACACACTGGATTCCTGCCCAAGTATGATTGGAAACAGACATACAAGTCTCACTCCCTCTTTGTGTGTGTGTGTGTGTGTGTGTGTGTTCAGAGAGGAGGGGGTTAACCTACTAAAAAGTAAGAAAAACACAGCTCTCAGTCTGAAAATGGGTCCAAAGGGGCTTTGTTTTATTGACAGATGAGGAACTGCTGAGTGAGATGAAGTCAAAGATCAAACATGTTCTTCTTCCTCGACAAGCAGCCTTTCTTTTAGTCGCTGCGGTGCTGATGGTCACACACACACACACGCATATTCACAGCCAGATTTCAGAATGGGTATGAATGAGGTGTGAGGTGCATCAACCAAAGCTGATGGCTTCCGGTAATAAACTGCACCCGGGTCAAGCCTTTTACATTTTTACTCAGGAATGCAAAAAGAGGTGTCCAGTGATCTATGTAAAACTGGGAAGGTCGCACGAGGTGTTTTATGATATTCTTCAAATCATCACAAACTCCTTTAAACTGTTGAATGGAGATATTCCGCCTCCTGCCACAAAAAAAGCAAAACATTTCTTGTTCCCTTGTTATAAGTGGGACTTTAATAAAGACAGTAATTTGATACATTTCCATGACATGAACTACGAAACAAAAAAATTTAACGATCATAAATATTAACATATATGTTTGTTACATTCTATCTTTTTTTATTTTAATGAAATGAAAAACAATACAGTACATTATATATTTTGTGGATTTGTGAAAGAACTAATCACCAGATTTGTTTTGTTCACCCAACTTTAGAATTTGTGGGAGAAACGATCAGTTATTATAAAAAACAAAACAGCTAACTGTTAGCAAACAGCTAACTGTTAGCACACCGCTAACTGTTAGCAAACAGCACCGCTACCTCCAGTCCCAGACATTGGTTAGCATAGCTTTAAATTCCATGCAGACAAATGAGACACTAGGCATATTTTTAGGTTATTCTAGTCTTTTTTAAATTTCTTTTATTAAATAAGTTCATAATTTAAAGCTATGTTGTAGCTAAAACTAGCCATTAGTACAACAAAGTAACACGTTCAGTTGCTCAAATTTTGTACTCTTCTTCTATGATATTGCAGGTTATGTTTTGACCACTTTAAGAAGGTCATAATGTTTACATGACATAAGAAAAAACTGAAGGATTGTCTTAGTCCAACTAAAACTGTAAAACACGTTATAAAACATGTCATTAACATGCAAGTCTGACTGAATGTGTTCTAAATCAAATCTTTCAAAGTCAAACTAACACACCAAGATAATGTGAGTGTGATGAATTACTCCAGCGAAGAAAAAAAAAACACAACGGATAGCGTCTCATTTGTGAAGAAGGAAAGCAAAAAGGCACCTCTGAAATGTATAGAGATGTGAAGCTGTTTGACATGGTAGCAGTTTGCCGTTACCTAAATTGTTTGTCAATCGTTTTGGTCCATGACGTAATGGGTCAAACTTTAAAAAAAGACCACAGAACCATTGATAAGCTTAATGCTGTCAGACTTATTTCTTATTTCTGTAGAGAGAGTTAAGAGTTTGGCTTGTGCAGCCAAAAACAGACTCTTTAGCCTAAAGAGGATGCGATGCATCACCTGAAATCTCTTCATAGATGTTGACAGGGATGTTGTCCATATCAGATGGTTTGAAGCTTCGTGGTTTGTGATAAGCTGCTAGACAGCAGTCTGTAACTTGTAACATGTGGAAGCGAAAGGTCAGACAGCCGCGACCTTTACCATGTAGCCTACAGTAAATCTCATTTACACCTTCGACAGCCCCCTGCGCCGCAGTTTTCCTCCACTAACATCCTCGGGGGCTGACACACTAAATGTTGTGGTAATAGCTGTAGATGTTTCCCTGAGAGGAAATTGGTTAAGATTCTCTGTGTTTTCGTAACTGAGCTTCTGGTGGTTAGAGGACATGTTGTGGGCTAATTACTAAGGTTATGATTTCAACCCATTTTGTTCAGACTTCGCCCTTCTTTGCAGGCAGCAGTTATTTCACCGAACAATGCCACACTTTGTCCTCGCTCAAATTCACGTGCGTTGGCAGCAGAAAATTGCTGGTGAACATCTTTGTGTGAATCCAGGCTGTTGTTTTGTGGTGGGTAAACAACACAGCAGGAAAAGGATCGTGTTCCTAAAATGTGTTCTGCTGACGGCATTGTTTTCCCTGTCATGCCTTCTGAAAATGTGACTGTGTTGTTTGGCTGTAGGGAGCCGTGTAAAGAGTTCCATCGGTTGCTGTTTTCACTGTTCGGCTAAATCAAATCAAATCAAATTTATTTGTGTAGCACATTTCATGTAAAAAACAATTCAAAGTGCTTTACATAAATTAAAAGCATTGCTGCAGGGAGTGGAAGAAGCATTAAAAATACATAAAAGAATATAAAGGGAAACAAATAAAATCATTTAAATGAATTTAAAAACAAGAAACAGTCCAGATAAGTTCAAAGATATCGTGCAGATTTCATGCATAGACACATGAGAACAGAAATGTTTTTAAGCTGGATTTAAAAATGTCTCCATTTGGTGAAAGTTTAATCTCCACTGGCAGTTTGTTCCACTTGTTTGCAGCATAACAGCTAAATGCTGCTTCTCCATGTTTAGTCTGGACTCTGGACTGGACCAGCTGACCTGAGTCCTTGGATCTAAGAGCTCTGCTGGCTTTATATTCTCTGAACAGATCACAGATTGTAAACCATCAGCAGGCTTTTAAAATCTATTCTGTGACTGACTGGAAGCCAGAGTAAAGATTTTAAAACTGCTGTGATGGGTGATGCTAAGTCTCAAGTGTACTGTTGGAGGCAAGCAGCAAATGCATGAAGGTGGTGCCTCCCCCGTGTGAAGTGTTGTGGGACATTATTTATATTTATGCATTTCTTTAAAACTTACGTCACACTGCTATAAGATTCAGTAGGCAGCAGAGATGGGGACTTGAGTCACTTTGACTTGGACTCGAGTCGACTCGAGTCGCTATTTCGATGACTTGTGACTTGACTTGACAAAAAATAAAAGACTTGAGACTCGACTCGGACTTGGAAGTTAAAGACTCGGCACTTGACTTGACTTGAGACACGATGACTTGAATGACTTGAGTGTTAAGCATCTAGCATAACTTCCAACTTTGTTCGTCATTTGAAGATCCATTCTGACCAGTAAGTGCTCGTCAAATTAGCTAATATTATCCTGTTAGCCTCGTTGGTAGTTAGCTAACGTTAGCTTGATATGATACGGGGTGGACGGGTTTGACACATTGGCCAATGATGTTTACTGACAGTTACTTATATCTTGTCTTTTCACTTTATTAAGATCAGATTCTGCAGGTAAAATTGCAATAATAAGGTGACTTGACTTGCCTAAGAAAAAATTACTTGGGACTTGAAAGCTAAGACATGAGACTTACTTGAGACTTGCACATGTGTGACTTGGTCCCATCTCTGGTAGGCAGTGTGGAAATGTCTGTTGAAAACCATGCGGCCTAATGTCAGTGAACCCGTTATGCTTACCAGTTTCAGTGTCAGTCCATAATTAAAGGACACCACAGGCACCGCTTAAATGCCAGGCAGGTTATGTATAGCCCTTATCTGTCAGCAGGTTAATGACCACTTCTGATATCAGTGTAGAGCAAATGTACAGAACAGCAGCAATGGGACACCATTTATTTTTAACTGCGGACGACAGCATTCAGTTTGTTGCCATCACTTCATTTTCAGGCAACCGGTCACATGAAATATGCGGAGACTGTAACTGTGATAACCGAGAAAACGACGCAGAGTAAGCGGTCCTGACTGCATCCATCTATCCTGAGTTGAACTTGCGTGACAGAAATTGTCCCAACTGTGGGAGCAGATCTCCTGGAAACTAATAGTTGCTGAGGAGTGTTTTGCTTTTAGGACGGTGCAGCTGCAGGCTCGCTGTGAGCGGTGTAGTCAACACTGACGTAAATGAAAGCACTTTTTTGTTTTTTTTTGGACTAAGGGTGGGGATGAAGCAGTTCCCAGCACCCTGCCAGAAGTTTTCTGAAACAGAAACGAAGCGAAAAAAAACCTATAAAACTCTTATGTGGACACACGCCCTAATAAAGTCACTGCACATGAGTAGTTCTAAACCATTTTGGCTTGTGACTCTTTGCGACAATCTGCCCACCGATAGACATCTTATTGCACTATTTCTATGCTGCACCAGTCGGTGGAGGCAGACCTCTGGAGTCACTCAGGCACCTGGGCCTCTCACTTCTTTGCTCTTTGCCATAAAACCCTCATCCACACACTCACACTCACACCACTGATGATACCGAGCGTCTCTTTGTTCCTTTTGAGTTATGTTCATGTCTTTGAGAATGGTCTCTGATATGCGCCAATAGCTGGTTTTCAGTTACGTCATCACGGGAGCGCGCAAATTTAAGTTGGTGGGCTGGACGCTTGACTACAGCATAGCAACAACATGGAGAATATGGAGATGAGTGAATATTGTAGTGGTTTGGAGTGGTTTTCAGCTCCTCCAGTCTGTAAACGTAGGTTAACTATCCACTTTTTGTGGCGTTGTTCTGTGAGTTTTTTCCATTTCTCACCTCTATGGGCGATTACCTTAGGTACTCGATAGTAACCCTTTCCCTTCTCTCGGTTAGACCGATTGCAACATCCAAAAATGGCACAAAACTGAGGCATTTTGGGCAAAAAAGTGGCAGACAAAACACAGTGTTTTCAATGGGCTCCAGCTCCAGTTGCCCACCACTTAGGTTTGCGCGCTTAGAAAATACGGAAGTGACGTCAAGTGAAACCCAGCTATTGAACTGAATGTGTACCGATAGGCGACTTTCAGTAGTAAAAGGTCTGATACATATATTTCGCACCTATTTAACCTTGGCTAGGCTTTGCAAGATGCTTTATTGTGTTTCCCGTTCACCCATTTACACACATTCACACGGCGCTTCATATTCAAGACGTCCTTTTTTCTTTCATACGCACAGACACTCAAACCCTAATGAGCAACCTGAGGCCTATGTGGGGCTCAGGGACACCTCAAACCTCTCTACAGCAAGCAGAAGTTTAACTGTTGCTTATCCCTTATCAGTTAGCCTGTCAATATTGCCATATTAAGGCCCCAGTATGCTTCTCCGTCGCTATCCGTCAATCCGTCTCCGTAGTCCGTCCTTTGGAAGTTCTCCGTCGGGCTGTCGGATACGCAAGGCAGTTCACCTCCCGGTCTGTAGGCGTCGCTACGTTAGACGACCCAATCTCGGGACGTCTGTCTATGGAAGTTTTTCTGTGCCATCAGAGTTTACTAATATTGAATTTTTACAGCATCAAAATCAGACTTTGAATTTGAAAAACGAACAGTGTAAAAAAAAAAAAAAATCAATTTCTAAAAACAAAAATTCCGTGGAAAAAAATTCAACTTCAAAAAATTCAGTGGACTCAACATCCGGGTAAACAGGGTGTTGTGAATTATTATTTGAATCCAATAGTAAATTGACATGATTTATATTGTTTAGTTTAAAAAGAATTAAGAGAAAGTATTTACATTATTTACAGGGAATATTGGAGAATATGTTACTTCCTGATGGTAGAATTATATTAGTTTGAATGTGATGACTGAAGATACTTTTATTTTGATGAACAGGAAGTAATGAGTAATGCTTATACGTTCGTTGAATGAAGGATTCTATGAGATGAAGTTGCAAGTTGCAAACCTGCCTTAGTTTAAATATATACTCCTTTTTTGTAATACTGTGCATTTGGAAAGTAAAGTTCCGTTAATCAAAGAAAACCGTTTGACCATCATTCGAAGCTGAAAACTACACAACACAGGGAGAAGCAATCGATCCCTCAATAGATAAATAAAAATAAATAAAAAAATCAGCTCAATAGATATTAGTAATATCTATTACTCAATTTTATTAACACAAATGGCAAATAAAGTGAACTCACTCACCGAAGCACCATCACCCGCGTTGGTGGACATGGCTGATCTGTCCAATGGAGCGTAACCTGATTGGCTGCCGTTGGATGAATTGAGACAGGGATCGATTGCTTCTCCCTGTTTACCCGGACGTTGAGTCTGGTTCTTTTTCCACTGAATTTTTTGAAGTTGAATTTTTTTCCATTGATTTTTGTTTTTAGAATTAGATTTTTTTTTTTTACACTGTTGGTTTTTCAAATTCAAAATCTGATTTTGATGCTGTAAAAATTAAATATTAGAAATTTGTATTCAAACTCTGATGGCACAGAAAAACTTCCATATCTGTTGTGAAAGTGGTTGATTGGTTGTTCACCTTCCGGCTCCGTTCCACTCCTCACAGCGAACGATGGCGACCGACAGAGAAAGGCTGTTGTTGGAGTTGGAGCTTGTTGATGTTGAAATGCAAATAATTTTGACCAAATGTTGACCGGCACACAGTAAACTCTTTCAGAAATGGCGGTGTTGTTGTTCTGAGAGGAAGGAGCTAAACCGGAAAAGTGATTCCGGAAATGATGTTGTTAGCCGACCAATCGCAACCCTTGCGGTCTCCGCGAGTCTCCGCCTCCTCGACGGATAGATAGACAGGAATGTTGGCCGACGCACGCAAGCGACGGAGAGCGTCTCCGGGAGGGTCACCGTAGCTCTCCGTAGGCGACCATAAATCAGCCTTTAGTGTGACATCCCTATCCTCAAAATTCATGGGGGGTGTAGTTGTGCACAGTATATAGACATATTCTTCAGTGTGCCTTGTCTGTATCCACCTTTATCTATCGAGTTTACTGGCTATGACTTGTTGAGGTGCCACACACGTTCCTGTCCTAACTATGAGCAGTCCAGCCATATGCTTGTTTTCACATAATCTTCCAGAAAAGCTTTGAATACTTGACTGGAACACAAGCCTAGGAAAGTTGCAAAATGTGAAAAATCTTTTACATCTGTGAAGCCTCCGTTAATTCTGTGTGATATATAGTCTGCAGGCTGTGAAGCTGTCTGTGCTAAACTCCACATGGTGTGTTATTCAGGGAAAGGCTTGTGCAGCATTGCTCCGTGAAAAAAAGTGAACCTGTACTAAACTAGCTTTTCTGCAATCTAGACGTGTTTATGACAAAAAGGGGCACAAACTGTTAAACTGAGGTCCTGAGTCAAGCAAAAGTTAAAAAAACAAAACAACAAACACTCTTCTTTCAAACTAGACCTCTGTCTCCTCTGTTTCCAAATGCTTGCAAACTGTTTTTTAAAAGAAAAGATGATGCAACATTTTTGAAGTGCTTCTGGCATCAAATTCAAAATGAACATGTGTTTTTTTGCATGTTGAAATTGCTCCTCTTCATTTCAGCATTGAGAATGTCGTCTTTTGTGGTATTTTCGATGACATCTGACGTTTGTGATATTTGTAAAATTTTTGGATTCTGTCGTTATATATTCATTTTTGTGCCGAATGTGTTTGTAAAGGGAATAATGGAGAGCTTTAAGGGGAGCTCATAATTCTTTCAGTGAAGATTACATGTTTGACCTCACCGTGCCTCTGAGTCACTTCCCTGTTTGCAGATGCTCCGTTAACTCATGCCGAACACGAGTTAAAGGAAAGGAATCCTGATTTCAGGCCTCAACAGATGCAGTTGTCATCCCACTGATACACATCACATTAAGTTTTCATTACCTGTGCTTTTAATTGACTCAGAGGTATATGCTGCAACTCCACACGTGCAGAGATCACAGGAGGTGGTGGGTGATTAAGTCAAGGCAAAGAGGCCCATTGAGAGCCTGCAGCTCGGTCGTCTCAGTAGCTGTGGAGTGATTGATTTACAAGGAAAGCTTATCCTGCCATGTAAATATTCCATTTATGCTCTGCAGACATGTTGGGGGATGGGGGCAAGTACAGAGTCTGGCTGATTTCTGTTATTGTCATTAGTCACCAGCGTCCTTAGTTGTGCCATTTGCTCAGAGCTAGTCCGTTTTAGCTGTCTTAATACACATATTTTTGCAAGATGTTCATCTACAAATGCATGTAAACAAATGCAACAAAGCTAAGCTGTCGCATGTGTTTTGTCGTATTTATCTTTCGTTCTTGCCTGTCATTTATCTCTGCATATTTTTTACAACATGAAAGACCAGACACATCCCCCAGATCATTTTTGTGCGGTCTCACTCACATATTCCTTCTAAATACCTTCTACTTTCTAATTTCCTTCAAATCTAAAAAGCAGGAGGGTAGCTAGCAAGCGGTGACTTTTAAAAGATGCTGGCACAGCAATGTATACTTATGCAATTTTGGTGTTTGGTTTTGTAAATGCTGATACCTTTTCTAAAAAAAAAAAAAGTTGATGGAATTCTTATCCGTTAACAGTAGCAGTGTTCAGCTTCAGCACTCCAAAGGCTAGCATTTTCACAGAGCTGTAGTTTAGCCCATTAACTACCACTAACTGCCAGGATAAAAGCCTGTAGGCTAGCACAACATGTACGGCACTGACATTACCTGGTATTCTGTGGGCTGAGGTGGACTACAGTTCCTGATTAGTATGACTTTTTTTCACAACCGGACTATGAGGACATTGTCTTGCAGACAGCTAAAATCAATCAGTGTTTGTTGTTGCTCCAAAGCCTCAATTAGAGATGTTACGGTCGGTAGATGTGCGTTTCTGTAAAGCTAAAGTTGCCCGTTCCCACTCTTGCTGCCCCAGGCGCAGCTTGCTCAATGAAAATGTGTGCGTTCCCATCAATGATGATCGAAGGCAGAGCCGATAAGGACCCGTGACTACAGTAGCGTCATTTGACATTTGACTGACTTCTTCATACACAGTTTCCCTTTGCACTAAAAAGCCAGATGTCAGTGGGTGTTAGCATTTTCTTTTTACCTAATGAGCTGCAGAGATAGTTGCTGTTGTTCACACACCGCCCCAAATCAAAATCGCCCCAAATCAAAATCGCCACAAAATCAATCAAGATCAAAAAAAATGATATTTTGCTTTTTGTGAATACATATTCCAGAAAATGTAAAGTGAACAGAATAAAGCATATTAGAATGCATAGCAACCACCTTAACAACGGTACAAAACGCTTTATTCTTACGTTTTTTCAAGGAAATACTAAAATATTCGTCGAAACTTATGAACGAAATATCGTCTACATTCTCTGAACGAATATTATGAAAATATTATGCATAGTTCTCGCTAGAAATGCCATCGAAATGCATACAAATGCAGATGCTTTCTTAAAATGTTATGGGTTTCACAGAAAAAAGGTTGACAGTCGGCCAACATGATAGTCACGTGACCTGGTTGTGAAGCAGGCCAAATAAAACGTGGTATTGTCACAATTTGGCCCCCAAAATTGTGACAATACCACATTTTCTCTTGTGGACCAACGTAGCTATTACACGTTTTTCTGTGAGACTGGGTTGCCCCTCTCTAACGATCCACTGTAAGACCAAACACAGTACGCCATTTTTTATTCACCTTTTTTCTTTCTGGCAGATGGCCACCTCCTTCCTGGTAACATCGTATAGGTTGGAAAGCTAAGATTGTTTTGTAGACCGATGTGGAGTCTGTCTTGTGTCTTAGCTAAGTCGTGGCAAAAATTATGACAGTGACCATATCAGACAAAAATATTGCATCATCTAGACTCAGCATTGGATTGAAATCTATGTGATACCCTGACTGGAACACAAAGTCATCTCGCTTCTACTGGATTCATTACACAGGACGAGACGCTGTGATGTTGAGGGATTATTAAGGTACGATTATGATGACTACTTTAGCACTGACCTTTACTTTCTGAGGCCTTGGAGCTTCAATTTAACAATATGACCAGCATCTTGTTATGTTAGAAATTGTAAAAGTTAATACAGAGGTGCAACAGTATCAGTTACATCAGACCTGAAGAATATTTAAAAAGAACTAGTTGGCTCCATTCTATTGATTAGACTTGTTGAAGCTCACCCGTGATACTGAGATGGTCCACCCAATCACTCGCAAGCCTTTGCACTTGTTCTTTAGCCAACAATAACTTTTAAGACATTCTCATTTTACTGTACAGTAACATCTGCTGTAACAGTCAACTGTTAAAGGCAGAAATCTCAAATAATACCGCTACTGAAGTAATAGCAGCAAATTGCTCTTTAATTCTTCCCTACGTAAGCTCATAAAACAGAACCTTACAAGCCCACATAGACGGAACAACTTCTCATATGTGTTTGTGGCGTTGAAATGTACACAGTTCAGCTTTTCTTTTTCATGACTCAGATCACATTAAATGAAAAGTTGGAGATTTGGGGAAATACACCAATTTGCGCTCTCTGCATGAGTTTAATAACATTAAAACCAGTGTTCGAATTATCCACCGGGCTTCGGGGGGGTCGGACTTTTTGCGGATCAATTGATGACGTCACCCCCCCCCCCCAAAAAAAAAAAAAAAATCATGATATGCAAACACAACAATACGTTATCATTTGCAAACTCCCTCATATGAATCAAGTGACCACGTTTGTGGGAAGATCACATCAAAGCACTCGTCTCCGTAAACTCCGTGTTGCCAGATTGGGCTGTTTTGGATGACCGTCTGCGGGTAAAAATGGGTAGGCCTATTGGGCGAGTTTTTCTGTATCTGTATACGGCTCTATGGCCATAGAAATAAATAGAATTCAGTTTAGACTGGTTTAGTTTAGATTTAGTGCCTCCAGGCGGGGTTTGAGCATGTTTGGAAATCATCTGGCAACCCTATAAAATCCGCGCTGCGCAGGTGAATTCAGCTCAACTCTGCACGCAGCACTGTCAAGTTCAACCACCTAGCCAAAGTTTGTCTCACACACGTTGCTGCAGCAGGACGTTGCTAACTTTCCAGTTAGCAACAAGCACAGCAGCAGAACCAACACATGCAGAATAATACATAAATATTAAACATTGCAACGACCCAACTTCAAACAGCTGTATGGCTTACCAAAAGCCCACTAGCAAACTAGCAACTAGCCTACATTATGTAGTGCCCATGAGACGCAATCAAGAAATGTCAATCAGCAAAGTGAACCCAATGACGCATACAGAATCAAGCTGTAAATTATCAGACTACAACTGCCAAATTCAACATAGCTTGTAATGTCCGCTGTAAACAGTGTGCGCTTTTCTTGAGATTGAAAAGTGCTATAGACAGCCCCGTGGTGCTAGTAGTCATGGTATACTGCTAGCTGCTACATGAAATGGCTTCAAACACAGTCAAAATTATGATTAATCCTATATTTGTCACGGCGGACATATGGTAAGGAATCCCATTTTTCCTACCTGTGGGCATGCTACCCTTTTTGCCTTCATGCTCGACACAGCTATCCTTGCTTCTTGCTTGGTGGAGTCACACTATCCATTTGCCTTTTTCTAACTTTGTTAAATGATCATATTCCAATTGTGCTTTAAACACATGATAAGCCTTGTATTTTATTTTCTGACATCAAGTATGTTGGTTGGTGTATTCTGGATTAGAGCAGTCCGCCTCTGTCTTTGAACTGAGACTACTTGTGCATGTTGACTCGATGGAATTCCTCTGATGTAGTCCTAGGCTAACTTTTTTCTCATGGGAGAAAGGGAAGGGCGGTCACCTGTCTTGAGTGTTTGTAAGTTCAGTGCTTTAAAGTTGAAATAATATTAGTCTGATTTGTTAGTTTCATTTAACAAATCACGGGAAACCTCCACCTTGACAGCTTAATTCCACGCGCTCGCATCTCAAACATCATTTTAACGGGCATCAACACCCTGTATCTCAGTGCTGCCGATGTTTTGGACTATGCGCGAGCTGCCTGCGAACATGCGAAACGCCCGCTGGTGGTACAGTCCATTGAAGGGGTGTTCCAAAACGCATTTTATTTGGTTATTCATAGTACACATTGAAAAATACTAAGGAACAAGACATTTTCAACACCTGATTTTAATAATAGATCAATTTTTTCAGTACCCCCCAAAAGTGTAATTTAGTCCCATTTGGGGGGTATCAAGTCTCAATCGGGGGGGTCAGACCCCCCCGGTACCCCCCGTAATTCGAACACTGATTAAAACCAGTTCCATATCTGGACTAACTATAAAGCAACAGTAGGAGACATTTGATGCAGTTTTGTTCTTTTGAAATGATTCATATATGTTTACCCCTCCATATCTGAGTTCCTAGTTATTATCACCCCAGTTCTCAAGTCTTTACATCGGCTCCCGGTCAGATACAGAATAGATTTTAAAGTTCTGCTACTCGTCTACAAATCACAGAATGGTTTAGGTCCAGAACACATGAATGACATGCTGGTAGAGTATAAACCCAGCAGAGCTCTGAGATCTGCTGACTCAGGTCAGATAGTGGAGCCCAGAGTTCAAACTGGACCCGGTGAAGCAGCTTTTAGCTGTTATGCTGCACACAACTGGAACAAACTACCAGCAGAACTGAAATCAGCCCCAACTGGAAGCACTTTTAAATCCAGGTTAAAAAAATTTATCTTTCCGTGTGCTTATGGTTGAGTTTATATTTTTCTTTTTCCACTCTTCTTTGATAGCTTTTCAATAGGGATGGGAATTGATAAGATTTTTACGATTCCAATTCCATTTTCGATTCTGATTAACGATTCGGTTCTTTATCGGTTCCCTTATCGATTCTCATTTGGAGAAAAAGGACAACAAACCGGTCAATCAGCATCAACTTTGTTTAGTTTAGAAGTAACACGAGTCATGACCTCACAAACCCAACAACGGTGAGGTCCACATTGGTCTATCCTGGCCTGGGTAATTTAACTCTTCCTGCTCTGGTGAAAGGAGAAGCTGGAGGTAGAGGTGAACTGGGGGTAGTACCACCAGCCTCTGGCTCTGAGCCAGTCAGGCTCTGTCTCTCATGATTTCATCTAAATGTAATGCCTGAGAAGGCATTCATTTAACCTTAACCGTTACTAACAGCAGCTTTTACAATGAGGCAAATGGCGCTAACATGATAGGCAGTGTTTGTTAGTTAGTTAGTTACCTGCAGTGTTAGCCGAGGACATGCTAACGTTGCTAACGTTGCTGGGTTCAGATTCACCGACGTTAATCATTCATTCATAGTTATTGCATGTTGGTAGTATTTCCTCCCTTTGGTGAAATATTCACTTTGCAAGTTGCCCTGTTGTCGTCTTTTTTAGGGATGTGTAATCAAACTTTGGAGCGTTTGTAGCGCTTGGGCGCCATGTTTACTGTTGGCTGCTGGCTGCGCTGGACTCGCCACACAACGTTGCGTGGTGACGTCATTCGTGCCCACTGGAATGGATAAGGGAATTGTTTGCAAAATCGCCAAACGATTCCAAGGAATTGAAACACTGGGAACCGGTTCTCAACAAGAACCGGTTTTCGATTCCCATCCCTACTTTTAACTGTGTTTTAATTTTTAAATTCTTTAAATTGCTTGTTTTTATGCTGCTTTATGCTGTTCTTTTAAATGCCTTGTCTTTATGTAAAGCACATCGAGTTGCCTGCTGTATGAAATCCGCTATATAAATAAAGATGCCTTGCCTATGCTCAGCTGAGCTTAGCAAAACATTGCTTCCTATTGCAGCTTAATGTTTAATAGACCGAGTTATAGTAGTTATCATCCAACTCACTGGCAACAAGCAAACACGTATATATTCTTACAAATATAATTTACATCCAGGGGAAAATCAAGAATCTAAAATTCCCTGGCCCCACAGTTATCATTCCTCCCCTTATTACCCTTTTCACTTTCTGGTCAAACTTTTTCCCAAGACAGTTTAGATATGTATGATTGAGCTCCAAACTGTTTGATCTCTTTGCGTTTCGGATTTTTTACGTCTTTGTTTACCTTTCTGCCATCTAGTATCAGTGTTTTGATCGGCGCTCCGAAGGCCAACACCAGCCAGCCCGACATCACCGAAGGAGGAGCCGTGTACTCGTGTCCCTGGAGCCAGACTAACTGCAGCGTTATCGACTTTGACAAGCAAGGTAGGGTGTCCCGTTAAATCTGAATTCACCGTCGGTTTCTTTGTACCCACGCTGACAAAAAAACGTCATCTTTTAAAGCACTGAAGAAGACACTCTTTCATTAGAATGGCAGCAGTAGTTTGAAAGTCAGATTGTTCCAAGAGCGCTGTGAAACAGTGGAGAGAGGCTATATAGTAAAGTCTCATCTGTCCCTACCCAACCATAAAAGTGGCAGAGGGGGGCTTCAGGTAGCATCCTGAGTTAAGCACCTCAGTGCGTGACCCTGAGGTCAGAAGTGCGGCTGCTGCCATCGTATTAAAACCAGCCCTTTTATGTCTCTCCTGAGGATTAATGGTGGTTAAGTCCTTTTTCCCTGCGACCCCACCCACGGCGAAGGCCTCCCATTTCGGGACATGAACTCTTGAGTGCAGAGTTTTCGCAGAGCTTTGATTTTCTGCTGCACTCTGGGCCACGTGCTGCGAGCGCCCTTAAATCAGCGCCGAGCCACGATGGAGACAAGAGCCCCAGAGGACGTGGGCTGCCCCCGACCCGGCCAGGAAAAATAATCGTCTCCATCAGAAACGCAGGAAGCGATAAGGACCACCGTTTGACGATCACAGGGTGTAGCTTATCGCCGGCGGTTGCGCTCAGATATCGAGTTGCAGTTTACACAGAGCGAGAGCTGCGACTGTGCAAAGCTCTGCATACATAAACACACACCCACAGAGTGTTTACTAACACAAACCGCCTCAGAAACTCGATGCGTCGCCGGAGCATGTAAAACTACACGCTTTAACGTTTGCTCACACACAAATAGAGTCTCACATCTCTCACAGCCAGCTCCAGGATTCACGGCGTGTTCGAGGACGCGGGCCATTAACCAAACAGGCACACTTCGTTTAATGTAAACAGTTCAAAGCTTACAGTTCCAGCCACATTTTAAGTATGATTTACATTCATTAGTGCTTACATTGAAGCAGAAGCAAACCTTTTTATTCCCACTCTATACATCCAAATCTTGTCTCGACTTAGACCGCTGCTATTTCTCCAATTCATTTTTTCAGTAGAATATTCTTAAAAAGAAGAACTTTAGGACCAATGCTACATGTTACATATTCTGTTAATGATTGCGAAGAAAATGATTACAGTTAATTGGAAGCAGCCACAAAAGCTCAATGGATACAAAAGATTGAGCAGATACATACTATGGAAAACATGACTGCTATTTTACAGTTTAAAATACCACTATTCATAAGAAGATGGGCCCCGGTCATTCTGGGACTGAAATTAGGTTAAAACCTTAAATGTAATGTTGCAATTTTATATCATGCTTGTACTTTGACCCTGTATAATCAAGTGATGTATAACATTTAATGACAAGGTGACCTTTTTGTTTGTCTGTTTTGTTTTGTTATCTCAGTTTTTGTAATTGGTTTTGTTCTTATTTGTCTTCCTGTGTATTTTTTAATTGAATGTGTGTCTGTGTTTGTATTACCTGCAAGTTTGATAAAGGCAATAAAGTAAAAAAAGAAAAAAAGAAGAACTGTATGGTGGTTAAAATGTTGCTGAAGTTGCAACACACACACATCCCGGCGCTCCACCCCCCCGTCTGTTATCACTCTGTCAGTGCTGCCAGGACCTCTTGTTAAAACAGATCCCGTCAATGAAGTACAGCCGTTTGGGTTCCTGTAACAACAAGCTCCAAGTCCCTTTGAGCTCTTTTATGTCAGCCATAGCATGCAGGATGGATTCAAACAGCAGAGCCCTGGAACAAGGCCATAAAGTAACCATGTAAAAAAGCTGAGAGCGTACGGGGCCTTGACAGCAACAAGAATCAAACACGGAGATCCGAGTTCCAAAGCAGCTTCTGACATCATTGGAGTTCTCTCCAGGTCCCACTTCCTGTGAACTCAAATGTTCTGTAACAGGAAATAGTTCTAGTTGTAAATGCAATGCATGCTGGTATGTGGAAGTGCACCACTGAATAAAGTTTTTTCTCTATTGTAATTTTACAGGTGACCGATATTTTTATATAAACGATGTGAACTCTCAAGTTGAGTTCAAGTCCCATCAGTGGTTTGGAGCTACGGTGCGTTCCCATGGTAACAGCATCCTGGTAAGAGCAGTTATGGTATAGTTTATACAGTCTGATTGCATACTGTCAGATTACATGCTATGTGAAATGTTGATCCAGTTTAACTGTTGTTTGCATATAAGATGAATTCAATACAGCGTTTCGCCTCCTTTTGTGATCATTTAAAGTGCTTTACAGAACATTTGACAGAATTAGAAATTTGAAAATGTGAAACAAAAATAGCTCCAATACTGCACTGGAAAAAATGCCCCTCCACAAATAAGTAAGAAAAACAACAAATACAAGACGTTTTTGCTTGAAATAAGCAAAAAAATCTGCCAATGGAACGAGTGAAAATCGGTTTGTCAAGATTTCTTGAAATAAGATGTGATATTTGGGAAAAAATGATCTTGAAATTAGCTTAAAAACCTCTTCAAATGTCAAAAAAAGCTTGTATTATATGATATGTGACTCAAAACAATTTGTTTTCAAGACTTTTTCATTTAACAAGATATTCCAGATGTATTGTCTTCAAACAAGTCCCTATATCTGGCTGAAATGGTACTTGTTAGGCAGTTGTGTCTTATATTAAGTGTAATGAGATATTTTGACTAGAAATGAAACAAATATACTTGGTAAAACTTAAAAAGATTTTTTCCAGTGTGCGGATGAAAATACTTTTTTACAAAAGCTTCATCACTTGTCTGATTGGCTCCAGAATCAGACATCCTAAAGTCATCCTCAGCATGTACAATATGCTGCAATGTCCTTCTAAATCTGCATTTAGACGTGTTAGCATGAGCAAAATCTTATGAAACTGAGCTTCTTAAACTAAACAGACAGAAAATGAGTTTGGGGATCAACTCATTCTTGCATGTATACAGTCAATTACATTCTGATGGGCCTAGGCACTCTGTACATGCTCCA
Organism: Odontesthes bonariensis; assembly: GCF_027942865.1. Classification (NCBI taxonomy): domain Eukaryota; kingdom Metazoa; phylum Chordata; class Actinopteri; order Atheriniformes; family Atherinopsidae; genus Odontesthes; species Odontesthes bonariensis. The sequence continues at coordinate 4,990,061 of NC_134508.1, forward strand.
AAGTTCAATCTTTTTTGTAAAAAACAGCAAAGTATAAGGCTTCATTAATAGGCTACAGCCAAATTCCCAATAAAGCTGATCTTATTCACATATTTCACATGTTTCTTTGGTTAGGCGGCATGGCAAGTTTATTTGTACAGCACAATTCAACTACAAGGCGATTCAAAGTGCTTTACAGAGACATTAAAACAGTAGAAATAAAAGCATGATTTAAATTCAAACAAAAAAGAAAGAAATAAGAACAATAGACAGAATCAGATAAAATCAGTGGTTAAAATGTGATTAAGTTTTGAAACTCAAGCTTCTACGATGGAGTATTGCATTCACTCAAAAATAAAAAAAATTCCCAGGTTATCATAATTATGAGATATTTTCTCATAATTACGAGATAAGATCTCAAAATTATGAGATAAAGATGAGATACTATCTCGTAATTTTGAGATCTTATCTTATCTTAGTTAGTACAATACTCCACCGTAGTGTACTGACTAACTACTAAGCCAGCCTGGATGCATTTCAAATGCATGAATCTGTAGCCATGCAACACACCATATTGGTTTAGTTGCTCTTGCACGAAGAGCACAACTTCCAGCAGGTCAGATTGGGCTTTCCTCCTGTACAACCCCAACGATTTCAGTCGCCTTCGTAGCGTTGACATGCTTATTTTAATCCCATCCATCCTGAGAAATGCTAATATTTCCCAAAGCCTCATGCCAAGAAGGAAATAAAAACAAATTCCACGAGAGACGTCCATTATTGTCTTGCAAATCAGTCAGACACTAGTCGAACTAAAGCGGCTGAGTCTATTAGCGGACATATCATCTCATGCAGAGAGTTATCTCATAATTACGAGATACTATCTCGTAATTTTGAGATCTTATCTTGTAATTATGAGATAACGTGGTGAATTTTTTATTATTAAGTAAATGCAATACTCCATCGTAGCTTCAGATTTGGAAGAACCTTTTTTTTAAATTATAAATCACTCCATTAAGACTCAAGGTAGCATAAATTATTTCCAGACTGTTGCCCTGCTCTAATAAAATTCTGGTTTTGTAACAGCTCATTCCCACAAAATCTCCATTCCAGTAACTTAAAGACAATATATACAGTGAATGTGGCTATAATTACATGTACCATGACCAGAGAAAGTTAGAAGCAGTGTTGCAGAGTCGGACTAACTCGATTCAGAGAGTAATTCAATCAACTGACCAACAGCTGACTGAGCTTTGCATGAAGATAGACCGACTTTTACAAGAATAGAAGTATTTTCTACAGCCGAGTTCAGTTCCCATGAGGACTATATGCTCTGCTCGGTTTCAGAACTCTAAGCTTGAGACGCAGTTTTTGTTCCTTAGCACTTCTCTTTTCCTTCTCACCAGGCTTGTGCTCCCAGGTATTACTGGAGGACAGAACACGACACACCCTTTTCCGATATAACAGGAACCTGCTACCTCTCTGTTGACAACCTCAAAACGTTTGTGGAGTATGCCCCATGCCGGACAGGTGAGCTACTGCAATAATAGCCAACCTTCGGGGGGTTTAAAGCTGCATTAAAGGTAGATATACACAGCCACAAACAAGCTAGTATGGTCAACGTTTAGGTGTTTTTCATGAAGCAAATGATTTAACGGCGCTTCCTGTGTTTTGGTGTTTGGTCACTGCAGAAAGACACGGACCTGCTGGACAGGGCTATTGTCAGGGGGGATTTAGTGCTGAATTCACCAAGGTACGAGACATATTTGTTGGAAATTTGCTAAATTTGACATCATCACACAGTCAGTGTGTGTCTGTTTTGGCTGATGTAAGCAGTGTGCGTTACTGCTTGGATCTTACACTAGTTTGGTTGAAACTGGTGACACGCAGATGTCTCAGCTCTGGCTACTGTTGTGTGTGTGCGTTGCAGGATGGGAGGGTTGTGCTTGGAGGACCAGGCAGCTTTTACTGGCAAGGTGAGCTCACAGGAGTGTGAATCTGCGTGGACTTTGGGAGCACACTGGAAAAAATGCCCCTCCAAATATAAGTAAAAAAACAAAAACAAATACAAGATGTTTTTGCTTGAAATGAGCAAAAAAATCTGCCATTGGAACTAGTGAAAATCGGCTTGTCAAGATTTCTTGAAATAAGATGTGATATTTGGGACTTTTGAGATAAAAGTGATCTTGAAATTAGCTTAAAAACCTCTTCAAATGTAAAAAAAAAAAGCTTGTTTCATATGATATGTGACTCAAAACAATTTGTTTTCAAGACTTTTTCATTTAACAAGATATTCCAGATGTATTGTCTTCAAACAAGTCCCTATATCTGGCTGAAATAGTACTTGTTAGGCAGTTATGTCTGATATTAAGTGTAATGAGATATTTTGACTAGAAATGAGACAAATATACTTGGTAAGACTTTGATTTTTTCCAGTGCATTTCATGCCTTTGACTTTCCAATAATGACTCCCAAAGTTTTTTTTGCCTCTGTCAGATGTCTTTTAACCCACAGATGTGTATCCACCCTGCAGGTCAGCTGATCTCAGCCACCACAGAGGAGATTGTAAAGGCCTACTATCCCTCCTACTTCCTGCTGTCGGTTACTGGGCAGATTCAGACCCAACAGGTTCAGGGGAGCTATGATGACAGTTACTTGGGTGAGGAAATAAAATGAATCAAACAGAACAATTGATAACGAATATCACCGGATTGCTATCCGAGGAGACCCCACCCTCACGTCGGTCAACCTTTCCCCCACAAAAAACAGAGAAAGATGTCAGATTTTTACTGTTTATCTCTAGTCTCATCACATGACTCAGGGTACTGCATGACATAAGCGAATGGGCCAATTTCCAATGAACACACAGAGTTCAGTCATGCTCCCGGGGAGATTCTCTACTCTTATGATTAACATTGTAGAAAGCAAACAGGGTTTATTTCACAAAAACAAAAGTTTAAACAAATAGCGCGGCTGAGCCGGAACACAAAAAAAACCTAAACTGTGGAATAAATACAAAACAAAACAAAAGACTTGACATAACATGGAAAAAAAAAAAACACTCCTCACGACCCCATTGCACCCACTAAAATAGAATGTTTGGAAAAAAAACGAAATATTTTAGTCCATTGTAGAGGGTGTAGCAAGAGGAAATGTCTGACCAATAGAAGTAGAGTTACTTCTATTGGATTCTGACACGCCAATCAACCGTCAGCCCCCCTCCCCCCTCCGCGTTCACAGACTCGTTCATGTGTTTTGAAGGCGTGGTTTCGAGGGGTGGGCTGAAGGGAGAGGCAAGGTTGTGTATTTTCAAAAATATAGCTTGCAGGAACCGTTTTTCCAAGATCTCAGACCCCACCTTTAACTTGGAAGTGGGGTCGTGGCATGGCATGAGGGATATTGACGGGTAGGATCTCGCAAAAACAATGAGGAAACTAAATACTGACTGAGTGCAGCTGAGGGGAAAAACTCAGGTGAAGTGAATGAAGGTGATGGCAGAGCAACAGAAACTGTGGGGAAAACATGGCTGAACTAAATACCGGACCTGGACTAGAAAACTAAGGCATGAGGGAAAACTAAAACATGGCAAAACTAAACATGGACTTAAAAACTAAGACATGATTAACACATAAAACACCAAACTAAAAACATGGGGAGAAATCCCATGGGCGTGACACTGCTGAGCACCATTGTTTTCAAGAAGCAGTTCCCCATTGGATTCTCCATGCAGAGATGTATTTTAGAAAGTTTAAACTGTATGCTGCGAGTCTCTCAGCATTTACACAAAAAGCTAAACATCATAGTGTGGTATTATAATGATTGATGGCTGTAGTGAAGTTACCTTAACCTAGTCCTGTCCCGACTTTAGTCTGCTTTCATATCGTCATGTTATACAGTCTCATTATGTTGTCAACATGTGATTACCAGTGTCTCATCATTTTTAATTCAGACTGTATGCTGACAGTCTTTCTATTTTGTGCATTCAAAGGGCATTCAGAATGCTTTTAATGCAGCCACCAATTCCTGGTTCTGCTGTTTTCCCCGCTCTCTCCCGCTCTGTCCCTCCTCTCCATCTATCCTGCAGGTTACTCTGTGGCTGGTGGCGAGTTCAGTGGGGATGGTGAGGAAGGTGAGGGTCATATTTACAGTACAGAGAGCCCAAAATGCTTGGCTGAGTGCAGGGTTTGCTGCTCAGTCTCGACACACGTGTTTATGTTGTATACGGAAAGGGATTATTAAGTTTTTCAGGAAGCAAGAGCATTTAGAAACCCAAAGAATAAAAAAAAGGAAAAAAATGAACTATGTTTTTTTGCCCCTTGCTTTTCTTTTTGCAGATTTCATCACGGGAGTTCCCAAAGGACTCATGCTGTATGGTTTAGTAAGGAGTTCCTTTGGTTTTTGAAATATACACGGTGTATTCACAGCTGCATGTTCATGATTGAGCTCCAGTTGAATAACCCGGTATTATGATGCGTTTTGGCTTTGTTTGGCACTATTTACAATTAACAGCAACTCTTGCCTGTGTTGCAGGTGTCCATATTAAATGGAAAAGATCTGAAGTCTCTGCTGAACCTAACAGGGGAGCAGGTATGTACACATCTGGCAGGGGATTTCTGTATTTTCACATGTGGGTACACACTTAAAGTGCAAAGGAGCCCTGAAGATGAAGGAATTTGCCCTCCGGGGAGGGGGGCTATATTAGGGTCAAAGGTCCAGCTTACAGTGAACACCGTTCAAGGTTTCTAAAAGCTTCAGATCAATCCCAGAAACAGCAGACACTAAGATGGTGTTGATGTTTTCACTCTATGGTTTCAGCATGTGCTTTTTAAATGGGAAGCAGTCAGAGAGGTAGTGTTGGTGTGGGAGGCTTCAGCTCTGAAACCACATTTCTTAAAATAAAAGCCAGACATGAATCACTCTGCAACCTAAATGTCACCTGCTCGGTTTAACGGGCAGATTTGTTTTTGGAAATTTCCTCATGACCAAATAGTTACTCATAACTGCTGTGCATTTATAGAATGAAGTGCCTTCTACTGACCCCCACTTTAACTTCCTGAGGAGAGGGAAGATCTTATTATGCGATGCACAGTCTGCTGTAGCTGCTTTGAAACTCCATATGAAATCAAAGTGTTGTTTACATGTTTTAGTATGTGTTATATGTCACTAAGTGGATTTTTTTTGGTATCCTTCATGTGGATGTTCTTCTGTCATTTGCCTATCGATAAGAAAATTGATTCATTTTGCACTCAAGATCATAAACTGCTTTGCATTCCATTACAACGTGGGAACGCTGTGCAAAATGTAAATAAAAGCAGAATGCATTTGCAATTCTCATAGGCCAATGTTGAAAGCCAGACATTTTACATTTTCATTAAAAATATAAGCTCATCTTGAATTTGAGAGCAGCAGAATAGAATAGAATAGAATAGAAAAATACTTTATTTATCCCCCAAGGGGGGAAATTCAAATTCGTCAAGTAGCTCAACATTTTTTTAAATATTTACAATGATTGAATTAACAACAGTAAAACAACAATAATAATTCTACTACTAACTAAATAATAATAAATGACTAAATGGCAAAATAAACAAAAATCAATCAATCAATTTGAGAAGAAAAAGGCTTAGAAAAACGTTGGGACATCTGGGAACTGAGGAGACCAGTTGCTGGGAGTTCGAATGTTGTCCCATTCTTTTCTGATATAGGAAACTGAGCTCCTCAACAGTCCTGGGTCTTCTTTGTCATGTTATGCTTTTCATTATTAACCAAATTACGTCATTTGGTGAAAGGTCTGGAGTCTAGCAACTGAACTCTTCTACTATGACACCATCTCTGTGCATATTGTAAGAACATGTGACCAGGCACCCATGGGAAAGCATACTGGGTGTTTGTCAGAGTGTGTATTTGTGTGTTCCACGTGGGAGGTCATTAGCTCAAAGGTGTCAGGCTCGGGGTGGGAGGCGTTGGGTAAACTGTTAAGGCATAGTGAGACTGATCTGAGGTAAACCTAAGGCTAATTGACACTCTGCTCTCTGTGGGTGAATGCTGGTACCTCTGTGGGTGATTGGTCTTTGCTGTCAAAGTCAGCTGCAAAAACATGCCCAAGGATCTTTGTTCAGGAGGCCCTGTTTGTCTGGCAAATTAAACAAGTTTGTCATTGCCTTCAGATCAAGGCATAGACACTGTATCTGACATCTTTTGCCAAATTATCTTACTCTGGTGGTATCACACAGTTGTAAAATATTATAGCACATTTAGTGAGCTGGGCTGTTCTGGTTGTTTGGGAGATGAGGATTTTTTCAGAAACATGATAGCTAGTATCAAAGAATATTTCAGTTAATGAATTTGTCATACACTTAAATGGTGCTTTAGTTGTATACCATGTGTACGTTAAACGTGTAAAACATAATATTAAATTCGAAAATAATGATGTTTTAATGTTTTAGTGCTCCAAGGTTGCCTTTGTAGTGTCTGTTAGCATAGTTAGCATTGTTAGTGAGTGCAGGAAGGTAAATTTAAAGCTACTCTGACATATTTTTAAAGCTAATAGGCCAAACGTGTTAGCGTGCAGTTAATCACTCCCACATCTAGCAAACATAACAATCTTAAATTCAGGCAGATGTTCACTCTGCTTTTAGTTGACTTCTGGCCCCAACTATACCAAACGTATCCAAGGACATTTAGCTGCTAATGTTAAAGCTAGCTCTTTGACTAGCATTTGACTCATTAGCAGTGGCTGCTAACTTCTAGATAAGACCAGCTTGGCAGTAATTTTCTGTGTGGTACAAATACTACCACTTTAGTTATTAGATAGAGGATCATTAGTTCCTAGCATTAAATAATTTGTAGGCTATCTCTGACACAACTCTAAACACTGAAGTTGCATTGTGGGTTTATTGGATGCAACAATTGAGGAACCAAAGAAATCTAATTATCGAGGGTTTATCATGAAAATTCATTGGTAAGCTCTATATTAGTTTGAGTCTGCAAAAACCTCTGAGACCCTGAGTTCAACTCAAGCTTACAGAAGCTCTAACTCTGAGCTCCATCAAAAGGGAGAAAACCGAGACTCTAGGGGATTGTGAGATTGAGGGGACAGAAGATGAAAAGGACGAAAAGAAAGAAAGGGATCTGTGCGCCATGGTGTGATTACAGGCTAACTGGGTCTTGTTTGTAATGCGTTCCAGATGGGGTCCTACTTTGGCTATGCAGTGGCAGTGACCGACATCAACAATGACGGGTAAGTAAAGAGAGTTATGGTGACGCAGAAAATAGTGACACAGAGATGAAATGGTTGGATTGAGAGCAGAGGGAGGATATGCAAGTTAGAAGGTACATTTTGGAGGGTTCCTACGTCTTCAGCTCAATGCGTCATGAAAGTTTCCCTCCTTCTGAACTCCCACCCACAATTTCATTCTATTTGTGAAGTTCTCCTTTTGCTATTTTCACTTCCTCCAATCGTGGTTCAGTCACAATCAGTATTTCTTTCTTTCTTTACAAATTTCAGTTTGACCCTTACAATTAATATTTATTTATAAGACAATCACCCCGTATGTCTCTGTTATTACTCTAGTTCAGCGATACTCACTATTTTTTTTTTCACAAGAGCTACATTGGCTAAAATCCAGGGCAGAGCCACTTTTACAGCAACATACTAAAGTCCCCTTTTGCAAATATGCATTTCTACATATAAAACATCCCACAAAAAAAGAAACAACACAGCCAATACATTTTCAATTCAGACCACATTTACCTTAATACTGGGATGAGCTGAAGCTGGCCTGCATGTCCTTGACTTTCTTCATGTTGTATTTGTAGTTTGTTGTTGTAATCATAGTGAGACATTCAGGATGAGCATGGTTTTTGTGCTGGTTTTTCCCCTTTTTTAATTAAAAACGATCCATTGTGCCTGCATCTCGCACTGGCTAAAGGAGCTAGCGTGCTCTGCGGTCAGTGTGAGGTGGTTTAAGCGGGCTGCGTTGCCAGGTTTAACAGAGCCCCCTTTAGGAAACGCCATTAAGCCTTAAGTAATACTTAATAAAAATACTTAATACTGTGCAGTATTCGCTGTATGTTATTTGAAAAAATGTATTGTTACCATATTGTTATAAGCTACTGTGCGAGTGCGAGCCGCCAACTAAAGCTTGAGGAGCCGCGCAATGAGTATCTCTGCTCTAGTTGTTCCTTTTCTTGCCCTGTCCTCTCCCGCTTTCTTGATTCTTATTTTTCATTCCCTGACTTTGCTGCTGTCTACAGTATGGATGACCTGGCAGTGGGAGCTCCACTGTTTATGCGTAGAGGGTCTGACGGGCGTCTGGAGGAGCTCGGTAAGGTGTACGTGTACCTGCAGAGGGGCCCACTCCTGCTGGAGCCAGGCCGGTCCCACCTCCTTGGTCTTCAAGCCTTTGGTCGATTTGGCTCCTCTCTGGCTCCTCTTGGTGATGTCAACCAGGATGGATTCAATGGTACATGTACACCATATGCCAGTGATACTCACTATTTATTTCACAAGAGCCACATTGGCAGAGCAAAATCCAGGGCAGAGCCACTTTTACAGCAACATACTAAAGTCCCCTTTTGCAAATATGCATTTCTACATATAAAACATCCCACAAAAAAAGAAACAACACAGCCAATACATTTTCAATTCAGACCACATTTACCTTAATACTGGGATGAGCGGAAGCTGGCGTGCATGTCCTTGACTTTCTTCATGTTGTATTTGTAGTTTGTTGTTGTAATCATAGTGAGACATTCAGGATGAGCATGGTTTTTGTGCTGGTTTTTGCCCTTTTTCAATTAAAAACCGATCCATTGTGCCTGCATCTCGAGCTGGCTAAAGGAGCTAGTGTGCTCTGCGGTCAAGTGTGAGGTGGTTTAAGCGGGCTGCGTTGCCAGGTTTAACAGAGCCCCCTTTAGGAAACACCATTAAGCCTTAATTAATACTTAATAAAAATACTTAATTCTACAAAAACCCAAACTTAATAAAACATACTTAATACTGTGCAGTGTTCGCTGTGTGTTATTTGAAAAAAATGTATTGTTATTGTTACCATATTGTTATAAGCTACTATGCGAGTGTGAGCCGCCAATTAGAGCTTGAGGAGCCGCGCAATGAGTGTCTCTGGTCTATACTATTCGTTTTAGACAGACTGATTATAAAGAAGGATGACAAAACCTCTCGTGAAGTGAAGTCGAAATACCTCATTAGCTCTTATTGTTTGGTTGCTGGATAGGCCTTCCACCACTGCTCCAGGTGCACCTATTTTATCCCACATCTAGTTTCTAGTCATAATTAGTACATAATCGTATTACACTGACATACTGTATGTGGACATCTTTTCCAAGTAAGTTTGTTTTTGATTAGTAATTCCATGCTATAGGATGGAAAGTAAAAAGTGAAAGAAAAACAGAAAAAAAAAGACCACAAGTCAGTATCCTCTGACCTATGTAAAACCACTGTGTGCAGTACCCATCTGCACTGATCAAATATATCATCAGAATGCTGCACACTGGTTAGATACTCTGTATATAACCCAGTCTACAGTGAAAATGAGGGAGAATCATTTTGCTGTGTGTTGCTGTTTACGACAGACATGGCTGTCGGCTGTCCCTACGGAGGAGACGACCAGCAGGGGTTGGTTTTCATCTATAACGGCCACTCTGAAGGACTGAAGGATGTTCCTACTCAGACTCTCTCTGGTCAATGGGCTTCCAGCTCTTTCCCAGCCAGCTTTGGCTTTGCTCTGCGAGGCAACAGGGATCTTGATCAGAACGGGTATCCAGGTATGAGAGAAAATGCTCCACATCTGTCGACTCTTCGTATTCTTCTTTGATATCTTCATTTCATTTTCTTTCTCTCCTTTGCAGATCTGGTTGTTGGTGCTTTCGGGGCAGACAAAGCTGTGTTATACAGGTACGCTTGACCACTTAGCAGATTTGCCGCGAAAAATAAAGGCCACTCTTCTGATTCTTTTTCCCGTGTCGTCAATTAGAGCTCGGCCAATAGTGAGCGCCAGCGCATCTCTCACAGTGCAGCCGACCATGTTCAACCAGGAGGAGCAGACTTGTTTGCTGACCACTGGGGATGAAATCGCTTCCGTGTCTTGGTGTGGATATTTTCCTTTAATATGTTTTGCTTCACGTGTTCTTAGGAACATCATAAACTGTTTTGTCCAACATACCTTACTGGCTCTGTAGCAGAAATGTTTAAAAGCAGCTCGAGAGCTGTCTGAGAATAACAGAACAAGGAAAGTTTTGCAAATGTGATGTAAAACACGTGTTCTTTATTTCACGAAAATGTCAAATGACTTCACGCTTGCCAGTTTTCTTTTCCACGATGCTCTGGGCTACACACTCAGTATTCTTGGGTCAAGTAGGAAAAAAAAAGCTAAATTTACCCAGCTTTCAATCTCAATGGAGCTCTTACCACAAGTTCAGTTTAACCCTGAAATTAAATATGGAAAATTTTTACTTTGCGCCAAGGCATTTGCCAAACTAGCTGGCATCTTAATATCAGCCTGGTACGTTAATACAGTATAAGTCTTATTTTGGTGCCTGCTGGCGTTTTCACTGCCTGGAAAAAGAAGCAGGGAGCAGAGGAGGAGGTGGGACAAAGGTAGTGAAAAGGGATTGGAAAAGGATTGTCAACAAAAAGCCTTACTGAGGATCAGGTGTTCCCTTCATTTATGCACATTAAACTCAAACGAAATTTTCTTTCTGCAGAATTCAGTCCAGGGCTGTGTTCGAAACCGCATACTCATCGATCAGACAGTATGCAGAGCGTTTACCCACAATGCATTTCGCTCCTGCCCGAGCCGAAATCAGCCGGCCTGAAGCTGATTTCTCTTAAGCTCTAAACTCTGTAAACTTTAGCAACATTTGAAACATTTTCAGGTGAGAAAGTAGTCGTTTAGATCCCCAACGTGTTGAAAATCTGACAAAATACCGGCTATTTACAATTTTGTTCCCACGAATTCGGCGCTACTAAAGCTAGCCGCAGTGAGCAACGCACTTCCGGTTATTTTCACAAAACAAAATACCCGTTGCCTTTTATCATAGGGAAAGCCATTACCATACAATTGGTGCTTTTGTTTTGAAAACAGGAAGTGAACCTACCCTCGTTGTAGCTAGCTTGAAACTGCCGTTTTGACAGGAAATGACGATCGGCGACGTCACGTTACGTTGCATCTTGGGTAGTTTGAGTATGAGTAGTAACCTCATGATGCATACCAACATTTCAGAGAATCTAGTATGCATCCGGGAACTTAAAAAAAGTTAAAGTTAGTAGGAGTAGTAGGCGGTTTCGAACACAGCCCAGGACATACTGACGTTTTACATCCGTCTTACAGATAGTGTGGTACCTCACAAATTATGGCAGTCAGCTCTGACCACTGTTACAAACATATTGTCATTCAGTTGCCTATATGGTGATGTGCTGTAAGATGTCTGCCACATTCTGCTCTACAGAATGTCCCAGAGAAAGCTTTCCGTTTCAACAAATTGAAAGCAGTACGTTTGAACATTTCTGTGTGCCTTTGAGTTAAGTCACCAGTAAAAGCTGAAAAAGTATTTAGTTTTCATGCTGAACATTTCCAACAGACAGGAACCCAGAGAAAATGGACCGTTGCTACTTTCCTATTACCGTAGCTTAGTTTTGGATATGCTAATGTAGTATTTAGTAGAGTATCCAATATCAAGAGAATTCTTCTAACTGTAGTAGATCAATGTATATCACACAAAACCTGAACAAGAACCCGGTCCAAGAACAAACCTCCGCTGATCCTCCAGAATTACGTTCACTAACACTTTAACTGAGGCTTTTTGCTTTTCTCTGTTGATCTGGAACATTCAGGCCTGAAAATAGTTGCCGAAAAACTGTGATTACCATAAATGTTTGGACAGTTGTGTCAGGACTGAACACAGACAGCAGCGTTAATGGCTAACCCTATATGGAAGGAGAAATATAAAGTGACCTGAAAACACTACAGACTGAGGTGAGATGGAGGATGGGCAAAGACAGGACAGACCACAGACAGTCGGGTCACATTGAAACACCCTCTGTGGTATGAATAACAACATCTCTGCAGCGGTGCACACACATCAACACAAAACATGTTCAAACACTTCCGAACCAAAAGCCTGCTCAGTGCAAAAACTACTCTATACTCCACACATGTAAGTTGCTTTGGATAAAAGTGCCCTCTAAACCAATGTAATTTAATAAACACATACGGGGAAGTTGTGTTTCTCATGTCTGAGTCATCGCAGCTTCATGTATGCTGCAATGATGAATAGCTCATCCCATTCTCTGGGGTTGATAGAAGGTCTTGTAAACTCTTGAACCCTTTAGCTGTTGAGACATCATGACAAAGCAAATGAAAGGCATCCTGGTATTCTCTATCTGCTCTTTATTGGAATACAGTGCTCTGCCACTACACACAAGTATTTCTATATGGATAAATAATTTCTTATTTAATATAATAATAATAATATTATAATAATATATATATAATTATATATTATAAATTATATAATATTATTTTAATTATATAATATATTACTTATTATTAATTTATAATAATAATAATACATTTTATTTATAGAATAGATGAGAAAAATACTTTATTTATCCTCCAATGGGGGAAATTCAAATTCGTCAAGTAGGTTAACATTTTTTTTAAATATTTACAATAAACGCACTTTACATTTACAATAAAATCTCAAAGTGCTAAATTATTATATAATGTATTATAATATATTATAAAATAATAACAATAATATATAAATATATTTAATATACAATATATAATTTCATTATTTCTCCAAGCACATGAGAAATAATGAAACAGCTGATAATTGCATTGAATTAATTTGAAATAAGAAAGATATAAATGAAATCCAAATGGATTTGTGCCCTCCATCAGAGCTAACGCGTCTCATCATGAATGCATCACGTGTTAAGTTTTCTTCTGTTTTTATATATTTTATGTACACATCATTTTTTGTCTGTTAAATCTTCAGCGTCAGCATCAGTTTCTGCCTGCTGGCTAATGGAAGGCACCTCCCCACTCATCTAGGTAAGGCATGCACACACACACACACGCACACAGATGGTCCCCATTGCCTTGCTTTCATTGTGCAGCCACAAGTATGCTGGACCTCTCTGTGGTCAATTTGGCAGTTAAGATAAAGATAAAAGAACAATGGTATAAATAAGGGGTAACTTGGTGCTCTCCGGCAGTTTAGAGAAGTGTGTGTGTGTGTGTGTGTGTGTGTGTTTATTTAGAGTGCGGGGGTGCGCATTGTCTGTGTTCTCTGCATCGTCTTTGTCATGTGGTCTGCAGTAATGCTTTCTGTGTGTCTGTGTACAGAACAGATAGAAAAAACTGAAAACAAAGGCTTTTTTTTACCATAATAATGATTACCATCGTGCATGTGTGCATTTACATGCAGCGAGGAAAGCTTATGTCAGTGAAAATATCTGTTTGTGTGGGGACGCATACATTGTGAGTAACAGAGGCATGCAGATGCACACACTGGAAAAAATAAGTCAGAAAACAACAAATACAAGACATTTTTGCTTGAAAAAAGCAAAAAAAAAATCTGCCAATGGAACTAGTGAAAATCGGCTTGTCAAGATTTCTTGAAATAAGATGTGATATTTGGGACTTTTGAGATAAAAGTGATCTTGAAATTAGCTTAAAAACCTTTTTTTTTTTTGCTTGTTTCATATGAAATATGACTCAAAACAATTTGTTTAAGACTTTTTCACTTAACAAGATATTCCAGATGCATTGTCTTCAAACAAGTCCCTATATCTGGCTGAAATGGTACTTGTTAGGCAGTTGTGTCTTATATCAAGTGTAATGAGATATTTGGACTAGAAATGAGACAAATATACTTGGTAAGACTTTGACTTTTTTCCAGTGCAGAGGACGAACATATTGACCTTTTTCTTGCCTTGTGTGCGTCCTCACCTTCCAGGCTTTGTGGTGGAGGTGCAGCTGGACAGTGTGAAGCAGAGCCAGAAGGAGTTTATCAGGAGGACTTTGTTCCTGGAGAGCCAGCGGCCCAGTCTGGTGAAAACCTTTAACCTCACCAACGGGGAGAGCTTGTGCCATGAGTGCAAGATCTATCTGCGGGTAAGTCACACCAGCCATGTTTTCAATGAACCATCAGCATGATAAAAAAAAAAAAAACTGTTTATGCCGTGTTTCTATCGGGTAGATTTGCAAAAGAAAGTAGCAAATAATACATTTTTAAAAGACATTATTAGTCTCAAAGTATCATTTGGCCTCTGCCGTCTTGATATTTGAACAGCAGGATGGAGTTGGACAGTGATCACTCAAAGCCGATTGGACAAATTTCAGACAAGTTTTTTTTAAGGTCTATTTGTCAGGGTAGGGTGGTGGTGAGCCAGATTCAAAAACTAAACTGTGACAAAACAAATAACTTGACATGGCATGGCATGGAATAAATACTTAGCTTGATACATGGGGTCGTGGCATGGCATGAGGGGGTCAAAATCAGGAGTCGTGGAATGTAGGTATGGTAAGGAAATCACAAAATGACAGGGGAGACTGGAAACTAAATAGGGACCTGGGAGTGATTGGTGAATGAGTGCAGCTGATGGGGAAAACACAGGTGAAGTGAGTGAAAAACAATGGCAAAACCTAACTAAGGCCCCATTTACACGATATTTCCCTGTGGTTTGGCCTCTCTTTTACACCAAAACCCCGTTTTTATCACAGAAAACGATTATTTCTAAAACCTCCGGCCAAAGTGGAGATAACGCCGGTTATGTGTTGCCGTGTCAACTGGGAGAAACGGCGTTTTAGGTTCTTAAACGTCACATTATGCGCCAGAAAATGCTTAACGTCATGCGAGCGCCTTGTGTTTACAGTTTGTTTGGCTACTGATCAGGATTATCATGGATGATGTTAAAGTTCAACTCATTTTTACGTTTGTGGCCTCATTGCATTTGCCACCCCAAACCTGCTCGCACAGTTCAAAGTAGAGGAGCACCACTCTTCCGTGGCCGCTCCTGCGTCCAGTATCCACTGACTGTCTATATTTCCCTCTTATTGCCTTCAGTTTTGTTGTGATATTTGCTCGCGTTATCTCCTCCTTCACATGAGGAAAGTCCTCGATTCTGAGGATTTTGATTGGCTTGCATGGCTTTATTCCTTTCCCTACACTGCCGCCAACAGGTTTGGCACAGTTATTATGGCGCTTGACGGCGTATTTATGCGGGTTGATGTAAATGACAAGTTTTTTGAAAACGATGTTGTGTGCACGATGTTAATATTGAAAACGGAGGGGGGGGATATTCGTTTCTCTAAATACCCGGCTATGTGTAAGTGTGGCCTAAACATGAACTCAAAAACCAAGACCTAAAACATGATAAAACACAAAACTAAAACATAGGAAAAGTCACGTGGGCGTGACACTATTGAATTATGGAATCATTATAAAAATGATCAAAAGGACCGCCTTTTGAGTCACTGTGGTGGTGTCATTAGCTAGATTCTGGAGGAGTAAATCTAGCTAATGACACCACAGTGACTCACTGAAAAAAACAACATGTTGATTTTGTGTTTCATGAGGGAAAGTTGACATTTAGTGAATGGGATTCTGTTAGAGTGAGATGACTCAGAGCCATTACCTGCAGGTCATCTTTCATACTCCACTCCTCCTCATTGGCTTCACTTTCAACGAGGGACTATTTTATTTTTTTAATAGTTTTTGGTCCTGACACGCGTCCAACCGCAGAAGGCAAGGCAAGGCAATTTTATTTATAGAGCACAATTCATACACAAGGCAATTCAAAGTGCTTCTCAGCTACATAGAATCACAAGAAGGCAATAAAATCATTAAAAAAATATATATATATATAAAAAATAAATAAATAAAAATAAATAAATTATAATAATTAAAAAAATAAAAATAAATAAATAAAAAAATTAAAAAACCCATTAAAAATAATCATTAATTAATTAATTAATTAATTTAAAAGGGAAGAGTGCAGATAAAATACTTTCAGGTGTCATATGCACAGCTAAATAGAACTGTTTTCAGCCTGGATTTAAACATTGTCTTTTGCCGTCATACTGACAACTCTTTCTAGAATCTTTTCTCCTGTACGTCCTCTCTTTGCTGGGTCTCACTCTCCTCAGTGTGTAACCAATAACTTGGTTGTGTAATTTCCTTTGTTTTTGTTGCAGGCTGAGGAGGAGTTTCGGGATAAACTCTCTCCCATTTACATCAGCCTGAACTTCAGTCTGGATTCTCAGGCGCCGCTGGACCAACATGGCCTCAGTCCCATCCTGAACTACCAGACAGAACAGCGTATACAGCAGAAGGTATGTGCATTATCTAACCACAAGTAACTCACAGACATACATATATGTAGCCATGAAATGAATCTGAACTGGATATACACACCAAGCACCCTTACATGAGACTTGTTGTGTTAGTCTGATCAGAGCCAGCTTTTTTAAAACACATGTAAACATGCGAGTCCCACAGAATCACTTGAAAATCATCTAAAAAATGATGAACTCAGTTAATGCAGTTGAGATTTCGATCCCTCTGCATGTTTATGCTCAGCTAGATTCAAATGGGCCCGAGATGCTCCGTCTTGATACAGCCGAATAACCAACGAAGCTGCTCTCATTCACACATTTTTCTGTTTCTTCTGTCAGACGGCTAAATGCGTAAAAAGGTGTGACAGAGAAAACTTCAAGCTTTTCCAAACCGTCGCTCTGCTCTAAAAAAAATCCTGATTTTTGTAACTAAAAGGCAACGTTTGTCCACTGAATCCAGCTGTACTTACATACATACTTACATCCGCTCCCCCGCACCCCATCAGCCTTCCTACCCACTGCATTACGCAAAAAAAAATAAAGAATCTGAATTTAACCCTCATACCTGATTTAAAACACAACTTAATTTCTGAAAAGGGACATTTTTGTCCCCTTTTAAAACGACCTAAAAACATTATATGATAATATTTTTTTCCCTCTTTTTTTTCCGTAGATCTTTTATTCCACTTCAGTTCTGATCATAACTGCCAAGTTTTCAATTATTTTCAAAAATGTAACCCTTTAAATACTGGTTTATATGATGTAAACGCCAATTTCTGTAAAAAAAAAAAAAAAAAAACACAAAAACTGCTATATTTTCAATATATAGAATGCAAAGTGGAATTGTTGAGCGGGGATAATTATGGTCTGGGATATGTCAATGATCAGCAACAACATTGATTTTTAGGGATTTTTAATTTTTTTGCTATGTCTGATTTAAAAAAAAAAATTCCTTAATTTCTGAAAAGGGACATTTTTGTCCTCTTTTAAACTAAATTAGTCTGACTTACATTTATCTCTTTCATACAATTAATGCATAGATCTATGCTTTTGATGTGATGTGCAGCCTGACTGACTACATACAGTAGCCCGGGGCGAGAGCAGGGGAAACCAGTGAATGTGGGTTCCCCGGAACTGACCCCCTTTCCACGAGAGCGAGCGGCTAAGCCTTGAGCTGGATATAGGCTGTGTTCGAAACCGCATACTTCTCCTACTACTCCCACTACTCATACTAACTTTTTGAGTTAGTAAGCGAGAAGTTCCCGGATACTAGATTCTCTGAAATGTTGGGTATGCATCATGAGGTTACTACTCATACTCAAACTACCCAAGATGCAACGTAACGTGACGTCGCCGATCGTCATTTCCTGTCAAAACGGCAGTTTCAAGCTAGCTACAACGAGGGTAGGTTCACTTCCTGTTTTCAAAACAAAAGCACCAATTGTATGGTAATGGCTTTCCCTATGATAAAAGGCAACGGGTATTTTATTTTGTGAAAATAACCGGAAGTGCGTCGCTCACTGCGGCTAGCTTTAGTAGCGCCGAATTCGTGGGAACAAAATTGTAAATAGCCGGTATTTTGTCAGGTTTTCAACACGTTGGGGATCTAAACGACTACTTTCTCACCTGAAAATGTTTCAAATGTTGCTAAAGTTTACAGAGTTTAGAGCTTAAGGGAAATCAGCTTCAGGCCGGCTGATTTCGGCTCGGGCAGGAGCAAAATGCATTGTGGGTAAACGCTCTGCATACTGTCTGATCGATCAGTATGCAGGTATGTAGTTTGCGGTTTCGAACACAGCCATAGTGAGGGATGTGTGTGTAGGGGACGAGAAGTTAGCACCATCCAGGATGTTGTGTGCACCCTGCAAACCTTGCGGCCCCAAACCCGCTCCATGCCGTCAGAGGTGGAGAAGGTCATTAAGCTCTGTGTGGCCCGGCCCAGATCTGTCGCGGCATCGGAGCGCTCTTTCTCAGCGTTGCGCAGGCTGAAAACCTGGCTGCGCAACACCATGACGCAGGAGAGACGAACCCGTTTGGCCATTAGGAACGCTCACAGTGACCTTATGGATGAAAGCCACGTCTCGACCCTGCGTAAAATGTTCATCAGTAGGTCAACTGAGAGAATTGGTCCACTTTTGGGAATGCATGAAAGCCCAGAGTGATGAGCGCAGACTTTTCTTTTTTTCATTTGGGGTGTATTTCATCTGCTATGCAAGGCAAGGCAAGTTTATTTGTACAGCACAATTCAACTACAGGGCGATTCAAAGTGCTTTACAGATACATCAAAACAGTAGAAATAAAAAGCACGATTTAAATTTAAACAAAAAAGAAAGAAATAAGAACAATAGATAAAATCAGTAGTTAAAATGTGATTAAGCCTGGGTATGTTGAGTATCGCTACTGAATAAACGACACATTCAAGGATACAAATAATGCTGTTATGTTCCTTAAATGGCTTGATTTAGTTATCAAAGTTTCATTTTCTTAACAATAAAGATGCCGTGTTCATCCATTCTAGTTCTCTTATAACTGCATGCTATTATAAAATAATTAGATCATTAATCATTGATAAGTGTGCGTGCTTCCCCCCCTCCTCTCAGAAAATACATGTACATGTACAATGATCGGATTTGGAGCCGTTCTTTATCATATGTGATTGTTAACGGAACATGTCTGTCTGAGTGTAAATTCCAAGGTTGGCAGGGCCAAAAGCATCTATGATTAAACATCTGCTCTTGGTTCCTGAAGAAGTTTCATCTCTCATGGTGTGACAGGCTGTTTCAGTTCTCACTGTAGTGAGTTTCAGGCCTTTAAGCTCTTGTGGGTAATTCACACCTCGAAAGTCGACCCACCCAACCGGTGTTATTATCAAGGCGTTGTTTACTTGCTTAGACTCAAGCGAGAAGTTGTGGTCACGTCTCACCTTAAAGTGTGAATAGTTTTAGAGGGTGTCTGAGCTGCATTTTTGTGGTTGTGGGGTCATGCCAAAGGCCACTCCATCTGTTGATGTTTTTTTTTTCCCAGTTTAACGAAGATGGCTTCCCTCCTCTGTCAAACATTCCCTTCTTTGTCCAGAATGCGGACATTACTTTACTGGAAAGAGTGTCCCCTTATCCTGGCGGTACAGGGGCAGTGCTGGGTGCACTTTCTTGCGCTATGCCAGGGGTGGCCAACCCGCGGCTCTTACGTTCATATCAACATTTGTGTTTGTGTTTTTTTTTAAATGTGCGTGTTCTCCAACCTTTTTTGCCTCATGGAACGGTTTAATGTCAGACAATATTTTCATGGTGTGGCGGATAAATACTCCAAAATAAAACGATACGACTAACACAGACACTGTGGTATTTAGTAAATATAATAATAAACTTGAATCCACTGTGTACTTGTATGTAACTTTATTAGCAGCGTCCTCCTGACATAACGACTCTCTGCCTCCTAACGCTCTCTGGTCGCTATGGTAACGCTTAAACATGCCTTCAAAATGCAGCTTTTTTTTTCTTAGTGGTCACAGCCTCTTCTTCTGTCTCCTCACTGGGAAGAAGCTTTCCAAACACGCCTGTTTTTGACTCATTTTTGTTTGGTTCGTGGGTTTAATATCAGCGTTGATGCGTCACGTGAGCGAGACGAGAGTTAAGAGTCAAGAACCAGACGGATGGAACGGAGAGAATTCGGTCATTTTTCAAAAATAATGTGGCGCTTTGTGGTCACACAGTAAAAAATGCGGCTCTTAGTCTCTGACCGGTTGGCCGCCCCTGCGCTATGCAGCTGTAGACTGTTGATTCTCACCAATATAATGCATTTACATCACTGCTCAGCTTGTGTTTGTGTATTTTTTCTCAGGGCGAAACTGTTGTTTTTTTGAGTGTTGTTGGATTTTGGCGGTGCACACCAAACCTGGTGTCACAATAGCTGGTGCTCTGGGTGCTTTGGTGGGGTATTTTGAAAAATAAATTGACAGTTTTTGAGTTTTGAGTTATTTTAGATGATGAACATTTGGTCTTCTTCCCCATTCTACTGTCAACTGCAAGTAACACCTCATCCTGACTGAACGCGAGCGAGCGATTGATAAAAAGTGATCAGAATGCGTACTTTTCAATCAGCCTGTCCTGACAGGCCGCGAGCGATGTCGCTCCATCCAGCGATCACGCCGACCCCTTATAAAATTGCTTTATTGGGACGACATTTCGCGGTGGCGTCCCGTTCTTATTGGTTGAAATGAACACGCTGCTTCCTGTTGACAAGCTAGTTAGCAACAGGTTAGCATGACTCAGGGAATAACGGACGAGGAGAAGCTGATCTTTACCGTGGAACAGCACCCCATGGTTTATGACCCCAAACACCCGTACCACAAAGATCTGAACCGAAGGGAGCCAGAGAACTCGGTGTTTCAAGTGAGAACCTTCTGAACCAATAGAATCACTCCCGACAAAATCGTCACGCTGCATATCAGGACACCCTCGAGAAATTTTGTCGTCGTATCGCATCAGTTTCGCTCGCTTTCAGTCAGGATGAGGTGTTAGACTCTTCATGAATAGTTCACACTGCTCCACAAAAAAAAAAAAAAAAAGATCTCACCTCAAAGTGCCATGAAATGGCATGCTGTGATGCACCCTTGCTGTGCCTGAAATACATATAAACATATGTAACCGGTATGAGACCTCTGCGTTGTGTTAAGGTTAATGGAGACCACACCGCTGCTCTTTCGAAGGTCTTTATTTTCCTCCACCTTTCCTCACCGAACATCACAAAAAAAGAGCCGCGATTACAATGACGCAAACATTAGCACAAATAAGTAAAACATGGGGCAACATGGACAAAATAAAAGGCCAAATATAAAAGGCAAAATGGGAGCTCACCTTTCCTCACCGAACATCAGAAAAAAAGAGGAAGAGTTTAGGCAGGACCGTGTCTTTAGTCACAAATGTTGCTCCCCCGTAAAAGAATGTACAGAAACCGAAAAAGAAAACAAAAGTTCCACCTGACTATTCTTGTCAGGTTAAAAACAATAGTTTTGTGGAATTATACACAGCCAAATTAACCTTTTGTTACACATACATGCAGTTGAAAAGTGACGCAGTACAATCCTTACTGCCCTATCTTTACGTGGTCAATGAAGGATTGCCAGATTTTGCAGAATTTTGCGTTGGGTCCCTGCCGAGTGTACCAGAGTCTCTCTAGTTTAAAGTGTTGCATAACCTCCCTGTAAGCACTATGTTTTGAGCAGGAGATTGTGCTTGTTTTCAGTTTAGTAGTTTTCAGGTACATCCCAGAAAGGTTGATAACTTTGCCGCTTTGACCACGTGTCCCTTGGAGGGATTGGGCTCGTCTAAGACCGGCAATATCGGCAACATTGGGTCTGGCTTTGCGTCGCATCCTGCTGGTGCAAGTGTAGTCTTAGTTTTGGACATGACCAAAACAGGTCTGTAAACGAGGCAGGAAACAGCTCACAGAGAGCGTCTGCATCAGGATACATCTTAAGCTGTTTTCACACTGAGATCCGCTACCATCGCGGGTCCAAATTGCCACTTCATCCCGCGTCGAGCAATGTGAACGCTTGGCGTATTAGGTGATCCGTGCCGCCTGGAGCCGAGTTCCGGGGACGTTGCCTAGTGGCAGAGCGTCACACGAAACACATAAAATGCTGGGCGTGTACAATGACGTAGGCACAAGCCATGCGTCGGAGGTAGGGTGAAATACACCTGTCTGCATCAAATTTTTCAAACAAACGATGGCGGGACACCTTGAGGACTTGTTTTTGTTGCTGGCTGTTTGTTCGGTCACGCAAGTGTATATGCAGTTCATGGAGATGTTATTTTACGGGGTCTGTCTTTCGCCTCTTTGGTGGTGGCGCTTGTTCTAAAAAAGAAAATAATTCAAATTAGTCATGTTTGGGGACAGGAGACGGTGGAGTGGGAAGAGGAGCGGGTGCGAGTTCCATGCTGCCCTGAAAGGCAATGGGGTTGGCAGAGTGGCTTCCTCCCCAGATGGCGTGGCACATGTCGAAATATGGCCAGTCCAATCGCCCTCTGCCACTCCTGCCGTTGTGGTCATTAACCGCGTGGAACTTCTTTCTCATGGCTTTCAGTTTGTTGGTCACCTGCGTCTTGCTGCGTGGGAAACCGCGCTCAGCCATCTTTCACCGTCCCCGACATGTGGCGGTAAATAACGTCCTCTGCTCGGAGGCTGAGGAGCTTGTGGACCTCCTTGTCTCCCCAGTTGGCCATCTTGCAAAATGTCTCGAACTTGCAGAGTAGAGCTTGAAGTGAAACTTGTCCTCACCTGTCGCTGTTGTTCTGATCAGCTGTCCATTCTGTCTTTTAAACTCCTCACGTCACGCCCACGTCCGACCCGCGTCAATTGCGTTCACATCAAACTCGGCTCGGCAAAAAGACTAGGGTCTGACGCGGGTCGAAAGGCGAGTCGAGTTGACGCCCCAGCCCGCACCGTCAGTGTGAAAGGAACAGCGGACACGCTAAATTTGCGAATTAAACGTGGGTTCTTCCTCAGTGTGAAAGGGGCTTTAGAGAGCCTGAGCTTTGAGAGATGAAGACCTGTTCACTGCTCCTGTTAGGGTGTTACCCAAGTCCTCCTCCCGAGCTGATTACTCCACTTCTGTTTTCTGTGGAGGAATCAGTTAGGTGCTGGTCAGGTAATGTTACTGCAGCAGTTTAGCCTTGTTTTGTGCTGAAAGGAACACATAAATATGTCTAGGTCTAAAAAGGGGGCTTCACTTTTAAGGAGGGTTTCAGTTCGGATGTTAGTCACTGTTTTTCAATGGAAGCCTTAGTGGACACGAAGTCATTCATCTTTTTGTTAAGTTTACTTTCCTTACATCTACCCAAGCTCAGCCAAGCAGTTTTTTTTTTTTAAAGAAAATCTTTCCAGAAAGATAGATTTAGCCTAACTTTCTAACCACATACTGCTTTTAAATCAGTTCTCCTTTGCAGCTGAACACTCTGTGGATACGATGCGTATCTCTGTGTAGAGTTGTAAAGTGTGTCTATATATTACATGACCACTCTTAGATTGAAGACCGCAGCACTTATACGGCCACACGTCTTGCATTTTAGGAACTAAACAGATGGTCACGACAACTGTTACCAGATGAGATGAGAGCACAGCAGATGACGAATATTTTCGTAACACTTTGTAAACAATCTAAAACCATGTACAAATGTCTGTTCCATAAAAAGGGATTCTATCTCCCAGTGTTACATTTATCACAAGGAAATTTATTTGATTAGCAAAAACAGAGGTCGTCCTTTCTAAACACATCAACTGTAAGGCTGCTGGACCCCCTGTGGTTTGAAGCGCACTGATGCGAGCTGCATTTGGATCTGTGCTGGTATTATTTTGTTAGTGTTTTCCTCTACGAAGAGCTGGAAGGTTTACGTTCGACCGGCGAGCTGCAAAAACACGGAGGGAGGACTGATGGCTCAGTTTGGGTGGGGTGGCGCTCAGCTCTCACACATCTGGTTGCGGTTTGTTTTTGTGCATTGCCAGTGGCCTCCTCCACCCGGCGGGAGCCTGAAAACGTGCACATTTATGTGAGCGATTCAAGGTGAAGCGCGTATGTGATGTGGTTGTGCAAGCGCGTGCATCTTGTAACTGTCTTAATTTCAGCCCAAAATCCTTAAAGGCAATACAACAAATTTCATCTGTAGTTGTTCCCTCACATCTTAAATGATGCCCCCCCCCCCCCCCCCCCCCCCCCCCATCACTCTGTCTGATGTGGTCACATGATTTTTATGTAAACTGAAAAACAAATGAAAAACAATTAGATTGAGATTGAGAAACATAAACCTACAGAAACGTCTGATAAAGAAGCTGTAAATATTTGATACTGTTTCTAAATCAGGAAACAAACTGGAGCAAATTGAACCATATTAACTCCTGTAGAAAATGTTAGATTTTCCTGACTTGTATTCCTCATTGTTTTGCTCATCAGAGTATAGTCAAACTAAATCAAACTGTGTGGTGTAGAGGTGTGTGAGGAGGAGGGGAGACCTATACGTGGGCTCACGGGTGCGGGGCAGTCATTTGAAAAAGACAATTTCATTAAAAAAAAAAGTTGCTGGGACGGAGCGTTACAAAAACAGAAATCCAAAACATAAAGGGAACCGTGGCAGGATCAAAACAATCCTTTGTGTGCGGAAATAAGGAGTGCAATAACACAAGCATCTGCTGAACAAAGGAAAGCTGGTAGTATATATGAGCAGGAAAGTGATGGTTAATACCCTGCAGGTGTGTTGCAGTCAGAAAACTGAAACCTGATGTGACACAAGGGCAGGAGGTAAAACTCAGAGTACTCACGTGTGGAATAGTTTTTTTTTAAAAAAGAAAGAAAAGAGAATAGCTTGAACTTCAAACATGGAAATGTAAAGATCAAAAACTACAAAGAACAAAACAAACCCCACAGACACTGTCAGTTACACTGTCAGTTTAAAACTACAGCTTTTGAAGCTATGGGGGGCTTTCAGCTGAAGACTGAGGGGCTCTGTGGGGAAAGCTGCAAACTGGATCAGTTGTATCTGAAGCAGAAACAGTTTAGGTCACTGTATGTTAAGTAAAGAAAGTGTTACTTGTGTAAGTAAATTCAATTCCTGTCAAAGATAAGTCAGTTTTAACTATGGAAAAAAAAAAGAGGATGAATTGCTTATATATTCAAAAAAAACTTACGCTCATTCAGTTTGAACAGTGATAAATGTAAACAAAAATCGAAATGATCCTGAATCTATTGTTTGATTAACTGAGAATGCTGCAAAGACACAGGCTGTGTTCGAAACCGCATACTGCATACTACATACTGCATACTACATACTACATACTACATACTGCATACTACATACTGCATACTACAAACTTCATACTGCATACTACATACTACATACTGCATACTACATACTACATACTACATACTGCATACTACATACTGCATACTACAAACTTCATACTGCATACTACATACTACATACTGCATACTACATACTACATACTACATACTACATACTACATACTGCATACTACAAACTTCATACTGCATACTACATACTGCATACTACAAACTTCATACTGCATACTACATACTACATACTGCATACTACATACTACATACTACATACTACATACTGCATACTACAAACTTCATACTGCATACTACATACTGCATACTACATACTACATACTACATACTGCATACTACATACTACATACTACATACTACATACTGCATACTTGCATTCTGCATACGGCATACTGATCGATCAGACAGTATGCAGAGCGTTTACCCACAATGCATTTCGCTCCTGCCCGAGCCGAAATCAGCCGGCCTGAAGCTGATTTCTCTTAAGCTCTAAACTCTGTAAACTTTAGCAACATTTGAAACATTTTCAGGTGAGAAAGTAGTCGTTTAGATCCCCAACGTGTTGAAAACCTGACAAAATACCGGCTATTTACAATTTTGTTCCCACGAATTCGGCGCTACTAAAGCTAGCCGCAGTGAGCAACGCACTTCCGGTTATTTTCACAAAATAAAATACCCGTTGCCTTTTATCATAGGGAAAGCCATTACGATACAATTGGTGCTTTTGTTTTGAAAACAGGAAGTGAACCTACCCTCGTTGTAGCTAGCTTGAAACTGCCGTTTTGACAGGAAATGACGATCGGCGACGTCAAGTTACGTTGCATCTTGGGTAGTTTGAGTATGAGTAGTAACCTCATGATGCATACCCAACATTTCAGAGAATCTAGTATGCATCCGGGAACTTAAAAAAAGTTAAAGTTAGTATAGTAGGAATAGTGGGAGTAGTATGCGGTTTCGAACACACCCACAGTATCAATGTCGAAGCAGATATTTAGTCTGTTTTTAAGCAATATAGGCTCATTTTGATGGGGGGGGGGGTCTGGGCAATCCTCTTCTAGTTTTGAAAGCAGAACATTTTCAGGAGTGATCTGCATCACGCACAAATTCTATTTAGTTTGTGACGGGTCTGAAGTACAGGCAGTCCAGTTTAGCACCCAGAGTCTTGTGGCACAAAGCAATGCAGTTGTAATGAATGAATAACCTCGTTTGGCATTCTCTTGCTGAAATAAGAAAGGCCTACCCTGAAAAGGATCCATTCAAGCTCATTCTTTCAATTATATATTTTACATTGTATTGCTAAAATAATCAATACTTTCCCTCAAAAACACCTTATCTGCAGAGCAACACGTTACTCCAAAACCTTTCGAATCTTTGTTAAAACAGCAGCACAGATAGGAAAGGCGAAGTGACGTCATGACTGGAAGGCATAGAAGTTATTTACTTCATGACATGTTAGCTCCATAAATCCTGGGCTTCACTGGTGTGCCTTTTGTTTCTTTGAGGTTTTTAGACGCTAACGTTAAGAAAATGGGCAACTTCTAACCGAAAGTTTCAGAGTTTCAGAGATGAAGGGCAGTGACAATTTGCAAATCAGAATTTCCCATTTCTTACACCGATAAGAAGCTGTATTTCCTCATCTGGATGTAATACATTAAACAAACTAACAGTAGAGTTTTTTTTCCCCCTAAGTTAAGTGCTTTCCTACTGCTGGTAAAAGCAAAGCAAAAAGCAAGAGTAGAAGAGTCCGAACATCCCAATTCTGAGGTACAACAGCTGTAGCATGATTTAAACTTTAATTTGGTGGAAGGTATAACGAGGAGGCTTTGAACAACAAAACCCTGAGCTGGGAGTTGTGATGTGCTTTTCCTCTGAAATCTGATCTGCTCGCTGAATGACAATATCAGACCTACGGGGGCCTGAAATAAAATGACTGGGTGTTGTGACTTTGTTGCCGTTCAGTGTTGGTTTCAGCTTTGGAGATTTCTCCAGTATATTCCTCAAATAATATTGTATACGATAGGGAATAAAATCTTTATCTTCTCTCAAGCCTCTTCAACTCTAGGCTAAAAACCTACTTATTTAAGATTGCTTTTAATACCCAGTAGTATGATGACACTTTTATCTTATTTTATCTTATTGTATTTTGTTGTATTTTATTGCTTTCACTGTTCTTTTATTGTTTTTATTTGTTTTTACTTATTCTTCTCTTTATTTATTACCTGTTGTAAAGCACTTTGGTACACCGTAAGGATTGTCTGTAAAGGGCTGTATAAATAAAATACACTTACATTTCAAATTTTACATTGAGAAAAATTATTCCAAAATCATTCAACTTTTTGCAGACACCTTCATAAAGGCAATATGTCTAACATTTAAACACTGTAAACTTTCTCAGTCTGTTGTTGCTTCTGTATGAAATTTGTTCAAAATCACGGTTTGAACACGTCGTCTTTGTACCGTTTTCAGTAAAATATTGGTTTGAAGTGATTTCCAAATCATTGCTTTCTGATTCTGTTCTGTTTTTTGAAACAGCTTTGTGCATAACCTGTTTTCTTTGATCATGAAGTTGATAGTTGAGTCATACAATTGTCACACTTCTCTTCCAAAATGACCATCTATTGACTGTCATGCATTTGACTTTCCAGTATAGGCTCACCTCTTCATTTTTTTTCATACTTTTATCCATGACTTATCAAATATAATAATATCCTGCGTCACTAGGGATGGGAAATCGAAAACCGGTTCTTGTTGAGAACCGGTTCCCAGTGTTTCAATTCCTTGGAATCGTTTGGCGATTTTGCAAACGATTCCCTTATCGATTCCAGTGGGCGCGAATGACATCACCACGCAACGTTGTGTGGCGAGTCCAGCGCAGCCAGCAGCCAACAGTAAACATGGCGCCCAAGCGCTACAAACGCTCGAAAGTTTGGTTACACATCCCTAAAAAAGACGACAACAGGGCAACTTGCAAAGTGAATATTTCACCAAAGGGAGGAAATACTACCAACATGCAATAACTATGAATGAATGATTAACGTCGGTGAATCTGAACCCAGCAACGTTAGCAACGTTAGCATGTCCTCGGCTAACACTGCAGGTAACTAACTAACAAACACTGCCTATCATGTTAGCACCATTTGCCTCATTGTAAAAGCTGCTGTTAGTAACGGTTAAGGTTAAATGAATGCCTTCTCATGCATTACATTTAGATGAAATCATGAGAGACAGAGCCTGACTGGCTCAGAGCCAGAGGCTGGTGGTACTACCCCCAGTTCACCTCTACCTCCAGCTTCTCCTTTCACCAGAGCAGGAAGAGTTAAATTACCCAGGCCAGGATACACCAATGTGGAGCTCACCGTTGTTGGGTTTGTAAGGTCATGACTCGTGTTACTTCTAAACTAAACAAAGTTGATGCTAATCGACGGGTTTGTTGTCCTTTTTTTGAAATGAGAATCAATAAGGGAACCGATAAAGAACCAAATCGTTAAGCAGAATCGAAAATGGAATTGGAATCGTAAAAATCTTATCAATTCCCATCCCTATGCACAGAACGTCATGTTTTCCTGAGCATGTCTACCTTTCCCGTTTTACTGCCACAGTCTTCTCCGAGGCACAGTTTCAGAAGACAGTTAACACAAGTTCATGCACAGATAGATTTAAACAGCTGTGCTGTATTTTTTCGGTGATCCTTCCTCCTGAAGAGCCACACCGGGGTCACTCTGAATGTCTCTTTATAGCTCATTACTGCTGTTGATGTACTGACATTTTTTAAGCTCTCATAGTTCTCTTACATAAAAATCTGATTTGTATCCTCTTTATTTCTGTTTATCTATCAGGTCTAATCTCAGTTTTCATCATAAATTTAGCCAACAAGCCAACATACTTAATCTATTACTTGACGAGCTGGAGGTAAATATGGATTGAGCATATGGGAAGATGAAGAGAAGAGAGTGGAAAAGCGATTAGAAGCGGTTGGAAGGGAAAGAGGATAAGTTGGGCCTCATCTTTTGCTCTTCTAAGTCTATTACAGAGCACATTTGCTCATGTTTGTTTGGTGTTAAGTGACGGATAGACGGCTGAATGAATGCAAAACCAGCGATTTAAAGGAGGAATATCCACTAAGACACTGTTAACCATTGCCAGGCTGGTGCTCTCTGTAGCATTCTTTTGGAGTCTAATGTTTCCCATATGCTGGGGAGATGAGACCATGACAGCAATGACATGGGGCTCGAAAAGAAAAGAGACAAGAAAGTTAAGGAAAAAAAAAAAGATCAAGAGATTCACTGGAAAAGTAAATGCCAAATCAAATAACACTTCTCTCAGACTGCAGTTTTTACAAAGTCCTCTGTCATAGAAGATGAAGGAGGAAATTAATCCTTTTGTCTTGTGAGCTTTTCTCTCCTTTTGATGGAGGCTTCTCCACAAAAATGTAAACTTTTAGATGGAATTCACCATTATTTCATTCTCCTTAACCTTCGGCATGTTTTCTCAGTTACTCCCTTTTTTTTCCTTTCCACATGTTATGCACATACTTCTTTTATCCAGCGAACATGAAAGGACACTTCGATCGCACAACTTCCTGGCATCTGGTTGTTGCCAATATTGTTAGTTTTGTGCATATATTGAGGGTATAGAGTAGTCTATATTCTCTATTATCCTTTCATTAAAGCACAAATCTAGTGTTCTGGCTTCTGTAAACATCCACTTCCTCCGAAGCTTTTCTCTCTCCATACCTTCTCACCATATCCATCTGTCATTCCTCCTTCCTCCTCCATTTACCTCTTCCCTTTTTTTTCTCTCATCAGGCCCAGATTCAGCTCGACTGTGGGGAGGACAACATCTGCGTCCCTGACCTCAAGCTGGCCGTTTACGGGTGAGAGGAAATCCCCAATCACAACGTTCACTGTTTTTTTCTTTGACCATCATTCAGTATGGGTGTATTGAATCGAAATTATTTGTCGATGAAAGCTATAGTATTAAAGGGATAGTTCGCCTCTTTTGACATGAAGCTGTATGACATCCCATACTAGCAACATCATTTATGAACATCTTCTTTACATCGTCAGATACAGAATAGATTTTAAAGTTCTGCTACTCGTCTACAAATCACAGAATGGTTTAGGTCCAGAATACATGAATGACATGCTGGTAGAGTATAAACCCAGCAGAGCTCTGAGATCTGCTGACTCAGGTCAGATAGTGGAGCCCAGAGTTCAAACTAGACCCGGTGAAGCAGCTTTTAGCTGTTATGCTGCACACAACTGGAACAAACTACCAGCAGAACTGAAATCAGCCCCAACTGTAAGCACTTTTAAATCCAGGTTAAAAACATTTCTCTTTCTGTGTGCTTATGGTGGAGTTTATATTTTTCTTTTTCCCCTCTTCTTTGATTGCTTTTAACCTTGTTTTAATTTTTATTAAATTTTTTTTCTTTTTAAATTGCTTATTTTTATGCTGTTCTTTTAAATGCCTTGTCTTTATGTAAAGCACATTGAGTTACCTGTGGTATGAAATGCGCTATATAAATAAAGATGCCTTGCCTTGCCTTACCCCCCGCTGCGTCCTGTGAGCCGAGTTCCAGCCTCGTTTTGGCGTTGACGAAGGTAGTCCGGCTAGTTGGCTGGGGTTTAAAAAATAAAGCGTTTTGCTTCTCAAAACAATATGTGTTCAAAAGAGTAATACATTTGCATCCCAAAATCGTTCTCCAGGAAAAAGTCAGACCTCACAATCGCTTGGCGCTATTTTCTCTCTACCTTCATATCACTGCCTGCTGTGTAGACCGGTAAGAAAATGTTCATAAATGATGTTGCTAATATGGGATGTCATACAGCTTCATGTCAAAAGAGGCGAACTATCCCTTTAAGCCTTGGAATTGAACATGCAGCAAAGCTTGCTTGATGGACCCTGAATATCTCATTCTGAGGATCTCTATTGCCCAGTCCTTAGCTTGTGGAGGTGGAAAGTAGTCGACCTCCTGTCTCCAGCTTCCTCTGTGCAAGTCATTCAAGGCATGCAGATCCTCTCATATTTTCCCCATACCTGATGGGGTGCAACGACTTCTGTTGCAAGACCGTCTGCCATCCTAAGGATTTTTGCTTTGCTGGCCCCGTCTGCCCTCTGAGAATGAACCTTAACACATTGCCTTCTTCTTTCCCTGACTGTCCATTTCACATGCACCCAACTCTACTCCGTCTATGGGTGAAAACACACAGAGTTCAAAGTCCGAGGTTATCAGTGTTCCCTTTTGCGTTCTAAAAACGATGACTAGAGCTTCCCTATTGCAGATCAATGCTGACATGGAGTGGAAAAAGAGTTCAATAGTCACCATCATAATCACAAAATCACCCCTGGGTCAGGGGCGCCGACTTATGTTTATGCCGGTGGGTGCTCGTGGTTCCCAACTGGGGGTCGCGACCCACAGAAAGACCCGTTTGCATAAAACCTTGCTTTCCAATAATATAACCGTTTCATGAGTTGGTCACTTTATTTGTATGTGTAATAAATGTATCCTATTTATTTTCCCTGCGGATGTCACATCAATATTTTACAATAAAATAGCCTATATTTGAATTGAAATTGATAATGGAATTAGGCCTACGTTACAGTTGGCAAACGCTTTTCTACAAAGCGACTTAAAGGAACAGTTCACTATTTAAGACCTTGAGTCCCAGTTCCAGCTTGTTTATCAAGAATAAGAAATGAGGAGACCATTTTCACAACAATAGCTCATTTCTATCCATTTTGGCTGTTTTCGCTGGTCCATCCTGCTGCTACAGACAGGGTTCCATTGGGCACTCTGTTCAATGTCCTTAAAACAATACTAATGTTAATTTTAAAGAAAAGGTCAACTCACCGGGTGGTTCGTGGTATTAAAAAAAAAAATGTCGGCGCATTTTATGGTTTTCCATCCGTGTAATCCGTGTTCTTTGCTGTTCAGGAACTATTTTTCATGCTAAATCACGACGCACGTAAACATCCGCTCTATATTTGAGTCTGAGGCTCTAGCCCACTCCCGGCCACCAGATGGGAGTTTCACCCTGGCGCAGTGATCTGACAGTGAAAGTGAAAAGTCTTCCAAACGGAATACAATTGGATTACAAAATGCTAAATAAAGCAAGAAATAACTTTTATTTCGCAACGCAATTTTTTTTGGGACACACAGGAACATCCACTAACCACCCGGTGAGTTGACCTTTTCTTTAAAATTAACATTAGTATTGTTTTAAGGACATTGAACAGAGTGCCCAATGGAACCCTGTCTGTAGCAGCAGGATGGACCAGCGAAAACAGCCAAAATGGATAGAAATGAGCTATTGTTGTGAAAATGGTCTCCTCATTTCTTATTCTTGATAAACAAGCTGGAACTGGGACTCAAGGTCTTAAATAGTGAACTGTTCCTTTAAAAACCGATGACATAATCACAACATGCACTGAATTGAACTGAAAATATATTTATACAAACTGAAACTAGTACTGAAACTTATACTCACGACTCGGAGACCGCATCCACTCAGATTCTTATCCTTCTTTATTGGTCATACATAGTACGTCTTCTTAAAATGCACGCGTGCTGGAGCAGGAGCCCCGGGCGCAGTATGTGCATTGCACCGCACATTTGCTGAATTTAATGGTACATGACGTCGCCCAAAGCATCCCTGCATATAGAAACTTCATGTCCCTCATCCGCGAGTTGATCACACTGATCAGAAATTCACCAAAACGACTCGCTTGGTTCAAGGAGTTTCAGGGTACAGGCGCAGCATCGCTGAGACCTCTCTGCCCCACGCGCTGGACTGTGAAGGCGGCCTCTTTACAATCCATTGCTGCAAACTACAGTGCTTTGATGGACTTTCTAGAGGACTTGAGCGCAAAAGAAAAAGGTGATGCAGGGGGGAAAGCCAGTGGCCTGCTCGTGCACTTGCAGAAGTTTGGAACTTTTTTTTCTTTGCGGCTCATGCTCACTTTCTTCTCTCGCGTGGAGGCGGTCAACGCCGCTCTCCAAAAGCGCCAGCTACACACAGAGCGCAAGAGAAATGATTGACACACTGAGAGGCGATCTGAAGGCTATTCGGGAAGGATTCGGTGAATTTTGGGAAAACACTACAGCAGCAGATGACATGGCTTTAGAAAGCCCGGTTTTGCCCCGACCAAGAAAAATTCCCCGCCGGTTGGAAAACGCAATTGCGCCGGCGCGCAGCTTCCAGACACCTGACGAGCTATACTATATAATGGTTGATTGTGTCACTTCAATGCTCGGATTTTTCCGTGGGTGCTCATTAATCCCCGTGGGTGCCCGGGCTCCGAAGCACCCACGCAGACGGTGCCTATGCCCTGGGTAGAATTCCCTCACCTTGACAGTCCTAAGGGAGTGATTTATCCTGGCAACTCGTGAGCAAAAAAAGACAAAAAAGGCACGCGTTAACATTAGTGTTGACTTCTCAGATCACTAGAAGCTTGTTACTTTATGGAGATAAAAAAAAAAGCAGTGTATCTGCTTGTACAAATGAGCTGTTTTCAGTTTGTGATAATTTCTCTCTCATGAACCATTCAAGTTCATTCGGTACAAACAAACTCCACCAGAGACGCCTCTCCTGCATTTTCTCCTCAACCAGGATGACAATTCCTGTCCATGTGAGTGATTGACTACAAATTCTCTGACAGTGTGACGACACTGCGAAGATGGCAAGAGATAAAGAACATATAATGAAAAACATAGAAAGATCATAAAAACACAGTTTAACTGGCATGTGCTGCGATAATCAATTTCAAATGAAATAAAAGAAAAAATTCGAGGTTGTTTACTAAAATCAGGGAAAAAGCTCTGTATATGAGACCTCTTTGATCTTTTTTCTTACACTTTTTTATTTTATTTGACAGTCAAACAAGTTGTTTGTTGACGAGGACGCTCCAACGATCAACATGTCTCCAAAGGTCCAGGCTTAAAAGTAGAATTTATGAAACTTTGGGCACCGATAATACACAGACTTCAGGAGCTGAATATTGTAATAAAATGAGGAAATGAGAAACAAATTTGACAAAGTCTGAGAACAGTACAACAACAATAAGTCTCTTTGTGGTTCAGAAACTTGGCTGCGCTCTGGAAAGAATCCCATATTTTATGAATTAATTGTGTATGCTTGTTTGTGAATGGACACCAGAGAAATATTTATCAGGGTCTCCCCTCCATTCGAAAAAAAGCAAACACACACTCTGACTTTCTCCTCGCAGCCAGCTAGATCTGTTGTGAGGAGTGTTTTGCATTATGTGGCCATGTGATTTCTCTTAGCTGCAGAAATACAATCAGTGCTAAAAGTTTCTCACGAAAACTCAAAGATCTGCATTTATAGTTGCCTCGGGACCGAACTCGAATGATTCAGCACTTTGCTGAACAGAATTTCCTCTCGCTGACACGCTGTAGGACGCAGCAGTGTTCTCGTGCTCGCCAACATTCCACAGTGGGATGTTTAACAGTCGCAACTCACAGGTCTGTCGCTGGATATTTGTTGGATCCCCTGGTTTCCGTTATGTTTTTGTTAGGTTTATGATTCACTATTATATTTTTTTTCAACAAATTAAATTCAGTTCAGTGAAACAAGCTCAGTATCTGTCCGTTCTCCACATCTGTGGAGAGTTTGATTTTATGCCATCAGTGTTGCTTCCTCTACATTTGTTAAACTTGCCCCAGGCCTAATTAAAATCATATGGTGGTTATCTTACCTAGTGAGGGGTCACTGCCCCCAGACCCTCTGATGACAGGGGGAGGGGGGAGGAAACGGACTGAAAGAAGAGCCCTAGTTCCAACCCTCGACAGACTCTTTTCTCCTCTTTCTGCACAATAGAAACTTAGATTTAATACCGCCAAGTGCAGCAGCAGACAGGGGAGGGTTGAAGGGTCGGAGGGTGTCGAGAGGATTTAACATAATGCTGAAAATGTTGGCAACAGGGACGCCACTGTGAACATGCAGAATGCAGTGGGGGTTGGTTTCCTGAGACAAATCACCGTGATCGGAATTGGGTTGTTTCCCAGGTCGGCCGCGGTCAGATATGTGGAAGAAAATGGCCTTTGGGAGTGTCTGGAACAGAGATGCATTGTCTGGACAGACTTCACATCCCTGATTTTCATTACCTTTTAGGTTCCACTTGGGGATTTTGGTCATGCCCTGCACTGAGTGACTTTAAACAGACGGGGCACCACAAGCTAACATGCCCTAGTATTCAGTCTGCGAATGGACGGTGCTGTTTTCAGTCACTTTTATTGTAGCAGATACGAGCACATATTCAAGATGGCCGAAATACAAAACACTCTTTTGAATCTACTGCCATGCTGTTGGCTTTGTAAGGCTGATTCCGTCCGCTAACGCGAGTCACAGAAAACAAAAAACACAAACTGAGTAGGTCAGCAGTGTCGACTAACACACTTGAAACAGGAAAAATACAGCAGACAAACAACAGTAGAGACTCCCACCCTGAGATGAAATGAATCAAGGGCACAGAAGCCCTTTTTACATTGCTAGTTCATGGTGGTACTGATGTGCCTATCTGTCCTCATTGTAAGCTATGAGTACTCAGTGGGGGTAAAGATCGATGCCCTTCTGAGCCAGTCGCAGAAGTAGTCATCAAGCTGAGTCAATAATATGTGTGTGTAAAGGAAAGCCAACAGCGCAGAACACTACTCTCAATGCAATCATGATGTTGTCACTTATCTGATTCTGCAGCACAGGCTTGCTGTTGGAAAACATACATGTTTACATACAGAGTAAAGTTATTGCTTAAAGCTCGATTCACAGCTTACAGTCACGGTTGTAGTTAAACTCGGCCATCTGACTGGGCTACTGTTGTTTGCCCAGTTTCCAAGCACAGGAGGGGAATTGACTCAAGTTTGTCCAACTTGGGTAGGTGTCAGATCTGTGACTGGTGGCAATGCAAATGTTAAAGTTAATGACAGCACAATTAGAAAAACACTGGACAAGTGTGGTTTGCTTGGAAAACCACACTGCCATGTTCTCTCTAAAAAGAACATGGCAAGCACAGCTTAGGTTTGTAAAGTTACATCTTTAGAATGCCTTTAGTTTACCTGAAAAATCTTAAAACGATTTTTTCTGTTTGTTTATATATTTATTTATTTATTTATTTTTCCTTAAATGCTAGTTTTAAAATGTAGCACTCTGAGGTCATTAAGTTGATGTAAAGTGTTTTATAAATAAAATATATTATTATTATTATTATTATTATTATTATTATTATTATTATTATTATTATTATTATTATCTGAACAAACCACAAGACTTCTGCAACAAGTCAACATACCTCAGACTGAAATGCTGTGGTGGGACCTTCAGAGAGCTGTGCATACAGGAATGATGTAAACCTCAATGAGCTGAAGCAACGCTGTAAAGAAGAGCGGACCAAAGTTCCTCCACAGTGATGTGAGAGACTGATAACATACAGACAATTAGTCAATGCTGCTAAAGGTGGTTCTACCAACTATTGAATGATGTTCCTACTTAGTTTTTCACTCACTGCTTGTGCATTGTAACTTAGTTCTTGTTGAATAAATAATGTCATATTGTAATATGATGTATTAAAACCTTTGATAGATTCGATAGATACATTCATTTATTAGGTGAATTGTCAGCGTTATACGGCACATGTCAAACGTTTGGGCACATGTCAAACGTTTGGACACATGTGCAAATTCATTTTGAATGAGCCAGTGAGTCCATATGTTTGACTTTACATCCAAACGGTGAAAGAAAAAGCATTTCTTTAATTGATCTTTTGCACTAAATTCTGTACAATCTAAAGGAAAAGAGCCTCGGTCTGCATTAAATGTTTTCGGAAGAGAATCACCCGAGACCGTAAAAGCTTGAGAGGAATCGTGGTGATGTTGTTGTGGTTTTCTTTTCACAGTGACAGAGCAGAGGTTTACCTGGGCGATGAAAACCCTTTGAGCCTGACCTTTAACGCCAGGAACGAGGGAGAGGGAGGGGCCTACGAAGCTGAGCTGTACGTGGTGCTGCCCCCAGAGGCCGACTACAGCGGGATAGCTCGCAGCAATGTGGTGAGGCGGACGGCAGTGTGTGTAGCTGTACGCTTAGTGAGGGCCTGTCAGCTGAGGGTGGAAAGTCAGAGTCTGAAAATGTCAACATTGCCTGACACAGAATACCAATGATTATTAGTTTTCCTATATTTTATCTCTGAATCTTTATTATAATTATTTATAAGCAAGTGCAAATAACTACGGAAGCCCGGAGCGGCCATGGGACGTATAAACTTTTTTTTGATGGTTTTCTCGAGATAACAAGATAATTATGTCGAATATCTCGAATCTTGAATGCATCGGAATAACTATCAACAAATCCCCACCTCAGCAAAAAAATCCATTGGACACGTGCTCTAACTTGCTTTTACAGTCAACTTCGTAAGATTTTCAAATTGTTCCGATAAAAACCATGTGAAACACGTGCTTGTGCAACATCCCATCTGTGAAAAAAAGCTGAAACTCAGCTCATCTGACAGAAATGTGTCCTTGAGATGAGACGTTGTACGGAATATAGCGTTTATACGTTTATATAAAGCTATAGCTTTATACGTATAAACTTTTTTCTGATGGTTTTCTCGAGATAACGAGTTAATTTACCGATGGTTTTCGAGGCCACTTTTTCTCCCCAGTCCGCCCCTGTTTATATGTGTTTTATGTATTTCTGGCAAAGGTGTATCCATTTTTACCCCCCTTTCATTGAAAACTGAATAAAGTCGCCTATGAATCAAACATGGAATGTGGAGCGTTTGTGTAACAGTTCTGCTGTGAAAATGCACAAAGCAAATCCCGCTGGTGTGACGAGCATTTAGTTTTCTCGAGATAACGAGTTATTTATCTCGTTATCTCCAGAAAACGAAAATGGCACCTCTTGTGCATCATTCGGTAACCATGGAGACGGCCTGGTCCCCTCAGCTGGTCACTGATGAAGTCGACTATATCAGCAGGATCACTGAGGTGTAAACGCCTGCTGAGCTGCAGTCGAGCCGGCCGTCTCCTTAAAGGACGCGGGCTGATATGAAAGTTATCTCTACAAGACAAACAAACACATAAAACACATATAAACAGGGGCGGACTGGGGAGAAAAAGTGGCCTCGAAAACCATCGGTAAATGAACTCGTTGAATTAACTCGTTATCTCGAGAAAACCATCAAAAAAAGGTTTATACGTTCCACTGCCGCTCTGGGCTTCCGTAAATAACAAATCGACAAACTGCACGAGGTAAAGACAGTTTGCTTCGTCCTTTGCCTTTCAAACTAAGTACAACTGCATAGCAGTGAATCACATGAGCTAGAGATGGACACGCTGTACATTCCCACCAGTATCTGAACAGAGTAAAAACACACGATAGAAAATATACAAATTTCCTCCGGTCCAGTTCCCATATTGCTGTGAACCGTTTCTTGCAGCAAAAGTCACGCAAAATATTTGACGTGATGTGTTTTCTTGTGTGGTCTTCTAATGAAATGTAAACAGTTGACAGAATTTGACGTCTTTGTGTTCTTTTCAGAGTTTGACTCAGCTGACGTGCAGCTATGAGGCCGAAAACCAGACTCGCTATCTGGTGTGTGATCTGGGAAACCCCATGAAGTCTGGTACCAGCGTAAGATGTTGTTCTTGGCCCTGTTTCCCTTTCTGTGTTTCAGTACAATTAACTCAAGTCAACTTGTGTGATTCATTCACAAGCAAACTCGACATGTTTTTACAGCGAGCTGTTGAAAATGTGAAAACACAAGCCTAACTCTTATCTAAAGAGAGCGATCAGTTCCCTGTTTCAACATGTTTCTAAGACAAAGAAAAAACAATTCAGGCTCTGCTTCCCATCACTAACTACCTGTTTAAACATGAAACCGTAACAATTGTAAGGCATTAACTGAGTTTTCTGTGTGTAGTCATGGGCCGGCCTTCGGTTCACAGTGCCGAGGTTGAAGGATACTCACAACACCGTCCAGTTTGAGCTTCAAATCCGAAGGTGGGTCAGTTCTTTCTCACTGAGAGCCCTGGACTGTTGGGTCAGACGTTGTCACGTGTGGTCGATGTACGGGATGAATTAGTTCTAACCCTGCGCCCCTGCTGATCGTTCCGTTGTCTCATGCACTCTCAACATCGTTGAAAACATTTTCATTTGGAGGTAACTGACTAACGCACAGTCATGAGAGAACCCTCCATGTTCC
Source organism: Odontesthes bonariensis (assembly GCF_027942865.1). Lineage (NCBI taxonomy): Eukaryota > Metazoa > Chordata > Actinopteri > Atheriniformes > Atherinopsidae > Odontesthes > Odontesthes bonariensis. The sequence goes on from NC_134508.1 coordinate 5,029,481, forward strand.
AGGATATCTGCTAGAAAGAACGTTCCAACCAATCTTTGTTCTGCACGGATAACTACATGCAGGTTAGAAATGAGTCAGTCCGCAGTGCAGCTCCACTGGGTCAAGTTTGCCGGTGTTGGATAGAAAAAGACGCCTCATCTAATCTCCTGTTTCTGTATTTTTTTGTAAGTGCCGAAGGATTTCTGCAAAGGAGTGTCTGCAAACTTTGAGCCCCTTATATATATGCATGAGCATGTATCAAATCAAATCAAATCAAATCAAATCAAATGTATTTGTATAGCACATTTCATGTACAAAACAGTTCAAAGTGCTTCACATATAATAAAAGCATTGCAGCAGGGAGTGGAAGAAGCATTAAGAATACATAAAAGAATATAAAGAGAAACAAATAAAATCATTTAAATGAATTTAAAAACAAGCAACAGTCCAGATAAGTTCAAAGATAGCGTGCAGATTTCATGCATAGACACATGAGAACAGAAATGTCTTTAACCTGGATTTAAAAATGTCTCCATTTGGTGAAAGTTTAATCTCCACTGGCAGTTTGTTCCACTTGTTTGCAGCATAACAGCTAAATGCTGCTTCTCCATGTTTAGTCTGGACTCTGGACTGGACCAGCTGACCTGAGTCCTTGGATCTAAGAGCTCTGCTGGCTTTATTTTCTCTGAACAGATCACAGATGTAAACCATCAGCAGGCTTTTAAAATCTATTCTGTGACTGACTGGAAGAAAGAGTAAAGATTTTAAAGCTGCTGTGATGTGTTCAGATCTCTTAGTCCGGGTTAAAACTCCAGCAGCAGCGTGTAGTGGAAAACCAGGGAACAACCGGGTCCAGGGAACATTATAGAGGTGTGGATAATGCAGAATCTCCTGCAAAATCTCTACTCAAAACAATCCTCCAGGTTCCTTCCTCTGCAACTCCTCTTCTTTGCCAGTTATGTAGTTTTTTGTGCACCGGTGAGGAGGATAAAAAGTAACGTCAACGAGCATTAAAACAAAAGCTGTGACGGTTGCATGGGCTGAGATGGGCACTCCACAGCTCCATGTTGTCCTGTATGTACTAAAGGATGCCAGTGTGAACAGTGCAGGCTTTGTTTCTGCATTCCACACGCCTCAGTCTTCAGTTTCTACTGAGAAAAAGCCATTCAGAGGTGAATAGAGGAATTCAAGATACTTGACATCATACGTCATCTGAAAATGTGTGACGTCACAGATGTTGAATTCCATCAAATCTGACGCAGTGTTCCAAAGTGAACTGATTTAAGCTGTAAATCTCTTTCCAGTGTTGTGAGCAGTGGAAGCTTTGGCTTTTGCTCACTCGCAGCTGCTCATGGGACAGAATTATTCGCTCAGTCATTGTCCAACTATAAAAACTGTCAGCGAATAAGCCAACTTTAAGACTTTTTTTTAAATCTAAAAACAACATATATATTACAATGATATTAATCACTTAGCCCACAATTGAGCCAAAAGAGTGTCAGTTATATCCTTACTGAAGCAGCTCACTCAACATTTTCACTGGAAAACATCAGTGAGACTTTGTCCAGCAAAAGGCACAACTCATACTTACTATGATTCCACTTCACCTGTAACAATGCCAAAGATAAACGCTTAGCTTTCAGCTTTTTGACTTTAAAAATCAGAGCACATCTTTAAGTTCCCACAGGCTTCCCGGATTGTGACTTTAATATTTCTCATTTTGGCAAATATTCGTCTTAAATCTCTTTTCACAATGCATTTAGTGAGATTGTAAAATCTTTGTGAGTCATCCACCCTTTTGTCTTCCTGTGTGTTGCAGTAAAAATGCTAATAACTCAGAGAGTGAGGTGGTGCTGTTTGAGCTGGAGGTTGCTGCCATGGCTGATGTCATCCTGCAGGGGTGAGGCTCCATTGTCTATCTTTCATCATTTCATTTCGTTACATTCATATAATGAGAATTATCGCGAGCGTGGCTAACGTGGCTGTGTTATCGTGGCTCTTGCAGCGTTTCTCGGCCAGACAAAGTCATCTTTCCTCCTCCCAACTGGACCGTTGCTCACAGCCTGGGGGAGGAGCAGGACATTGGCCCTGAGCTCCAACAGGTTTATGAGGTACACTGTGGTATCTGTTTTTAAAAGAAAGCATTTTCAGATATTCAGCGATGTTTGTACTGCGTTTGCAGCAACAGTATCTACGTTCACTGTATGACCGTCTCTCTCAGTTGGTGAATAATGGCCCCAGCGTAGTAAGCCACTCAACCATGGAGGTAAAATGTCCCCTGAGGGTTCCCGGCCACGGGCTGCTCTATCCTGTGGAGGTGGTCCCTGAGGGGCCGCTCAGCTGCTCCTCCAAAACAACCGTCAATGCACTGAAACTCAAGGTGAAGACACACGTGTCAACACACCAGCAGCTTGGTTGGCATGGAGACGCCATTATCTTTGGTCTATTCTTGGCCCTGAACATTGGATTGTGTTTGTTAATGACTCTGCCAATGTATGCAGCTTCAGCCTCCAGCAGCAGAGGGTCCTGCATCAATGAGGTCCAGCACAGAGCACCACATCCAGAAGAGGGAGGCGCACAGGGGTCCTCTGATTGAACAAGGAAACCTGGTGAGAAAGTAGAATTGCCTTCTGGCAAGCATGGACACACTTAGGCTACGTTCAGACTGCAGGCCTTGATGCTCAATTCCGATTTTTTTGTGAAATCAGATTTTTTTGTGAGGTCGTTCACATTGCAATTAAATGCGACCTGTATGTAGCCTGGCTGACGCGTCCACATCTCGGTGAGATGGTGGTCTGGGAACTAGGTGTGCATTTTCTCGTATTTGAGGCGTGGTTTACGAATGCCTAGAGCCGTTTATTGGGCGCTACGAAAGTCTATCAAATGGCGTCTGGTTCTTCCCATGCACTTATACCAGATGACGTATGTAGAGCGACAGAAATTCAACGAGGAAGAAGAAGAAAAAAAAGTAAAATAAAAGTAAACTTGCGCTCTAAGCTACTTAAAGCACTTTCTAAGGCTGCATCGAAAGGTAACGTTGTGTCCGCTGCCATGTTGGATTAACACTCTACAAGCTTCGGTGTCGCGCATAGACGCATCGTCTTGCTGCCCCCCCCCCCCGTTCTGTGATTGGTTCCCTAACTCGGGCAAAAATAAGGGCGGTGGTTTCCAGGCTGCCTTTGCAGTGTGAATGAAATTGCGCGCAAGGCAGCATGGGAATTCCCAGGCTAACCTGTATGTGGCCTGCTGTGTGAATGGCTTACCGCCCCATACTATCCCGCATGCGCAGAAGAGCGTACGATGACGTCATACGCAGCGAGCGTGCTCAGTGTTTGCGGAAGTAAACATGGATGGTAAGAGTATGAATGCATATATTGCGATTTTAAAGTTGTTGTCCAGCCGGAGCCAGCACATTAATCACGGCATAATTTTAAAGAGGATATTAAAAAGACAAAGAGCTAGGCTTTTGGCCCTGGCCTTTTGTGGGGCAGTGGCATCGTCTATCCAAAGACACGTTCGGGTGCGTCGTCGTAGCCAGGAGTGGTGGGACTGTGATGTGAGCGGCTTTTCAGACGTGTAGGTCGGATAAATGCGCCCTGGCCATTCAGACTGCAGTCGCATGGCAAAAGATCCGATACGTATCGGAATTAGGACCACATATCCAAGTGGCCTGGATCGGATTTTTTCAAATCCGATCTGTGCTGTTCAGACTGTCATGAAAAGATCAGATACAGGTCGCATAGGGCCAAAAAAAATCGGATTTGGGTCACTTCAGTGTGCTGTCTGAACGTAGCCTAAGTTTTCTGGTGCATAGATCTATGTATATTGTTTTGTGCTCTGATTAAACCCGCGTTTCCACTATGCAGTCCGGTACGGGTCGGTTCAGAACGGTTCGCTTATTTCAGTGTTTCCACTACCACAAAAGCGTACCGGTCCCATGGTACCCGTTACCATTTTTGTAACCCTTCTGCTTGGGGTACCTAGCAGAGATGGGACCAAGTCACACATGTGCAAGTCTTAAGTAAGTCTCGAGTCTTAGCTTTCAAGTCTCAAGTAAGTCCCAAGTAATTTTTTCTTGGGCAAGTCAAGTCAAAGTCAAGTCACCTTATTATTGCAATTTTACCTGCAGAATCTGATCTTAATAAAGTGAAAAGACAAGATATAAGTAGCTATCAGTAAACATCATTGGCCAATGTGTCCAACCTGTCCACCCCGTATCATATCAAGCTAACGTTAGCTAACTACCGACTAGGCTAACAGGATAATATTAGCTCATTTGACGAGCACTTACTGGTCAGAATGGATCTTCAAATGACGAACAAAGTTGGAAGTTATGCTAGATGCTTAACACTCAAGTCATTCAAGTCATCGTGTCTCAAGTCAAGTCAAGTGCCGAGTCTTTAACTTCCAAGTCCGAGTCGAGTCTCAAGTCTTTTATTTTTTGTCAAGTCAAGTCACAAGTCATCAAAACAGCGACTCGAGTCCAAGTCACAGTGACTTGAGTCCCCATCTCTGGTACCTAGCACACAGGACCGGTTCTAGACTCTGCTCTCCGTTGTTGGTGAGGAGGCTGTGCAGCGGGAGCTCGATGGCGCTGTGCCAAACCAAAAAGTTTTCCAGCTGAGAGTGGTTTCAACCGGACCGCGAGCCGGTGTCGCATTAAGCTGAAGAAGCTTGGAGGTGGTTCCAAATTATGGATGTTATTTGTTATTTACGGTTTGGCACGCACTCCGCCCACCCCTGAGGTTCCACTTTGTACAGTGGGAACGCAAGCGGACCCCAAAGCGACCCGACCCGACCCGTACCGTACTGCAGACATCCCAAGTCTCCCGGAAGTTCCGGGAGTCTCCCTGATATTGATACTTAATCACGGATGCCCGCGAGTCGGATAAAATATCCCGGATTTTAGACTATTCGTTTTTTTTGTTTTTTTTTTCAATGCGAGTGAGAGCGTGCAGGCAACACAATAACTCGTGCACCATGCGCGTTTGGACTGCGCAGGCACGAGGGAGAGAGAGAGAGAGAGAGAGAGAGAGAGAGAGAGAGAGAGAGAGGGGTGTGAGAGGTTGCTTGTGAAACCTGTGCGTATGCTCTGTTCAACGAGCTTTCAGGGCGACTGCTTGTCAGAGGGCGCGCTGATTGGTTTAGTCAGCAAAATAAGCCAATAACGTTCCGTGTGGGATGGCTTCGATTTACTCTCTGACAGTCACCTAAGTTACTACTCAAAACTGTGCATCCTGCAAAATGGCAGAGGGTGAATCCTCGAGTAAAAAACTTCAGTATTGTCCACGGCGGACTTAATGACTGTAAAACATGTGGAGGTAGGCTGAATGCGCCATCATCTGCATTTTATTTCTGTTGGTTAAATGCTGTTATAAAATAAAGCAAAACGTATCAAACACTTATTTAAAGTATCAATACACATTTAGTTACTAAATTGTGTAGTTCTATATCTAACTAGCCAGCTACAGTATCTAACTATCTATATCCATCCTGTCTAAGCCTTTTGAAAAATCCCCAATTTAATATGTTGATAATAAATAGGATAGATAAATATGCAAAATAAATTAAGCGTAAATTAATTAAAGAAAATATGTGTGCGTGTGTGTGTAAGCATCTCCCTGAAATGAGATTTTGGAACTTGGGATGTCTGCGTACTGCATAGTGGAAACAAGGTTTTAGCTAGTGGTGGACAGAGTACTCCACTCCAGTACTTGAGTCAAAACTTGATACTCATGGTCAAATCTTACTCAACTACAAGTAAAAGTTGCTCGGTCAAAATTTTACTCACATGTAGAACCATTCTGCTACAAAAAGTTTATACTCCCTGTAAAAACTCCAGCTTAAAAATGCAATTAAAAAAATAAGGATGGCTATTTTCATTAAAAAAAAAAAATTATTTAAAACATCCCCAACCAAAAAACAGGAGAGCCTTTTTTTTTCTCCCCACACATTCATAATGGAGTAGAAGTTAACTGTTGAGTCCATTAACAAACAAACTACAACTGTGCTTTGATGAAGATCTTCCAAATCAGAAGGTCAAATCCAGCTTTCTGCTGAGACTCCAGATCTTTTTACACCACTCTGGTGTGGCCAATTGCATTTTAGGAATGAAAAACAGCAACAGCGGATTACAATCCCTAAAAGGAACGAGTAACAATAAGCTTCCTAGAAATGTAGTGGAGTCGAAAGTACAATATTTATCTTTTAAATGTAGTGGAGTCAAAGTCATAAGTTTCCAAAAGAAACCAAATACTCAAGTAAAGTACAGATACTCAAAAAATTTACTTAAGTACAGTACTCGAGTAAATGTACTCTGTTACTGTCCACTGCTGGATTTAGCGTAGCCTTTCTTTAACAACGGCAGGCTCATTCTGAAAATGTATGCAGCAGAACCTTAGCTATCATCTTTTCATTCATTTATCACAAATGTTTTTTTCATTACAACCTTTGTTACCCAGAATGCGACTTTTTGCCCAGAGACTGGGCTGTGATATGCTAGTAGCAGCTAATTTAGCCTTACCGTTAGCCTCGGCACCCCTTGAGCTACGAAGGCCTATCAAACCTTTACTCTGACTTAAAGAACAGAACATTGATAATGTGATAAACCGTCTGTAAAACTGATAAATATTGACCATGTGTGAGTCATTTTCAGCCTAGCTTAGCACAAAGACTGGGAGCAAAGTGAAACTGTTAGCTTAGCCCTGTTAAAGGCAGAAAATGCACAAGCCAATCTAAAATGGTAAACTCAGTGAAGAGTCGGCTTTGGTTTTACTTTTTTCTCTCTAGCCTTTCTAAAAACATTTGTTTCTTGTCAGTGGACTCCATGTGTTCCATAAAGACTCCAGGAGGTCTCTTTGTCTTTGCTCCTTAGCTCAACATGTCAGTTGAGTCTTGGTGATGTGAGTATGCAGATCTGCTCACTCCAAACAGGCCACAACACAGGCTCTCTAATAAAGTCAGTACCCTTGTGTTGGGGGCTGTGTTCGAAACCGCCTACTACATACTACATACAGCATACTACATACTACATACTGCATACTACATACTACATACTTCATACTACATACTACATACTGCATACTACATACTACATACTACATACTTCATACTACATACTACATACTGCATACTACATACTACATACTACATACTACATACTACATACAGCATACTACATACTACATACTGCATACTACATACTACATACTTCATACTACATACTACATACTACATACTACATACTGCATACTACATACTACATACTTCATAGTACATACTACATACTACATACTACATACTACATACAGCATACTACATACTACATACTACATACTGCATACTACATACTACATACAGCATACTACATACTACATACTGCATACTACATACTACATATTTACTTCCTGCTTCTGAAGAGTGCAGACGTGTCTCTGCTTCCTCCTGCTTCCTCCTGCTGCTTATTGCTTTATTCGCTTTTAAATCATTCTACTTCTTTCCACAAGTCTTGGATATAATTTTATTCTTTTATTCTTTTTCTTTTAATTGTGTATTTGTAAACGGTATTAGCCCTCTTGTTTACAAAGAGAATCGGACAGAACAATGTCTCCTAACCCTGCAGTATCAGTGAGCTGCACACAGTGTGAGCTACTCTTTGCGAAGGTAGCACAGCTCGAGAAGAGGATTGAAACGCTGCAAGACATTCGTAACGACGAGGAATTTATTGACTCTATGATAGCTCCTGCGCAGGCTGTGGAGCCTTCATGTGACAAAGGACTAACTCAGATCTTTCTACACGGGATCACAGCTGATGTGGAATCTCACACTGCAGCCCTGGCTGACACACTTCCCTGGATCTGTTCAAATGACACTGGAATATCTGGTGAAGCTCCCAAACCGGACGGTCCGACTGACATCTCCCACTGGAACAGTGTTGGTGCCAAACCCAAATCATCAACCCCAGCCAGGATCTGGTCTCATGTTGTCCGTCGCAGAGGTAAATCCAGCACGAAACCTAAATCTCCAGCACTCACTCCGCCACCTGAAGTTCTATTGCACAATAGATACGATCCGTTGACTCCAAATAGAGTGTGTGATGATGAATGTAACCCAAACATGAAGAGAAACAAGAGAAATGGCCCCAAACCTCAGCCAAGGGCTAACCAGATCATCAGGAGAAGCCCAAATCCCACAACCAAGGTGAGGACTACAGAAGCGATCGACACCTCCACACAAAAAGGAATAGACACCATTCTAATCGGGGACTCTATAACACAGCATGTCAGAATGGCAAAGACGGAAAATATAACTTTTTCTGATACATCAGTCAGGGAACTGATAGATATTTTGCCGACCATTCTGTCTACTCATCCAGATGGCATGAGGATCATTGTCCATACAGGGTCTTTTGATATTCTGAGGAGGAAGACTGGCTCTGAGATCTTGAAGAAGGATTTTTCTCTGCTGTTGGAGAGACTGTGTCACTATGGAGCACACCGGGTCTCCATTTCAGGCCCCATTCCTACTGTGGGTAAAGGAATTGAACTTTTCAGCAGACTTCTTGGCCTGAACACATGGTTGTCAAATGCATGCATCGCCCATGGGATTAAGTTCATTGATAACTTTAATATCTTTTGGAACTGTAAGGAGCGTTTCAGAGCTGATGGCGTGCATCCCAATCGAACTGGATGCAGATTACTTGGTGCACATTTACGTCATGCTGTTGGGACGGCAAACCCAAACATGACTGTACAGATTAGACTGAAGGACACAGCAGCGAGGCAAACAACCCCCAGCCCTCCCCCCTCACCAGACTCTTTACTCCACATCACCCAAGGTCTCCAAAGGATGTCTCTATCCCAGCCAGGACTCCAGCGACCACCATCAACCGAGAAACGCAGGGCACCCCCTCCTCCTCCTCTTACATCATCTGTCCTGGCAGAGCAGGACACAAGGGGATGTGCAGGGTGTTCAAGGAGCAGCACAACATCCAGAGTTCAAAACAAAGATAGTACTGTTCAAAACAAAGATACCATGCCATGATGTGTTCAGGGTCCCTGCTATAGAAGTCCGACTTCTGACAGCTGTTCTGAGAACAAGCTGGGACCCAATAGGCTTCCTGTTTTAGTTAGTAAAAGAAGGAATCGAAAACAGTCAACCTGCTGGGTGAATTTATCTAATTTGTTAACGGTACCACGTACAACTCAGAATACAACAGAGACCAGTGTAAACTCCACAAAGCTAGCCTTACTTAATATTAGATCTCTGTCCAATAAGTCACTGTTAGTTAATGACTTCATAATTTCACATAATTTAGATTTTCTTTTTCTGACAGAAACATGGTTAACAGAGAGCACAAGTGCTACTGTTCTTAATGAAGCAGCTCCCCCAAACTTTAGTTTTATGGATAAATGCCGAAATGGGAGGAAAGGTGGGGGTGAAGCTGCTTTATTTAAAGATACATTCCAGTGTAAAGAGATCTCATTTGGTGATTTCACTTCTTTTGAATATCTGAGTTTTATTTTAAAGGGTGTTCCTAAAATCCTGTTCTTAATCATTTACAGATCTCCAGGATACTGTGCAAGTTTTATTGATGATTTTTCTGAATTATTGTCTGTTATTTCAACTGATTTTAACCATTTTATCTTGACCGGGGATTTTAACATTCACATAGATAATATGACGGATGGTAATGCCAAAGAATTTTCTTCTGTGCTGGACATGTTTGGTTTGTGGCAACATGTAACAGAACCAACTCACCTTCGAGGTCACATTCTGGACCTGGTCATTTCTAAAGGTGTTGATATTTCTTCTGTTGTTGTTACTGATTTGGCCTTGTCTGACCATTTTTGTATTTTATTTGATTTACATATTACTCAGAATGTTCAAACAACCAGCTTCTCAGTTAAGAAGAGGCACATCAATGAGAAAACAAGTGCTCAGTTTAGGGAGGCCATAGCTATGTTACCAACAATGAGTGCAGAGTCGGTTGAAGGAATGCTGGATCATTTTAACTTGAAAATTTTTAATGTAATGGAAGCTGTTGCACCGATAAGAATCAAGAGCACCTTGATCAAACAGAAAACTCCATGGAGAAACACCACTACGGTCAAAAACCTGAAAAGAGAATGCAGGAAAGCTGAACGTAAATGGAGGAAAACAAAGCTTCAGATTTACTATGAGCTGTACAAACAAAGCCTGCGTAGTTATAACAATGAGCTGTGCAAGGCCAGACAGCTGCATTTATCTGAAATGATTAATAAGAATGTCAACAATTCTCAAACTCTGTTTGCTATGGTTGAAAAACTCACAAATCCTCCTAAACAGTCAAACCCAGACCTCCTCTCCACTGAGAAATGCAACGAATTTGCCAACTTTTTTAGCCAAAAAATCAAAACAATTAGACAAAACATTCACGCAACACAGACAAACAAGAAAACTAATCTGTGTCTAAAACCTAGAAATAACTCTGACGTTATGTCACAATTTAATAATGTTAATTTAAAAATCCTAGTGGAAACAGTTCGGCATCTGAAATCAACAACTTGTTCTCTGGACATAATACCATCCGACTTTTTAAAAACTGTTTTTACCTCAGTAGAAAGTGATCTCCTACAAATAGTTAACAGCTCACTGGCATCAGGCATTTTTCCCAAGTCACTAAAGACAGCTGCCATTAAGCCACTCCTAAAGAAGAGAACTCTAGACGCCTCTATGATGAACAACTACAGACCTGTCTCTAATCTCTCTTTTATATCTAAGATTATTGAGAAAGTTGTATTTAACCAGCTCAACGACTTTCTGAATGAAAGTGGAAGTCTTGATAACTTTCAATCAGGCTTCAGACGTCATCACAGCACTGAAACGGCTCTGGTCAAAGTGTTAAACGACATCAGGTTGAATACTGATTCTGGTAATGTTTCAGTCCTGGTCCTGTTGGACCTCAGCGCTGCGTTTGATACTGTAGATCACAGAATCCTGTTGCACAGGCTGGAAAACTGGGTTGGACTTTCTGGAGCGGTCCTTAACTGGTTCAGGTCCTACTTAGAAGGCCGGAGTTATTTTGTTACAATTGGCAGCTATGAATCTGAGCGAGTGGCCATGACTTGTGGAGTCCCCCAGGGGTCAATTCTTGGACCTCTTCTGTTTAACTTGTATATGCTCCCTTTGGGTCAGATATTGCAGAACTTTAACATCAATTATCACAGTTATGCAGACGATACACAACTTTATGTGTCTCTGTCACCGGACGACTGCAGCCCAGCAGACGTACTGTGTCAGTGTCTGGAGGAAGTAAACACCTGGATGAGAGAGAATTTTCTACAATTAAATGAAGACAAAACTGAGATCATTCTGTTTGGTAGCAAAGAGAAGAGGGTCAGCGTTGGTAAATATCTTGAGACTCGGAACCTTACAATCACTGACCAGGTTCGTAACCTCGGAGTGTTGATAGACTCAGATCTGACTTTCAGCAGCCACATCAAAGCTGTCACCAAGGCAGCTTTTTACCACCTCAGAAACATCAACAGAATTAAAGGTTTCCTCTCCCAAAAAGACCAGGAGAAACTCATCCATGCATTCATCTCCAGTAGACTCGATTACTGTAATGCTCTTTTAACTGGACTTCCCAAAAAGAGCATTAAACATCTGCAGCTCATCCAGAACGCTGCTGCTAGAGTTTTAACCCGGACTAAGAGATCTGAACACATCACACCAGTTTTAATATCTTTACACTGGCTTCCAGTCAGTCACAGAATAGATTTTAAAAGCCTGCTGATGGTTTACAAATCCCAGAACGGTTTAGGCCCAAAATACATCTGTGATATGTTCAGAGAATATAAACCCAGCAGAGCTCTTAGATCCAAGGACTCAGGTCAGCTGGTTCAGTCCAGAGTCCAGACTAAACATGGAGAAGCAGCATTTAGCTGTTATGCTGCTAACAAGTGGAACAAACTGCCAGTGGAGATTAAACTTTCAGCAAATGTAGACATTTTTAAATCCAGGTTAAAGACATTTCTGTTCTCATGTGTCTATGCATGAAATATCTTTTAACTTATCTAGACTGTTGCCTGTTTTTAAATTCATTTAAATGATTTTATTTGTTTCTTTTTATATTCTTTTATGTATTTTTAATGCTTCTTGCACTCCCTGCTGCAATGCTTTTATTTTATGTAAAGCACTTTGAACTGTTTGTACATGAAATGTGCTATATAAATAAATTTGATTTGATTTGATTTGATACATACTACATACTTCATACTACATACTACATACTGCATACTGCATACTACATACTACATACTACATACTGCATACTACATTTTACATACTACATACTACATACAGCATACTACATACTACATACTACATACTACATACAGCATACTACATACTACATACTGCATACTACATACTACATACTTCATACTACATACTACATACTGCATACTACATACTACATACTACATACTACACCCTGCATACTACATACTACATACTTCATAGTACATACTACATACTACATACTACATACTGCATACTACATACTACATACTGCATACTACATACTACATACAGCATACTACATACTACATACTGCATACTACATACTACATACTACATACTTCATACTACATACTACATACTGCATACTACATACTACATACTACATACTGCATACTACATTTTACATACTACATACTACATACAGCATACTACATACTACATACTACATACTGCATACTACATACTACATACTACATACAGCATACTACATACTACATACTTCATACTACATACTACATACTGCATACTACATACTTGAAAACGGCATACTCATTCGATCAGACAGTATGCAGAGCGTTTACCCACAATGCATTTCGCTCCTGCCCGAGCCGAAATCAGCCGGCCTGAAGCTGATTTCTCTTAAGCTCTAAACTCTGTAAACTTTAGCAACATTTGAAACATTTTCAGGTGAGAAAGTAGTCGTTTAGATCCCCAACGTGTTGAAAACCTGACAAAATACCGGCTATTTACAAGTTTGTTCCCACGAATTCGGCGCTACTAAAGCTAGCCGCAGTGAGCAACGCACTTCCGGTTATTTTCACAAAATAAAATACCCGTTGCCTTTTATCATAGGGAAAGCCATTACCATACAATTGGTGCTTTTGTTTTGAAAACAGGAAGTGAACCTACCCTCGTTGTAGCTAGCTTGAAACTGCCGTTTTGACAGGAAATGACGATCGGCGACGTCAAGTTACGTTGCATCTTGGGTAGTTTAAGTATGAGTAGTAACCTCATGATGCATACCCAACATTTCGGAGAATCTAGTATGCATCCGGAAACTTAAAAAAAGTTAAAGTTAGTAGGAGTAGTGGGAGTAGTAGGAGAAGTAGGCGGTTTCGAACACATTCATTTAAAATGGCTCTGCTGACTGGGCTTTGTATTTGCATGTGGAACACCAAAACTAAAATCAGAATTCAGAAATAAATTCAGATTGTGAGAAAAAGAAGCCTTGCCTTCTGCCCAGAACATTAAAATTCTAATGAGGTTATTTGTTTCAACAGAGGAAATGGGAACAGATACGATGAGTTCTGGTCAACATCTTCCGCTCCTCGCTGTAATTGTTTGTGAAGTGGAGTTAATTAGCGTGGTGATTTATAGAGTTATTTTGGTTCAGCGTGCGTCAGTGACTGGGATGTTTGACAGCCCATCTCTGATGGTATTTGAAAGCACTATGTTGACACCAGAGAACGCAGCCAGATGAATAAGTAACCGCTCGCCCATCCTCCACATTTTAACCCTGAATAGAATATTAGCATTGCTTTTCCACAGTCAGTACTTATGTAAAGAGTTTTCACACAGCTGAAATGAGTAAGGAAATAGCACCATCTACAGAAACTCTCTGAAAACTGTTTTTTAATATGAACCCAGAAATATATCCCTATCTTTCAGAGGTCTTTTTTGAAAAAGTTAGCCTTGTTCTTTTAAACTTCTTTGTGTAGTGTGAGTCAAACCATAGGAAACTATGCTGTTTTGACTGAGTTTCACCATATTCACGAATGACTTAACAAAGTCCCAACCCCTGCTCATCCCTGGACTCTGTCTTCTGTCCATGTGTGATAGATAGATAGATAGATAGATAGATAGATAGATAGATAGATAGATAGATAGATAGATAGATAGATAGATAGATAGATAGATAGATAGATACTTTATTCATCCCAATTTGGCAAATTATTGTGTTGCAACAGCGTACAGTATAAAAGATATTTGCAGTATAAAAACAAGCAAATAGAATAGAATAAAAATAGAGAATAAACATCAGCTGTAAACAAATCTACAGTATGAAGAGTAGGGTAAATAATAATAATAGTAATAATAATAAACATCAGTAAACTAAATAAAAACAGATTTGTACATTTAACAATAAAGGTAAAAATAAATTTAACTGAGCAGACTGAACCAATAAGAAATATAGGGTATATGGATAATTTACATTATATTGTACTATGATGCAGTTTAAGGGAAGTGCTGTTCGTTGAAGGCCAGCAAAAAATTAAAAAGTGTTGAATGAACTACATATTTTTCAAAAAACCTGTTCTGCTTATTTAAACACATGAATTGATGGACACTTCAGCATACTGCTGAAAAAAGGCTCTGGTCTACAACTCTACTTCTTCTTGAGTCGTAAATGTTTCACCGACCTCGTCCTGTAGCGGAGCCTGTTTTTTTATTTTTTATTTTATTTTTATGCCAGCTCGCTATAAAGCAATCACTTTCAGGTCTTTATAATTTCACTGAGCATTGCTTGACACACGGTCTTGCTTGAAGATTTGGCGACAATTTTAGACGGTTGGAAACCCCACACAGTGCACGTGTCAGTGATGCCAAAACGGTCCGACTGGATGGTGACGTCTGAAAGATGCTGAAAACTGAGGCTCTGTTTACATTAATTCATTTCATTTCTTCGTGTCGGCGTCTTGCAAACTATTTACATTTACACTGAAACGGGGATCGGCTGATTCGCTAGTCACATGACTAATCAGCCATCACATCACATGATCGCCCTTGCATCTGGAGCATGAGCAACTGCTTTATATTAACAGATTTATCAGGGCCGCTCTGGACATTCGAAAGTTCTCGCGCCATTCTTCGGCGACAACAACTTGGTCCGCGAAATTGTCCCACCATGCGCTGCTTCTTCCCGGTCTAACCCAAAAGCGACGCTCCATGTACGGCTTGCGTTGCTGCTGTGGCTGGGTTCTCATTATAAAAGCCGAGTAGCTAGAGCTCATCACTGCGGATCCTCGTTTTTCACCGTTTACAACTGCTAAAATCAGCATCGTATGCGAATGCTTACGTGGGCTCCGGCGTCTTTGAATCCTTCCACCTATGAAGTCATATTCCAGTATTTTAATGTAAATGGATAGTGCATCCGCGATAGAAACGATATAGAAACAGATTAGTATAAATGGCACCTAAGACTGTAAGAACGATGCACGTGTTTATGTTGCTTTAAAAATCCCAGCTGGAATTTTGATATGTGTCAAAGCCTAGGAAACATTCCATCGCATAAAAGTCATCTGAAGTTTATGGCAACAACTATAGTGGGTCATTTGTATTTTGAGATCATGTTATACTTTACTCATGTCTCTTAAGGGAAAATTTGGTCTTGGCCTGAGGCACTGAAGTGCTAAAGTTCACAAAGTGTGGGAGTTTCATATGTTCAACAAATCGAGCTGAGAATGATGAAAATCTAAAGTGCTTTTCAGGGACTGTAAGTCCCCGATGTCTTGAGGGAAAACGATTTAACGATAGAAGTGGTGAATTTTGCAGACGTGCGGTACTGTGGAGTGCTGGGAGCTGCAGTGTGACGTGGGGCGGCTGGAGAGAGGAGGCAGCGTCATCCTGACCGTGCGCTCCAGACTCTGGGCTGAAACCTTCATTCAGGTGAGACTACAGGGGCACACGCCGTAAACATGCGGCTCACTGTCAGTACGAGGAGTTCAAGTCAGGGTAAAAGCCCAGAGCAGAGTCGAGGTGTCAAAAAAAGCGACCCTCTGTCTTCTTTCCTTAAAGGGATAGTTCGCCTCTTTTGACATGAAGCTGTATGACATCCCATATCAGCAACATCATTTCTGAACATCTTCTTACCCCCTGCTGCGTCCTGTGAGCAGAGTTCCAGCCTCGTTTTGGTGTTGATGAAGGTAGTCCGGCTAGTTGGCTGGGGCTTAAAAATAAAGCGCCTTGCTTCTCAAAACAATATGCGTTCAACAGAGTAATACATTTGCATCACAAAATGGTTCTCCAGGAAAAAGTCAGACCTCACAATCGCTTGGCCCTATTTTCTCTTCCTTCGTATCACTGTCTGCTGCCGACAGCCGCGCCTGTTACTGTGTTTCCTGCTCGGTCTGCACTTCGGTCTGCACGGTTTACACAGCAGGCAGTGATACGAAGGGAGAGAAAATAGCGCCAAGCGATTGTGAGATCTGACTTTTTCTGGATGAACCATTTTGTGATGCAAATGTATTACTCTTTTGAACGGATATTGTTTTGAGGAGCAAAACGCTTTATTTTTTAAACCCCAGCCAACTAGCCGGACTACCTTCATCAACACCAAAACGAGGCTGGAACTCTGCTCACAGGACGCAGCAGGGGGTAAGAAGATGTTCATAAATGATGTTGCTGATATGGGATGTCATACAGCTTCATGTCAAAAGAGGCGGACTATCCCTTTAAGTCTTTTATCTTGAGCTCTTTAAAGAATGTCATGAGTTCAAGAAAACTGAAACTAGATGTTCAGTCAGTATTTTTACAAGAAGTGCTTTGGATGCAGTCTTATATTTTGTATATTTTGATCAGAAACAGGTACAGACTGCGCGACAGACCCACTCATGGCAGTCTGTGTTCACATACTGCCCCCTGCTGGAGGATCATAGTTTTTTCACACTGAATTTTAGGCACTCTCTGCATTAATGATCAAATCATCCTATTTCCACACAATAAGTGTGAACTGTATCAATACATAAAGCGTGCTGATTCAACAGAGTTTGATCTAAACTGGTACCCATTGATTGTGCTTTTGTTCTTTGCTTGTGCACAGTGGCCCAACAAGCACTACATCCTGGAGTGCTCCATTCAGTACAACGTCAACAGTATGCCATACTCTATTCCTCCCAAATTCAAGCCATCTGGATCCAAAAAGGTAAATTTATCTGGTTTCATACGTTCTGGATTTTTTTTATACTTTCACAAGCCTGTAAACGTCCTTGTGGTTTGCACATGGACGCCAGAGCAAGGTTTCACGCTCCGCTCTGTGATGTTATTCAGGTGGCAGCGGCTGTGATGTGGAGCAAGCCGGAAACCCACTTCTGGGTTCCAGTGTGGATCATTATTCTGGCTGTTCTAGTAGGACTGCTGTTGCTGGCACTGCTCATATATCTGCTGTACAAGGTAAAAGGCACAGAAAGAACAATTCTACCATACAAGCACCATGGAAGAAGCACACTTAGGAAAGATCTGATGTGATCCAATCTTCATCTTACGAAACCGCACAAACAATGGGACGAGCGAGGCCACATTACGTGCAACGGCGTCCAATCTGTCATGCTTAATTGATGTTGAAAAAAGTGTATTTAAAACACTTTTTTTTTTTTAAGTCTACTATTATTTCCATTTTGAAGTGAGTTTGAAAGTGCAATGTGTCGATGTATTTCCAAAATGGAGAAAGATTGGATGTTTGTAGAGAGTAAGTTTTCAGTGGCTGTGTTCGAAACGTATACTTAATCATACTAACTTTCTGAGTTAGTAAGCGAGTTTGAGTAAGCGACAAGTTCCCGGATGCATACTAGATTCTCCTAAATGTTGAGTATGCATCATGAGGTTACTACTCATACTCAAACTACCCAAGATGCAACGTAACGTGACGTCGCCGATCGTCATTTCCTGTCAAAATGGCAGTTTCAAGCTAGCTACAACGAGGGTAGGTTCACTTCCTGTTTTCAAAACAAAAGCACCAATTGTATGGTAATGGCTTTCCCTGTGATAAAAGGCAACGGGTATTTTATTTTGTGAAAATAACCGGAAGTGCGTTGCTCACTGCGGCTAGCTTTAGTAGCGCCAAATTCGTCGGAACAAAATTGTAAATAGCCGGTATTTTGTCAGATTTTCAACACCTTGGGGATCCTTGGATCTAAGAGCTCTGCTGGCTTTATATTCTCTGAACATATCACAGATGTAAACCATCAGCAGGCTTTTAAAATCTATTCTGTGACTGACTGGAAGCCAGAGTAAAGATTTAAAAACTGGTGTGATGTGTTCAGATCTCTTAGTCCGGGTTATAACTCTATTATTTAATTTAGTTGTATTTAATCAATACAACTCATTCTTTGAACAGGAAAGACAGATTTATCATATATCACACTTGGTTTTTGCCCCCAATACAGACAACTGATAGTGACATTCTAATAGTAATGGTTCTAACGATAGTGGTGGATAATGATATTCTTTCCTAACTTGTGTGTGATCTCTCTGTGTTTCCCTGCAGATGGGCTTCTTTAAAAGGTCAGATCAGTACGGAACGACCATGGAAAAGGCCCACCTCAAACCCCAGGCGTCCTCTGAAGCTTAGATCCAAGACAAGCTCCCCGTCCCCTGCAGCTGTTCCAAAGAACAGGAAGTGTCACCACATTCCCAAACCAGCACCCCCATTTGTGCAGGGACAGTTACGGGTGCTGTATCACTGGAATACACTATCTGGTGCTGCACTAAGATGCCAAAGCAGAGACGACGACAGGGTCATGCAGGTGATTATGCACTGCTGTTTTGGACATGAATCTGTACAGTCCGAGCCTCCTCAGGAGCTCAGGAGATGAACTCTGAAAAACAAATGCACCTCTAACAGAAGGCACTAAAGCTACACCATGTCTTTTTCCAAAGAGTCGTATTTGATGCCATGTTTGCAATCCTAATGTTTGTTATCTCTTGAAATTCCTGCGTTTGTACGATCTATACACCACTTGTTATTTATGGCACAGTGTTTTTCTTATTGATTGATTGAATGTTGTACCGTCTGCAGGAAACACCTGATGAAACTGCAATGTTTGACTTGAATCATCCCTCTCCCATATTGGGAGGTTGTGTGTTTATGATGCAATGTAATGACTGTGTTTGGACCTTTTGTTGATGTGGCTCAGAATAAAGCCTAATTTTGTATACCCAACCACAATGATTGTCGTGGGTCAGCGGTGAGTAAATAGAAACCAAAGAGAGAGTTCAGGCCATGATACTCTGTTGTAAAACGCGTGGGTCGCCCCCTGCAGGTGGGGAGGACTGGCAGGCGGGTTGGAGCTGTGTCTTGGGGAAGTTGCAAAGTGAAGCCCTCAGTTTACCAGACCATTTACACATTGGTCTCATCTATAGTCATGAACTGCAGACAATGTATGATATTTGATCAAGTTTTGAAAATGAGTTTTTTTAAAAGAATGAATTGGATATTGATTGTTAGTTATAAATCTTCCGTAACTGTTATGACAGTAAAAGTGAACGATGAAGTTGGATGTTAACACAGGAGCTACTTATTTTAAAACTCACTTTGATAATAATCACGTAATCTCTAGAAACCAAAACTCGTTTTGTCATGAGGTTCTAATATTTTAGGATTTCAAGCAAGGAAAAAAAAGGCGTATTTCTCGTGAAAACATGAAAACTCCTTATCAGGCAAAATCAAGCTTTGTTATCTTGAGATAACATAATGAATAGAAAACCTCATGGTTTACAAATCTCTATGCATTGATGCATGGTATAAAGTGGGTTAGCAGCATTTTATAGCATATACTGCAGTATTGTGAGTGCTGACGGCTCTCTCCTCTGACATGTGGAGTCATTAGTTCTGGGCCATGTACAAGTCATGAGCTTCACAGGCAGATCAATACTGGTTCGAAGGTTCATATTTTTGTCAGGTCCCACACAACTCAAATCAATGTTGAATCTCATGAATTTCAATCGATGTTGAAATGTTGATGATGAAATCAGAGTGAATGTATCATATAATGACCAGGATGGATCCCCTGACTGGAAATAAAAAAAAATCCTTTTTGGCCATTATACTATTCATTTAAAAACAGCTTGCTTTTAACCACTTGTGTATGCGTTTATGCAGATAAAATAATGGTGTCATGTGCTAATGAGTTGCTCATGTTAACCAGTGTACACAGAGATAATGGCAATACAGTCTTACAACACACAGATGAAAAGGCAAGGCATCTTTATTTATACAGCGAATTTCATACCACATGCAAAAAATATAAAACACAAAAATTAAAACACAGTTAAAAGCAATCAAAGAAGAGGGGAAAAAGAAAAATATAAACCCAACCATAAGAACACCGAGGAGGTGGCTTAAAAGTAATTGATAATCAACTAAATACTTATCAGTCAGTTACTGAGGTATCTATGATCATTTTATGATTTACTGACTGCTTCTGTGAAAAAGAAGCCACTGCAGCTGATGTGTTTGCTCTTATTGATATTTGTGCTGAGTGTGTGCTGAATTCTGCTGGATGGACGCTACTTCCTGCAATTTGGGTGTTTTGTTTCTCTCCTCCTCCTCTCCTCCCTCTCTCTTTTAGTGGGTGTGTGTGAGTGTGTGTGTGTGTGTGTGTGTGAGTGTGTGTGTGTGTGCCTATAAAAGTCTCTCCGTCACGAGGGTGCGATTCTGCAGAGGAGCTCAGAGTGGTGTTCAGGAAAAGAGACGGAGGGAACAGAGGACTCTGCTCGTCATTCCTTGGCTGTGAGTAACGCACATATTCAAACAGCACTGTGAATCCAAACAGGGCTAAGCATGCTGTTTGCAGTAGCAACATGTCATTGATATGCATGCGCTGGATCTCTTGTCCCTGTGACTTTGGGTCTGCAGGGGCAGATGACTCAGCTGTTTGTGTGCCGGGTGAACAGTGAAATGCAGTGCAAATGCAGTGTTTGATGCGCACTAATCTGTTGGACTGGCTGTCCACTGGGCTTCAGATATAATACACCTTCAGATAAAACTCGAACATTAACAAGAGAGTTACTTGTTATAGAAATTCCTCAAATCAAAGAACATTTGGGGGAGATTTTGTGCAGTCTGACCCACTGGACATGAATTGAATGGTTAGCTAAAGTGCTCAGCTGCCCCCCAGTTGTTTTCCTGCCAACAGATGTATGTCTGACGTCTGGTTGATCCTCTGTGATGCCTCCTATTCAGCAAGTAAAGATCCAGGCTTTCTCTCTGTCTGCTGTGCTTTGAGTCAGCACACTGGGTGTTAGTGATTGGGTTTGGAATCTGTGGAGACACCAGGTGCTCCAGTTTTTCTTTCTTTTAACTTTTTGAACCAAGCGAGACACAACACTGTTTGTCAGTGTTTAAACTAACCCAAACTAAAGATTTTGGTTTGTCTAAAGCAGTCAGCAACAGTTTTGTAGAGGTGGATGGTATAAAAAATTATAAAAAGAATTGGACAGAAGCACTGATTTAAAGGTAGGGTAGGAGATCCTGGATTTTGAGTCCGGCGAAGCTGCATTTTGAAAATACACAGGTAAAAAGTCCTAACCCTTTTCTTCACTTTCCCCCCAAAGGCACGCCTCTAGAGTACATGAACGCGCACGAGCACGAAGGTGCACGAGCGCTGTTCTGACAGCAAGCATCGCTCGTTGCCGTATTTAGTATTTAGTATTTAATTTATGCTAACTATACGTTTAATAATGCTAGGTGCTAGCCAAGCTGGCTCTAGTTTAGCTTCCTGCCAAGCTTCGTTCACGGAGCAGGGTACGCGCACGGGGGGGGAGGAGGGGGAGGGAGGAGCAGATTGCAGTTTGATAGACGGCATCAGTATCCAATCATTGTGAACGGTCCGTTCACAATGATTGGATACTGTTTTTCCTAGATTGTACGTTCTAGAGGCCACTAAAACTTTTCATGTTTGTGTCAAAACTTTTAATTAATTGGTTGCAATGGGGGTGTGAAGAGTATTTCAAGCAATATGTAAAAAAATGTTCCAAAAAAAGATCCTCTACCCCGCCTTTAAGCTGTGGCTTCTGTTTTTTTTTTTTTTTTTCTGTACCAAAGTAGCCATCCCGACGCGTTTCCGATCATGGCCAGAAACCTGCTGAAGAATCCTAGTGGGGAAGGTAAGACACCATTATATCTCTGAGGATCTGTGATTATACCAGTAAACAGTTTCGAGAGAAGTAACAATGGGCCTCATGCAAGAACATTTTCATATTTTTATTCTAAATTTCTCTCACTTTCTTCGTAAGGTCTCGTACGAACACGCTATGTCAGATTCAACAAACGCTCTTAGGGGCCGTTTACACGGAAACGAAAACGGGTTAAAAACGCAAAACCTTTTTGCGGATGCACTATATCGTTTAGATGGAAACTGGTTTTGGGGGCATGAAAACGCAAAATAGTGAATCCGCCCTCCAGAGTGGAATTCTTGAAAACGCTCCACTGTCGCGCCACCGTGTAAACGATGAAAACGCAAAACTGCGTTTCTCGTTACATAGAAATAACGTGACAAGCATAATAAAGCGCCAGGAAACCGTGGGAAACACATCAGTAGGCTATCAACATGTCCGTCCCTGCGGACTTTCAACTCGCCTTAGGCGCGGTAATTGACGTTCAAGAGTAATTTCATCAGATAACAGCAATGATGAGCGAGAGTAGTAAAGAACAGACCAAAAGTATGAACTACGTTCTCGAAATTCTTGAAGTTCATAGAGAGAGCAGGCGACCTAGACAGCTGTGGGTGAGACCTGGGAGGACTTCTCAGTGGTGGGATAACTTCATGAATGGAGTGGTAGAAAGACTTGGTCTCGGTAGTATTGCCACCTGGCCATCTGGCGTGTTTACTGCATCGATAATGAAACGTCACACACTTTTGCGTTTCCGTATGCACGCAGAGTTTCACCCTAAAACGCTCGTCTAAATGCAGATTTAAAAGTGAAAACGAAACGCCACTTTTGCGTTTTGGTTTCAGATCGTTTCCGTGTAAAGGTAGCCTTAACTTCAGAAAAAGTGTGTAAACGACCTGTGTAAATGATGAATCCCACCCGTGCGTATTTAAGTGCACGAGGATAGTAGATTTGCATACTCCACGCCCAAAATGATACCATATAAGGCTGTGCTTCCTCGCTCCTGTGCCAGGAAGTGTTGAGTGTTGAGTCATGAGAATGGCATCAAGGTGCAAAAAGAACAACTTTACGGGCTCTGAGACTGAAGTTCTGCTTTCAGAGATCCAAAAAGGAAAATCTGTCATTTTTAGCAGAGTCAGCAGTGGAATCAAGGGACCTGCTAATCCCAAGAAATGGGAAGCAATTACGAGTGCTGTTTATTCTGTGTCACCTGTAGTTCGTAATGTCACCAAAATAAAAAATAAATGGTTTGATATGAAAATGGCTTTAAAAAAAACCTGTCTCGCCATGGCCAGGCGCTCGATGACTGCAACTAAAGTCGTAATCAGTTGTTGCCTCATCATGATGGCTCTTTGATGGGGCGGCCCATGAGGGGGGTCTTCTGGCACCACACCTTCTGGTCTGCCTGGGCTGGTTCAGGTAGTAGGAGACCCTCGTTCATGGCAATATTGTGAAAATCTGGCATGCCTTCTCTGGGCTACAGAGCAGTTTGCCCCCCGCTGTATCGAGACACACCCACCTGGCCTTCAACTCAGTGCGCTCCATGACAGCACGGGTGCTTTGATGTGTATATGTGTGCTCCAATTATGATTGGCAGTCCAGCCACGGCATGAAAGTCCCTCTTAATTTGTACTTGTTGGACAGCGGTGTGTGGGAATCTGATGTACCATGGGTGATAAACTGATGAGAGTTTTGATGACCAAGGGGAGCGCACGACTCACAGAGGACTGGGACACCCCCGATCTGTCTCCAATCTCCCTCTGAAAGGTTCCAGAGGCCAAAAATCCAAGGGTGGTGAGGACCTGGACGTGTGGTGGAATTGGGTTTGATCGGCGTGTTTCTCTCTGGAGTTGTGGCTCTACCAAGCTGCATATTTGCAGCAGCACAGTCCTTGGCAATCTAAATCGCCATGTCAGCCATTCGTCTGTCTCCACAAGGATATCTACACGTTCTCGGAACACACGCTCTCTTCCAAGAGCCTGACGCGCTAAGGCATCCAAAAGTAGAAAATCAGCCGCTAGTTACGCTTCCCATTGACCTTGTTATATACAGATTCATATTAACCTTCAATTAGTGCACAATTTAAGTCAAACAGAATAATGTCAGCATCATTATGGGGTATAATGTATATATTTATTTATGTTTGCTTCAAAGTAATTAAATATACAATCCATTAGTCAAGCAAACTTGATTCGAATAACAGCGGACTATTTTACAAAACTCCTACGACAGGTCTGGATCACTCGTAAATTCTGTCCGTACCTGAAAGAAAACGTAAAATACGAAAAGATTGGTGAATGCGAAAATTCTCTTAAATCACTCGTACGCCCGACTTAAGAACAAATCTGTGCGTACGAACGGTTCTTGCATGAGGCCCAATGAGATTATTGAGTATGCTAATGCAGGCAGATATGACCTACAATTCTATTTGGAGAATATGTGACCTCTTGTGGTCATAAACTGTATGTAAAGTGTAAAAATGGCATCTATGATGGTGCCACATTGTAAAAAGAATGTATTTTAGTCATAAGTAGGATCTTTTCTAACCCTAACCAAGTGGTTTTGATTTCTAAATCCTGACCAATGAAGTGACATCATTTTGTTGTAACGTGTTTACATGTAACCACAGCAAATACTAAAATGGCATGTGACAGTCAGATGGTAAAATCTTGGTCTCGAACACTCATTGTGAGCTCATGAATAATGGAGTGCTTTGTGCACCATTGATATAACGGAAATGGATGTTTGATTGCAAATTATAATATCATATTATATAATGTAACGTAATATGATTTCTATATTCATTATCTTAAAGGCATGGTTGGTAATCCTGTTCAGAAACACATTTTGTAATACTGGGTGAAATGGTCCGTCTGTCCTGAGAGAAATCTATACAAGATGTATTTAGAAAAAGGGACGAAAATAATCAGACCTCTGTGGCAGCTGCAGGACTGAGAAAAAGCTGACCAATCCGAGATCAGCGGGACGCTGATCTCGGATTGGAGCGCCTACAAAAACCAATCAGATGCCTCTGCTTTCTGCCTACGCCCCCCTCTGCCGGCTCCCTGCTCCGTGTGCGCATGCGGTTCTACCGGCTTTGGATGAAGCACTGACGGAATGGGGAGGGGGGGGTGGAGCTTAGAGGAGGGGACACTTTCGAATCTTGCTAGCTCTCTTGCTAGCTCTCTAGGATTACCTACCATAGCTTTAATGTACAGCACTATGGTCAACCATTGTTTTTAAATGTGCTTTATGAATAAATTTGGACTGGATTGGATAAAAAATATAATATAATCCAAATAAACTGATAAAACTAGTTAGACACAGTGTTGGGGCCCTTTGGTCCTGGTCATAACTCAAACTCTATGAAACCTGCTCTTACATTTAAATCGACACATAAAACCCTTCATAGAAGGATAGATAACATAGACTTGAGATTGTGGATTCCCTCCTCCAGAGCAGCTGGAATTCTGGGAACTGACGGAGAATGGTGGGAGCCAATGGAAAGTGGAGGACATGCCGGGAGACTGTGGTTACGACTTCTGCAACGATGGGGTGACCAAATACTTCGCAACTTCCTTTGAGTGAGTGAGACTATCATTGTTACAGTTAATGACAACGGTCTGGTGTAGAGCGGAAAAGCCAAACATATTCACAGCCAAATACATATGTAATGTTCATTACTGACTTTTGGTCTTGGAGGTCACATGAGTAATATGTTAAATAATGAGGCACAAACAAATTGTCATATGTTTTATTGAATGTGTGTATTGACGACACGTGGGTGTGCGGGTCCTGTGTTGCCCTCAGCGGGGAATGAGGGTTGACCAGGCCTGTAAAGGGCAAACATCCAGTTCGTTAGTAGCCTGAAGGCTCTGTGATAAGTATACATTTAGCTAAAGGATGCGATAAACTGTGACTATGCTGTCTGGTAATTGAAACATGTGTGCAAAGTCACTCACCTATGTCTCCTTTTCTGGGGTGCTCGGGCAAAAGAGTCCCTACATTTAGTCTGCAGCATTTGAAGGTTCCGGGTCATACCATGTGCTGATTGGTGTAGGGGGGAGTGCACCAGAATCATTTAGGGGAAGTCTTTTTATAGATTTAGTTCTATGGTTTAGACATGCTAGGAGGTATAATTGATTGATTTTATAATAGATGTATTTTAAAGTTTTTGTGTGTTGTTGTTATGGGGATGTGTAATGGGAGGAGCAGGAATCCCTGAGGGGTTTGGTTGGTAGAGCCAGAGTAGGATATAAGGCTGCCAGTTGTACCACACGTGAGAGAGTTTTCCTGTGGCTCGTAATGCTGCTAGGACCACAGTGCTCCTGGTCCGCAGTATGTGTCTATGTCAAAGTCTGTCTGATGTAAATGTTGGTGAATAAGACACCCGGTTGGGTCATCACTACCTCTGCCTCAAGCCTCCTACCTTGCGTATCCAGCCGCTACGTGCCCATCCTAACAACATATAAACACCCTCCAGAAGGGGAGGGGTAGTTTTTGTGTCGGTGCAGATCTAGAGCTTGACCTTTTGAGTGAGTCTAGGGTGTCGTGTCTGTAAATACTGCATTGTTACTTGTTACTCAATATAAGCAATGCGCCCATTTATCCGTGTTTGAGGGTCAAAAGGGGCTTCAGCCTATCCCAGCTACCATTGGGTGAGAGGTGAGGCGCTACCTAAACAGGTCACCAGTCCATCCTGACTAAAACCATGCAGTCACGCTCAATCTATGGTCAATCACCAAGTTTTTTCTCTGTACTGTGGTTAAACCTGCTAAACTGGTATGTCTTTAACATGTTCAACTCATCTAATGGCGCTTTTCCACCAGCTCGCTTCGGCTCGCTTCGGCTCGGCGCGCAATTGCTTGTTTCCACTAGCACGCCGTACCTGCAACCGGGACGATTTTCCGTACCACCTCAGCCCTGGTTCCAAGCGGGCCGAAGCGTTACTAAAACGTGACGTCAGCCGACTGCCTTCCACTGATTGGGCGATGAGTGTCGTAACTGGAAGCGTCATAACGCGGATAATAAAAGCTAGCGTTAGCAACCGTTAGCTTACCTCCAAACGTCTCGTAGCTCGTAACAAAACTCTCCGGTACTTTTCAATACTGTTTTGTCTGGCGGCCAGGAGTCTTCTCTTGCCTTCTGTGCGACAAAAAGCCACAGGGTGAGCAGCAACACGCGCAGCCGTGTTACGACGACTCTGCTCACGTCGAGGAGGCACGAAGTGTACTCGTTTGTAATGGAAACACAACCAAACCGAGCCGTGGCGAGCTAGTGGAAAAGCGCCATAATGCTATCTGAACTCTTCATATGTCTCTCATGTGTATTTCTTATCATTTAATCTCCGTTTATCCCCTTACGTATATCATTTTTATCTGAAGGTGAACTGACTGTTGACAGTCATCCCATTGCAAACTCCTCTTGGGTTAATTAAAAACCGTGCGTTCCAGGTTGTGTCTGAAGAGACAGGTGATCGACCTGTTAGCAGAGGGTTACTCCTCTGAACAGCTGGATGCTCAGCCTGCCGTCACAGTGGAAGACTGGTAAGGCACAGCAGGATGGGGAGGGATTCCCACTTTCTGTCCTCGAGGAATGCCACAGATTAAAGGCAGGCTCATTCTGCAGGTACTGCGGCAGGTCGGACTGCGGCTGCTCCTATCAGATGATCGTGTGTCTACTGGACGAGAACCACGAGGTCCTGGAGGAGTTCAAAGCTGAGCCAGTGACTCTGGACCCCGAGGGTGATGACTGCTCATGGAAACAGGTTTTCAAGGCCACCGCAATGTTTTTATTCATGGGACAGCAGGGCACAAACCTGGCCAAAGTTAAAATGTTTTTAAGTCGTCATGACCTTGAGAAAGCCATCCATGCCCTAATCAGCTCAAGGTCAGACTGTTGCAATGCGCTTTATGTCGGCGTCTCCCAGTCTTCTCTCAGCCGCCTTCAGCTGGTGCAGAACGCTGCTGCCCGTCTTTAACCAACACCAACAGACGTGTGCACATCACTCCTGTTCTTAACTCCCTCCACTGGCTTCCTGTCCTTTACAGAACTGATTTTAAACTTTTAATGTTTGTTTTTAAAGCTCTTCACGGCCTCACCCCGTCGTATTTATCTGAGCTTTTAACAGTCCTGGTAGAGCTCTGAGGTCAACAGATCAGTTTCTGCTGGAAGTGCCCAGGTCAGAATACAAACCCTGGGGTGAGCGAGCCTTTTCCCAAAGCTGCCCCCAGGCTCTGGAATAAGCCCCCCGTCCAGCTGCATCTTATTTCTGACCTGGGCCTCTTCACATCTAGGCTAAAAACCTACTTATTTAGGATGGCTTTAATACCCAGTAGCATGATGATCTTATTCGATTTTGTTGTATTTTATTGCTTTCACTGTTCTTTTATTGTTTTTATTTGTTTTTACTTCTTCTTCTCTGTATTTATTACCTGCTGTAAAGCATTTTGGTACATCGTAAGGATTGTCTGTGAAGGGCTGTAGAAATAAAGTACATTTACAAAAATCTGCATATTTTATATAAGCTCAAACATGTAAAGCTCTTTCCATTGCGTGCATTTGATGCAGGGGCCTACGCTGATCACTGTGGTTTGTCTCTTTGCTTGGACCCCAGGTCAGCCATACGTTCGCTGACTACGGACCTGGGATGCGTTTTATCTCCTTTGAACACGGAGGGCAAGACACCAAGTTCTGGGACGGCTGGTTTGGAGTCCGGGTCACAGGGAGCTCTGTTACCGTCGAGGAGTAAACAAGAGGGAAGAGGAGAGGGGAGCCAAGAGGGGCCAACGAATAGTGTGACATAGGGAATATGTGTTAAATGAGGGCTTTTGAGAGTTGGTTCAGGCGAATAAAGGGGACCGGCTTTACGTTTAAACTTTTGCTTCTGCCCATGCAAAGGAAATTTAGGGCTGCAGTGATTTCATCAACACCCCCAAAACATCCACATAGCTTTAATAACCTCACTTAAGATAGCAGCTTCCAGCACAGGCATTAACCATAATCTGTAAACTACTACCTCTGCACAGTGACGTATCCTTGAGTTAAATTTGATGGACAGAGTGTGGAAAGCAAACAATTGTTCAAATGGGATGAAATAAACTCTCACTGTTGATACAGAATTCAGTGGTGTGCTGTTGTGGTTTGTCCTTCTCAATCTTAAAACAGTTGTCCAAGTCAAAAATCCACAATCAAAGGTATCAAACTGGGCAAGGCAAGAGCAGGGTCAAAAAACACGGGTATACATACACTTTGAAAACGCTAGAGAGCTTGGAACAAAGGAACCCAGGCAATCTGGCAAGGTAGGTCTGGAAAGCTAAGAGTATAAATGGTACCGAGACAATGATTACTGATGGCCACCAGGTGTGGCAGAGACTGGTGGGAAACTTAACAACAGGAAGTGAAATAAGGATGACAACGGTTAGCAAAATAAAACAGGAAATTAATTGAGTCCAGAAAATGTCTATAATCAGCGAGCAGGACACATTTTTAGTTCAGTCCTCGTACCCGACCATTTTCAGAGGAATTAGTGTTTTTTTTTTGAGCCACTTAACGCAGACCGATGAATTATTCAAGCAGAATCAAGTCACCTACCTCAAGGGATGAACCAGTGTTGTGTAAGGAACCAGTTGTATCTTTAGGCACTTTTTTACTCGCACCCTGCTGCAAGGAGATACCATTTTTTGCCATTTTCTTTATTGAAAAATGGCAAAGATAACAGTCTGACAGACAAAAAAAAAAAAGTGGTTTTGTACCAAGAAGGTGGTAGATGTCAAGAAGCTCCTCTTAAGGAAGGGAAACAGGGAGAAAGGGCCGAGGTATGTTTCAGAAAATTGTGCCCGGTGTTCATCGGTCTTAATAAGTGCCTTTCAGTAATCTTCATTGTGTGCACAGCTGAGCTTACCATAAACTGCTGGTTTGCGTCACACTAGCAGCCTACCCTCTCATTTACTGTACTGTAACACAGTAAAGCTGCAGGCGTCCCGAATGAGAAGGAACTTCTCGATTGCGTAAGGAAGTGGAATAATTTGAATAATGTGCTTGTCACTCTCTTCCACCGTCTGACCTTTCCTTGGAAAAAATAACCACACAGGAAGACAATTGTTTTTCACCTTTATTACAGTCTCAATTTGAATTTTTCCACAACAAACTAAGGCTGTGTTCGAAACCGCATACTACATACTACATACTGATCGATCAGACAGTATGCAGAGCGTTTACCCACAATGCATTTCGCTCCTGCCCGAGCCGAAATCAGCCGGCCTGAAGCTGATTTCCCTTAAGCTCTAAACTCTGTAAACTTTAGCAACATTTGAAACATTTTCAGGTGAGAAAGTAGTCGTTTAGATCCCCAACGTGTTGAAAATCTGACAAAATACCGGCTGTTTACAATTTTGTTCCCACGAATTTGGCGCTACTAAAGCTAGCCGCAGTGAGCAACGCACTTCCGGTTATTTTCACAAAATAAAATACCCGTTGCCTTTTATCATAGGGAAAGCCATTACCATACAATTGGTGCTTTTGTTTTGAAAACAGGAAGTGAACCTACCCTCGTTGTAGCTAGCTTGAAACTGCCGTTTTGACAGGAAATGACGATCGGCGACGTCACGTTACGTTGCATCTTGGGTAGTTTGAGTATGAGTAGTAACCTCATGATGCATACCCAACATTTCAGAGAATCTAGTATGCATCCGGGAACTTCTCGCTTACTCAAAAACGCATACTAACTCAGTTAGTATGAGTAGTAGGAGAAGTATGCGGTTTCGAACACAACCTTGGTGTTAGGAACAAGATTCCGCGAGCGATTCGTCTGAACTTGCTGACGGACAGAGGTCGACCATCTGGGAGATGAGTCTTCAGTTCTACCCTGTGGTGAGTTCAGGGACGAGGGGTTCGACCTCTGGGCCCCCAGAATGTCAGCACTGGGATTCCTAAAGAACCTGATAATAATCTTCTCATTCACAAGAGACTTTCAAATTTTGGTTGAAATAATTTGGAACAGTCTTTGAGGGTATAGAATCAACACAGTGGCAATAATGGCCTGAGAGAGGATCTGAATGAATGAAGTAGAAATTGGTTTACGTAAAAAGACCCTGTTTTTAAGGATCCCAAGATAATTCCGAGGGGTCACAACACGAAGGACTACAGGGGTGAGGGTCTGTAAAACTACTCACAACTCCATCCATCCATTTTCAGTACCTGCTTCATCGTCCTCAGAGATGGGGGAGCTGGAGCCCATCCCAGCTGCTAATGGGCGAAAGGCAGAGTACATCCTGAACAGGTCATCACAGGGCTACACCAAGCTGTCACCAAGGCAGCTTTTTACCATCTCAGAAACATCAACAGAATTAAAGGTTTCCTCTCCCAAACAGACCAGGAGAAACTCATCCATGCATTCATCTCCAGCAGACTCCATCACTGTAACGCTCTGTTCAGAGAATATAAACCCAGTGTAACGTTGTTAAAAATGCATTTTATTATTTGTTATTTCCAAATCGTATTTGTAAGTTTTATTTATCATTTCATGATTATTTTGAGTATTTATGAATTTTATCTCCGAGTTATATTCAATTACCATTATTTTATACATTTTCCCTGAGTTAATTACACACCTGCACTCTGCCCTTTTTGTTGCTCCTGGGCTTCTGTAGCCCCTCCCCTCTGCCCTCACAGTCCCGTTGTGTTTTGCTGAGGGTAAGTTGTGGGGAAAATACAGCAGTGACATCGTGTCATTTTCTTTGAAAATTTGGCCATTTATGATTTAAATATTTGTTGTACATTATTCTCTGTTATATACTTTATGTTACCAAGCTGTCTTGTGTTAATTTTTTTATCGTTAATATAAGTTTTATGTATGTTTTTAGGTTCGCGGTTTTGGCGCGATTTATCCATGCGTTAGGTTAGCATCAGGTTGCTGGTTTGCACTTCCTGGCGGTGTTTAACATTCTATGTGTATATGTTTAGGAGCAGAGGTGTAGGGAGAGACATAAGGCTAACAACCTCTGTTAATGTCTTCTGCAGGTATGTGTTTTTCATTTTTGGGTTATGAATTTTGTTTCTGTTTTGTTACTTCACCCCACGCTCTTGTGTTAATTTTGCCACGAGGTGGCAACGTTTTCTTCTCGTGTATTATTTTTTGTTCTATAAAATGTTCTTCTGCAAAAGAAAATTTAAAGCTCAGACAGTCCCGTTGTGTTTTGCTGAGGGAGCAGAGGTGTAGGGAGAGACATAAGGCTAACAACCTCTGTTAATGTCTTCTGCAGAAAATTAAACACAGAAAAGCAACGTCTTGAGTCCTCTTCCTACATGCCCAAATACACACCCGTTACACCAGCAGAGCTCTTAGATCCAAGGACTCAGGTCAGCTGGTCCAGTCCAGAGTCCAGACTAAACATGGAGAAGCAGCATTTAGCTGTTATGCTGCAAACAAGTGGAACAAACTGCCAGTGGAGATTAAACTTTCACCAAATGGAGACATTTTTAAAATCCAGGTTAAAAACATTTCTTTTCTCATGTGTCTATGCATGAAATCTGCACGATATCTTTTTACTTATCTGGACTGTTGCTTGTTTTTAAATTCATTTAAATGATTTTATTTGATTCTCTTTATATTCTTTTATGTATTTTTAATGCTTCTTCCACTCCCTGCTGCAATGCTTTTATTTTATGTAAAGCACTTTGAATTGTTTTGTACATGAAATGAGCTATACAAATAAATTTGATTTTATTACACAGAGACTAACACACACTCCTAAGGCCAACTTAGAATAAACTAATGCATGCATGTTATTAGAGGGTGGGAGGAAGCCGGAGTAACCAGAGAACCTAAGCATGCACACTCCACACAGGAAAGCCCAGCAGGTTTAAACTGGGAACTGATCACCGTGTAGAACTCATACATCTGAAAAGTAAGACGGGACTTTCTTTGTAAAGCTAGGGTGAGCAGCTAGTCTTAAATGCTTTTACACTACATTTTTTTTAAATGGAAAGAATTGTTTGGAAAGAAATTCTACAGCTCTCAGAAGTGGAGCAAAAGTTGGTAAAAAGATATAAAAAAATGAATTCATATATCAAATGATCCAAAATATTTAAAAAAAATCTTTATTTTCATGAAATCAAATTTGGAAAACACAATAAAAAGTCTGTGACATGTTTTTAAAAAAACACACACAATTGTTTAGATTGCAACGTTTGTGACAGTTAAATAAAACGCAGTAATAAATGCACAGATCATAGCAGATGATGCGTTAGGTGTGAGCGCCGTTTCAACTTTAAAGCATCACCTGCCACTGTGCTTTAAAGCAGGACAAAGTTTCACTTCTGTTCACAAATCACTGAAATTCCACTTCTTTACTTATATCCACTGTGAGGGTTTCTTTGAACCGCACCCCTCCGGTCGTAGCTAACGTTTACCGTAATATTATCATTTATAACAGCGCGTGTTAAGGTATTCTAGCAATTCCTCATCTGATTAGCAGAGGACAGCTTAAAACTCAGTCCCCAGTCAATCTGAAGCTTAGAGGCAGATTTTGTAGCTGTCGCCTCTATTTCTCCAAGAAGCTTACAAGGTGTCGATCAGCCAGCACATTAAGCCAACTGCCCAATGTCGTGCCCCACCCCCCTCATGTTGCCAAAGCGTGGACAGAGGACTTCGTGTGGGTGTCCTGCACCAGGACGTTGGCATCAGATCTTAAAGGGATAGTTCGCCTCTTTTGACATGAAGCTGTATGACATCCCATATCAGCAACATCATTTATGAACATCTTCTTACCCCCTGCTGCGTCCTGTGAGCAGAGTTCCAGCCTCGTTTTGGCGTTGATGAAGGTAGTCCGGCTAGTTGGCTGGGGCTAGAAAAATAAAGCGTTTTGCTTCTCAAAACAATATGCATTCAAAAGAGTAATACATTTGCATCACAATATCGTTCATCCAGAAAAAGTCAGACCTCACAATTGCTTGGCGCTATTTTCTCTCTCCCTTCATATTAATGCGTTCAGCCACCTAGCGATAGCCGCACCTGTTACAGTGTTTACTGCTCGGTCTGCACAGCCTGTAGTGATACAAAGGGAGAGAAAATAGCACCAAGCGATTGTGAGGTCTGACATTTTTTGGAGGGACGATTTTGTGATGCAAATGTGTTACTCTTTTGAACGCATGTTGTTTTGAAAAGCAAAACGCTTTATTTTTTAAGCCCCAGCCAACTAGCCGGACTACTTTCATCAGCACCAAAACGAGGCTGGAACTCTGCTCACAGGACGCAGCAGGGGGTAAGAAGATGTTCATAAATGATGTTGCTGATATGGGATGTTACACAGCTTCATGTCAAAAGAGGCGAACTATCCCTTTAAGGGTCCTGAGGGTTGTGGGGTTCGCTGATCTGGTCTGTTGTGCTTGCCCTGCAACAGTGCTTTTTGGTACATGTCGAAGTAATACCCACGTAAATGCCAGGACACAAAGTTTCGGCCACTTCACCCGACAGTAAATCTAATGCTGCGGCTGATCAGTGCACATTTCTCTAACTTTAGACAAATACTGTGGGGCGGATAACATTGGACTTTCTGTTGCAGAGTGAAGCATCCAGTAAGCATCCAGTAAGGTGGAATTACAGCTGAAAACACACAGTGAAAGCTTTTCCTTCCTACCTTTTAAGCACCTTAAAGTTTAATTGTAAGAGATCGTGCTGAATTTACAACAGTTACAACATCCTCAGCATAAAAAGTAGCGACTTTGTTTTGAATTTTGGAGCGTTAGATGTAAGGACGTAGGTTTAACAACTGTTTACCCCCCCCAAAAAAAGATAATGCTTTAGTTAATAAATAACCTGGTCATTTACAGTACCCTACAGACACAGCGGCAAACCTCAACTTTGACCTGAAAATGCATGTATGCAGATTAAACAAGTACTGACACAGTCTTTACATTGTACATTTGGTTTGTCCTGTTTAAAGTAAACTCAGATATGCTGTCTAAGAAAGCAGGTAACAGTGTTTGAAATAAAATGGGATCTCTTTGACTCATTTTGTGTCGACTGAAACTGTCGACCCCGACAGTGCTGACGCAGAGCTGTTTCTCTCAATTCACTGTCAGCATTCACAGCGGGTATCTCACAAAGTCAGTTACAACTATCAGACTCCATCTTTTTTCCAATAAGCTCATTTAAGAAAAAAACAAAACAAATCTGGCCTCAGTATGTGTACTGAAAAAAAATTGGACAGTAGATGATAAAATGCCTGTTTTGAAGTCTTTGAGCTGCTGAGGGGTCGTATGTAGACCCCCATTCTCACTCTGGTGCTATTTAGTTTGACCTGAAGAGCTTTAACTGGTTAAAACCAACACTAAACTTCACATTAATGAAGCAAATATTGATGTTTAAAGATTAGGAAAGGTCTATACGCTACTCCTCTCTTAGAGTTAACAGCTGGTTTAGGTCATCATGCAACACAGTCAGGAATCTGAGATTATCAAAGATCAGAGTTCAACATCAGCGCCACAAATATATCCGGGTACAAATGAGTGGTTAAAAGTCCGTCACAGTGCAAGAGAGTGTGTAACAGTGTGTTTTCCGACGGTAACGCACTCTGGTCCATGTAAAAGAAGGAGGCAGAGCAGGCGGCACCGTCGTCATTCTCCTTGTGACTGCATCTGCTTACAAAACGCCTCAAACTGCTGCTGCTCCAACTCCGTCATCACTTTGTTCAGAGCATATATCTGTAAATCAGACAGAGTCGATGACACATCGTGCAAGAACGCTTCTACGACCGTCGGTAGGCGGACTGAAAAAGAAAAGCAGGTACGCTGCTCACCTCTGCTCTCTGTCGCTGTTTGAGCTCGTGCTGGGCCGTCTTCTGCTTGGCACGGTCTCCTCTGGTCGGAGTGGAGTTCAGCTTTGGTTTGTCCTTACGGCAGGCGGGCTCCATGGCGACAGCCTCTCACTCACTAGGCCCAGCGGCGTCAAACAGGGGGGAAAAGTCAGACATCATTTTTTAAATAATGTCAACATAAGTTGGTAATTTATGCAAATCCAATGTTCTCTGGAAATACATCTGTTGAAATGTATATCCCAGCCTGCAAACAGGCTATAATCTATATCAGACACCCCCATTATCAGTGCGCATTGGTTTAGTCCGCCTTCTGGCGGACTTTTGATTGTACATGCGCAATAAATTCACTCACTTCATTCTTAGGCATTAAACGCAGCAGCCGGCACATGAAAGATGTCATCCAAAAAATAAAAATAAAAATCAGGCTTTCAGAAAAGAAAAGAAAGGCAAGAGAGACAGAGGAAACAAAATGAAGGAAAGCAACTGCTGACTGATTTCTTTCCCAAGAAAGGTGAGCCCAAATGTCAAAATGACAGCCTACAGTAACTGATTATCCCATTCCGTTGCACACCACTGTGATAGCAGCCGAAGTCAAATAATTAAAAAATAATCTCTCATTTTGTTGGCTACCACGTGATTGTGATATAGAAGCCATATTTGTTTTAAATGTATTTATTTTCATAATAACTATTAGCCTATACAAGTGTCCCAAAAGCTTAACATAGGGTCGATGTTGGTTCAAATATGCATGGTAGTGGTTGTTCCTGGGGCCCCAAATTTGGTGCTACGCCCCTGACTAGGCCTGAAAGGTTTAAGGTCGTATGCTTGATAATTGGAATAGCTCAGAGAAACCGTGTTATGCAAAAGAGAGCATGGATGGATGCATGGATCTCAGGGGCGTGGCTACGGGGGGGGGCACTGCCCCCCCAGGAACAAGTCCTGCCCCCCTGAGAAATGCCCTGTCCATCCAAAGAAAACTGGCCACGATTTACTATCTCTGTTTGTGTCTTGTATTGATAGAATAAATGCAGGTGGTGATTTAAAAAAAGCATGTCTGCAAACTTTATAGCTTTATTTATTTTTTTTGTTATCGTGTCGCCCCCCCGTAACCTTAAAGTGATACTCCGGAGTAGATTCAACCTGGGGTCATTTGAACCGTGATATCCAGCCAAGTAGCCCACCCGCAGTTTTTTCGATATTGGCTGAACATCAGCTGAGTTACTGAGTTTTCCCGAATAGCTTAGTACAAGGGTAAATGGATCCTGGTCCGTATCTCCAAAATTACCACACTAAAATCACATGCCATGACACCAAACTTCTACAGTAGTACAAATATGGTCTGTACTCATAAAGCGATGCATTTGGAAGTTTGTACATAGTCCAGGAGTTAATTATTATCAACACAAGCCTGATAGCTTTTCTGCTGCTAAAGCTGCGTCGACGTCACTTCTGGAGCTTCAAAGTAAGATGAGGGTTGATCTACTACTGTAGACAACAAAGTATATGCTATATTCTACATTTTTTTTTTATGAATTTTTATGTTGTAGAGTTGTGAAATTATTTTATCAATGGAGAAATTGAGCAGCCTTACTTTGTTGTCTACAGTAGTAGATCAACCCTCATCTTACTTTGAAGCTCCAGAAATGACGTTGACGCAGCTTTAGCAGCAGAGAAGCTATCAGGCTTGTGTTGATAATAATAAACTCCTGGACTATTTTCAAACTTCCAAATGCATTGTTTTGTGAGTACAGACCATATTTGTACTCCTGTAGAAGTTTGGTGTCATAGCATGTGATTTTAGTGTGGTAATTTTGGAGATACTGCCAGGGTCCGTTAGCGCTTGTACGAAGCTATTCGGGATAACTCAGTAACTCAGCTGATGTTCAGCCAATATCGAAAAAACTTCGGGTGGGATACTGGGCTGGATATCATGGTTCAAATGACCCCAGGGTGAATCTACTCCGGAGTATCACTTTAAACCCTTGCTGCTGAAAAAAAGGCGATTTTCACATTTTCGGATGTTTTTGTTGTATATAATGATCTGAAATGTAGACTTAATGAAGGTAATAGAAAGCTGGAGTTGGCTGTTCTACATTTCTTTACAAAACAAACAAACAAACAAACAAAAAAAAACTTCCACACTGTTAACAAAATTGACGGTCATGATTTATGCTAGTGTGACCATATCTTCA
The DNA here is from genome assembly GCF_027942865.1 of Odontesthes bonariensis. Lineage (NCBI taxonomy): Eukaryota > Metazoa > Chordata > Actinopteri > Atheriniformes > Atherinopsidae > Odontesthes > Odontesthes bonariensis. The sequence goes on from NC_134508.1 coordinate 5,067,642, forward strand.
TTACCGTATTGAATTATTACTATTATTATTTATTATTATTATTATTATTATGCTTGAAGTTGTAGTTGTGGTTTACTACCGATTTTTTTCAGGTATTGTTTTCTGCCCCCCCAGATGAGCTAACTGCCCCCCCACACATGCCATTCTGGCCAAACCTCTGATGGATCTGCTGTTTTGTCCTAATGTGGCAAAAAAAAAAAAAGGCTAATCTGTTGGACGATTGCCATTTTGTTCCAACATTTAAGTTCGCTTCAGCATTAGCTTGCTGAAAAAAAATCCAACGAATGGTCAAGTTCTTATTAAAGCTTCTCAAATGTGATTTGCTGCTTTGTCAGCCATAACATGACTGAATAAAAGAGTTTTCCGGTGTAACAAGTCAATTTATTATATACTCGGATGTGGGACAGTCTAACAGTTGTCAAATAATCTCTATTAACCAAGAATACAAGCTAATGTAGTAAAAGTACATCATTCTCATCATTAATTGGAGCGGAACATGCGAACAAATTTAATGTTTAAATCTTAGCGGACAGAATAAAAGTAACACTTGGGACACAAAATTATTACAAACAATAATATCGATAGTGGAAAACGGTGCTCCACGCCAGAGGTTAGCTAACAACAAGTGTTGTCATTCAGAAATAAACATTAGTTAAGTTAAGTTAATGGCGAACTTACCCGGGATAATGTAACAATTTAGGAAAGTCAAAGAGAGCAACAAAATAGCAAGTTATATTGTGTCAAGCTCGAAATTGGCTGTAGGTAGCTACTGGTAGCTACTAGCCGAAACAGCTGAAATCAAGGTGTCACCAGTAAACAAATCCGTGTGGGCCAGTGGAACGTGGAACGAAGGGTCCGGCGTAGAGCCGTGGCACCGCTTCTTCTTCTTCGGCTTTTGTTGTATTAACTACACATTACCCCAAGCAAGTGTTGTCAAATGAAATGCAATGCAATAAAGATTAAATAAATTAGTGATACTTAGTAAGATTACTCTTAATCGTTTCTTCACACATCACTTGGAAAATGGGAAGTAGGAGCAAACATCACCGTGGTGAAGTTGGTTTGATATTGGATATTCGGATATTCGACAGATACTCACAATAAGGAAATAAGGTGTCTTTTTTTCCCCAATACCTCCCAAGCCATGTGACCTAGTGACTCCAAACCAATGCAGAATAGTTCTCCTATGTAGTACCAACCACACACACCTTTTTTAAAGCCAATTGTATGCACATTCTATTTTATAGAGACCATTCCCTACAGGAAATAATGGCGTTTCCTTAAAAAAAAAAAAAAAAAAAAAATAGAATGTGCATACAATTGATGTAAAAAAAAGGTGCCGCCTGACGGCCCCCACCGAGGAAACACTGGGAATATGGAATAAGAACATAAAACTACAAAGGCTAAGAACATTAAATAAATAAATAGATAAAATAAAATAATAATAGGAAATAGCTAAAATGAACTCTGTCGCAAAAAGTAAAAAGAATAAAATAATATAAGGGCTAAAAATATAATATAATGTGTGTACTCTTTTGTACACATAAAATAACAACAATTTAAGATGATTAAACCACTCAAAGTGTGCTTTCAGTCCAGAAGTGGAAACCCACCGTGAGGAAAGTCAATAAAACTGAAAACATGTGGATTTGAGCCTTGGTCAGACGGGGGTTCTTCTCTGGAGTTTTCATGTCTCTTTTTATCACTTGCAACTCCAACCAGAAGTCACCGTCCATACTTTCTGTCCAAGCTTTCAAGAACCAAAGTGCTTTGCCATCTTATTTTTACCTGCTTTCATTCGGTTTTTGCCATTTATTTGAGCCAAAAGTAGCTTGTCTATCTGTTCCCATTGTAGCGATCGGGGCTACGATGTATTCAGAACCAATCCAATCACTACCATGAAGGGATGACGTTACTCCGTATCCTGCAGGCCGTCTGAGGAGCATTACTTTCTCAGAAAATAAGACAAGTTCATTCTTTTTGACTGAATCACATTCATCAGCCTCTTACAGCTGAGACAGCTGACGGATTCAAAAAAGCTCTTTTTGTCTGCGAGTTGTTATGTGTCAGGTTTAGAGCCTAAGTTTGGGATTCAGCGGCCGTTAAATCAGCGACGATTCATGTCAAATCACACCGTCCCTTTTTTTCAGAAAATGATGTAAGTGTATCGAATCGTATCGAATTTTTGGCTGAATCGTATCATATCGTATCGTGAGATTTGTGTATCGCTACAGCCCTACTGACCACGCAGGAAAGCGTTATCCCTAATAGGAGGATGCGTAAAGGCTCTAGCATGGTTGCTGCGTCTTGCTAGGCGGAGCGGTGTTGATGACGTCACGATTTTGTGCCGGCTATATACGGTGGTGCGAGTCGATGCACCAGCAGTTGCAATCTTCTCCGTCACAGAGGTGTCGCTGCTACCTGAAGGTTACCGCTACTCTACAATGAAGAAAGTGGAGAAGAAAACAATGAAGAGCAGGAACACTGTCATCAATGATGCTGCTGCAGTATCTGGAGAATTTAAATTTTTTAATTCAGTTAAAAGAGATGAAGGTCTGAAGCCCCCGGCATCACCACTTGGAGTCTCTGCCCTCTTCTTTGCCTTCACGTATCTGTCCCGTAGCTTCTTCCACACATTCTTACAGAACTCTCCCTCTTTCCCCAAAGTTCTGCCAATCTTTGTCCACCAGATTTGGGAGTTTACGTTGCTCCCTGTGCTGTTTCCCTGCAGTGTCGTACAGCTGCCTGTACAAACGCACCTCCTGACTGAGCCTGGTCTCTGATTGGTCCATCCGGTTTGTCGTTATCGGCCAAGTTACAAAAATCGACCTGTGCACAACAACGCGCTGCGCCGCCTTTTAAAGGCAAGCGCCAGGCCTGAAACACCATTTTGACGTCACGGGTCGGCCGCGCCGTGAGCGACGCAATGACTATAATTCCGCCTTAACACTTAACCTATGAAGTCAGCAGTGGTTGAACAGAGGGGAAGAAACATTCTTAAAGGCAGGACTACGAAACACACACATGGGTGCTTTGAGCGTCCTGCGGGAGACCAGCTGGACAGTCGGCCCGTTTTTATGAGGCGAAACACGGCTGTCTGGACTCCTCTTCAGATCGAATGTTAAACACGGCGCCGTGATGACTTCTGAGTGGAGCTTAATGTAGTGGAGGAGAAGGGCTGGAGTGGGTGTTAGGGCCTCCCCAGAGGGACTCAGGGGTCAGAGCGCCATGGCACGTGGCCCCTAAAAACCCCAGAGAGGCGTCCCTGTCATCTGCCTGTTTGACTCTGAGCATGTGTTGAGCCAGTGTGCACGTGAGCAACAATACTATTACTAACCCACTGAGGCTGAAAGGGATCCTGAAAGTTTTTCATGGCACGCCTTCAGTCTTCAAGGGGAAGAACTGTGTCTCGTCGTTGGTCATTTGTCTTTAGAATAAAAGTGTCACATTGAAGGAGCTTTTGCTTGAAAGAGGGAAGCATCGCGCCAGATCTGGAAGGGATTAAAGGGATAGTTCGCCTCTTTTGACATGAAGCTGTATGACATCCCATATCAGCAACATCATTTATGAACATCTTCTTACCCCCTGCTGCGTCCTGTGAGCAGAGTTCCAGCCTCGTTTTGGTGTTGATGAAGGTAGTCCGGCTAGTTGGCTGGGGTTTAAAAAATAAAGCGTTTTGCTTCTCAAAACAATATGCGTTCAACAGAGTAATACATTTGCATCACAAAATCGTTCTCCAGGAAAAAGTCAGACCTCTCAATCGCTTGGCCCTATTTTCTCTCCCTTCGTATGAAAACTCAGTGTCAGTTTTAAAAAAAAAATCTGCTGATATCGAGCACTACTTTGCAAGATCATACTATATCCTGCGTAAATATCATGTGTAAACCATGAAAAAGTTGATCTTTAACCGTTCTAATGCTGCACTTTGAATGCGAAAACCTAACCGTTGGCAGGTACACTGGAAAAAATCTAAATCTTACCAAGTATATTTTTCTCATTGAGTATCTCATTACACTTGATATAAGACACAACTGCCTAACAAGAACCCTGAGGGACCCCGTAAGAGAGAGGAGCAGTAGAGGACACAGAGTCACCAAGGCTGACACAGAACGTCCGATGAGACAGGTAAGACCTGAGCCATGCCAGCGCCGGGCCCCTGATGCCCACCCAATGCTTCAGGCGAGAGATCAGAATGTCATGATCTACTGTGTCAAATGCTGCAGTTAAACCCAGCAGTACAAGAATAACACAGTGACCAGAGTCAGTGGCTAAAAATATATCGTTAAAAACTCTTAAAAGCGCTGATTCAGTGCTGTGCAATGTTTTAAAACCAGATTGGAAAATTTCAAGCACATTGTGTTCATTTAGAAAGTCCATGAGCTGACAGTAAACAATCTTTTCTAAAACTTTAGAAAGGAAGGACAATTTGGAAATGGGCCTAAAATTGGCCATGACAGCAGGATCCAGACCAGGTTTTTTAAATCAGTGGCTGTACCACTGCATGTTTCAAAAGTACAGGAACCACTCCCGAGGACAGGCTGCTATTGATGATGCTGTGTAGATAAAACCTCCCTAAAAAGTCGAGGGGGGACAGGATCATTGGGAGAGCCTGATGGTCTTGAGTGCTCCACAGTCTCCTGCACAAGAACCAGGGATACAGGCTCAAAGGAGTCAAACACAGCAGTACAGGGAACAGACACTGACGGGTCATAAGCAGGAGGTGAAATAAGTGCTCTGGTGGAAGTGACCTTAGCAGTGAAGAAATGCAAGAAGTTTTCACACACAGAAGGGGAGGGCTCAATTCCCACAGTCTGTGGTGCATTCAGAGCAGAATTTAACACTTTAAACAACACACGAGGTTTGTGGGAATTTGAAGCAATAAGATCAGAGAAATATTTTCTTTTGGCCTCTTTCACAGAGGACTGATATCGACGCCAACAGTCACCCAATATTTGCAGAGACACTTCCAGTTTATCCTTATTCCACTTGCGCTCAGCTCTGCGACACACCTGTCTCGCAGTGCGAGTTGTTTCATTCAACCAGGGCTCTGGTTTAACTTTATGCTGCCTGCTTTTTAATGGAATGGAAAGGAGGCAGATTTTGATGGCCATCGCGATCTGAATTGCGCCGATCTTTGGCGGAAATTCTCAGTTCAAGCAACGTTTGGCGACTATACACCGTCAGGCAGTCAACATGATGTGCAACACATAGTACAAACAGTATAAAAACCCACAAAAGTCGGAACGGCTGACGGAGCGCCTCACACACTGGCCCCCATCTTACTAACTGTTACTAACGAAAGAGATACCATGACTGTTGGAAAGATTGTGCAGCATGAATCTCAATCACGTAACGTCTACTTGTTAGGACAAATTACTAACAAGTAGTGAGCGAGCGAGCGAGCAAGCGGGCGAACAAGCGGCAAAGCGTGCGAGCAAAGCAGGCGAACAAGCGGGCGAGCAAGCGGGCAACCAAGCGGGCGAGCTCAAGCGGGCGACCATGCGGGCGAGCAAGCGGGCGAGCAAGCGGGCGAGCAAGCGGGCGAGCTCAAGCGTGCGAGCAAGCTACAACTAAGCGGGCGAACAAGCGGGCAAGCAAGCAGGCAAGCTAGTATACATCTTGAGGAGGGGGTTCTATTTATAAACTCTGGAGATATCATTTTGTGATGTCATCTATGATAACATCACGGTGATGTCATCTATGATAACATCGCTGTGATGTCATCTATGATAACATCGCTGTGATGTCATCTATGATAACATCACTGTGATGTCACTGATGACATCGCTGTGATGTCATCTATGACATTCCATCTTGTGAATATTGCTTTTGTGATGTCATAACATTTCTGTGCTGTTGTCATCACACAATTGTGGAACTGAAAACATTATTTCACTCCGTTATTGATTTTCCAGAGAATGAATCCGTTATTCATGTTGGTCAGTTTTACTGAAAAAAGTTGCAGTTTCTGTCCATGACTTAGCATGTAGCAGTAGCATCAACAGATCCTTGATCAGGGGTTTGTGTGGGTCGATGACTGGAGAGCAGGTTTTGGGAGGACCAATCTTTTATATAGATCTATCTATATAGAGATAGATAGATAGATAGATAGATAGATAGATAGATAGATAGATAGATAGATAGATAGATAGATAGATTCTGTATATATATCTATATCGTCTGCACCAATGACACCAAGTCAGATTCCTTGTAAGTGCAAACCTACTTGGCAATAAATTCTGGTTCTGATTACGTGTCCACAGGTAGAAAACATCTGTCTGCATCTGGCTCATCTTCCATAAGCACACTTCCTCTGTCAGCACAAGTGTGGCGTCACTCTTTGTAATGACCAAGCGCATAGTGGGTGTGCTGCTATCCCACCAAAATATAACAGGGAATCGTTAAGAGAAAAAGCCTGATGATTTAAAACATCAAAGCAGCTGAAGGAAAGAAAGGGAATCTTTGCAGAGTAAACCTGCCTGAATGTCTGAAGCTGAAGCTACAGCTCTGCAGTCCCGGACTCACAAACCCTGATCAGGGATCTGTTGATGCTACTGCTACATGCTAAGTGAGGCCGATCAGCGACGTCACGTTACGTTGCATCTTGGGTAGTTTGAATATGAGTAGTAACCTCATGATGCATACCCAACATTTTGGAGAATCTAGTATTTTATATAATATTTTGATATACAATCATTGTAAATATTAATCATTTCTTTTTGAGCTACTTGACTCATTTAAATTTCCCCCATTGGGGGATGGATAAAGTATTTTTCTATTCTAGAAGACGCAGACGCAGACAGGCTTCTCGCCCCACCCGTAGGGCCTCTGGTCAAAATCAAATCAAACTTTATTTATAAAGCACTTTTCATACATTAACATGTAGCACAAAGTGCTATACATGTTTAAAAGCAGGTTTGAAAAAAAAGACACCTTATTTCCTTATTTTGAATATCTGTCCAATATCCAATATCAAACCAACTTCACCACGGTCTGTAGCGGCAGGTGCAGCAGCAACATTTCCGGAAAGGTACTGGCTTGATTAAATTCATTCTGGACTCTATATCCGACCACATGAAGACCTCGGGACACTTCGGTTTGGCTTTAGGGACCCTCTACTCACTACCACGTAAGTGTTGTGTTGTTTGGAGCTGTAGAAGAGGTATAAAAATAGCATTTTGTAGCGGTGACATGATATGCCTCTCTCACTTCCAGGCTAACGACTTTTGGCTAAAAACGGTCAAATCGAAATTCTCAAAACACATCCAAATGACATGATTTTGATGTCAACTCAACGTATGTACTCCCAACATCCCGTAAATTGATCTAAAGTGCATTTTACTCCGGATTATCCCTTTAATCAACTGAAGTACAGCCTTCCTCCTTGCACAATAATGTGGCCCAAAGATGAACAGGCTGGAGGAGAAACCCTCACCTAACCCCTGAAACCACCTCTGCAGCTGTCTGAACAGCGCCTCCAGTCTGGGACATTGGACAAAGAGGTGGTAGACTGTCTCTGACTGAGGGCAGAACGGACAGCCATCCCCTGTGCCAGGATCGAGGTCCACCAGATACCTGTTTGTAGCTATGGCCCCATGTACGATCCTCCACTGGATGTCTCCTGTCCGTTTGTCGACAGGAGGTTTGTACAGGGACCGTCAACAGCCTCCCGGGGAAGGTCCCATGCCAAAAAACTCCGTCCACTTTGATGCCTTTAAACCTACCAGGGTGCGCAGGTTCCCAACTTTAATGCTGAGGAGATAGAGAGAAAAGGATCCTTTTAGTCAGAAGTATCTGCCAGTCCTTCAGCAGAAGGATCCTTTCGGTCCTTCAATGGTTTCTTCATGTCCATTTCTGAGTTTGTCCTCTCCTGTAGTCGTGCCTGTAATGTTGGCGATGCCTGAGGGGCTGTCTTGACTGTTTGACTCAATCAGTAAGTGAAACAGTTAGAAAATAACGAGGCTTTCTGTTTCAATGAGAGTGAGCGGAAATCCAAGAAGTTTGTCTTCGGCGAAAGTCGAATCGAAATGAGAAAAAAGTCGGGTGACAGTGGGGTAAATAAGAATTGACATCGAATGGAGTGGAGAATGGAGTGTTGACACGTTGCCATGGCAACCGAAGGAGTGAAATTTTATTCATCGTGTAAGTTATCAGATACTTAGCTAAACTATATGTTTCATGTTTAATTACATGACATTCACTTCCCCTGTCACAGGCTTCTGTGCCGGCCCTTTGTTTTTTCTGTACGTACAGTTCACATCAGCACTCGTGTTTTCATTTGCAGCTGCTTCGTGTCTTTTTTCACAGGTTGTAGCCCTCAGGTCCACCTCATAAAATCCTGTTGGCGTGAATGGAAATTTGTCTTGTTCAACCACTCGTGTCGTTAAAACTTCACAGACACCCACAAATGTTTGTTGAAGCAACGCTAGAGAAGTTTTTGAACCAGAAAAGTGTGTACTTCTCACTGGTTCTGAAGTGCTTTTAGGGGTTCAATCGATGCCCAAAGAGAGCCTCTTAAAGGGGAACTGCGGTATTTTCAACATTAAGCCTCTTTTCTTTGTCGTCTGCAATGTTTTAGAACCCCCCTCACCGCTTTTTTGATGTTTACTGCTGTCTCCGGTATTTGCCTAATTTTGATTCATCTCAACCTGCTTCAGAATGGCAAGTCATGCGCATGTCCAAAAAGGTCCGTAAAAGCACCATAAACGTCCGTTTTCAAAATAATCAACTCATCGGAGTGGTTACTGGTGTGCACTGGTAATCCATATCAAATTTCGTTGCGAAAAGTAGCTTCTGTCGTGTTTTATTTGGCAGCTCGTTCATGCTCGCATTATTTTCTTAGCGGTGGCGGAGTAATATCAACGAACATCCAGTACAAAATGTCAAATAAAACACTCAGAAAACTCAGAATTTAACACTTTAAACAACACACGAGGTTTGTGGGAATTTGAAGCAATAAGATCAGAGAAATATTTTCTTTTGGCCTCTTTCACAGAGGACTGATATCGACGCCAACAGTCACCCAATATTTGCAGAGACACTTCCAGTTTATCCTTATTCCACTTGCGCTCAGCTCTGCGACACACCTGTCTCGCAGTGCGAGTTGTTTCATTCAACCAGGGCTCTGGTTTAACTTTATGCTGCCTGCTTTTTAATGGAATGGAAAGGAGGCAGATTTTGATGGCCATCGCGATCTGAATTGCGCCGATCTTTGGCGGAAATTCTCAGTTCAAGCAACGTTTGGCGACTATACACCGTCAGGCAGTCAACATGATGTGCAACACATAGTACAAACAGTATAAAAACACACAAAAGTGGGAACGGCTGACGGAGCGCCTCACACACTGGCGCCATCTTACTAACTGTTACTAACAAAAGAGATACCATGACTGTTGGAAAGATTGTGCAGCATGAATCTCGATCACGTAAGGTCTACTTGTTAGGACAAATTACTAACAAGTAGTGAGCGAGCGAGCGAGCAAGCGGGCGAACAAGCGGCAAAGCGTGCAAGCAAAGCAGGCGAACAAGCGGGCAAGCAAGCGGGCAAGCAAGCGGGCGAGCTCAAGCGGGCGACCATGCGGGCGAGCAAGCGGGCGAGCAAGCGGGCGAGCAAGCGGGCGAGCTCAAGCGTGCGAGCAAGCTACAACTAAGCGGGCGAACAAGCGGGCAAGCAAGCAGGCAAGCTAGTATACATCTTGAGGAGGGGGTTCTATTTATAAACTCTGGAGATATCATTTTGTGATGTCATCTATGATAACATCGCTGTGATGTCATCTATGATAACATCACGGTGATGTCACTGATGACATCGCTGTGATGTCATCTATGACATTCCATCTTGTGAATATTACTTTTGTGATGTCATAACATTTCTGTGCTGTTGTCATCACACAATTGTGGAACTGAAAACATTATTTCACTCCGTTATTGATTTTCCAGAGAATGAATCCGTTATCCATCATGTTGGTCAGTTTTACTGAAAAAAGTTGCAGTTTCTGTCCATGACTTAGCATGTAGCAGTAGCATCAACAGATCCTTGATCAGGGGTTTGTGTGGGTCGATGACTGGAGAGCAGGTTTTGGGAGGACCAACCTTTTATATAGATCTATCTATATAGAGATAGATAGATAGATAGATAGATAGATAGATAGATAGATAGATTCTGTATATATATCTATATCGTCTGCACCAACGACACCAAGTCAGATTCCTTGTAAGTGCAAACCTACTTGGCAATAAATTCTGGTTCTGATTACGTGTCCACAGGTAGAAAACATCTGTCTGCATCTGGCTCATCTTCCATAAGCACACTTCCTCTGTCAGCACAAGTGTGGCTTCACTCTTTGTAATGACCAAGCGCATAGTGGGTGTGCTGCTATCCCACCAAAATATAACAGGGAATCGTTAAGAGAAAAAGCCTGATGATTTAAAACATCAAAGCAGCTGAAGGAAAGAAAGGGAATCTTTGCAGAGTAAACCTGCCTGAATGTCTGAAGCTGAAGCTACAGCTCTGCAGTCCCGGACTCACAAACCCTGATCAGGGATCTGTTGATGCTACTGCTACATGCTAAGTGAGGCCGATCAGCGACGTCACGTTACGTTGCATCTTGGGTAGTTTGAATATGAGTAGTAACCTCATGATGCATACCCAACATTTTGGAGAATCTAGTATTTTATATAATATTTTGATATACAATCATTGTAAATATTAATCATTTCTTTTTGAGCTACTTGACTCATTTAAATTTCCCCCATTGGGGGATGGATAAAGTATTTTTCTATTCTAGAAGACGCAGACGCAGACAGGCTTCTCGCCCCACCCGTAGGGCCTCTGGTCAAAATCAAATCAAACTTTATTTATAAAGCACTTTTCATACATTAACATGTAGCACAAAGTGCTATACATGTTTAAAAGCAGGTTTGAAAAAAAAGACACCTTATTTCCTTATTTTGAATATCTGTCGAATATCCAATATCAAACCAACTTCACCACGGTCTTCAGCAGCAGCTGCAGCAGCTACATTTCCGGAAAGGTACTGGCTTGATTAAATTCATTCTGGACTCTATATCCGACCACATGAAGACCTCGGGACACTTCGGTTTGGCTTTAGGGACCCTCTACTCACTACCAAGTAAGTGTTATGTTGTTTGGAGCTGTAGAAGAGGTATAAAAATAGCGTTTTGTAGCGGTGACATGATATGCCCCTCTCACTTCCAGGCTAACGACTTTCTCAAATCGAAATTCTCAGAACACATCCGAATGACATGATTTTGATGTCAACTCAACGTATGTACTCCCAACATCCCGTAAATTGATCTAAAGTGCATTTTACTCCGGATTATCCCTTTAATCAACTGAAGTACAGCCTTCCTCCTTGCACAATAATGTGGCCCAAAGATGAACAGGCTGGAGGAGAAACCCTCACCTAACCCCTGAAACCACCTCTGCAGCTGTCTGAGCAGCGCCTCCAGTCTGGGACATTGGACAAAGAGGTGGTAGACTGTCTCTGACCGAGAGCAGAACGGACAGCCATCCCCTGTGCCAGGATCGAGGTGCACCAGATACCTGTTTGTAGCTATGGCCCCATGTACGATCCTCCACTGGATGTCTCCTGTCCGTTTGTCGACAGGAGGTTTGCACAGGGACCGCCAACAGCCTCCTGGGGAAGGTCCCATGCCAAAAAACTCCGTCCACTTTGATGCCTTTAAACCTACCAGGGTGCGCAGGTTCCCAACTTTAATGCTGAGGAGATAGAGAGAAAAGGATCCTTTTAGTCAGAAGTATCTGCCAGTCCTTCAGCAGAAGGATCCTTTCGGTCCTTCAATGGTTTCTTCATGTCCATTTCTGAGTTTGTCCTCTCCTGTAGTCGTGCCTGTAATGTTGGCGATGCCTGAGGGGCTGTCTTGACTGTTTGACTCAATCAGTAAGTGAAACAGTTAGAAAATAACGAGGCTTTCTGTTTCAATGAGAGTGAGCGGAAATCCAAGAAGTTTGTCTTCGGCGAAAGTCGAATCGAAATGAGAAAAAAGTCGGGTGACAGTGGGGTAAATAACAATTGACATCGAATGGAGTGGAGAATGGAGTGTTGACACGTTGCCATGGCAACCGAAGGAGTGAAATTTTATTCATCGTGTAAGTTATCAGATACTTAGCTAAACTATATGTTTTATGTTTAATTACATGACATTCACTTCCCCTGTCACAGGCTTCTGTGCCGGCCCTTTGTGTTTTCTGTACGTACAGTTCACATCAGCACTCGTGTTTTCATTTGCAGCTGCTTCGTGTCTTTTCACAGGTTGTAGCCCTCAGGTCCACCTCAAAAAATCCTGTTGGCGTGAATGGAAATTTGTCTTGTTCAACCACTCGTGTCGTTAAAACTTCACAGACACCCACAAATGTTTGTTGAAGCAACGCTAGAGAAGTTTGTGAACCAGAAAAGTGTGTACTTCTGACTGGTTCTGAAGTGCTTTTAGGGGTTCAATCGATGCCCAAAGAGAGTCTCTTAAAGGGGAACTGCGGTATTTTCAACATTAAGCCTCTTTTCTGAGTCGTCTGCAATGTTTTAGAACCCCCCTCACTGCTTTTTTGATGTTTACTGCTGTCTCCGGTATTTGCCTAATTTTGATTCATCTCAACCTGCTTCAGAATGGCAAGTCATGCGCATGTCCAAAAAGGTCCGTAAAAGCACAATAAACGTCCGTTTTCAAAATAATCAACTCACCGGAGTGGTTACTGGTGTGCACTGGTAATCCAAATCAAATTTCGTTGCGAAAAGTTGCTTCTGTTGTGTTTCATTTGGCAGCTCGTTCACGCTCGCACTATTTTCTTAGCGGTGGCGGAGTAATATCAACGAACATCCAGTACAAAATGTCAAATAAAACACTCAGAAAACTCAGAATTTAACACTTCAAACAACACACGAGGTTTGTGGGAATTTGAAGCAATAAGATCAGAGAAATATTTTCTTTTGGCCTCTTTCACAGAGGACTGATATCGACGCCAACAGTCACCCAATATTTGCAGAGACACTTCCAGTTTATCCTTATTCCACTTGCGCTCAGCTCTGCGACACACCTGTATCGCAGTGCGAGTTGTTTCATTCAACCAGGGCTCTGGTTTAACTTTATGCTGCCTGCTTTTTAATGGAATGGAAAGGAGGCAGATTTTGATGGCCATCGCGATCTGAATTGCGCCGATCTTTGGCGGAAATTCTCAGTTCAAGCAACGTTTGGCGACTATACACCGTCAGGCAGTCAACATGATGTGCAACACATAGTACAAACAGTATAAAAACACACAAAAGTGGGAACGGCTGACGGAGCGCCTCACACACTGGCGCCATCTTACTAACTGTTACTAACAAAAGAGATACCATGACTGTTGGAAAGATTGTGCAGCATGAATCTCGATCACGTAAGGTCTACTTGTTAGGACAAATTACTAACAAGTAGTGAGCGAGCGAGCGAGCAAGCGGGCGAACAAGCGGCAAAGCGTGCAAGCAAAGCAGGCGAACAAGCGGGCAAGCAAGCGGGCAACCAAGCGGGCGAGCTCAAGCGGGCGACCATGCGGGCGAGCAAGCGGGCGAGCAAGCGGGCGAGCAAGCGGGCGAGCTCAAGCGTGCGAGCAAGCTACAACTAAGCGGGCGAACAAGCGGGCAAGCAAGCAGGCAAGCTAGTATACATCTTGAGGAGGGGGTTCTATTTATAAACTCTGGAGATATCATTTTGTGATGTCATCTATGATAACATCGCTGTGATGTCATCTATGATAACATCACGGTGATGTCACTGATGACATCGCTGTGATGTCATCTATGACATTCCATCTTGTGAATATTGCTTTTGTGATGTCATAACATTTCTGTGCTGTTGTCATCACACAATTGTGGAACTGAAAACATTATTTCACTCCGTTATTGATTTTCCAGAGAATGAATCCGTTATTCATGTTGGTCAGTTTTACTGAAAAATGTCGCAGTTTCTGTCCATGACTTAGCATGTAGCAGTAGCATCAACAGATCCTTGATCAGGGGTTTGTGTGGGTCGATGACTGGAGAGCAGGTTTTGGGAGGTCCAACCTTTTATATAGATCTATATATATATATATATATATAGATAGATAGATAGATAGATAGATAGATAGATTCTGTATATATATCTATATCGTCTGCACCAATGACACCAAGTCAGATTCCTTGTAAGTGCAAACCTACTTGGCAATAAATTCTGGTTCTGATTACGTGTCCACAGGTAGAAAACATCTGTCTGCATCTGGCTCATCTTCCATAAGCACACTTCCTCTGTCAGCACAAGTGTGGCGTCACTCTTTGTGATGACCAAGCACATAGTGGGTGTGCTGCTATCCCACCAAAATATAACAGGGAATCGTTAAGAGAAAAAGCCTGATGATTTAAAACATCAAAGCAGCTGAAGGAAAGAAAGGGAATCTTTGCAGAGTAAACCTGCCTGAATGTCTGAAGCTGAAGCTGCAGCTCTGCAGTCCCGGACTCACAAACCCTGATCAGGGATCTGTTGATGCTACTGCTACATGCTAAGTGAGGCCGATCAGCGACGTCACGTTACGTTGCATCTTGGGTAGTTTGAATATGAGTAGTAACCTCATGATGCATACCCAACATTTCGGAGAATCTAGTATTATATATAATATTTTGATATACAATCACTGTAAATATTAATCATTTCTTTTTGAGCTACTTGACTCATTTAAATTTCCCCCATTGGGGGATGGATAAAGTATTTTTCTATTCTAGAAGACGCAGACGCAGACAGGCTTCTCGCCCCACCCGTAGGGCCTCTAGTCAAAATCAAATCAAACTTTCTTTATAAAGCACTTTTGATACATTAACATGTAGCACAAAGTGCTATACATGTTTAAAAGCAGGTTTGAAAAAAAAGACACCTTATTTCCTTATTTTGAATATCTGTCGAATATCCAATATCAAACCAACTTCACCACGGTCTGTAGCGGCAGGTGCAGCAGCAACATTTCCGGAAAGGTACTGGCTTGATTAAATTCATTCTGGACTCTATATCCGACCACATGAAGACCTCGGGACACTTCGGTTTGGCTTTAGGGACCCTCTACTCACTACCACGTAAGTGTTATGTTGTTTGGAGCTGTAGAAGAGGTATAAAAATAGCGTTTTGTAGCGGTGACATGATATGCCTCTCTCACTTCCAGGCTAACGACTTTTGGCTAAAAACGGTCAAATCGAAATTCTCAGAACACATCCGAATGACATGATTTTGATGTCAACTCAACGTATGTACTCCCAACATCCCGTAAATTGATCTAAAGTGCATTTTACTCCGGATTATCCCTTTAATCAACTGAAGTACAGCCTTCCTCCTTGCACAATAATGTGGCCCAAAGATGAACAGGCTGGAGGAGAAACCCTCACCTAACCCCTGAAACCACCTCTGCAGCTGTCTGAGCAGCGCCTCCAGTCTGGGACATTGGACAAAGAGGTGGTAGACTGTCTCTGACCGAGAGCAGAACGGACAGCCATCCCCTGTGCCAGGATCGAGGTGCACCAGATACCTGTTTGTAGCTAAGGCCCCATGTACGATCCTCCACTGGATGTCTCCTGTCCGTTTGTCGACAGGAGGTTTGTACAGGGACCGCCAACAGCCTCCTGGGGAAGGTCCCATGCCAAAAAACTCCGTCCACTTTGATGCCTTTAAACCTACCAGGGTGCGCAGGTTCCCAACTTTAATGCTGAGGAGATAGAGAGAAAAGGATCCTTTTGGTCAGAAGTATCTGCCAGTCCTTCAGCAGAAGGATCCTTTCGGTCCTTCAATGGTTTCTTCATGTCCATTTCTGAGTTTGTCCTCTCCTGTAGTCGTGCCTGTAATGTTGGCGATGCCTGAGGGGCTGTCTTGACTGTTTGACTCAATCAGTAAGTGAAACAGTTAGAAAATAACGAGGCTTTCTGTTTCAATGAGAGTGAGCGGAAATCCAAGAAGTTTGTCTTCGGCGAAAGTCGAATCGAAATGAGAAAAAAGTCGGGTGACAGTGGGGTAAATAACAATTGACATCGAATGGAGTGGAGAATGGAGTGTTGACACGTTGCCATGGCAACCGAAGGAGTGAAATTTTATTCATCGTGTAAGTTATCAGATACTTAGCTAAACTATATGTTTCATGTTTAATTACATGACATTCACTTCCCCTGTCACTGGCTTCTGTGCCGGCCCTTTGTGTTTTCTGTACGTACAGTTCACATCAGCACTCGTGTTTTCATTTGCAGCTGCTTCGTGTCTTTTCACAGGTTGTAGCCCTCAGGTCCACCTCATGAAATCCTGTTGGCGTGAATGGAAATTTGTCTTGTTCAACCACTCGTTTCATTAAAACTTCACAGACACCCAAAAATGTTTGTTGAAGTAACGCTAGAGAAGTTTGTGAACCAGAAAAGTGTGTACTTCTCACTGGTTCTGAAGTGCTTTTAGGGGTTCCATCGATGCCCAAAGAGAGTCTCTTAAAGGGGAACTGCGGTATTTTCAACATTAAGCCTCTTTTCTGAGTCGTCTGCAATGTTTTAGAACCCCCCTCACCGCTTTTTTGATGTTTACTGCTGTCTCCGGTATTTGCCTAATTTTGATTCATCTAAACCTGCTTCAGAATGGCAAGTCATGCGCATGTCCAAAAAGGTCCGTAAAAGCACAATAAACGTCCGTTTTCAAAATAATCAACTCACCGGAGTGGTTACTGGTGTGCACTGGTAATCCATATCAAATTTCGTTGCGAAAAGTTGCTTCTGTCGTGTTTTATTTGGCAGCTCGTTCATGCTCGCATTATTTTCTTAGCGGTGGCGGAGTAATATCAACGAACATCCAGTACAAAATGTCAAATAAAACACTCAGAAAACTCAGAATTTAAAACTTTAAAAAACACACGAGGTTTGTGGGAATTTGAAGCAATAAGATCAGAGAAATATTTTCTTTTGGTCTCTTTCACAGAGGACTGATATCGACGCCAACAGTCACCCAATATTTGCAGAGACACTTCCAGTTTATCCTTATTCCACTTGCGCTCAGCTCTGCGACACACCTGTCTCGCAGTGCGAGTTGTTTCATTCAACCAGGGCTCTGGTTTAACTTTATGCTGCCTGCTTTTTAATGGAATGGAAAGGAGGCAGATTTTGATGGCCATCGCGATCTGAATTGCGCCGATATTTGGCGGAAATTCTCAGTTCAAGCAACGTTTGGCGACTATACACCGTCAGGCAGTCAACATGATGTGCAACACATAGTACAAACAGTATAAAAACACACAAAAGTCGGAACGGCTGACGGAGCGCCTCACACACTGGCGCCATCTTACTAACTGTTACTAACAAAAGAGATACCATGACTGTTGGAAAGATTGTGCAGCATGAATCTCGATCACGTAACGTCTACTTGTTAGGACAAATTACTAACAAGTAGTGAGCGAGCGAGCGAGCAAGCGGGCGAACAAGCGGCAAAGCGTGCAAGCAAAGCAGGCGAACAAGCGGGCGAGCAAGCGGGCAACCAAGCGGGCGAGCTCAAGCGGGCGACCATGCGGGCGAGCAAGCGGGCGAGCAAGCGGGCGAGCAAGCGGGCGAGCTCAAGCGTGCGAGCAAGCTACAACTAAGCGGGCGAACAAGCGGGCAAGCAAGCAGGCAAGCTAGTATACATCTTGAGGAGGGGGTTCTATTTATAAACTCTGGAGATATCATTTTGTGATGTCATCTATGATAACATCGCTGTGATGTCATCTATGATAACATCGCTGTGATGTCATCTATGATAACATCGCTGTGATGTCATCTATGACATTCCATCTTGTGAATATTGCTTTTGTGATGTCATAACATTTCTGTGCTGTTGTCATCACACAATTGTGGAACTGAAAACATTATTTCACTCCGTTATTGATTTTCCAGAGAATGAATCCGTTATTCATGTTGGTCAGTTTTACTGAAAAATGTCGCAGTTTCTGTCCATGACTTAGCATGTAGCAGTAGCATCAACAGATCCTTGATCAGGGGTTTGTATGGGTCGATGACTGGAGAGCAGGTTTTGGGAGGACCAACCTTTTATATAGATCTATATATATATATATATATATATATATATATATATATATATATATATATATATATAGATAGATAGATAGATAGATAGATAGATAGATAGATAGATTCTGTATATATATCTATATCGTCTGCACCAACGACACCAAGTCAGATTCCTTGTAAGTGCAAACCTACTTGGCAATAAATTCTGGTTCTGATTACGTGTCCACAGGTAGAAAACATCTGTCTGCATCTGGCTCATCTTCCATAAGCACACTTCCTCTGTCAGCACAAGTGTGGCGTCACTCTTTGTGATGACCAAGCACATAGTGGGTGTGCTGCTATCCCACCAAAATATAACAGGGAATCGTTAAGAGAAAAAGCCTGATGATTTAAAACATCAAAGCAGCTGAAGGAAAGAAAGGGAATCTTTGCAGAGTAAACCTGCCTGAATGTCTGAAGCTGAAGCTACAGCTCTGCAGTCCCGGACTCACAAACCCCTGATCAGGGATCTGTTGATGCTACTGCTACATGCTAAGTGAGGCCGATCAGCGACGTCACGTTACGTTGCATCTTGGGTAGTTTGAATATGAGTAGTAACCTCATGATGCAACATTTCGGAGAATCTAGTATTATATATAATATTTTGATACACAATCATTGTAAATATTAATCATTTCTTTTTGAGCTACTTGACTCATTTAAATTTCGCCCATTGGGGGATGGATAAATTATTTTTCTATTCTAGAAGACGCAGACGCAGACAGGCTTCTCGCCCCACCCGTAGGGCCTCTGGTCAAAATCAAATCAAACCTTATTTATAAAGCACTTTTCATACATTAACATGTAGCACAAAGTGCTATACATGTTTAAAAGCAGGTTTGAAAAAAAAGACACCTTATTTCCTTATTTTGAATATCTGTCGAATATCCAATATCAAACCAACTTCACCACGGTCTTCAGCAGCAGCTGCAGCAGCGACATTTCCGGAAAGGTACTGGCTTGATTAAATTAATTCTGGACTCTATATCCGACCACATGAAGACCTCAGGACACTTCGGTTTGGCTTTAGGGACCCTCTACTCACTACCACGTAAGTGTTATGTTGTTTGGAGCTGTAGAAGAGGTATAAAAATAGCATTTTGTAGCGGTGACATGACATGCCTCTCTCACTTCCAGGCTAACGACTTTTGGCTAAAAACGGTCGAATCGAAATTCTCAAAACACATCCGAATGACATGATTTTGATGTCAACTCAACATATGTACTCCCAACATCCCGTAAATTGATCTAAAGTGCATTTTACTCCGGATTATCCCTTTAATCAACTGAAGTACAGCCTTCCTCCTTGCACAATAATGTGGCCCAAAGATGAACAGGCTGGAGGAGAAACCCTCACCTAACCCCTGAAACCACCTCTGCAGCTGTCTGAGCAGCGCCTCCAGTCTGGGACATTGGACAAAGAGGTGGTAGACTGTCTCTGACCGAGGGCAGAACGGACAGCCATCCCCTGTGCCAGGATCGAGGTGCACCAGATACCTGTTTGTAGCTATGGCCCCATGTACGATCCACCACTGGATGTGTCCTGTCCGTTTGTCGACAGGAGGTTTGTACAGGGACCGCCAACAGCCTCCTGGGGAAGATCCCATGCCAAAAAACTCCGTCCACTTTGATGCCTTTAAACCTACCAGGGTGCGCAGGTTCCCAACTTTAATGCTGAGGAGATAGAGAGAAAAGGATCCTTTTGGTCAGAAGTATCTGCCAGTCCTTCAGCAGAAGGATCCTTTCGGTCCTTCAATGGTTTCTTCATGTCCATTTCTGAGTTTGTCTTCTCCTGTAGTCGTGCCTGTGATGTTGGCGATGCCTGAGGGGCTGTCTTGACTGTTTGACTCAATCAGTAAGTGAAACAGTTAGAAAATAACGAGGCTTTCTGTTTCAATGAGAGTGAGCGGAAATCCAAGAAGTTTGTCTTCGGCGAAAGTCGAATCGAAATGAGAAAAAGGTCGGGTGACAGTGGGGTAAATAAGAATTGACATCGAATGGAGTGGAGAATGGAGTGTTGACACGTTGCCATGGCAACCGAAGGAGTGAAATTTTATTCATCGTGTAAGTTATCAGATACTTAGCTAAACTATATGTTTTATGTTTAATTACATGACATTCACTTCCCCTGTCACAGGCTTCTGTGCCGGCCCTTTGTGTTTTCTGTACGTACAGTTCACATCAGCACTCGTGTTTTCATTTGCAGCTGCTTCGTGTCTTTTTTCACAGGTTGTAGCCCTCAGGTCCACCTCATAAAATCCTGTTGGCGTGAATGGAAATTTGTCTTGTTCAACCACTCGTGTCGTTAAAACTTCACAGACACCCACAAATGTTTGTTGAAGCAACGCTAGAGAAGTTTTTGAACCAGAAAAGTGTGTACTTCTCACTGGTTCTGAAGTGCTTTTAGGGGTTCAATCGATGCCCAAAGAGAGTCTCTTAAAGGGGAACTGCGGTATTTTCAACATTAAGCCTCTTTTCTGAGTCGTCTGCAATGTTTTAGAACCCCCCTCACCGCTTTTTTGATGTTTACTGCTGTCTCCGGTATTTGCCTAATTTTGATTCATCTCAACCTGCTTCAGAATGGCAAGTCATGCGCATGTCCAAAAAGGTCCGTAAAAGCACCATAAACGTCCGTTTTCAAAATAATCAACTCATCGGAGTGGTTACTGGTGTGCACTGGTAATCCATATCAAATTTCCTTGCGAAAAGTAGCTTCTGTCGTGTTTTATTTGGCAGCTCGTTCATGCTCGCATTATTTTCTTAGCGGTGGCGGAGTAATATCAACGAACATCCAGTACAAAATGTCAAATAAAACACTCAGAAAACTCAGAATTTAACACTTTAAACAACACACGAGGTTTGTGGGAATTTGAAGCAATAAGATCAGAGAAATATTTTCTTGTGGCCTCTTTCACAGAGGACTGATATCGACGCCAACAGTCACCCAATATTTGCAGAGACACTTCCAGTTTATCCTTATTCCACTTGCGCTCAGCTCTGCGACACACCTGTCTCGCAGTGCGAGTTGTTTCATTCAACCAGGGCTCTGGTTTAACTTTATGCTGCCTGCTTTTTAATGGAATGGAAAGGAGGCAGATTTTGATGGCCATCGCGATCTGAATTGCGCCGATCTTTGGCGGAAATTCTCAGTTCAAGCAACGTTTGGCGACTATACACCGTCAGGCAGTCAACATGATGTGCAACACATAGTACAAACAGTATAAAAACACACAAAAGTGGGAACGGCTGACGGAGCGCCTCACACACTGGCGCCATCTTACTAACTGTTACTAACAAAAGAGATACCATGACTGTTGGAAAGATTGTGCAGCATGAATCTCGATCACGTAACGTCTACTTGTTAGGACAAATTACTAACAAGTAGTGAGCGAGCGAGCGAGCAAGCGGGCGAACAAGCGGCAAAGCGTGCGAGCAAAGCAGGCGAACAAGCGGGCGAGCAAGCGGGCGAGCAAGCGGGCGAGCTCAAGCGGGCGACCATGCGGGCGAGCAAGCGGGCGAGCAAGCGGGCGAGCAAGCGGGCGAGCTCAAGCGTGCGAGCAAGCTACAACTAAGCGGGCGAACAAGCGGGCAAGCAAGCAGGCAAGCTAGTATACATCTTGAGGAGGGGGTTCTATTTATAAACTCTGGAGATATCATTTTGTGATGTCATCTATGATAACATCGCTGTGATGTCATCTATGATAACATCACGGTGATGTCACTGATGACATCGCTGTGATGTCATCTATGACATTCCATCTTGTGAATATTGCTTTTGTGATGTCATAACATTTCTGTGCTGTTGTCATCACACAATTGTGGAACTGAAAACATTATTTCACTCCGTTATTGATTTTCCAAAGAATGAATCCGTTATTCATGTTGGTCAGTTTTACTGAAAAAAGTTGCAGTTTCTGTCCATGACTTAGCATGTAGCAGTAGCATCAACAGATCCTTGATCAGGGGTTTGTGTGGGTCGATGACTGGAGAGCAGGTTTTGGGAGGACCAACCTTTTATATAGATCTATCTATATAGAGATAGATAGATAGATAGATAGATAGATAGATAGATAGATAGATAGATAGATAGATAGATAGATTCTGTATATATATCTATATCGTCTGCACCAACGACACCAAGTCAGATTCCTTGTAAGTGCAAACCTACTTGGCAATAAATTCTGGTTCTGATTACGTGTCCACAGGTAGAAAACATCTGTCTGCATCTGGCTCATCTTCCATAAGCACACTTCCTCTGTCAGCACAAGTGTGGCTTCACTCTTTGTAATGACCAAGCGCATAGTGGGTGTGCTGCTATCCCACCAAAATATAACAGGGAATCGTTAAGAGAAAAAGCCTGATGATTTAAAACATCAAAGCAGCTGAAGGAAAGAAAGGGAATCTTTGCAGAGTAAACCTGCCTGAATGTCTGAAGCTGAAGCTACAGCTCTGCAGTCCCGGACTCACAAACCCCTGATCAGGGATCTGTTGATGCTACTGCTACATGCTAAGTGAGGCTGATCAGCGACGTCACGTTACGTTGCATCTTGGGTAGTTTGAATATGAGTAGTAACCTCATGATGCATACCCAACATTTTGGAGAATCTAGTATTTTATATAATATTTTGATATACAATCATTGTAAATATTAATCATTTCTTTTTGAGCTACTTGACTCATTTAAATTTTCCCCATTGGGGGATGGATAAAGTATTTTTCTATTCTAGAAGACGCAGACGCAGACAGGCTTCTCGCCCCACCCGTAGGGCCTCTGGTCAAAATCAAATCAAACTTTATTTATAAAGCACTTTTCATACATTAACATGTAGCACAAAGTGCTATACATGTTTAAAAGCAGGTTTGAAAAAAAAGACACCTTATTTCCTTATTTTGAATATCTGTCCAATATCCAATATCAAACCAACTTCACCACGGTCTGTAGCGGCAGGTGCAGCAGCAACATTTCCGGAAAGGTAC
Organism: Odontesthes bonariensis; assembly: GCF_027942865.1. Classification (NCBI taxonomy): domain Eukaryota; kingdom Metazoa; phylum Chordata; class Actinopteri; order Atheriniformes; family Atherinopsidae; genus Odontesthes; species Odontesthes bonariensis. The sequence goes on from NC_134508.1 coordinate 5,090,720, forward strand.
TGGCTTGATTAAATTCATTCTGGACTCTATATCCGACCACATGAAGACCTCAGGACACTTTGGTTTGGCTTTAGGGACCCTCTACTCACTACCACGTAAGTGTTATGTTGTTTGGAGCTGTAGAAGAGGTATAAAAATAGCGTTTTGTAGCGGTGACATGATATGCCTCTCTCACTTCCAGGCTAACGACTTTTGGCTAAAAACGGTCAAATCGAAATTCTCAAAACACATCCAAATGACATGATTTTGATGTCAACTCAACGTATGTACTCCCAACATCCCGTAAATTGATCTAAAGTGCATTTTACTCCGGATGATCCCTTTAATCAACTGAAGTACAGCCTTCCTCCTTGCACAATAATGTGGCCCAAAGATGAACAGGCTGGAGGAGAAACCCTCACCGAACCCCTGAAACCACCTCTGCAGCTGTCTGAACAGCGCCTCCAGTCTGGGACATTGGACAAAGAGGTGGTAGACTGTCTCTGACCGAGGGCAGAACGGACAGCCATCCCCTGTGCCAGGATCGAGGTGCACCAGATACCTGTTTGTAGCTATGGCCCCATGTACGATCCTCCACTGGATGTCTCCTGTCCGTTTGTCGACAGGAGGTTTGCACAGGGACCGCCAACAGCCTCCTGGGGAAGGTCCCATGCCAAAAAACTCCGTCCACTTTGATGCCTTTAAACCTACCAGGGTGCGCAGGTTCCCAACTTTAATGCTGAGGAGATAGAGAGAAAAGGATCCTTTTAGTCAGAAGTATCTGCCAGTCCTTCAGCAGAAGGATCCTTTCGGTCCTTCAATGGTTTCTTCATGTCCATTTCTGAGTTTGTCCTCTCCTGTAGTCGTGCCTGTAATGTTGGCGATGCCTGAGGGGCTGTCTTGACTGTTTGACTCAATCAGTAAGTGAAACAGTTAGAAAATAACGAGGCTTTCTGTTTCAATGAGAGTGAGCGGAAATCCAAGAAGTTTGTCTTCGGCAAAAGTCGAATCGAAATGAGAAAAAAGTCGGGTGACAGTGGGGTAAATAAGAATTGACATCGAATGGAGTGGAGAATGGAGTGTTGACACGTTGCCATGGCAACCGAAGGAGTGAAATTTTATTCATCGTGTAAGTTATCAGATACTTAGCTAAACTATATGTTTTATGTTTAATTACATGACATTCACTTCCCCTGTCACAGGCTTCTGTGCCGGCCCTTTGTGTTTTCTGTACGTACAGTTCACATCAGCACTCGTGTTTTCATTTGCAGCTGCTTCGTGTCTTTTCACAGGTTGTAGCCCTCAGGTCCACCTCATAAAATCCTGTTGGCGTGAATGGAAATTTGTCTTGTTCAACCACTCGTGTCGTTAAAACTTCACAGACACCCACAAATGTTTGTTGAAGCAACGCTAGAGAAGTTTGTGAACCAGAAAAGTGTGTACTTCTGACTGGTTCTGAAGTGCTTTTAGGGGTTCAATCGATGCCCAAAGAGAGTCTCTTAAAGGGGAACTGCGGTATTTTCAACATTAAGCCTCTTTTCTGAGTCGTCTGCAATGTTTTAGAACCCCCCTCACCGCTTTTTTGATGTTTACTGCTGTCTCCGGTATTTGCCTAATTTTGATTCATCTCAACCTGCTTCAGAATGGCAAGTCATGCGCATGTCCAAAAAGGTCCGTAAAAGCACAATAAACGTCCGTTTTCAAAATAATCAACTCACCGGAGTGGTTACTGGTGTGCACTGGTAATCCATATCAAATTTCGTTGCGAAAAGTTGCTTCTGTTGTGTTTCATTTGGCAGCTCGTTCACGCTCGCACTATTTTCTTAGCGGTGGCGGAGTAATATCAACGAACATCCAGTACAAAATGTCAAATAAAACACTCAGAAAACTCAGAATTTAACACTTTAAACAACACACGAGGTTTGTGGGAATTTGAAGCAATAAGATCAGAGAAATATTTTCTTTTGGCCTCTTTCACAGAGGACTGATATCGACGCCAACAGTCACCCAATATTTGCAGAGACACTTCCAGTTTATCCTTATTCCACTTGCGCTCAGCTCTGCGACACACCTGTATCGCAGTGCGAGTTGTTTCATTCAACCAGGGCTCTGGTTTAACTTTATGCTGCCTGCTTTTTAATGGAATGGAAAGGAGGCAGATTTTGATGGCCATCGCGATCTGAATTGCGCCGATCTTTGGCGGAAATTCTCAGTTCAAGCAACGTTTGGCGACTATACACCGTCAGGCAGTCAACATGATGTGCAACACATAGTACAAACAGTATAAAAACACACAAAAGTGGGAACGGCTGACGGAGCGCCTCACACACTGGCGCCATCTTACTAACTGTTACTAACAAAAGAGATACCATGACTGTTGGAAAGATTGTGCAGCATGAATCTCGATCACGTAAGGTCTACTTGTTAGGACAAATTACTAACAAGTAGTGAGCGAGCGAGCGAGCAAGCGGGCGAACAAGCGGCAAAGCGTGCGAGCAAAGCAGGCGAACAAGCGGGCGAGCAAGCGGGCAACCAAGCGGGCGAGCTCAAGCGGGCGACCATGCGGGCGAGCAAGCGGGCGAGCAAGCGGGCGAGCAAGCGGGCGAGCTCAAGCGTGCGAGCAAGCTACAACTAAGCGGGCGAACAAGCGGGCAAGCAAGCAGGCAAGCTAGTATACATCTTGAGGAGGGGGTTCTATTTATAAACTCTGGAGATATCATTTTGTGATGTCATCTATGATAACATCGCTGTGATGTCATCTATGATAACATCGCTGTGATGTCATCTATGATAACATCACGGTGATGTCACTGATGACATCGCTGTGATGTCATCTATGACATTCCATCTTGTGAATATTGCTTTTGTGATGTCATAACATTTCTGTGCTGTTGTCATCACACAATTGTGGAACTGAAAACATTATTTCACTCCGTTATTGATTTTCCAGAGAATGAATCCGTTATTCATGTTGGTCAGTTTTACTGAAAAAAGTTGCAGTTTCTGTCCATGACTTAGCATGTAGCAGTAGCATCAACAGATCCTTGATCAGGGGTTTGTGTGGGTCGATGACTGGAGAGCAGGTTTTGGGAGGACCAACCTTTTATATAGATCTATCTATATAGAGATAGATAGATAGATAGATAGATAGATAGATAGATTCTGTATATATATCTATATCGTCTGCACCAACGACACCAAGTCAGATTCCTTGTAAGTGCAAACCTACTTGGCAATAAATTCTGGTTCTGATTACGTGTCCACAGGTAGAAAACATCTGTCTGCATCTGGCTCATCTTCCATAAGCACACTTCCTCTGTCAGCACAAGTGTGGCGTCACTCTTTGTAATGACCAAGCGCATAGTGGGTGTGCTGCTATCCCACCAAAATATAACAGGGAATCGTTAAGAGAAAAAGCCTGATGATTTAAAACATCAAAGCAGCTGAAGGAAAGAAAGGGAATCTTTGCAGAGTAAACCTGCCTGAATGTCTGAAGCTGAAGCTACAGCTCTGCAGTCCCGGACTCACAAACCCTGATCAGGGATCTGTTGATGCTACTGCTACATGCTAAGTGAGGCCGATCAGCGACGTCACGTTACGTTGCATCTTGGGTAGTTTGAATATGAGTAGTAACCTCATGATGCATACCCAACATTTTGGAGAATCTAGTATTTTATATAATATTTTGATATACAATCATTGTAAATATTAATCATTTCTTTTTGAGCTACTTGACTCATTTAAATTTTCCCCATTGGGGGATGGATAAAGTATTTTTCTATTCTAGAAGACGCAGACGCAGACAGGCTTCTCGCCCCACCCGTAGGGCCTCTGGTCAAAATCAAATCAAACTTTATTTATAAAGCACTTTTCATACATTAACATGTAGCACAAAGTGCTATACATGTTTAAAAGCAGGTTTGAAAAAAAAGACACCTTATTTCCTTATTTTGAATATCTGTCCAATATCCAATATCAAACCAACTTCACCACGGTCTGTAGCGGCAGGTGCAGCAGCAACATTTCCGGAAAGGTACTGGCTTGATTAAATTCATTCTGGACTCTATATCCGACCACATGAAGACCTCAGGACACTTTGGTTTGGCTTTAGGGACCCTCTACTCACTACCACGTAAGTGTTATGTTGTTTGGAGCTGTAGAAGAGGTATAAAAATAGCGTTTTGTAGCGGTGACATGATATGCCTCTCTCACTTCCAGGCTAACGACTTTTGGCTAAAAACGGTCAAATCGAAATTCTCAAAACACATCCAAATGACATGATTTTGATGTCAACTCAACGTATGTACTCCCAACATCCCGTAAATTGATCTAAAGTGCATTTTACTCCGGATGATCCCTTTAATCAACTGAAGTACAGCCTTCCTCCTTGCACAATAATGTGGCCCAAAGATGAACAGGCTGGAGGAGAAACCCTCACCGAACCCCTGAAACCACCTCTGCAGCTGTCTGAACAGCGCCTCCAGTCTGGGACATTGGACAAAGAGGTGGTAGACTGTCTCTGACCGAGGGCAGAACGGACAGCCATCCCCTGTGCCAGGATCGAGGTGCACCAGATACCTGTTTGTAGCTATGGCCCCATGTACGATCCTCCACTGGATGTCTCCTGTCCGTTTGTCGACAGGAGGTTTGTACAGGGACCGCCAACAGCCTCCTGGGGAAGGTCCCATGCCAAAAAACTCCGTCCACTTTGATGCCTTTAAACCTACCAGGGTGCGCAGGTTCCCAACTTTAATGCTGAGGAGATAGAGAGAAAAGGATCCTTTTGGTCAGAAGTATCTGCCAGTCCTTCAGCAGAAGGATCCTTTCGGTCCTTCAATGGTTTCTTCATGTCCATTTCTGAGTTTGTCCTCTCCTGTAGTCGTGCCTGTAATGTTGGCGATGCCTGAGGGGCTGTCTTGACTGTTTGACTCAATCAGTAAGTGAAACAGTTAGAAAATAACGAGGCTTTCTGTTTCAATGAGAGTGAGCGGAAATCCAAGAAGTTTGTCTTCGGCAAAAGTCGAATCGAAATGAGAAAAAAGTCGGGTGACAGTGGGGTAAATAAGAATTGACATCGAATGGAGTGGAGAATGGAGTGTTGACACGTTGCCATGGCAACCGAAGGAGTGAAATTTAATTCATCGTGTAAGTTATCAGATACTTAGCTAAACTATATGTTTTATGTTTAATTACATGACATTCACTTCCCCTGTCACAGGCTTCTGTGCCGGCCCTTTGTGTTTTCTGTACGTACAGTTCACATCAGCACTCGTGTTTTCATTTGCAGCTGCTTCGTGTCTTTTCACAGGTTGTAGCCCTCAGGTCCACCTCATAAAATCCTGTTGGCGTGAATGGAAATTTGTCTTGTTCAACCACTCGTGTCGTTAAAACTTCACAGACACCCACAAATGTTTGTTGAAGCAACGCTAGAGAAGTTTGTGAACCAGAAAAGTGTGTACTTCTGACTGGTTCTGAAGTGCTTTTAGGGGTTCAATCGATGCCCAAAGAGAGTCTCTTAAAGGGGAACTGCGGTATTTTCAACATTAAGCCTCTTTTCTGAGTCGTCTGCAATGTTTTAGAACCCCCCTCACTGCTTATTTGATGTTTACTGCTGTCTCCGGTATTTGCCTAATTTTGATTCATCTCAACCTGCTTCAGAATGGCAAGTCATGCGCATGTCCAAAAAGGTCCGTAAAAGCACAATAAACGTCCGTTTTCAAAATAATCAACTCACCGGAGTGGTTACTGGTGTGCACTGGTAATCCAAATCAAATTTCGTTGCGAAAAGTTGCTTCTGTTGTGTTTCATTTGGCAGCTCGTTCACGCTTGCACTATTTTCTTAGCGGTGGCGGAGTAATATCAACGAACATCCAGTACAAAATGTCAAATAAAACACTCAGAAAACTCAGAATTTAACACTTTAAACAACACACGAGGTTTGTGGGAATTTGAAGCAATAAGATCAGAGAAATATTTTCTTTTGGCCTCTTTCACAGAGGACTGATATCGACGCCAACAGTCACCCAATATTTGCAGAGACACTTCCAGTTTATCCTTATTCCACTTGCGCTCAGCTCTGCGACACACCTGTATCGCAGTGCGAGTTGTTTCATTCAACCAGGGCTCTGGTTTAACTTTATGCTGCCTGCTTTTTAATGGAATGGAAAGGAGGCAGATTTTGATGGCCATCGCGATCTGAATTGCGCCGATCTTTGGCGGAAATTCTCAGTTCAAGCAACGTTTGGCGACTATACACCGTCAGGCAGTCAACATGATGTGCAACACATAGTACATACAGTATAAAAACACACAAAAGTGGGAACGGCTGACGGAGCGCCTCACACACTGGCGCCATCTTACTAACTGTTACTAACAAAAGAGATACCATGACTGTTGGAAAGATTGTGCAGCATGAATCTCGATCACGTAAGGTCTACTTGTTAGGACAAATTACTAACAAGTAGTGAGCGAGCGAGCGAGCAAGCGGGCGAACAAGCGGCAAAGCGTGCGAGCAAAGCAGGCGAACAAGCGGGCAAGCAAGCGGGCAACCAAGCGGGCGAGCTCAAGCGGGCGACCATGCGGGCGAGCAAGCGGGCAAGCAAGCGGGCGAGCAAGCGGGCGAGCTCAAGCGTGCGAGCAAGCTACAACTAAGCGGGCGAACAAGCGGGCAAGCAAGCAGGCAAGCTAGTATACATCTTGAGGTGGGGGTTCTATTTATAAACTCTGGAGATATCATTTTGTGATGTCATCTATGATAACATCACGGTGATGTCACTGATGACATCGCTGTGATGTCATCTATGATAACATCACGGTGATGTCACTGATGACATCGCTGTGATGTCATCTATGACATTCCATCTTGTGAATATTGCTTTTGTGATGTCATAACATTTCTGTGCTGTTGTCATCACACAATTGTGGAACTATAACCATTATTTCACTCCGTTATTGATTTTCCAGAGAATGAATCCGTTATTCATGTTGGTCAGTTTTACTGAAAAATGTCGCAGTTTCTGTCCATGACTTAGCATGTAGCAGTAGCATCAACAGATCCTTGATCAGGGGTTTGTGTGGGTCGATGACTGGAGAGCAGGTTTTGGCAGGTCCAACCTTTTATATAGATCTATATAGATAGATAGATAGATAGATAGATAGATAGATAGATAGATTCTGTATATATATCTATATCGTCTGCACCAACGACACCAAGTCAGATTCCTTGTAAGTGAAAACCTACTTGGCAATAAATTCTGGTTCTGATTACGTGTCCACAGGTAGAAAACATCTGTCTGCATCTGGCTCATCTTCCATAAGCACACTTCCTCTGTCAGCACAAGTGTGGCTTCACTCTTTGTAATGACCAAGCGCATAGTGGGTGTGCTGCTATCCCACCAAAATATAACAGGGAATCGTTAAGAGAAAAAGCCTGATGATTTAAAACATCAAAGCAGCTGAAGGAAAGAAAGGGAATCTTTGCAGAGTAAACCTGCCTGAATATCTGAAGCTGAAGCTGCAGCTCTGCAGTCCCGGACTCACAAACCCCTGATCAGGGATCTGTTGATGCTACTGCTACATGCTAAGTGAGGCCGATCAGCGACGTCACGTTACGTTGCATCTTGGGTAGTTTGAATATGAGTAGTAACCTCATGATGCATACCCAACATTTGGAGAATCTAGTATTATATATAATATTTTGATATACAATCATTGTAAATATTAATCATTTCTTTTTGAGCTACTTGACTCATTTAAATTTCCCCCATTGGGGGATGGATAAAGTATTTTTCTATTCTAGAAGACGCAGACGCAGACAGGCTTCTCGCCCCACCCATAGGGCCTCTAGTCAAAATCAAATCAAACTTTATTTATAAAGCACTTTTGATATATTAACATGTAGCACAAAGTGCTATACATGTTTAAAAGCAGGTTTGAAAAAAAAGACACCTTATTTCCTTATTTTGAATATCTGTCCAATATCCAATATCAAACCAACTTCACCACGGTCTTCAGCAGCAGCTGCAGCAGCAACATTTCCGGAAAGGTACTGGCTTGATTAAATTCATTCTGGACTCTATATCCGACCACATGAAGACCTCGGGACACTTCGGTTTGGCTTTAGGGACCCTCTACTCACTACCACGTAAGTGTTATGTTGTTTGGAGCTGTAGAAGAGGTATAAAAATAGCGTTTTGTAGCGGTGACATGATATGCCCCTCTCACTTCCAGGCTAACGACTTTTGGCTAAAAACGGTCAAATCGAAATTCTCAAAACGCATCCGAATGACATGATTTTGATGTCAACTCAACGTATGTACTCCCAACATCCCGTAAATTGATCTAAAGTGCATTTTACTCCCTTTAATCAACTGAAGTACAGCCTTCCTCCTTGCACAATAATGTGGCCCAAAGATGAACAGGCTGGAGGAGAAACCCTCACCTAACCCCTGAAACCACCTCTGCAGCTGTCTGAACAGCGCCTCCAGTCTGGGACATTGGACAAAGAGGTGGTAGACTGTCTCTGACCGAGGGCAGAACGGACAGCCACCCCCTGTGCCAGGATCGAGGTGCACCAGATACCTGTTTGTAGCTATGGCCCCATGTACGATCCTCCACTGGATGTCTCCTGTCCGTTTGTCGACAGGAGGTTTGTACAGGGACCGCCAACAGCCTCCTGGGGAAGGTCCCATGCCAAAAAACTCCGTCCACTTTGATGCCTTTAAACCTACCAGGGTGCGCAGGTTCCCAACTTTAATGCTGAGGAGATAGAGAGAAAAGGATCCTTTTGGTCAGAAGTATCTGCCAGTCCTTCAGCAGAAGGATCCTTTCGGTCCTTCAATGGTTTCTTCATGTCCATTTCTGAGTTTGTCTTCTCCTGTAGTCGTGCCTGTAATGTTGGCGATGCCTGAGCGGCTGTCTTGACTGTTTGACTCAATCAGTAAGTGAAACAGTTAGAAAATAACGAGGCTTTCTGTTTCAATGAGAGTGAGCGGAAATCCAAGAAGTTTGTCTTCGGCAAAAGTCGAATCGAAATGAGAAAAAAGTCGGGTGACAGTGGGGTAAATAAGAATTGACATCGAATGGAGTGGAGAATGGAGTGTTGACATGTTTCCATGGCAACCGAAGGAGTGAAATTTAATTCATCGTGTAAGTTATCAGATACTTAGCTAAACTATATGTTTTATGTTTAATTACATGACATTCACTTCCCCTGTCACAGGCTTCTGTGCCGGCCCTTTGTGTTTTCTGTACGTACAGTTCACATCAGCACTCGTGTTTTCATTTGCAGCTGCTTCGTGTCTTTTCACAGGTTGTAGCCCTCAGGTCCACCTCATAAAATCCTGTTGGCGTGAATGGAAATTTGTCTTGTTCAACCACTCGTGTTGTTAAAACTTCACAGACACCCACAAATGTTTGTTGAAGCAACACTAGAGAAGTTTGTGAACCACAGCTTGCTCATCTAGTCAACATCTCACTCCAGACTGGAACATTTCCAAAGGCCTTAAAAACTACTTTCATTAAGCCTCTTCTAAAGAAGAGCAATCTTGATGCCACAGTACTGAACAACTACCGGCCCATATCAAACCTGCCATTCTTAGGCAAAGTCGTAGAAAAAGTTGTATACCAACAGTTTAGTGACTTTCTCCTGTCTCACAATGCTTTTGATGCTTTCCAATCAGGCTTTAGGCCCCACCACAGCACAGAGACAGCTCTGATCAAGGTGACAAACGACATCCGCCTGAACACAGATGCAAGTAGAGTCATAGTCTTAGTTCTGCTGGAGCTGAGTGCTGCCTTTGACACAGTTGACCATGCGATCTTATTACAGAGGTTAGAAGACTGGGTGGGAATCTCTGGTCGTGCTTTAAACTGGTTCAAGTCCTATCTGGAGGACAGGAAATATTTTGTTGAAATTGGTAACTGTGTCTCAGACCAAATGGCTATAACCTGTGGGGTTCCCCAGGGGTCAATCCTGGGACCCGTATTGTTCAATCTGTACATGCTTCCACTAGGCCAGCTAATACGCAGCTATAATGTGTCCTACCACAATTATGCAGATGACACTCAGATCTACGTGTCACTGACGGCAGGAGAACACGGGCCTGTAGATACATTGTGTCGCTGCATCGAACAGATCAGTGTGTGGATGCAAAACAATTTCCTCCAGCCAAACTCAGACAAAACTGAAATCATTGTCTGTGGCCCACAGAAACCAAGAGAAAGTGTTATCAGTCACCTTGAGACTCTCTCTCTAAAACCTAACTATCAAGTTAGAAATCTCGGGGTAATATTGGACTCAGACCTGAACTTTAACAGCCACATTAAATCTGTAACATCAGCAGCTTTTTACCATCTAAAAAACATTGCCAGAATCAAAGGAATAGTGTGTAAACCAGACTTAGAGAGACTGATCCATGCGTTTGTCTCCAGCAGGTTAGACTACTGTAACGGCCTGCTCACTGGGCTCTAAACGGGCTGTAAGACAGCTGCAGTACATCCAGAACGCTGCTGCTCGAGTCCTGACTAGAACCAGGAAATACGACCATATTAGTCCAGTGCTCAGGTCTCTGCACTGGCTTCCTGTCGCTCAGAGAATAGACTTTAAAACAGCTCTGCTTGTGTACAAGTCTCTTCATGGTCAAGCGCCAAAGTACATCTCTGACATGTTAAAGCCAAATGAACCAACTCGGGCTCTGAGAACCTCAGGGAGGGGTCTCCTGCTGGTGCCCAGAGTCAGGACTAAACAAGGTGAGGCTGCGTTTCAGTTTTATGCTCCTAACATCTGGAACAGTCTTCCAGAAGATGTGAGACAGGCCTCAACTCTGACAATGTTTAAATCCAGGCTGAAAACTGTTCTGTTTAGCTGTGCATATGACACCTGAAAGTATTTTATCTGCACTCTTCATTTTTTTTAATTAATTAATGATTATTTTAATGGATTTTAAATTTCTTTCTTTTTTAATTTCTTTCTTTTATTTGTTTTATTCCTTTTTAATGGTTTTATTTCCTTCTTGTGATTTTATGTAGCTTTAAAGCACTTTGAATTGCCCTGTGTATGAATTGTGCTCTATAAATAAAATTGCCTTGCCTTGCCTACTTCTCACTGGTTCTGAAGTGCTTTTAGGGGTTCCATCGATGCCCAAAGAGAGTCTCTTAAAGGAGAACTGCGGTATTTTCAACATTAAGCCTCTTATCTGAGTCGTCTGCAATGTTTTAGAACTCCCCTCACCGCTTTTTTGATGTTTACTGCTGTCTCCGGTATTTGCCTAATTTTGAATAATCTCAACCTGCTTCCGAATGGAAAGTCATGTGCATGCCCAAAAAGGTCCGTAAAAGCACAATAAACGGCCGTTTTCAAAATAATCAACTCACCGGAGTGGTTACTGGTGTGCACTGGTAATCCAAATCAAATTTCGTTGCGAAAAGTTGCTTCTGTCGTGTTTTATTTGGCAGCTCGTTCACGCTTGCACTATTTTCTTAGCGGTGGCGGAGTAATATCAACGAACATCCAGTACAAAATGTCAAATAAAACACTCAGAAAACTCAGAATTTAACACTTTAAACAACACACGAGGTTTGTGGAAATTTGAAGCAATAAGATCAGAGAAATATTTTCTTTTGGCCTCTTTCACAGAGGACTGATTTCGATGCCAACAGTCACCCAATATTTGCAGAGACACTTCCAGTTTATCCTTATTCCACTTGCGCTCAGCTCTGCGACACACCTGTCTCGCAGTGCGAGTTGTTTCATTCAACCAGGGCTCTGGTTTAACTTTATGCTGCCTGCTTTTTAATGGAATGGAAAGGAGGCAGATTTTGATGGCCATCGCGATCTGAATTGCGTCGATCTTTGGCGGAAATTCTCAGTTCAAGCAACGTTTGGCGACACCGTCAGGCAGTCAACATGATGTGCAACACATAGTACAAACAGTATAAAAACACACAAAAGTGGGAACGGCTGACGGAGCGCCTCACACACTGGCGCCATCTTACTAACTGTTACTAACAAAAGAGATACCATGACTGTTGGAAAGAATGTGCAGCATGAATATCGATCAAGTAACGTCTACTTGTTAGGACAAATTACTAACAAGTAGTGAGCGAGCGAGCGAGCAAGCGGGCGAACAAGCGGCAAAGCGTGCGAGCAAAGCAGGCGAACAAGCGGGCAAGCAAGCGGGCAAGCAAGCGGGCGAGCTCAAGCGGGCGACCATGCGGGCGAGCAAGCGGGCGAGCAAGCGGGCGAGCAAGCGGGCGAGCTCAAGCGTGCAAGCAAGCTACAACTAAGCGGGCGAACAAGCGGGCAAGCAAGCAGGCAAGCTAGTATACATCTTGAGGAGGGGGTTCTATTTATAAACTCTGGAGATATCATTTTGTGATGTCATCTATGATAACATCACGGTGATGTCATCTATGATAACATCGCTGTGATGTCATCTATGATAACATCGCTGTGATGTCACTGATGACATCGCTGTGATGTCATCTATGACATTCCATCTTGTGAATATTGCTTTTGTGATGTCATAACATTTCTGTGCTGTTGTCATCACACAATTGTGGAACTGAAAACATTATTTCACTCCGTTATTGATTTTCCAGAGAATGAATCCGTTATTCATGTTGGTCAGTTTTACTTAAAAATGTCGCAGTTTCTGTTCATGACTTAGCATGTAGCAGTAGCATCAACAGATCCCTGATCAGGGGTTTGTGTGGGTCGATGACTGGAGAGCAGGTTTTGGGAGGTCCAACCTTTTATATAGATCTATATATATATATATATATATATATAAACATATAACTATATATAGATATAGATAGATAGATAGATAGATAGATAGATAGATAGATAGATAGATAGATTCTGTATATATATCTATATCGTCTGCACCAACGACACCAAGTCAGATTCCTTGTAAGTGCAAACCTACTTGGCAATAAATTCTGGTTCTGATTACGTGTCCACAGGTAGAAAACATCTGTCTGCATCTGGCTCATCTTCCATAAGCACACTTCCTCTGTCAGCACAAGTGTGGCGTCACTCTTTGTGATGACCAAGCACATAGTGGGTGTGCTGCTATCCCACCAAAATATAACAGGGAATCGTTAGGAGAAAAAGCCTGATGATTTAAAACATCAAAGCAGCTGAAGGAAAGAAAGGGAATCTTTGCAGAGTAAACCTGCCTGAATGTCTGAAGCTGAAGCTACAGCTCTGCAGTCCCGGACTCACAAACCCCTGATCAGGGATCTGTTGATGCTACTGCTACATGCTAAGTGAGGCCGATCAGCGACGTCACGTTACGTTGCATCTTGGGTAGTTTGAATATGAGTAGTAACCTCATGATGCATACCCAACATTTCGGAGAATCTAGTATGATATATAATATTTTGATACACAATCATTGTAAATATTAATCATTTCTTTTTGAGCTACTTGACTCATTTAAATTTCCCCCATTGGGGGATGGATAAAGTATTTTTCTATTCTAGAAGACGCAGACGCAGACAGGCTTCTCGCCCCACCCGTAGGGCCTCTGGTCAAAATCAAATCAAACTTTATTTATAAAGCACTTTTCATACATTAACATGTAGCACAAAGTGCTATACATGTTTAAAAGCAGGTTTGAAAAAAAAGACACCTTATTTCCTTGTTTTGAATATCTGTCGAATATCCAATATCAAACCAACTTCACCACGGTCTTCAGCAGCAGCTGCAGCAGCGACATTTCCGGAAAGGTACTGGCTTGATTAAATTCATTCTGGACTCTATATCCGACCACATGAAGACCTCGGGACACTTCGGTTTGGCTTTAGGGACCCTCTACTCACTACCACGTAAGTGTTATGTTGTTTGGAGCTGTAGAAGAGGTATAAAAATAGCGTTTTGTAGCGGTGACATGATATGCCTCTCTCACTTCCAGGCTAACGACTTTTGGCTAAAAACGGTCGAATCGAAATTCTCAAAACACATCCGAATGACATGATTTTGATGTCAACTCGACGTATGTACTCCCAACATCCTGTAAATTGATCTAAAGTGCAGTTTACTCCGGATTATCCCTTTAATCAACTGAAGTACAGTCTTCCTCTTTGCACAATACTGTGGCCCATAGATGAACAGGCTGGAGGAGAAACCCTCACCTAACCCCTGAAACCACCTCTGCAGCTGTCTGAACAGCGCCTCCAGTCTGGGACATTGGACAAAGAGGTGGTAGACTGTCTCTGACCGAGGGCAGAACGGACAGCCATCCCCTGTGCCAGGATCGAGGTGCACCAGATACCTGTTTGTAGCTATGGCCCCATGTACGATCCTCCACTGGATGTGTCCTGTCCGTTTGTCGACAGGAGGTTTGTACAGGGACCGCCAACAGCCTCCTGGGGAAGATCCCATGCCAAAAAACTCAGTCCACTTTGATGCCTTTAAACCTACCAGGGTGCGCAGGTTCCCAACTTTAATGCTGAGGAGATAGAGAGAAAAGGATCCTTTTGGTCAGAAGTATCTGCCAGTCCTTCAGCAGAAGGATCCTTTCGGTCCTTCAATGGTTTCTTCATGTCCATTTCTGAGTTTGTCCTCTCCTGTAGTCGTGCCTGTAATGTTGGCGATGCCTGAGGGGCTGTCTTGACTGTTTGACTCAATCAGTAAGTGAAACAGTTAGAAAATAACGAGGCTTTCTGTTTCAATGAGAGTGAGCGGAAATCCAAGAAGTTTGTCTTCGGCGAAAGTCGAATCGAAATGAGAAAAAGGTCGGGTGACAGTGGGGTAAATAAGAATTGACATCGAATGGAGTGGAGAATGGAGTGTTGACACGTTGCCATGGCAACCGAAGGAGAGAGATTTTATTCATCGTGTAAGTTATCAGATACTTAGCTAAACTATATGTTTTATGTTTAATTACATGACATTCACTTCCCCTGTCACAGGCTTCTGTGCCGGCCCTTTGTGTTTTCAGTACGTACAGTTCACATCAGCACTCGTGTTTTCATTTGCAGCTGCTTCGTGTCTTTTTTCACAGGTTGTAGCCCTCAGGTCCACCTCATAAAATCCTGTTGGCGTGAATGGAAATTTGTCTTGTTCAACCACTCGTGTCGTTAAAACTTCACAGACACCCACAAATGTTTGTTGAAGCAACGCTAGAGAAGTTTTTGAACCAGAAAAGTGTGTACTTCTCACTGGTTCTGAAGTGCTTTTAGGGGTTCAATCGATGCCCAAAGAGAGTCTCTTAAAGAGGAACTGCGGTATTTTCAACATTAAGCCTCTTTTCTGAGTCGTCTGCAATGTTTTAGAACCCCCCTCACCGCTTTTTTGATGTTTACTGCTGTCTCCGGTATTTGCCTAATTTTGATTCATCTCAACCTGCTTCAGAATGGCAAGTCATGCGCATGTCCAAAAAGGTCCGTAAAAGCACAATAAACGTCCGTTTTCAAAATAATCAACTCACCGGAGTGGTTACTGGTGTGCACTGGTAATCCAAATCAAATTTCGTTGCGAAAAGTTGCTTCTGTTGTGTTTCATTTGGCAGCTCGTTCACGCTCGCACTATTTTCTTAGCGGTGGCGGAGTAATATCAACGAACATCCAGTACAAAATGTCAAATAAAACACTCAGAAAACTCAGAATTTAACACTTTAAACAACACACGAGGTTTGTGGGAATTTGAAGCAATAAGATCAGAGAAATATTTTCTTTTGGCCTCTTTCACAGAGGACTGATATCGACGCCAACAGTCACCCAATATTTGCAGAGACACTTCCAGTTTATCCTTATTCCACTTGCGCTCAGCTCTGCGACACACCTGTCTCGCAGTGCGAGTTGTTTCATTCAACCAGGGCTCTGGTTTAACTTTATGCTGCCTGCTTTTTAATGGAATGGAAAGGAGGCAGATTTTGATGGCCATCGCGATCTGAATTGCGCCGATCTTTGGCGGAAATTCTCAGTTCAAGCAACGTTTGGCGACTATACACCGTCAGGCAGTCAACATGATGTGCAACACATAGTACAAACAGTATAAAAACACACAAAAGTCGGAATGGCTGACGGAGCGCCTCACACACTGGCGCCATCTTACTAACTGTTACTAACAAAAGAGATACCATGACTGTTGGAAAGATTGTGCAGCATGAATCTCGATCACGTAACGTCTACTTGTTAGGACAAATTACTAACAAGTAGTGAGCGAGCGAGCGAGCAAGCGGGCGAACAAGCGGCAAAGCGTGCAAGCAAAGCAGGCGAACAAGCGGGCAAGCAAGCGGGCAACCAAGCGGGCGAGCTCAAGCGGGCGACCATGCGGGCGAGCTCAAGCGGGCGACCATGCGGGCGAGCAAGCGGGCGAGCAAGCGGGCGAGCAAGCGGGCGAGCTCAAGCGTGCGAGCAAGCTACAACTAAGCGGGCGAACAAGCGGGCAAGCAAGCAGGCAAGCTAGTATACATCTTGAGGAGGGGGTTCTATTTATAAACTCTGGAGATATCATTTTGTGATGTCATCTATGATAACATCGCTGTGATGTCATCTATGATAACATCACGGTGATGTCACTGATGACATCGCTGTGATGTCATCTATGACATTCCATCTTGTGAATATTGCTTTTGTGATGTCATAACATTTCTGTGCTGTTGTCATCACACAATTGTGGAACTGAAAACATTATTTCACTCCGTTATTGATTTTCCAGAGAATGAATCCGTTATTCATGTTGGTCAGTTTTACTGAAAAAAGTTGCAGTTTCTGTCCATGACTTAGCATGTAGCAGTAGCATCAACAGATCCTTGATCAGGGGTTTGTGTGGGTCGATGACTGGAGAGCAGGTTTTGGGAGGACCAACCTTTTATATAGATCTATCTATATAGAGATAGATAGATAGATAGATAGATAGATAGATAGATAGATAGATAGATAGATAGATAGATAGATTCTGTATATATATCTATATCGTCTGCACCAACGACACCAAGTCAGATTCCTTGTAAGTGCAAACCTACTTGGCAATAAATTCTGGTTCTGATTACGTGTCCACAGGTAGAAAACATCTGTCTGCATCTGGCTCATCTTCCATAAGCACACTTCCTCTGTCAGCACAAGTGTGGCTTCACTCTTTGTAATGACCAAGCGCATAGTGGGTGTGCTGCTATCCCACCAAAATATAACAGGGAATCGTTAAGAGAAAAAGCCTGATGATTTAAAACATCAAAGCAGCTGAAGGAAAGAAAGGGAATCTTTGCAGAGTAAACCTGCCTGAATGTCTGAAGCTGAAGCTACAGCTCTGCAGTCCCGGACTCACAAACCCTGATCAGGGATCTGTTGATGCTACTGCTACATGCTAAGTGAGGCCGATCAGCGACGTCACGTTACGTTGCATCTTGGGTAGTTTGAATATGAGTAGTAACCTCATGATGCATACCCAACATTTTGGAGAATCTAGTATTTTATATAATATTTTGATATACAATCATTGTAAATATTAATCATTTCTTTTTGAGCTACTTGACTCATTTAAATTTCCCCCATTGGGGGATGGATAAAGTATTTTTCTATTCTAGAAGACGCAGACGCAGACAGGCTTCTCGCCCCACCCGTAGGGCCTCTGGTCAAAATCAAATCAAACTTTATTTATAAAGCACTTTTCATACATTAACATGTAGCACAAAGTGCTATACATGTTTAAAAGCAGGTTTGAAAAAAAAGACACCTTATTTCCTTATTTTGAATATCTGTCCAATATCCAATATCAAACCAACTTCACCACGGTCTGTAGCGGCAGGTGCAGCAGCAACATTTCCGGAAAGGTACTGGCTTGATTAAATTCATTCTGGACTCTATATCCGACCACATGAAGACCTCGGGACACTTCGGTTTGGCTTTAGGGACCCTCTACTCACTACCACGTAAGTGTTATGTTGTTTGGAGCTGTAGAAGAGGTATAAAAATAGCGTTTTGTAGCGGTGACATGACATGCCTCTCTCACTTCCAGGCTAACGACTTTTGGCTAAAAACGGTCAAATCGAAATTCTCAAAACACATCCAAATGACATGATTTTGATGTCAACTCAACGTATGTACTCCCAACATCCCGTAAATTGATCTAAAGTGCATTTTACTCCGGATGATCCCTTTAATCAACTGAAGTACAGCCTTCCTCCTTGCACAATAATGTGGCCCAAAGATGAACAGGCTGGAGGAGAAACCCTCACCTAACCCCTGAAACCACCTCTGCAGCTGTCTGAGCAGCGCCTCCAGTCTGGGACATTGGACAAAGAGGTGGTAGACTGTCTCTGACCGAGGGCAGAACGGACAGCCATCCCCTGTGCCAGGATCGAGGTGCACCAGATACCTGTTTGTAGCTATGGCCCCATGTACGATCCTCCACTGGATGTCTCCTGTCCGTTTGTCGACAGGAGGTTTGTACAGGGACCGCCAACAGCCTCCTGGGGAAGGTCCCATGCCAAAAAACTCCGTCCACTTTGATGCCTTTAAACCTACCAGGGTGCGCAGGTTCCCAACTTTAATGCTGAGGAGATAGAGAGAAAAGGATCCTTTTGGTCAGAAGTATCTGCCAGTCCTTCAGCAGAAGGATCCTTTCGGTCCTTCAATGGTTTCTTCATGTCCATTTCTGAGTTTGTCCTCTCCTGTAGTCGTGCCTGTAATGTTGGCGATGCCTGAGGGGCTGTCTTGACTGTTTGACTCAATCAGTAAGTGAAACAGTTAGAAAATAACGAGGCTTTCTGTTTCAATGACAGTGAGCGGAAATCCAAGAAGTTTGTCTTCGGCGAAAGTCGAATCGAAATGAGAAAAAAGTCGGGTGACAGTGGGGTAAATAAGAATTGACATCGAATGGAGTGGAGAATGGAGTGTTGACACGTTGCCATGGCAACCGAAGGAGTGAAATTTTATTCATCGTGTAAGTTATCAGATACTTAGCTAAACTATATGTTTCATGTTTAATTACATGACATTCACTTCCCCTGTCACTGGCTTCTGTGCCGGCCCTTTGTGTTTTCTGTACGTACAGTTCACATCAGCACTCGTGTTTTCATTTGCAGCTGCTTCGTGTCTTTTCACAGGTTGTAGCCCTCAGGTCCACCTCATAAAATCCTGTTGGCGTGAATGGAAATTTGTCTTGTTCAACCACTCGTTTCATTAAAACTTCACAGACACCCAAAAATGTTTGTTGAAGTAACACTAGAGAAGTTTGTGAACCAGAAAAGTGTGTACTTCTGACTGGTTCTGAAGTGCTTTTAGGGGTTCAATCGATGCCCAAAGAGAGTCTCTTCAAGGAGAACTGCGGTATTTTCAACATTAAGCCTCTTTTCTGAGTCGTCTGCAATGTTTTAGAACCCCCCTCACCGCTTTTTTGATGTTTACTGCTGTCTCCGGAATTTGCCTAATTTTGATTCATCTCAACCTGCTTCAGAATGGCAAGTCATGTGCATGTCCAAAAAGGTCCGTAAAAGCACCATAAACGTCCGTTTTCAAAATAATCAACTCACCGGAGTGGTTACTGGTGTGCACTGGTAATCCAAATCAAATTTCGTGGCGAAAAGTTGCTTCTGTCGTGTTTTATTTGGCAGCTCGTTCACGCTCGCACTATTTTCTTAGCGGTGGCGGAGTAATATCAACGAACATCCAGTACAAAATGTCAAATAAAACACTCAGAAAACTCAGAATTTAACACTTCAAACAACACACGAGGTTTGTGGGAATTTGAAGCAATAAGATCAGAGAAATATTTTCTTTTGGCCTCTTTCACAGAGGACTGATATCGACGCCAACAGTCACCCAATATTTGCAGAGACACTTCCAGTTTATCCTTATTCCACTTGCGCTCAGCTCTGCGACACACCCAGGGGCGGTTTTAGGAAATCTGAGGCCCTGGGCAAAGAACCATTTTGAGGCCCCCCTTAACTCAAACACATAGAGTAATAATGAGAAAATCAATCATATGTATTGATGCACATATTTTAATGAACATGTGGAAATCATTGAAAAAATAATATACACTGAGAAACAAATACTGAAATGTATATCCTTGTTAAAAGGCATATAAACACAGCAGGTAAGTATTAACTAATTTACAACCTCTCTTTTACAGGATTTTGAGCCAAAATAGGTGATTCTTTGCCTCCAAGTATACTTTTCTAGGAAATAAATTGGCAGCACAACTGGCTCAATGCTGAAATTAAACAATTGGACCAATAAAGATCACGGTCGGACTATCTGGATATAAGCTGTGTGTGTGTGTGTGTGTGTGTGTGTGTGTGTGAGTGTGAGAGAGTGAGTGAGTCTGCCTGCCTGCCTGCCAGTCTCATGGATGGTGGTGGTGGCTAAAGTGGATTACAAAAAGACAAGGGGAGAAAAAAAAACATGTATTAATATGCAGAGTATACAGTGTAAAATTGAAATACATTAAATTATTCATTATTAAATTGTTATAATTTCACTTACTGTGTGCCTAAAACTTGACTTTTCTTGATTTTGCATTGGCAAATGCAGTGACCAAGTCATCCATGTCCAGTTTCCTCCTCACGTCTTGCTCTATCGATATCACTGCCAGATCTGACAGCCTCTCCTGGCACATTGTGGACCTGAGATATGTTTTTATTAATTTCAGGGCAGAAAAACTCCTTTCTCCCGAAGCCACTGTGACTGGTAGTGTGAGGAGGACTCGCAGGGCAATGCTTAGATTGGGGTAACAGTCCAACAGGTTTTCTCGGAATGTGTAGTTGAGCATGTCTGTTGGAGAGGTAAGGGAAGGGAAGCTTCGAACTGCAGCCATTATCTCACGTTCCAAATCAGCACCATCAACATCATTGGTTTCCACTTCCATCTTCTGACAGCTAACACCCAAGGTTCCTTCAGACACAGCTTTTTTCATGTGGTCCAGTGAATAAAGAAAACCATAGAGATAAAAAAAGACTTTTGTCTGTGCAAATCTATCTCTGATGCTGCACATTGCCTTATCAATGAGAGGTAAAAAAAACTCCCTACTGAGGCGCTCTTCAGGTGTGGACTTCACTTCCTCTCTTCCCTCATACAGGCATCTTCTAGCTGTAGTCCGCTTTCTCTCTTCAGGCAGCTTCATTTCAATATCCAATTCCTCTGCAATCTCTCTGGCCTTTGTCTGTGCTGACTTTAGCCCGGTTTCTCTGTATTCCTGTAGAGATTCTTGTAGACCATTTGTCTCTTTTTGCAGAGTTTCAATGGAAATCTTTGGGCTCTGGAAGAGCTTGCTGATATGGTTAACTTGGAAGAGAATGTTGTACCACACCACTAGACAAGTAAGGAATTTCCATGTCTGTATCTCTTTCAATATTCCTGTGCAGCTCGACACGGTCTCCCCATCTTTTTTGCCCGTGGCATGGTCGAGGACTGCCTCCAGGGCTTTTATGAACTGAGGCATTTGGTAGCGCATTGCTTTGACACTGTCAATTCTGCACTCCCATCTGGTGGCAGAGAGGCTCTTGACAGTGAGCTTCACATGCTCTTGCATGATCTCCCACCGTTGTACTGAGGAGCTGAACAGATTGTAAATCCGTTGGAGGAGACCGAAGAAGGCCACAGACTGCACAGATGACTGTGCTGCGTCACAAATCACCAAATTCAAATTGTGACTCCCACAAGGCACATACAAGGCTTTGTGGTTGACGTCTAGCACTCTCCTCTGAACACCCTGGTGCTTCCCTTTCATGTTACTGCCATTATCATATGCCTGGCCACGGCAGTCAGAGATGTTCAGCTGGAGCTTGTTCAGCTGGTCCATGAAAGTATCAAATAGCCCTTTGCCAGTTGTGTCATGCACATCAACAAATCCAATAAAATGCTCCTCGATGGAAACACCAACATCATTCTCACAGTTGACTATGCGGAAGACAATGGACAGCTGTTCAGTATGGCTATTGTCTGGTGTGCAATCCATTATGACAGCAAAGTACTTGGCCTTCTGAATGAGAGCAACAACAGCATTTCGGGTCTTCTGTGCAATTCCTGATATCATTTCATTTTGGATCTGCTTGCTCAGATAATGATCTTTGCGCTCATTATTTTTAATCCTCATTAAATGCTCATTTAGCACTGGGTCGAATTGCGCCATTAATTCCACCTGACCCAAAAAGTTGCCATTTCTGGGCTCATAAAGGTGTTCTGAGTGACCCCGAAATGCTAGATTGCGTTCTGCCAAATGACAGACAATAGCAAACAGTCTCCTCAGCACCATCTTCCAGTGGGACATTTCCTGGTTTATCAGCTGCTGGTTCACTGAATCGATTGTGGCGTTTAGTTTCAATCTCTCCGCTAGGTGGAGCCATTTCTCCATGTTTGCGATGTGGTCTTTACTTCGCTCATGGATTCGAAGATGCTCGGAAAGGTGTTTCCATGAGCAAAAACCACTGGAGCTAAGCGCCGTCTTTGACTCCCCGAAGATGCGACAACCAAAACAATACACTGCGTCTGCACTGACAGAGTAAAGCAGCCACTTTCTGTTAATTCTCTCTCCGTTTCTCATTGTCATGGAGTAGTTTTCTTTGGTAAATTTTCTGGGTGGTTTGTCCATATTGGATGGAAAAGCAAAGATCTTAATTTGCACTGGACCTTTTTTTACTATTTCAATTCTTTCTCTGTCTGTTAACTTTGCTGGCCATAACCCTGGATCTTCGCTGATAGGCCTAATGCCGGGGCTTTCACTTCTGCTCATCATCACATTCGTAAGCTGAACGGTTTCAGTTTCACTCACCGATTCTGTGGCCGTGTCACTGTCATGATCCGTGTCTTGATTGACTGCTTCTTCTGCCTCATCAAGGTGGTCGTTGGGAGAGGAGTTAATTTCTGGTGCTGCTGCTGGTGGTGGTGGGGTTGTCCTATCGCTATCTGGATCTGGATTGCCATCACTAAAACTACAGCAAGTAGCAGCATTGCTGTTGGCAAAAGATGCGCTGGCCTCTTGGGCAGCAGCGGAAGAACTTGTGTGGAAGAATGTTGTTAATTTTGGAAGCTTCTCCACAAGCTGTTCGCTATTCTTTTTCCTCTTCCTTTTTTCGTTCCCACTTAAAAATCTTTTCATCCTGATTGTCAGAATAGCCTACTTGGTTGTCTATCTTCTTATGCTTCCATTACCTCGGTGGCTAGCTGTCACCGGCTGGAAACCTCCTCATAAACTTTACTTTAGTTAGGTTCAGTCCTTGATTCGGGGTCGGGGCACAAATTGTTTGTCAGTAGAAACTTGGGACAAACCGATGTAAAACAAAAAGAAATGTATCTTAGTGATGGATCTGCCGCTATTGCTGTCGATCACCACTACGGGGATTGCTGGTGGACTGCTCACAGAGTTCTTCAGGCACCAGAGCCAGAGCGAATCCAGACCAGTGTTGCCAGATCTTGGACGCGAAATAAGCGATTACCGTCCCAAAAACAAGCCCAAAAGACCGAAACCCGCGACTGCACAAAATCGCTTATAATAAGCGGAATTGGCAACCATGATCCAGACTGCTGTGTGTGACGTGACGTCTGCTGCAGGGTTAGCTACACGCGAATCGTGCTTACTTATATTGCTTTTATTATTCTCCTAGCAATGTGATGCTCATGTCGACCAGAAATGTGTATATTGACTATTATTAATAATATTAATAATTTATTCATTTTATTTATTTATTAAAATAATAAATGCAGGGAAACAGGAATACCGTGACGTGACGACGAGGAGGCCCCTGATTGGATGAGGCCCCGGGCAATTGCCCGACCTTGCCCAATGGACTAACCGCCTATGGACACACCTGTCTCGCAGTGCGAGTTGTTTCATTCAACCAGGGCTCTGGTTTAACTTTATGCTGCCTGCTTTTTAATGGAATGGAAAGGAGGCAGATTTTGATGGCCATCGCGATCTGAATTGCGCCGATCTTTGGCGGAAATTCTCAGTTCAAGCAACGTTTGGCGACTATACACCGTCAGGCAGTCAACTTGATGTGCAACACATAGTACAAACAGTATAAAAACACACAAAAGTCGGAACGGCTGACGGAGCGCCTCACACACTGGCGCCATCTTACTAACTGTTACTAACAAAAGAGATAACATGACTGTTGGAAAGATTGTGCAGCATGAATCTCGATCACGTAACGTCTACTTGTTAGGACAAATTACTAACAAGTAGTGAGCGAGCGAGCGAGCAAGCGGGCGAACAAGCGGCAAAGCGTGCGAGCAAAGCAGGCGAACAAGCGGGCAAGCAAGCGGGCAAGCAAGCGGGCGAGCTCAAGCGGGCGACCATGCGGGCGAGCAAGCGGGCGAGCAAGCGGGCGAGCAAGCGGGCGAGCTCAAGCGTGCGAGCAAGCTACAACTAAGCGGGCGAACAAGCGGGCAAGCAAGCAGGCAAGCTAGTATACATCTTGAGGAGGGGGTTCTATTTATAAACTCTGGAGATATCATTTTGTGATGTCATCTATGATAACATCACGGTGATGTCATCTATGATAACATCACGGTGATGTCATCTATGATAACATCGCTGTGATGTCATCTATGATAACATCACGGTGATGTCATCTATGATAACATCACGGTGATGTCAGCTATGATAACATCACTGTGATGTCACTGATGACATCGCTGTGATGTCATCTATGACATTCCATCTTGTGAATATTGCTTTTGTGATGTCAAAGCATTTCTGTGCTGTTGTCATCACACAATTGTGGAACTGAAAACATTATTTCACTCCGTTATTGATTTTCCAGAGAATGAATCCGTTATTCATGTTGGTCAGTTTTACTGAAAAATGTCACAGTTTCTGTCCATGACTTAGCATGTAGCAGTAGCATCAATAGATCCTTGATCAGGGGTTTGTGTGGGTCAAAGCCACTGTGACATCACAGTGGAATGGAGTGGAGAATGGAATGGAGAATGGAGTGTTGACACGTTGCCATGGCAACCGAAGGAGTGAAATTTTATTCATAGTGTAAGTTATTAGATACTTAGCTAAACTATATGTTTTATGTTTAATTACATGACATTCACTTTCCATTTTAGGTGTGCGGCCCATACACTGAACCTAATTGCAAACAATGAGGTAGACAAATGGCTTGCAACCAATCCAGAATCCAGAGCGACCTATCGCAGTGCTACGGCCAAGTGTTCTTCACTGTGGACAAAGGCCAGTCGCTCCACAGTTGCAGCTGAATGCGTCGCAGAGGTTAGTGATATAAAGTTGATTGTCCCCACAGTGACACGGTGGAACTCTTTTTTTGATGCATATGCAAGAGTCACCGAAATGCCTCTCACTGACATTAATGAACTCTGCACAAATTTTCAGATGAAATGTACGAAATAACAGGGAATACCAGTTCCTTAAGGAATACTGTGCCATTATGAAGCCTTTCACAGTCGCACTTGACATCTTACAGGGTGAGGACACATGTTTCTATGGAACGCTTCAACCTACACTAGAGGTGCTCATGGCCGAAACCTTAGCAATGAAAAATGGTTTATCACCAATGACCACTGGGCTCCCTGATCATTATAGTGAGTGACATTATCACAGTTAATATCTGGACATAAAATAGCATTCATTGGCAACTGTACCTCCCGCAGGAGAACATCTGACCTCCCACAGTAATACAAAACATCTTCTTTGGATAGTTTAGCCCAGGGATTTCCAAAGTCGGTCCTCGAGGGCTGCTGTCCTGCAGGTTTTAGATGTTGCCCTGCTTCAACACACCTGATTCAGATCAAGACAACATTAACAGGCTTGTGCAGAACTTAACAATCTGTTGAAGAGATCCATTTAATCTGAATCAGGTGTGTTGAAGAAGGGCAACATCTAAAACCTTGGTGAGTAGTGACTGTCTGACTCATTCCAGGCTTGTTTGTTTGGGAAGTAGGCCCTCTCTCCTGATTTGCTCTTGGCTGCTCAATAACGCCCAGACGCTGGTTTATGTCTGCAGTGATAATTCGCAAGTCATTGCAGGTGTTTGTTTATATTCAATATTTATTTTTATTTCTATGCATCATATGGCAGGCTGCAATCTATTGAGTTCAAATAAATACAGAATGTTCTAATTTACTGTATATAGTGTTTTTATTCTTCAATCAGTTAATATAAACATATTTGATGTTAAAGATGTTATAGAACGTAACAGCGTTATAGAACATAAAAAATAACGCCATAGTTACTAATTACTTTTACAATGTGGTAACTGAGTTACTAACTCAATTACTTTTTGGGAGCAGTAAGTACTAACTGTAACTAATTACTTTTTTAAGCACACTTTGATACATAAACATACACCTTTCACGTTTTTGTATCAAGACATGAAGAAAAAAAACTCATCTACTTCTTGTCAGGTCTTAAAACAATGTAATACAACCTCAGATGAGCTGGTAGTGATGTTTCCTGCTGAGACTCAAAGACTTTAAGACAAGAAGCTCTGACTAACTTTGACAGAACACACTTGTTGACTGAAAGGTATTTACAGGCCTGTGTTGTTTCATACAGTGAAAGCAAGACTCTAAAAGCATTACTGATGTCTTTCCTCCTTGGCATTGTGTAAATATTTACACCGCATAATATGTCACGTCCATCTTAGGTTGTATTTACTTAGTTTAAGGACATCTATATGATTTGTAAAACCATGGAACTGAAAGAGTGTGTACTTTCTTTTTCACTTCTGATGCATCGCCATGGCAAAATGTAAATTGTGAGCCGTTAAATGAGTTTTCCAAACCCCAAGTAATGCCTGGAATAGGATCCCAAATACAGATGAGTTGAAGAGGCGACGTCAAGGATGCAGAGCAGGAACAAAATGGAGAGAAAGGAGGAAGAATCTTCAAACTATTTCTTCCCTTTGTCATAGTGGAAGTGTGATATCATTGGCAGTTAAAATGGAGGAGCTTGGAACCCTGACGAGGATGCAACAGGGACATAAGTAAGGAAATATTTTTTCACAGAGATCTGGTCACAGGAACAAACTCTGACACCTCTCTGCTCAGGTTATTACGTGGGTAGACAGAGACTGCAGACAGAGCGGTAACGGTAAAGAAGGAGGATTGCAGTGTTTGTTAACAGCAGATGGTGTAATCCTGGACATATCACTGAGAAGGAGACCCCAGATGTCTCAGCGAAGCTCCTGTCCATGTTGTCTACTGATAAAGTTCACCTGTTTCACTTGCCAGCGCTGTGTGTGACATCTTCAAGCTACAAAATCTACAACCCCAATACATTAATGGCATTCTCTAAAGTCACCTCTCTGTGCTACATGTCAGCTGAATTCTAATTTATTTGTCATCTATCTATAGGAATAGCATTTTTTTTAATAACAATTTATACTCGAGCAGTGTATTTTCCCTTTTGAGATAAAGTATTATTATTTTTATTTTTTTATGCCTTTATTAGATAGGACAGCTTAGAGAGACAGGAAGCAGGGGAAAGAGAGAGGGGGAACGACAACCGGGACCAGCTGCAGCCAGGACTATAGCCTGTTGTACATGGGGCGCCTGCTGTACCCACCTTTATTTTCTCATATTGGATCATTGCTGTACCATTCGTGTTTTTTTGGAAGTAAATTGAGGAACAAAAGAGGATCTTGTGGAGTTTTTAATTTTGTCGTGGATGTGGATGACGAGAGAGAAGAGCGTCAAGCTAATGGCTTCAGTAATCATCCAGGAACCTACACACCCCATAAATAAAATATTATTGAAGTGAATAGGACAAAAGTTCTTGCTCTTCGCCCAATGTAAGTCTGGTTCTGCTGGAGATTTCTTGGTGCTAAAAGGGAGATTTTTCCCCTCCACTGCTGCCAAAGTGCTCGCTTGAGGGGAAATTGTTGGGGTTTGCTATACAGTGCCCTGAGATTGTCAGCAAGGTTGGGTTTGAAGGGAAGACGCGGATGCAGAATTGAGGATTAAAGCAAAACTGTAAGTTTATTTCACAAAAAGATGGTAAACAAAAAGCGCGGCTGAGCCGGATACAAAAACCTAAACTGTGGAAATATCTATGACGAAACAAAACAAACGCATGGAAACTTATCTGTGGCGTGGCGTAGCATGGATGGTGACGGGGAAGGATCTCCCAAGAACTGAAAGGAAACCTGGAAACTAAATACTGTGGATGGTGATTAAGGATGGAGTGCAGCTGATGGGGAAAACACAGGTGAGGGACGTGAGGCTGATTGCAGGGAGGGAGAGGGTGGCGTGACATGAAAACTAAACAAGACCTGAACCTAAAACATGAGAAAAAAAACTAAACTAAGACATGAACTATAAACCAAAACATGACCTAAAACTCGTGACATGGCGTTACAGAGATAATTTGGTTCTGAACTGGTGCTCTATAAATAAAACTGAACTCACATGTTCTTCCCTCCCAGGCTTATTTTTTAAATATTTTTTTTATCCACAAATTCCTTCATATAAGATCTTTATATCCTTCCGGTACGAGAGCATAGTTACACTCAGTAGGTCTGATGAGAGATTTATTCAATTCATGTAAGGTGATTCAGTCCTTTGGGAAGAAGTTCCCATTTTCCACCAATCCCAAGCGACAGGGAATCTAACGGGACTGTAGGATATTTTGCATTTCAGCAGTAGCCTCGCAGTTGAGACATAAAAGCGCAACATCACCACTGAAAAGATGTGAGCACATCTTCTGTGCTCGTTAGAAAGATCAATTCTGACTTTAGAAACAAGCAGATTGCTTGACCCTAAACGTTTTACATGCGTGTGGAGAATTACATTAGCTTTTGTTCGTGAACACAGAGCTCAGTGTACAGATGAAATGTGTTCTTTTTTCTTTTCTTTTTACTCCAGAAAGCAGCCCAAAAAAGCCCAAATTCATTGCCACCATAACTGAAATAGGCATGATAAGTAAATTAGTGTAAGACCGGGGTTTGGATGTTTGAATTATTGTCTTACATAAACTATCAGAGGGCTGTGGGTAAAGTAAGAGCACTAGGACAATGTCGGCCATATAACTCGATTCAGGGCCGGCCCAAGCCTTTATGGGGCCTTAAGCAGAATTTCATTTGGGGCCCCCCTACCATCACCTCAGCTCCAGATGCCTCATTATTCCACAGGCTACACTGTTATGTGTGTAACGGACCCAAAATCATTAGCATTATTTGTAATCATCTTGCATTATACAGGTGTCATTCTTGTTTTTAACCTTAAAGGGATAGCAAACTCATAAATATGGTTTAATTAACTTCTACATAAAGAGTGATGTATAAGTATGGCTCATTAATTTAACTATTTGAAAGTAACATCAGCAGGCTGGAGACTGCATTTATAGGACACACGTTAAATAGTTTAATTTCTTTCAGATGTGCAATGGTGTGCAAAATGTTCAAAATACAAATTTATTTAAATATATTTACTTTTTTATCACAACGTCTTGGTGCTCTCTGGGGCCCCCTGGTGGCGTGGGGGCCCTAAGCGATCGCATAGTTGGCATATGCCTTGAGCCAGCTCTGGCTTGGAATATTACTGGGCATGTATTGTTGTAATGTTTTAAATACTTGAACGCAGTTTTTCTAGAGAATATAATTGTTTTGTATATGGGATTATCGTCCATCGACTCTTCTGGGCTTTCACATGCGCGAGCCTACAACCAGCCGGTGAGTGACATGCTGTTTATAAAGTTGTTTTGTAACGTCCCCATGCCAGTAATGTGAGAACCATGCATATGGTTTTGATGGTAAGGCTTGTGACTTTATTGTCGGATGGGTTATAAAGTGGTGTGACGTTTCTGCAGTGTGCAAGTTGTTGTTTTACGTGGAAGGGTTAGCGCTTGCCCCTTAGCCACCACGTATTAGCCTCGCATGACAGGCTGTGCGGACAGAGCGATCTTCACACAGGGAGCGCAGATGTGCACCTCTCTGTGTCCTATTATCATTATTTGACAACCTCTAGCAATGGAAACACGCTTCAAATGCCCCGGAGTTCCCCTTTAATTATTTAACAGAACATGATATAGATGATGAATCCCCTGTGGGATTGCACCTAAATTAAATAAATGAATGGGCTACCATTCAAGCAGTTTCCCTGTACTATTATTGTGATTGCAAAGGACTACATTTAAACTTACACTTTTGCTGCTGCAGCGGTGTTGCACTTATTTCTAAAAACGTATTGAAACTGGCCGTATGAGCGCATTAAGATTTCCAATTCGAGGTTGGTGAAAAACGTAGCCCCTCCTCTTCCCCGTTGCCAAGGTGACTCGTCGAATCGGGGCTCCATTGATGCTGGCTTTTTAAAGTTGTGGTGCACGCGCTAAACTCAAGGTGAACTTACTCAGAGTTGATTAAACTCACTCAAATCAGCGTTTCTGGAACCGAAAACTCAGGGTTTTCTATCTCAGAGTAGATCAACTCAGAGATCAGGAATAGACTCAGAGTTGGTTGAACCTGCTACGTGAAACGGACCCCAGGTCTCTGCACTGGCTTCCTGTCGCTCAGAGAATAGACTTTAAAACAGCTCTGCTTGTGTACAAGTCTCTTCACGGTCAAGCGCCAAAGTACATCTCTGACAATTAGAGCCATATGAACCAACTCGGGCTCTGAGAACCTCAGGGAGGGGTCTCCTGCTGGTGCCCAGAGTCAGGACTAAACAAGGTGAGGCTGCGTTTCAGTTTTATGCACCTAACATCTGGAACAGCCTTCCAGAAGATGTGAGACAGGCCTCAACTCTGACAATGTTTAAATCCAGGCTGAAAACAGTTCTATTTAGCTGTGCATATGACACCTGAAAGTATTTTATCTGCACTCTTCACTTTTAATTTAATTAATTAATGATTATTTTTTATGTTTTTTGGAATGACTTTATTGCCTTCTTGTGATTTTATGTAGCTGTAAAGCACTTTGAATTGCCTTGTGTACGAATTTTATTTATTCTACATATAAAATTGCCTTGCCTTGCATAGCTTCCCAACTGGTTTTGGGGTCAAAGTTATAAAAGTTATAAAGAGCACCCTTAACATTCTTAATTTACTGTACCTAAAACAGGACAAGGTCAACAAAATACTGGCAACAAAAAACAGCTACATTCTCTGTTGTGATTGGATCAGTGGGATGGAGAATCAGAATGGACAACCTCTCAACTAAAGTAGCCGCACCATAAATGTTTGACCACTAGATGTCGCCTTTGGCCAGCAGTCCGGCTATGCACGGTATGCCACTTTACAATATCACTGATCTAGGCATAGATCATACAATTTTAACATTTTTATCTAACTGAAATGATGCATCTATATGAGACAAGTTTGACACAGGTAAAAAGAAAAAAAAAAAAGCCAAACATCATTTTAAGTGTTTTCCCCCTGATTTCACTTTTCATGTAACGAAGTTAAGAGATGAGCATTGCTCAGGCCGTGTACACAGATTTACAGACTGTGCAGTCTGCCCTGAGGGCAGCTCTTCATAAATCAGCTGAGTGATGAGTGAGTCTGATGGTGGCCGAGGGGTGGTCCACTACACATTTATCACCACAGCAACAAAAACAAGCCATTATGAAGGGACAGTACAACTAAACACCCTTTATATGAAGTGAGGAAACGGTCCTCGCAGCAAACTGCCTGATGGCGCTGGTAGTCTGCTGTTGTTGTGAACTTCAGGTCTGAATGTGTGCATGTGTGCCCTCTGGCAGTGCTACGCCACAGAGATTTATCGCAGAGCATACCAACGGTTTACCTGGATTTATCCTCGAACTACAGGAGAGCGCTCTCCCTTGGAATAATATCCTGCCAAAAACAACTCCTGCTAAACACTGCAGACAACAGCCAGACCCACTACTCTGTATGCACAGCCGAGTAAATGAAAAACACACTTACATAAAGTTTGGCAATCACCTGTAGGGTTCAAATATGTCTCTTAGCATACACATATTTTGTTTTTCATGAAAACTCTGCACCTTAAAGTTGTCTTTTAAAGGAATTTAAATCCTATTCCTTAGTTTTTGTTTGCTCTGTTGTTTACATGCAGCATTTCGTACAGATCGGACCAAACCAAGTTCATGAAATCTTTGAAATTTGCTGTCGTAAATCTCCTTGCAGAGGTTTGGAAAAGTTGAGAGAAAGACACACAGGACGTGGTGTGTTTAATCTAGAAAAGTTCACTTGACCGACGAGTGGATGAACTGGGAAGTTAGCGAGTCATCGTGGCTGTCACACCAGACGAAATTCAAGAGGAAAGACGTCACAGCACTGACCACCATGTTTGATTGACAAGTTATTTCTGGGAGGAGAAAAGCACAAACACCCACATTTCTGACGGAACAAGACTTAGCAACAGATCACAGGAAAAAGATGATGCGTATTCACTGAGTAACTATGTGACGCCATCAACCAACTGGTTTATATATAACAGATACGTTGAATCTTTAATCGTAAAACACAGAGGGTCAGATTATATGAGAATTTGGTGAAGTTAAAATGTGGTAAAATTCAAGTCTTTACCTGTTTCAACATGTCCATGTGCTGTTTTCCCCCCTATTTTTTATTATTACACAATAGAACACATATAAGGAGCAAAAATAACTGTCAACATCATGAATGAGCATTTAAAACTTAGAACAAAAATGTAAAAACAAAATGCTAAACATCCCTGATTCATCAGGATTTCATACATATCTCTTTCATACACTGGAAAAAAATCAAAGTCTTACCAAGTATATTTGTCTAATTTCTAGTCAAAATATCTCATTACACTTAATATAAGACACAACTGCCTAACAAG
Organism: Odontesthes bonariensis; assembly: GCF_027942865.1. Lineage (NCBI taxonomy): Eukaryota > Metazoa > Chordata > Actinopteri > Atheriniformes > Atherinopsidae > Odontesthes > Odontesthes bonariensis. The sequence continues at coordinate 5,123,398 of NC_134508.1, forward strand.
TACTATTTCAGCCAGATATAGGAACTGGTTTGAAGACAATACATCTGGAATATCTTGTTAAATTAAAAAGTCTTGAAAACAAATTGTTTTGAGTCGGATTTCATATGAAACAAGCTTTTTTTGACATTTGAAGAGGTTTTTAAGCTAATTTCAAGATCACTTTTATCTCAAAAGTCCTAAATATCACATCTTATTTCAACAAATCTTGACAAGGCGATTTTCACTAGTTCCATTGGCAGATTTTTTTGCTTATTTCAAGCAAAAACGTCTTTTATTTGTTGTTTTTCTTACTTATTTTTGGAGGGGCATTTTTTCCAGTGTACAGAGCTCTTACACATCAAACCAACATCAACCCCAAGAACCAATGGTGGTAAAGTCACGAATGACTGGGAAAAAAAGGCATTTCCAATTGCCTGCTAGGACATAGCATCTATGCCTGAACAAGAGAACACAACTCTCCAAACAACTTGTGGGTCTCATTAACAACAACGGGGATGAGAGGGAATACAGAAAACTGAACAAGAACTTTGTGACATGGTGTCACCAGAACCACCTCCAGATTAATGCTGGAAAAACCAAAGAACTTGTTGTGGACTTCCGCCGGCGCAAAGTCCGCCCCCCTCTCTTACCAGTGAACATCCAGGGGACTGACATTGACATTGTGCACACGTATAAGTATCTAGGATTTCACCTCAGCAAAAAACTGGACTAGACTGATAACACACAGGCTCTCTACAAAAAGGGTCAAAGTAGACTGCATCTGCTACGGAGACTGAGGTCTTTTGGGGTCCAACAAACCCTACTGAAGACCTTCTACGACTCTGTGGTCTCCTCTGTTGTTATGTATGGTGTGGTGTGCTGGGGCAGCAGCATAACAGCAGCTGAGGGAAAGAAACTCAACAAACTGGTAAAGAAAGCCGGCTCTGTTCTGGGCTGCAGCCTTGACCCTGTGGAGGTGGTGGGAGACACGAGGATTATGACAAAACTGTCATTAATCCTGGGTAACATCAACCACCCCCTGCATGGAACAGTGGCAGCCCTGCTGAGCCCACTGAGCAGCAGACTCCTCCACCCTACCTGTAAGACAGAGAGGTACCGCAGGTCCTTTCTTCCCTCTGCAGTTAGACTGTACAACAACAACAACAACAACAACAACAACAACAACAAGTCCCTGCGGTAGCCATGATGGTGATGATGATGATGATGATGATGATGATGACAATGCTAAGGTGTTACTGTGACCCCCTCTTCTTAATTTAATTTATTTATTACTATTTTAGTCTTTTTATTATTTGTATGATGCTGCTAACACTGCACTACCTCTGGGTTTTTAAATTTTTTAAAGTTTTTAAGCCTTTTTACTAATGCATTTATTTAGACAGGAATATCTCTATTTTTATATAACATCCCTATTTTATTATCTCCCTTATATAGTTTTAACTTCCTGATCCTGTGTCTGTATGTATGTCTACTTTTGCACAAGCTGTATGTATGTGTGTATGTTGCGGCTGCGACGCATGAATTTCCCCACTGTGGGATAATAAAGGGCATACTTACTTACTTACAAAGCAGAAGGACGTGGTGGTCATTTTACAGTATTTGACTGAAGGGAAAATGGAAGATGGTGTGGATAAAGCAACTGAAACAAAGCGATGCGTGCTTTATATTCCACCATTGTTGTTCCCACGCTATAGAAGCCTGTCTGCAGTCCTGGGATATGCTTAGTGAGAACTTTGTTGCTCGAGTGGTGTTGGCAACACTTGCTCTGTTAGTTGTGGAAGAAGAGGAGGGGGAGGCAAAGACAATAAATAAGGAGAAAATGCACACGGTGGGTGAAATCATGGGTCATCCAGCAAGGCTGATCATCCAATCAGAATGATTTCTCTCACCAACAGGAACCAATATTGATTCAACGTGCTGAATAGGCTGAAAAAATGTGGATGAGGGTCAGGTAGTGCGGACGGTGCTTTCCACACAGAAAAGACAAAAGAGGCAGACATTTACAGATGTTCCAGACATTCCTGATGGCCACTTGTCTCCTCGGTATAAAAGGGCATTTTGACCCTGCATCAGAGAGAAGCACCACTGGCAACGACAGGACCCCTGCTGGGTCCTCGCATGTTGCCAGTGTCTGGGGAAACAAAATAGCACCAGATCATGCTGACAAAGTGACTTCCAAATGCCAAGGCCAAGATGTATAATCCATGTTTGTGCTAAAGGGCATTGCCCGTCAGTACAGAGGGGGCTGTGGTACAACAACTCAACTGAAAAACTAAATTTCAGCCAAGTGTGAGAGACTTTACTTCTGTTTCAGTGCCCACTGTTTCATAGAAAGGCCCCTAGTAGCTAGATGGGAATTTTTTTTATTTTTGCTACATTGAGTGAATGTGATTCAATTCATTTGCCTGTTTTAGTTTTTTCGTAAAAATGTTTTATTGTTTCTTTGGCACATTTGAGTTAATTTGCGTGTACACAATAAGATTTAATACACAAAGTCGGTGCAGCAGAGCAGTCTTTCACCTTTATAGCACAATCAAGGACACCTGGCCCCTTTAAATAACACCATTACACTGGAAAAAATCAGTCTTACCAAGTATATTTGTCTCATTTCTAGTCAAAATATCTCATTACTCTTAATATCAGACACAACTGCCTAACAAGTACTATTTCAGCCAGATATAGGGACTTGTTTGAAGACAATACATCTTGAATATCTTGTTAAATGAAAAAGTCTGAAAACAAATTGTTTTGAGTTACATATCATATGAAACAAGCTTTTTTTGACATTTGAAGAGGTTTTTAAGCTAATTTCAAGATCACTTTTATCTCAAAAGTCCTAAATATCACATCTTATTTCAAGAAATCTTGACAAGCCGATTTTCACTAGTTCCATTAGTAGATTTTTTTGCTTATTTCAAGCAAAAACGTCTTTTATTTGTTGTTTTTCTTACTTATTTTTGGAGGGGCATTTTTTTCCAGTGTGTGGTAATATAAATGACAGAATGTTTGAGGGTCTCTAAATAACGAGCGTATGTTTTGGGCAAGACTGGAATTTTCTTAAAAACAATTCAGTCCAGACTTTCTCTGCAGTTGTTCACTTGGTGTGATGTGTCACCTCAGGTTGTATTTACCCAGTTTTAAGACCCAGTAAGGACAAGCATGATATTAGGCCCTGATACTTCATTAAATAAAAGAAGGCCCACTTTCTCCTCCACATGACTTTACAGTACATGTGATTGTGTTTGCACTACATTCTAAGTCTTAACTCACATTTATATTTCACCCACTGCTCCTGGCCTCACTCAGGTTTGTGATCCGCTGCCAACAGACCAAATGCACACATCTTATACACTTTTTTACATTAAGCCACACAATAATGGAAAAGAAAGTAAGTGGGGGTTTTCACTTATTAATGGAAAACTATTACTGTCTGATGTGGGATTATACAAGGGAAAGGTGGGCCAAAAGACAAGGGAAGAGATGGACTGGTTAGGCCAGAGATACTCACAATTTTTTTCACCAGAGCCACATTGGCAGAGCAAAATCAAGGGAAGAGCCACTTTTACAGCAACATACTAAAGTCCCCTTTTGCAAATGCATTTTCTACATATAAAACATCCCACAAAAAAAGAAACAACACAGCCAATACATTTTCAATTAAGACCACATTTACCTTAATACTGGGATGAGTGGAAGCTGGCGTGCATGTCCTCGACTTTATTCATGTTGTATTTGTAGTTTGTTGTTGTAATCATAGTGAGACATTCAGGATGAGCATGGTTTTTGTGCTGGTTTTTGCCCTTTTTCAATTAAAAACCGATCCATTGTGCCTGCATCTCGCGCTGGCTAAAGTAGCTAGCGTGCACTGCGGTCAGTGTGAGGTGGTTTAAGTGGGCTGCGTTGCCAGGTTTAACAGAGCCCCCTTTAGGAAACACCATTAAGCCTTAATTAATACTTAATAAAAAATACTTAATGCTACAAAAACGCAAAATTAATTAAAATACTTAATACTGTGCAGTATTCGCTGTATGTTATTTGAACAAATGTTTTGCTATTGTTACCATATTGTTATAAGCTACTATGCGAGTGTGAGCCGCCAATTAAAGCTTGATGAGCCACGCAATGAGTATCTCTGTGTTAGGAAGTAAGCAAAGAGAAGACAGAGAGACGGTTAAAAGTTTATAGAGGGAGTGATGAGGTGAGCAGAGACAGACCAAGGAGACGGCAGCGGCACAAGTGTGTGTTAGGAGCCTTGTTCTTCTAAATTAAACTCTCTCTCCGGGGGAAGCGCAGCTCTGACTGCTCTTTCACACCAGTGGCCCTGAACATACAAACTTACCACAACCTCCTAACCCCACTCACCAGTCCCCTGCCAAAACACACACACACACACACACACACACACACACACACACACACACACACAGCTAAGCACAGTGTGTACAAACTCCTGTCGACATGCACATGTCCACAAACAAAGTCTTTTAGGACTAAAAATAAACGATCATGTTGAGTGTGCCTAAAATAACTGGAAGCATACACTTACTGTACACACATACAGTACACAAAGGCCATTAGGCATGGACAGACCGTGCAAACACACTGCGTTGCTTTCTTCACACCTGAACCCCAATAGGCTTCCAGATGCCAAAGCAAACATGAAGTGTCAACCAGAAAGAAAAAAAAGATATGGACAGGATGTGACCTGACAAGCAGAGGTTGGTTGAATGATGCAGCATACGCACCACACAAAAGACACCCCCACTTTGACCCCTGTCAGTTTGTATTTGAGGTTCCATCTTTGAAGCCGAGGAAGGTTTTCAGATTTCACGCCTTCTTAAAGTCAGTCTGCCTCACTTTTAGCCACAGAGCCACAGAGGTGAGGGCGCTGCTCATGGGCTCCTCAGCAGTGCCAGCAAAAAGGTGCATGTAGGTAGGAGCTGGGGAAACCCACTCAGGTTGCTGCGTCCAAGTGGATTTACACAAGGTCAAATCCAGATCAAGGCAAGTAAAACTCAAGGGAAGTGTCAAGTGCTTGAAGTTGAGTAGAAATAAACTCTTCTCAGTTTAATCAGAATCAAAATAAGAATCAGAAAATTTTACACAACTAGTGCAACAAAGATAAACGTATTAAAACCAAAAACAAAATAACAATATTCAAAAGAAAAGATAAAGAAAATGAAAAATGAAGTGAGATAAAGCTCAATGAAATAAAGAATGTAGAACTCTACACAATAGAATAAGGAATGTAGAGCTCTGTATAAGAATATGTAAAAACTATAAGTGTCCAAAAACTGGAAAATACTCTCCACTCCTGAATGGAAGTATGTTGAGGTGATTAGTTTTTTGGTGAAGAAAAAACATAGCATTGCACTAATATAGTGCCATTTCATCTTGATTACTTGAATTTAGGGCTGGGCAACGATTAAAATTTTCAATCTAATTAATTACATGATTTCCCTGATTAATCACGATTAATCGCATTTGTACGCAGAATCCAAAAATGAATCCAAAAGTAGTGTACAGCTTTTAGCATTTAGCTTTATTTTAAATGTGCTGCCATATGAATGAAAGTGCCATAACATTTGTTGTGCAAACACACTTTTAACATCAGCATCTTTCTGTAGTTTTTATGTAGAAGCCTCGCTCCACTGTCTGTTTCCTTGAATGACTTGCTGCTATCAGTTGTGTGTTTTGCCTTTAAGTGATATTTTAGACTGGAACTACTACGCTGAGAAGACAATTCAACTTGGCAGTGTTTACAGATGACTTTGGTTCTGTCGACTCCGCCGTCTGGAAGAACTTGAGAATGAAAATGGCCGAGTAAAAGTTCCGTATCCTTCTCCATGTTTGGTGGATCCGCCGATTACTTTCTTTTCCTGTTCCACAGCAGACAGCAACAGACTTTTACAAAATAAAAGCCTGTGAGCAACAGACTTTTACAAAATAAAGGCCTGTGAGCAGGAGACTTTTACAATAATAAAAGCCTGTGAGCAACAGACTTTTACAAAATAAAAGCCTGTGAGCAGCAGACTTTTACAAAATAAAAGCCTGTGAGCAGGAGACTTTTACAATAATAAAAGCCTGTGAGCAACAGACTTTTACAACAGTAAAATATGCTATAGTCCCGCATCAGACGGCCCTGTGCTGCGTGTTGTTCCCCCTCTGTCTGCCACCTGCTTCCTGCCTCTGTGAACTTTCAAAATAGTGGAAAAGCGGCAATAGTCAACTTCATCAGTGACCAGCTGAGGGGACCAGGCCGTCTCCATGGTTACCGAATGATGCACGAGAGGTGCCGTTAGCGTTTTTTTCGAGATAACGAGATAAATAACTCGTTATCTCGAGAAAACTTTATTCAGTTTTCAATGAAAGGGGGGTAAAAACCTTTACCAGAAATACACATAAACACATATAAACGGGGGCGGACTGGGGAGAAAAAGTGGCCTCGAAAACCATCGGTAAATTAACTCGTTATCTCGAGAAAACCATCATAAAAAAGTTTGTACGCACCACGTCCGCTCTGGGCTTCCGTACAAAGTCTCATCTCAAGGACACATTTCTCTGACTGTCGGATGAGCTGCGTTTCAGCTTTTTTTCCACAGATGGGATGTTGCACAAGCACGTGTTTCACATGGTTTTTATTGGAACAATTTGAAAATCTTATGAAGTTGACTGTAAAAGCAAGTTAGAGCACGTGTCCAATGGATTTTTTTGCTGAGGTGGGGATTTGTTGATAGTTATTCCGATGCAGAAAAAATGTTTGACCAAAATGGTTCAACTGAAGATGCCACGAAATCCACTGAGCTCTGATAAAATGAGTAACGTATCCCCATCCTCCAACAGATAATGGTCCGTGCAAATGATACGGGGAAGTCCAAAATTCATCTAAATCCCAAAATATCTGAGTCTAGCAATTGACTCTCACCTCGTCCACCCCCACTCTCTCAGGATCAGGATCCTCCTGGAGACTTACAGACTACAGACCATAATCTGCTGTCTCCTTTTCCAGCCCCTTAACTATAAGAACAGACTCACACTGGGTTGTGTTTGTGTTGTATGTGCTCTTGTACCCCCATTATTTTACAGACCAGGGAGAGATTAAACCAGAGACGCACATTACGACGTGAAACCAAACCAGGAAGATCCTTATTGAGATAGTGCCACTATGTAATGCTGCTTATGTGACAAGGGTTGTTTGCACATTACAAATGTATGAAGTGCCTTATCTCAGGAACAAAGGCTGGAAGACCTAACTTCATTGGATATTTAGGACTAGGTACTGTATACAGGGGATTGATACATTTCACACAATATAAAAATATCAGCAAAAAGCAGAGAAAAAAGAGAATAGAATAGAATACTAAGAACACTCAACTAAAATCAAACAACAATGTAACAAACTAAAATGCTAAGGACCACTGAAATGATTCTGGATGAAATGTTAACATTGTTAACAGTGATGCAAGAATGTGTAATCAACGCGCGTAAGTCCCCATGATGCTATATTTGATTTTAGGTGCTTTGACATAATCTTGGAAACTACATCATATACATCAATACATCAGTATTTGGGCCAACAATGGAAATAAATGGTTTTCCGGGTATTCTTAAGAGATGTTAGAGATGTTATTTCCAATTCACCACGGTGATACAACAGTTCATTCATTCACCGGCTGTTTACACACCACAACTACTTGTTTATGATTGGGCAACACATGCTCCTGGTTTAGGCACTAAAATGTCTCAGTTTGGGTTAGGAATCAACACTATTGCCATGCTACGGTCTAACCCTGTTGCTTACCTAAGCAATGCATCTTTGATAGAATTCCCAAACCTACCTACAAGCATAAATCTACTATCAGTTGCATGGCAAAAGACAACTTTTGAGTAGTCTGGTAAAAACAAGATTTGACAAAAGTGGGGCTCCTTTTCGGAACATTTAGGAACAATTATGTAGATTGGACTAGAGGTTCCCAACCCAGAAGATGGGCCCTCCCCCTGAGAATCAACATGCTTTATCTTGAGGGCCATGAGAAGGTCCACTGGAGAGAAAAGCAGATTTCTGCCAAAGTTTTATAAGGGTGGATATGTTATTTTAAAAACTTTGAACCTACATTCATGAGTGTTCTTTGCAAATATAAAGCTCCATAGGTTTGAAATCTTAGCCAGTTTTACATTTACATTGATGATGATGATTTCAAATGAGTAGCTCTAAACTCAATTTTGAGAACTTTTGCTTTATCTTTCTGGATTATTGTCATGAAGTTGTCAAATTTCAAGCAGGATTTCAAATGACGCGTTCTCTCTGTTGTCACTGACTTTCCCTCAAGCACAAACAGCTTATTTGAAATGTAATATTCTAAGAAACAGCATTTTTCATCTCTGCTATACATTTACACACAATACAATTTCAGATATAATTCCTAAACTGAGCCAAGTAAAAGAAACGTATGTTGACTTCGCCTCAATTTAACATGTGGCTGGTAAATAATGTTTTCACAGTTTTCATATTATGCAACGGTTTTGGTACTTTATCTTTGGCTCTATTTCAATATATCCCTAAATCTTTGTTAGGAAGACTGGCTGGCTATAGTGTACGCCATAAATTATTATTATTTATGTAGCAATTAGTATTGTTGTGGCCATTTATGTTTTGTAAATCATAAGTTCTATCAATTTAGTTTTCTTTGGGCAGTTAGAATATACTTTAGTTAATTTGGAATCAAAATCTGAAATTGATTTTTATATTTGAAATTTTTTAGATTATTTTGGTAACTTTTAGACCCTCCCATTAATTAGACAGATTAAGAACACACCGGGGGCGTGTTGGGAGGGCTCTTTTTGTTGTCCGGTGTGAAGACGGGAGGTGGTGGTTGAATGATTTTTTGACCCCTTTTAGATCTTGTTAAATCAGATTAAGTTAACTTTCGTTTTTCATTCAAATTGTAAGAGATTTTAAGTTGTTGTTTTGTTCATATTTTTATTTTTTTTCAGAAATAAACAACATATATTTTACAAACAATCAACTCTGAAGTGCGTGCAAGAACAAAACCACCTGCCGCCACCCACCAACAGCCTTTGTTAGAAAATATACTTTGGAAACTTAAAAGGCCGTGACAAGTATTTTTTCTTTAAGTATTATGTTCAGAGATGGGACCAAGTCACACATGTGCAAGTCTCAAGGAAGTCTCAAGTAATTTTTTCTTAGGCAAGTCAAGTCACCTTATTATTGCAATTTTTCCTGCAGATTCTGATCTTAATAAAGTGAAAAGACAAGATATAAGTAACTGTCCCCCACCACGTATCATATCAAGCTGACGTTAGCTAACTACCGACTAGGCTAACAGGATAATATTAGCTAATTTGACGAGCACTTACTGGTCAGAATGGATCTTCAAATGACGAACAAAGTTGGAAGTTATGCTAGATGCTTAACACTCAAGTCATTCAAGTCATCGTGTCTCAAGTCAAGTGCCGAGTCTTTAACTTCCAAGTCCGAGTCGAGTCTCAAGTCTTTTGTTTTTTGTCAAGTCACAAGTCATCAAAACAGCGACTCGAGTCACAGTGACTCGAGTCCCCATCTCTGATTATGTTGAGATATTTTTGTATTAGCTAGGTTTCTATTAGCTTTAAAACAGTTCACGACAGAATACTATGTGGCAGAGAAAACTGGCTGTGTATCCATCCACCTTTCTAAGTGTATTAAAGGTGGGTGAGTTTGTATGTTTTCCTGAAACACACAGCTGCTGTTGCATCGATGTAGACAAACTTGTTCAGCATAACTGCTCTGTGTTTCCCCACACACGGCTCATACGCACCCCTCTCTTACACCTCAGCAGCGAGAGTCGAGCACAGGAAGGAGCGGGGAAGAGTGAGGGGTGAGGCTGACGAGGGTGACGGTCCTGCTATAGGAGGAGGACAGAGGGGAACAGTGGGTCCTTTAAGTTCACTCAGGGAGACAGCGGGGTCAGTGTGTTTGGCCTGGCCAGGTCTCACCCATCTCCCACTCTGACTCTCACTTTCTCGCTCTCTGTCCCAGGAGCTGCTTCTCATTAGGCCTGTTTGTTTTGGCCGACTCACAGTGGCACTTAGTAGCAACGCGCTTGCCCACGTGTGTGCACACACAGACGCACACGTATCTCACCCACGCTTATGCACACGCAGTTTTTGTTTGTTCTGGCTGTGACCAGGTGCCACTTAGCAGAACCTCTAAACGCCAGTGATCAGCCATACACACCACCATGTTTACTTTTGCCAAGCTTGGACACACACACACACACACACACACACACACACACACACACACACACACACACACACACACACACACACACACACACACACGCACACACAGAGCTATAAAGATGAGTGACCAATTTGAAAATTTATGCTTAAATTTCCTTTTTATTTCCTCAGTCACAATGTGTTTCCATACACTATTGAGGCTACTTTAAATATGTAGTATAAAGATTAGTTTAATCTGTGCAATTTTATTCTCATTGCTAGCATTCATCATGACATTACAAACAGTTGGAAAGAGCATAGTAATTTCTAAATAAGATTGGGGAGGCAGTACAACCACAAAGGGTTGAAAAAAAAAAGATCTGATTAAATTATTCCAAAAGCTGAGAATATACCTATTTTTTAACCTCGTGCTCATGCACACAGCCTTCTTTGTTGTTGGCGTAGTTGTGGCTGTCCACAAACTTGTCTGTGGGGAGACCACTAAATCAAGGGAGCTGGATATGCGCTCACATTTGCCCTTATAATGCTTCTACTGCTCACCTCCGTGTAGCATCTTGCGCATGCACTGCAAAAAGTGAAATCTAAGTAAAAAGAAATATCTTAGATCAAAGGGATATATGCTTATTTTTTTGTCCGATAAGATAGTTCTTCTTAGTAAGCAGTTTTTATGTTAGAACTGTTTCACTTGTTCGAAGTGTTTCTGTCCTTAAAGGTAGGGTAGGAGATCCTGGATTTTGAGTCCAGCGAAGCTGCATTTTGAAAATACACAGGTCAAAAGTCCCAACCCTTTTCTTCACTTTCCCCCCGAAGCCACGCCTCTAGAGTACATGAACGCGCATGAGCACGAAGGTGCACGAGCGCTGTTCTGACAGCAAGCATCGATCATTGCCGTATTTAGTATTTATTATTTAGTATTTAGTATATGCTAACTATACCTTTAATAATGCTAGGTGCTAGCCAAGCTGGCTCTAGTTTAGCTTTCCTGCCAAGCTTCTGGACGAGTAATTCGTTCACGGAGCAGGGTACGCGCACAGGGGGGGGGAGGAGGGGGAGGGAGGAGCAGATTGCAGTTTGATAGACGGCATCAGTATCCAATCATTGTGAACGGTCCGTTCACAATGATTGGATACCGTTTTTCCTAGATTGTACGTTCTAGAGGCCACTAAAACTTTTCATATTTGTGTCAAAACTTTTAATTAATTGGTTGCAATGGGGGTGTGAAGAGTATTTCAAGCAATATGTAAAAAAATGTTCCAGAAAAAGATCCCCTACCCCACCTTTAATTATCTAAGTAAGATATTACAGCTTGTTACTGAGATTTTAGGACCTGTTTTGAGTAAGTACATGCTTGAAGCTAGAATATCAACAGTTTCCAAGCTGGTTTCAAGAAATATTAGGCCTAGTGCATACCACTATGTCAAGATAATGGCTCTGGCATTTACTTAATTCAAGAATATTTTACAATATATTGAGAAAATAGGCCACGTGTATTTAATTAGAATCAAGAAAAATGTACTTGTTATTAGTTAAAATACACTAATGCTAAGGTATTTGTGGGTTAATTGAGATTAGATGTTTTTACTTGTTTTGAAAAATCTTGACAAGCCACATTTTCTTGTTCCATTGGCAGATAATTTTGCTATTTTTAAAGGGATAATCCGGAGTAAAATGCACTTTAGATCAATTTACGGGATGTTGGGAGTACATACGTTGAGTTGACATCAAAATCATGTCATTCGGATGTGTTTTGAGAATTTCGATTTGACCGTTTTTAGCCAAAAGTCGTTAGCCTGGAAGTGAGAGGGGCATATCATGTCACCGCTAAAAAACGCTATTTTTATACCTCTTCTACAGCTCCAAACAACATAACACTTACATGGTAGTGAGTAGAGGGTCCCTAAAGCCAAACCGAAGTGTCCCGAGGTCTTCATGTGGTCGGATATAGAGTCCAGAATTAATTTAATCAAGCCAGTACCTTTCCGGAAATGTTGTTGCTGCAGCTGCCACTTAAGACCGTGGTGAAGTTGGTTTGATATTGGATATTCGACAGATATTCACAATAAGGAAATAAGGTGTCTTTTTTTTCAAACCAATATCAAACCAACTTCACCACGGTCTGTAGCGGCAGATGCAGCAGCAACATTTCCGGAAAGGTACTGGCTTGATTAAATTCATTCTGGACTCTATATCCGACCACATGAAGACCTCGGGACACTTCGGTTTGGCTTTAGGGACCCTCTACTCACTACCATGTAAGTGTTATGCTGTTTGGAGCTGTAGAAGAGGTATAAAAATAGCGTTTTGTAGCGGTGACATGATATGCCCCTCTCACTTCCAGGCTAACGACTTTTGGCTAAAAACGGTCAAATCGAAATTCTCAAAACACATCCGAATGACATGATTTTGATGTCAACTCAACGTATGTACTCCCAACATCCCGTAAATTGATCTAAAGTGCGTTTTACTCCGGATTATCCCTTTAGGCAAAATACACCTAATTTTTGTACTTTTTTTTCTTGTTTTTGAAAGCTGGCTTTTTGCAGTGTGTGCAGCATTAGTTTCTGAGGACGTGCACAGATGACGCTCCAGATAAAACGCAGGACACACGATAAGGTAGCCATCATGAACCTGCACAGACAACATTAAAGGCAAGGATCTTCCCAGCCTAAAAGTGAGCGCACAGATCAGGCATAAACATGTTTGCCTTTACATCTGTCTTAAATCAAGCATGCTGAACATCTGTCAACTGAATTTAGTTTCTGCACTGATCCAATTATGACTGCACATGTGTAATATACTGTATTGAACTCATATTACATCTCGAATTTCTCCCAGGGGGAAGAGAGGGTAGAAAAAAATTATGGTATTACACACAGTACAAGTGTTTCTTATGTTTATGTTCTGCTGAACACTGACACCCGTTTAGGTTTGATAGAATCAATAATACCCCTTAAAGAGCCTGTCACAATGACGCTGCTCTCGCCTACAGTTGGCCAAACCGCAGCTATTACACTCCACAACACACACTTAAACCACTGTACAAATAGTGAATGCACAGCACAGGAAACAAACGCAGCGTTCTCTTCTCTCACAGAGTGTAATTTGGACCCCAACCCTCCCAATTTTCTGTCTGGGACAGCCTGTGGACGGGCTGTGGAGAGCATACAGCCCTGTTAGGGTAAGGTTTCCCAACACACACCAGGAATACGGTAAACAATACAAGCATTCTTAGGCTCTGGCACACACAGACGCATATATACATGCAGCATGGCACATATATGTATACACACACACACACACACGCACACACACACACACACACACACACACACACACACACACACACACACAAACACACACAACCAGACATATCTGGCCGTGCCTCCAGTAGTTATAAAACCATTGTACAAAGGTACAATGGTCTCTCTAACACATACAGATAGCTGGACTGTGAACACACACTCCATTCAGTGAGCAGTGTTTTCCAATAGGGTCCAGGCGCACTGCAGCTCTGTGGTCAGAAACGCTGCTCAATTATGTTGGATTATGACCAACAGCCACTATTTTCTTTGGAAAAATAGGGAGCCCTTGTGCAATATGAATAGAATACAATTCTGATTGTATTTACTTTATTTTAGAATAATAAATTATATAATAAACATTTTAGTCCCGGAGAGGTAAAAAAAAAAAAAAAAAAGGCTCCTGAAGGCCTGTCTGGAGCAACTTTGTAGGTTTCTAAAGCACTCCCTTAAAGGGATAGTTCGCCTCTTTTGACATGAAGCTGTATGACATCCCATATCAGCAACATCAGTTATGAACATCTTCTTACCCCCTGCTGCGTCCTGTGAGCCGAGTTCCAGCCTCGTTTTGGTGTTGATGAAGGTAGTCCGGCTAGTTTGCTGGGGTCCCGAAAATAAAGCGTCTTGCTTCTCAAAACAATATGCGTTCAAAAGAGTAATACATTTGCATCACAAAATCGTCCATCCAGAGAAAGTCAGACCTCACAATCGCTTGGCGCTATTTCTCTCTACCTTCGTATCACTGCCTGCTGTGTAGTAGCCTGGCTCTCACGCAGACCCTTCGTGCTTCGTGCATCTTCGTTACACTTCGTGAGCTCGCACTAGGGTCTGGGCTCGCCTTGTTGAGCCCGAAGTCTTCGGTTACCCCATAACCGGGCCAATCATAATCGTGGGGCGGGGTGTTAACAGGTATGACGTAGCATCCGGCGCGACAACGAACACAGTCAAACACAGCCATTGCCGGACGATTAGCTGCTGCTAGCTCCTGCTTTGCTCGCTGCTGTTGTGTTTTGTTTATTTTCCACCACAGACCGAAAGACTGGTCGCGCTCCAACGCGTCACGTCCGCTTTCGATATGATTGGTCGAAGTAGTACGTGACACACACATTGAATTCTCCAATCAGGTTCGAGAGGTTTTTGAATACAATCCCCGCCTACTCACAGCAGAGAACAGCTAGGCAACCGACAAAATTCCAGATGGGTGAGAAACATCCATCTGCGTGAGAACCAGGTTAGCTGTGTAGACCGTGCAGACCGAAGTGCAGACGGAGCAGTAAACACCGTAACAGGTGCATATGAAGGGAGAGAAATAGCGCCAAGCGATTGTGAGGTCGGACTTTTTCTTGATGAACTACTTTGTGATGCAAATGTATTACTCTGTTGAACGCATATTGTTTTGAGAAGCAAAACGCTTTATTTTCAGGACCCCAGCCAACTAGCCGGACTACCTTCGTCAACGCCAAAACGAGGCTGGAACTCGGCTCACAGGACGCAGCAGGGGGTAAGAAGATGTTCATAAATGATGTTGCTGATATGGGATGTCATACAGCTTCATGTCAAAAGAGGCAAACTATCCCTTTAACCTTAGCCTGAGTCAGGAGAAAGCCGAGCTGTGTAAGAAGTCACACCTCGTTTCATGACCTAAAAAATCTCATCGATCTGCCCTCAGTGACTATAGAGCAGTTGCCCTAACATCTCACATCATGAAAGTCTTACATAGAATGGTACTGGCTCACCTCAGTAAGCCAGTGATTACCTTTCAGCACCCACAATATTTTGCTTATCATCTTGGTGTCGGCGTTGAGGATGCCATCATCTGCCCTCCTGTGGTCAAAGCAATCAGCATGGTGACGATCATGTTCTGCCATTTCTCCTGTGCTTTTAATACAATTCAGCCTGTAATATTTAATGTATGTAATATATGTAATATTTGTTTCATTTTAATCTAATTTCAGTGACAATTTTCTTTAACATTTTAGATATGGACCCATGAGTGAACCCATCTAAATATGCAAAAAATGCTGTCTAAATTCCGATGTTGGGGTTACTGTGGTTATTTGTGGTATGCAGAACTCTGATAAATTGTATCTTTGCTAAAGCTGGAGAGCACATACACACGTGTGAATAGAAATGAAGAGGTCCTTGCCAAACAAATTCAAACTAATCTCTCCAGCCTCTCAGCAGCAGGTAAATTTCTTTATTTTGAAGTGTATTGATGTTGCCAAATCTGATAAGTGTGGTACACCAACAGCAATGCATTTTTTTTTTTTCATCAGCTGATAATGATAATTATCGGTTTGATGGAGTGGAAAATTGGAGTAACTGGGATGATAGAGATGGAGTGAGCAACAGCAACTAGGATTATTATAGTGGAAGACAAGAAAACATTCTGGTTATTCAAATGAAAAGAAGCTGTATTAAGAGAAAGAACTTCAGCAACAAACACTGAAGACCTTTAGTTGAACTTTTCCTTGTTAACATATGCTAGCAGTGTTTGCATGATTACTTTTCTGCAAGAGAGGAGAGAAAAATATCTAATACTACAAAGAAAAGAAATCTCTGGAATTCAAAATGTGGCAAGAAGAGTCCACAATGACACCCTGAGGAAATCTACAGGCTACCGCAAAGTCCCCCCTCAGCTAAAAATATAGACTTTAATCTTGTTAACGTGTCCGTAAAATATTTTTACGAGTCAAAAGACATATCGTGAGCAAAATCAGCTGTCAGTGCAGTGGCTGAGGATTTTTGCTTTGAAACTGGAGAGCACTATGTAGAGTCACTGAGAGGTGAGGTCAGTAATAAGGGCCTCCTGATACTGGATTGAAATTAAGCGAATTAGCACTGCTGGCTTATAGCAAATCAAATATCAGTTGGGGACCTTTCTATGTGGAGTCTGCATGTTCTGCCCCGGAACAAAAATATTCAAGTTAACTGGTGATTCTAAATTGACCATAAGAGTGAGCGTGCCAATTTGTTTTTCTAGCTTTTTTCTGTGCTGACCCTGTGATAGACGGGTGACTGGACTGGACCTGGACTTAAATAGAGTAGATCACAAAAATGGATGAAGAGGTGGTGGTCGTTTGCCTGTCATTGCCTGCTCATGCCGTGCTTAGACAACAAACGATTCGGTGAGTAGGTGAAATAAATCCACGAGCTACCCACCAAGCTGAAAGAGTTGTTGCCCTCAAATTCGATACCACCAGTTGCACCAGTGGCGACTTATTGTTGGTCAGATCAGTCGCTGGCTTTGGCAGGGATATATAGTTTCCTACTGCCAGAGATGGGTAGTAACGAGTTACATTTACTTGAGTAAGTTTTTGAAAAAATTGTACTTCTAGGAGTAGTTTTAAATCTCTATACTTTTTACTTTTACAGTACTTGAGTAGATGTGTGCAGCAGAAACTGTCCTCTTACTCCGCTACATTAGGCTACAATGAGCTGGTTACTTTTCTTCTTACCTCTTTGGTATTCTACGCCTCATTATTTTTATCCCCCCGCGTACGCCTCATTTTAATGTTTTATTTTGCTAGAGCAGAGGTGTCAAGTAAATAAGTACAAATACTTCGTTACTGTACTTAAGTACACTTTTTAGGTATCTATACTTTGCTCCATTACTTATTTTTCTGCCTACTTCTGACTTCTACTCGTTACATTTTCACATAAGTATCTGTACTTTCTATTCCTTACATTTTCAAAACAAACAGCCTCGTTACTCTTGGCTTCAGTTTTTTTTTTTTAAACTCTTGGCTTCAGTTTAATGTTTATGTATTTCACATCATGTGTGCCATTCAATACAGATTAGTGGCGCCATCCACACTGAGTGAGAACGAGTGTAATTGGATGAATCATATCAGGGGTGTATCAAGCTTTCCAAAAGTGGGGGTGTTCTGGAACAGGCGAAGAGATCATTCCAAATAGCGATGATCAATTATATAAACTTGTACATACATGGCCTACAAAATGGAAGAAATGCAATCAGATACACTGTGGGCGACTTTGTGTGTGTGTGTGCACCCGGATCTGTTGGACAGGAAAATTATTGCATTATGATTAGTTTGTCATAATGAGCAGAGACAAAACACATTTGGTTCTTTCAAGTAGTGTGTCATTATTAGTTGTAAGTGATAGCAGTACTAATAGCAGTAGTCACTAGTTGTAAAGCCACTTTACAAAATATGGCTTCATGTCAGTCAGAGATCTGCTTTTATTGTAATAAAGATTTTAATTCAGACACAGCCTTATGACTGGCTTTAAAAACTGGATGATTATATTAAGATAATACATTAATACACAGTGTAAATAAAGATGGTGTGTATTATTAATATTCATGTCATTTTCAATGTGTAATAGAATTGTTATATATCATTTTGAAATCACAGCTTTCTTTAAAACTTGACATCCATTCTGGTCCAGAAACTGAAGTAGGCCTACAACACTTTGGAAATTACTCGAATTTTAACAAACACATGCTTTGTGTATATTTTGAGTGATACATCAGTGGGACACCGTGTAGATTGAAGTGCGTTGTCGACGTTTGAAAATGACACGAATCACACGAGGATAGCTCTCCTCTGCATGTTGCCTAGTCAAACCTGCGCATCCAAACAGCGGTAGCACTCGACACAGACAACCAGTGACACGCTTGCAACTTGCAAGCATGTCAATGTATGCAGAGGGGGAGTGGAGAAGACAACTTACTTGTTTTTTCTTGAAAAAGCCGTCTATTGTCCCCTGTCTTTTCCTTTTCTGCATCATTGGCTATATTGCACGAAAAAAGAGGACAGTTTTAAAACTAAAGTAGGCTAAGTCAGGCCAGTTAGAAGAATGACTGGGAATTTTATGCTAGTAGGTAAACTTAGCCTAACTGTCATGAACTAGCCAGGAAACTTGCGTCTGTTAATGGCTTAACCTATGATGCCTGAAAATGTTGCCTTCATGGCAGGCAGTGAATTTTGCTGATCTAAAACAGTGATTAAATTCTACCTTTTCAGCGACTCTTCATTGAAGGCGTCAAGTGGGTATATGCAGCACCACGAACAGCACAACGACCTGTGAGAAATTGTTTGAATGACTGCGCTGAGCTCTCAGCAGTCAGACTCAGCACCAGTGTTGCCAGATCTTCAACTCGAAATAAGCGAACGGCGTCCTGAAAACAAGCCCAAAAGAAGCGGCCGAAGACTAATAAAAAAAGTCGGCAATTGGCAACCCTGGTCAGCACCGCAGCAGCGCTTTCGGCAGGATGCGCAAGCTGTTGAGGCTTTCCTAACCTCACCTGTTGCGCTGGGATTTACAGAGTGATATGCCTAACGACAGCAACCATTTTTAATTTCCTACAACAGGCGAACGTTTACTATTTTATTACAAAAGTAGATTTTAGTGAGGTTTTGACGGACAAAAGTGGGGGGGATGGAATGGCCTTCCAGTAGAAGTGAGGGGGATGCATCGTACTCATCCCCCCCGTAGAATACGCGCCTGAATCATATAACGCAAACACTCATCGGTTAGGCTATTTGTCAAATTTGTGCTGACACACATGGAAATCGTCATTCGTCGGAAGCAAGCAGGTTTTCTACAAACTGCAAACGCCAAGCTGCGCGAAGCGTCTAACATAATCTTAGTGTGTATGCAAAATTGTTGCACTCTCTTACTCCGTGCCATTTTCAGACCGTTTTAGGTGCTCTGTATGTAGTGATAAAGAGCTCATTTTCGTTTCAGTTTTTGTCTTGACTGTCAGCTATGACAAAGGGGGGAACGTGTGTGTGTATATCTTTTTTCTTTGAATTTTTCAGGCAGTAAGACTTTTTTGTTGTTTTTTTGATGGAACGAACATGAATACCTCACGACCTACCTCTTGAATACTACCTCACGTGTAATTGAATTCCAATAAAGTTTGAGAAAGAACATGCTCCTTGAGTGACTTTGTCTTTGACAGTAATGGTTTTATGATTGTTGTCTTGGGCCACATGTAGAACTAATCAGTTTTAAAATTAAGCTTACAATTCATATAGTGGCATCTACCTTTTTGTGTGTGGTTTTTAAAAAAAAAAAAAAAAATTATTTTTTTATTTAGAGGTTACTTTATACTTTTATACTTTAAGTAGGTTTTGGAGCACATACTTTTTCACTTTTACTTGAGTAAAGAGGTCAAGTTGATACTTCAACTTTTACCAGAGTGTTTTTAAACTGCAGTATCTATACTTCTACTTAAGTAACAAATGTGTGTACTTTTGACACCACTGTGCTAGAGAGAGAGAGAGACTTCCGCCAAAGGCTCTACCACCTGACTGTGTTCCACCAATCAAACGTAGCCGTGCAGTCTGGTCACGTGACCATACTCGATCTCAGCGGCGGGACGGGTTAGCTTTAGCATTAGCAGTCGTGGCAAACAAACAAAGAAACAGATGAAAAATGTCAGAACCAACGGTGGGAAATGAAGACGCAGACGAGGCCTCATACTGAAAGCATGTTTACCTTACAAAGAGTGAGAAACAGCAGCTACATTATGTGTCTTCTGTGGCAACCAAAACAAACGCACATTTCAGCAGAAACTCAACATCTAACTTGATCCAATATGTAGCGCTAAGTTTCCTAAACTCGTTTTTCCCCCATGGATAGGTGAATGTTTGTTTTTTAGGTTACATATGGGTTACATATGTTTTAAACATTTCCTAAGTCTCTTTTATTTTTTTATTAAATTTACCTGGATTATTTTTATTTAAGCTATTTTGTAATTAATTCATTTATTTTATCAATTGGATGAACTCTAATTGGCCTAAAGATGATTATTTAGTATTTTTGTCTGTCTGATTGAATGCTTGTGTTAACAAATAAATCAGACGTTACTCAACAGTTACTCAGTACTCGAGTAGTTTTTTCACCTTTTTTACTCTTACTCAAGTAATTATTTGGATGAATACTTTTTACTTTTACTTGAGTCATATTATTCTGAAGTAACAGTACTTTCACTTGAGTACAGTTTTTGGCTGCTCTACCCACCTCTGCCTACTGCAACTATAGCCGCCTCTGTCCAGTGCTCAACAGTCATATTCTTGGCACTTTTATTGTGCCATGGAATTATCATGGCACTATAACTTGCTGTTGAGAGAAAACAGTGACTTAAATGCCTTACTTTCTAAGCTCTGTCACTGTCAGTGTGTAGGAATGAAAAACATATTGTACATGTAGCCTATATCTGAATGACTTAATAACACATTAAGTCATTAATGTTATGTTTTCCACGTCTAAGAACCGCTGATATATATACTCTACTGATAGCAAATCCGTACTTGGTAACTGACCTTGACTGTGTATTGTCTAAATGATGTGGTGACTGAGGTAGCAGGTGAGAGGATTAAGATTTCTGGGGGACATCTGAGGACACTTTGCTGCATGCTCAGATGCAGCTGTCAAAACACGTATACACGCATACACACACATACATTCCAAGATAACCAGGTGTCTTTGTATGAATGAGAGTAGTGTATAACCTCATGCATACACACGCACACACACACAAATACACACATGCACACTATTTCAGCTGCGTCATGCATCAGTTCTGCATAACTTAGCTGTATTATGTATGGAGACAAGCCTCCAGGGGAGCCGCTGTCTGTGCTGAAGTACTACTTGGTAATACTTGGTATACTTATAGAATATGTCAGCAGATTGTGTGTGAAATTGTGTGCATGTGAGAGCTGTTTTGCGGCTTGTGTTGACTCAGTGAGATTGTTGGCTTAGTCTCGAGGGAGCGGTGGCTTAGCTGACGCCGGCAAACTGTTAAAGCTAAACACACCTAATTGAAGAGGATGCTTACAGGCCCTCCTGTGTGTGTGTGTGTGTGTGTGTCGGGTAAAGAGGGAGAACGTTTGAGTTATACCAGAAATTGAATGAAATTAACACGGCAGTCATGCTGTGGTAAATAACACAGGCGTGAATGTGTCAGTGGCCCTTTCAGTCCTTTTTTTTGTTAACAATGTACTGAAGTCTAAAATGAAGTTCAAGTAATTACTGTTCTCTGTGATAACTTCCGGATTATGCTGTTTTGGTTTTATATATTGGCATTTGAATTAATATGATGCCCTGTGAGGGACTAGCAACCTGTCCAGGGTGTACTCTGCCTCTCGCCCAATGACAGCTGGCCCCAGCCCCCCTGGGACGGCTGTGTTCGAAACCGCCTACTTCTCCTACTACTCCCACTACTCCTACTAACTTTAACTTTTTTTAAGTTCCTGAATGCATACTAGATTCGCCGAAATGTTGGGTATGCATCATGAGGTTACTGCTCATACTCAAACTACCCAAGATGCAACGTAACGTGACGTCGCCGATCGTCATTTCCTGTTAAAACGGCAGTTTCAAGCTAGCTACAACGAGGGTAGGTTCACTTCCTGTTTTCAAAACAAAAGCACCAATTGTATGGTAATGGCTTTCCCTATGATAAAAGGCAACGGGTATTTCATTTTGTGAAAATAACAGGAAGTGCGTTGCTCACTGCGGCTAGCTTTAGTAGCGCCGAATTCGTGGGAACAAAATTGTAAACAGCCGGTATTTTGTCAGGTTTTCAACACGTTGGGGATCTAAACGACTACTTTCTCACCTGAAAATGTTTCAAATGTTGCTAAAGTTTACAGAGTTTAGAGCTTAAGAGAAATCAGCTTCAGGCCGGCTGATTTCGGCTCGGGCAGGAGCGAAATGCATTGTGGGTAAACGCTCTGCATGCTGTCTGATCGATGAGTATGTAGTATGCGGTTTGGAACACAGCCCCTGAGTTAGATTAAGCGGGTATAGAAAATGGATGGATGGATTTAGATGACAGTCATGTAACCTCATGTATGTGGTAGAGTTTTTTTTATTTTTTATTTTTTTTTAATGCAATGCTTTTCCAAAGTTTTAAAATAACCTGAAGTTCCAGCAAGACATCTTTGCACTTACCACTTTGTCATGGTAAAAGGAAAGTACACCTCTTACAAAAATTGTATTTAACAGAATGTGATAAAAGTATGCTTACCAAGTTTTAAGATTAGGTAAATACAAACTGAGATTAACAACAACACAGATGCCACTGTCCACCCTTACTTCTTCCATAGAAATGAAGAGGGTAAGCAGCAGATAAAATGCACTTGATTAACTGATCATCAGTTACTGTGAGCACCTGCATAAAAGCAGAAGTTTTGTCAGTTTGCAGGTCTGGAGTATTCAGGAGTGTGTTGCCACAATGCCAAGGAGGAAAGACATCAGCAACAATCTCCGGAAAGAAACAACATTTTGCAGCAGTTCTTTTGCTGGTTTGAATGAAATCCTGGCAGTTTAAAAATGATTTGTAATTGCGTAGTTCCTGTTCTTATGTTGTGCAAATTGAATTCTCTTTGTACTGTATTCTTCTTGAAGCTGTTTTGAATAATCTTACTGTATGTATTTTGTGGTATTTTGAGTAATTATTAGTCTCTGCAGTTGTTGAAATATTCACAATCTTTGTCTATTTTTTTTTAATGCATTATCTATACATATTTTTGGCCATTTTATGCTGATAGTAACAGTAAGGGCAGAAATGAAAAAGAGGGAAGAGTCTAGTGGAATTTCTTGTATGTCTTTCCCATTGCTTTGTGCCTTCGTAATGGTTTTATTTTGATAAATTTCCCTTGGTCAGTAATCCTTCCATCACCACGATCTTTCTGCACATCATTGGAAGCAAGTCATGTTGCTAGCTGTGTAGTGATTGGCTCTTCCATTGATAGTGATATATTCCATTTATTTTTATTATTAGCTTCATGGATCTAGTGGTTTTTTTACACTGTCATCAGAGTTGAATTGACTTTTTTCATACATTTACAATTTTATTTATCATTTCTTTTTTGTTTGCATTATTACTTAGTATTACCTCAGATCTGCCGGATCTGGATGTAGCATTTATTTTTTGCTTTTGTGGAACTATGCAGTTTTGGACAGCTTTTGTTGCTAAAAGTGGCTTTGCATCCTAATAACTACATATATTAAGGCACACCTTGAGTCCTAGCCAGTATAAAAGAAACATGCATGCTTGAGTCCTAGCCAAGCAAACACATTCAAACTAAGTTAGTTTTCATGCATCCGGTAAAGGAAGGAAATCTGGACCTCCCAACAGACAGCTCCCACTGAAATGACTTTTTATTAAAACTGTCATGTTTACTATTAAGTAAGAACTTGGAAGTGTTCTCCTAATGAAAACTCATTCAGACTGGTGGAAAGAAAAAAAATATTAGGGCAGTGCAATCCAAGGAGCTGGAAAAGTTTTGAGGATTCAAGAAACTTAAAAAAAACATCGGTTACAGGATGTGACAGACCAATATGCAATATGCATGCTTTTTTCATAGGGCCAGTCAAAGTGCAATGTCAGTGTATGTTGCATTTCTCTGTCTCAATGTAGTGAGTTTTATTGTATGAACTCCAAATGTAAATATTGTTTTTAAACCTTAAAAGACCAGCCATTGCAAACCTTTACCCTTGTTGCCTGGCCATGCTACTGGCCATGATAACGCCTGTGGTTCTTGGTAAGTTTCACATATTTCCTCACATACTGTACAGCAAACCAAACTTTTCAACAAAAACACGAAAAAATAACAGATATACCTGAGATGTAACACCGAATGTGTGTGGAAAGTTATCCATCCGAACCAAACAGGCCATTTCCTTTTCTAAACTGAACATTTCCTTCCACATTTTCAGAAGGTCGTGTCAGAATCAGAGAGGTCTGGGCCTGTTTCCAAAGCCAATTTGTTATAGTTACCAAAAGAAAGCTGACTTCAAAGATATTTCTTGGCTGAAATCTGATGTGAACAACCTCTTCAAGCTGGAGTCTCATGTTTGCCGTCTCTCCCACATGACGTGAATGGTGCATTAAATGGGGCAGGTGCTGCAGGTGTGGCAGATCTGCTGTGGGCCGCCTCACTTGCTGAGCCTCGTTCAATGCGGGCACTGTTAAGTGAATGCGTGATTCCAGTGTTTTAGCAACTCCTCTGGCTGCTCCCTCAGACGATTGCGCCAGCAGGGTTTACTTAAGGATGGGAGCGTGACAGCTGCTGGAATGCCCCTGCCCACAGAGAATGGGACCTGGGTCACACCAACACTACAGTTACACAGGCCCGGGCAGCAAGGTTCCAAATTAAATGGGCTGTGGATCAGAGGCCAGATGCCACCATGCATTGTGTACGGTAAATATTCTGCAACATGTACATCTGTCCTTAAAGGGACAGTTCGCCTCTTTTGACATGAAGCTGTATGACATCCCATATCAGCAACATCATTTATGAACATCTTCTTACCCCCTGCTGCGTCCTGTGAGCAGAGTTCCAGCCTCGTTTTGGTGTTGATGAAGGTAGTCCGGCTAGTTGGCTGGGGCTTAAAAAATAAAGCGTTTTGCTTCTCAAAACAATATGTGTTCAAAAGAGTAATACATTTGCATCACAAAATCGTTCTCCAGGAAAAAGTCAGACCTCACAATCGCTTAGCGCTATTTTCTCTCCCATGTATCACTGCCTGCTGTGCTGACCGAGCAGTAAACACCGTAACAGGCGCGGCTGTCGGCAGGTGGCAATCACGCAGTGACACAAAGGGAGAGAAAATAGCGCTAAGTGATTGTGAGGTCTGACTTTTTCTGGATGAACGATTTTGTGATGCAAATGTATCACTCTTTTGAATGCATATTGTTTTGAGAAGCAAAACGCTTTATTTTTTAAGCCCCAGCCAACTAGCCGGACTACCTTCATCAACACCAAAACGAGGCTGGAACTCTGCTCACAGGACGCAGCAGGGGAACATGTTCATAAATGATGTTGCTGATATGGGATGTCATACAGCTTCATGTCAAAAGAGGCGAACTATCCCTTTAACCCGAACAGGTCTATAGTAATTCTGTTATTGATATTCTATACTATTAACTCCCATTAAAGAAGAATGTGAAAGAATGCTACTTTGTTAGATTATGTCGGTTGTAATCAGCGATCTGAACTGGATAACTTTTAAAAAGTTAGACATCATTCATCTATTTTCTATACCCGCTTGATTCAATTTAGGGTCGCCGGCCATTGGGTGAGAGGCAGGGTACACCCTGGCAGTCCATCACAGAGTGGCACAAACTTTTATTTTTAAATAAGAATAAAAAACATTTTTAGTCAGACTTTGATATCAGCCAAAATGTGGGTTGACACAGTCTAAATTCCTGTACTTTTGTGGTCATAGTTGAATATGTGAATAGACATAGCGCTTAGTTGTATTTAGTTCTCAGTTTAGCTAACATTAAGTGATTGTTTATTTAGTCGCTGTTAAAAGGAAAAAATAATTTTTAAAGATATAATTTTGTGTCTTTTAATTTGCTTTTATGCACGTTTAAAATGTACGCATCAGAAGTTTGAATGAAAATGCAAGAAGCGAATGAAGAGTTTGAACAAGTTTTATTCAAATAGTGTCAGTAACATGTGTGAAAGGGAAACCCGAAGACCATGTCCTGTAGATTAGAAAAAAAAGAAAGAAAGATGACTTTTGCTTTGTGTTTTTTTGTAATGTCCTACAGAATCATTATCAGATTGACAGTTTCTTTTTTAATTTGTGAGTGTAGCAACGATTACTTGCCAAGCAAAACTTAGCCTAAACAGCTATCTGCTGATGACACAACGCTAGTTATCCATTTCACCCAGCTAATGTGATGTGTATTCTCTATAACTCAACATTAAATTAAAGAACACAAAGCAAACAAAAGGTTGCTTTCATTTCTCTTCTCTACTTTTTCTTTTAAATTTGGCTTATGATGCAACTGAGAAAAATGCTTTATTCTACATTTTCTGTAGAATATAACTATATAACTGCATAACTGTGACTGCTAAAAACGCCGGCCTCTGAACTCTCCAAGCTCATGACATCATCACGGTAATTTTCTCAGACATCAAGGCTCCACGAAATATTATACTATTATTCTCACATGGTGAGTAGTATTGCTCATTGAGTAAATTGCTGACATTTCTTACGGGATTTCTGCTTTGATCTGAAATTTACATTGAAACACGATGGGATGGTAAAATGAATTGAACCGGGTAGTCTGATCATCTTTAAACAATAGCAGATTGGTAAATATTAGCCTTTTTTTTGTTAGTTAGGGCCTGTGATTAAACTTATTACATTTGTTGATGCAGAACTGTTTGATAATCAAATGATATATTTTTTATGTAGTCAGATTGACGTAATGTGTGGTTTTAAAAGCTTGTCATGAAGTTATGTTGATCTGTTCGCCCCCTGCCCTGTGGCGGTTCATCTTGGACCAACTATAACTGTAAGGCGTGTTGGTCCACGGCCTTCTCCAGCTGTATTTATTTCCTGGCTGGCAGCTCAGGGATGGCGACGATGGTTCATGTTAGTCACGGCCTGGCTTCTTCAGAGCAGCCACAGTGGGTTATTCTTGGCCTAACTTCAGCCTGGAGCCAGAGACTTGATTGGACACTCAGGAGGCCAACCGGATATCAAGTCTTTGGCCACGCATTCGTAAAACTAACAGCTAATTTGTGTCTGTATATGTACACTCACTCCAACTATGGTGGATTGTGATTTTTTTTCCAGAAACTGATGGATAACTTATTACAAAACAATAGGTTTACTAAATGTGTCATTACAAAACTGTAATTTGTTTGAACCTTTTTTTGACAAATACAAGGGAAATGATTAGTCTTATTACTATTAGTATATTACTATATCACTAACTAACTATTCTATGTTTATGTTCAGAAAATATAAACACTTGTGCACGGTGATGTGGTGGTTAGCATGGTTAGTACCATTATTGCTGAATACAACATTTCAGATGCTCAGCAGTCCATTATTGGGTTGTCATTGTCTGATTCTTGTCCTTACGATGCTCCATATACTTTAAACTGGAGACCAACACTAAATATATATCTCTATATATTATGCATATATACCCAAAATTACAATATCCACCTCTGCATCAATGGTACCTTTACACACATACAAGTATAAGCTATAGCATCACAGACACTGACCTGAATGGTCTTTCTCATCTTTTGCTTGTAGTGTCACGCCTTTAAAAGGGCCAAACACACAAAAAGAGCCCAAATGCAGATTGGGACTGAGTGGGAAGATCAAAAACCAGTTTATTAAGAGGAGTGGCTGGTGTGTATGTGTCCAAAGAGGTTTGTATCCAGTACAGGAGCTCACTGGGGAGAAACAAAGGTGTCAACAAAAGGTGGTTCAGGCATTCCGTGGAAATCAAAACTTAGAATGTAGTGGCTTACAAGAGAGATCCAGACGGAGTGCACCGAGGGATGGGGTAGTCCAAGGCTGTGGTGTGACCGATCAGGAATAGTTGTGTGGCGGGCAGTCAGGCAGGGAGGCAGGCGTGGAGGCGGCAGCAGCAAAAGAGTAACAGGGGAGACTGGAAGCCCACAAAACCAGAGCAACACCTCAAGGAGAAAAATACAAAGGCATGTTAGTTATTTAGAGTAATACTCAGCGTGCCAAGAACTCACAAATCAGCCTCGATTACCACAGGTAACTGTGAGACAATCTGGCAGAGCCTGGATCCCCCGCTGCTCCTTAAAAAGCCAGCCAGTAATGGAGGCAGATGGACAGCAGGTGTGCAGACAGGAGCAGGCCAGACTCCGCCTGGACTTCCTGGATGCCTGCTCCGCCCGCCGAGAACTCAGAACACACCACAACCAAGTGACTCGTGACATGTAGAACAAGACATCAATTTTTCTCCAAAATAGCTGAAATGTGGACTCATCTGACCACAGAAAATCACTGTTTTTCTGTTTATCTGAGATGAGCAGTGAACTCTGGACAGAGTTGATATGTGGCTTCCTCCTCGAGTAATACAGTTTCAGGTTACATTTCCAGATATAGTGATGGACTGTGTTGACTGAAAATGATTTTGCAAAGTAAGCTATGTGCATGTAGCTATATTATCTTATCATTGTGACATGACAGTTTCTCATGCAGTGCATACCTGAGAGTTCAAAGGTCACGACCTTCCAACAGTGGTTCATGGCCTTTGCCTTTACACACTGAGATTTCCCCAGACTTCCCAAATCTCTTGGTGATGTTATATGCGGTAGATGTGGCAAGACCAAAGTTCTTTGCAAACTTGTATTGAGAAATATTTTTTAAAAACTTATAGATGGTTCTCTGATGGAGTTGGGTACAAAATAATGAGCCAGAACCCATCCTTGCTTAGACAGAATAAGCCTTTGGTAGAGGCTCATTTTATACCCAATCATGACATCCTCCCCCATCACCAGTTATTATTCTTTTTTAAATATTTTTTGGGGCTTTTTATGCCTTTAATGGACAGTACAGGTGAGAGACAGGAAGCAGGGGGCAGAGAGAGGGGGAATGACATGCAGCAAAGGGCCGTCCGGTGTGGGACTCGAATTGTAGCGAGGTGTAGCGAGGACTGTAGCCTCTGTACATTGGGTGGCTGCTTAATCCACTACGCCACCGACCACCCCACCAGTTATTATTCTGAGTAGAATTTTCCAAGGTGGTTTTATTTGTTTTTTTCTATAAACTTTTCTGTCTTCCTTGACACTTTATCCAAGATTTTTAAATTGTGTTGTCAACATCAAATTTTTAATTTGCTCATACACTATATTGCCAAAAGTATTTGCTCATCTGCCTTTACACGCATATGAACTTAAGTGACATCCCATTCTTAATCTATAGGGTTTAATATGACATCAGCCCTCCCTTTGCTGCTATAACAGCTTCATCTCTTCTGGGCAAGCTTTCCACAAAGTTTAGCGCATTTGTAAGGTCAGACTCTGATGTTGGACGAGAGGACCTGGCTCGCAGTCTCCGCTCAAATTCATCCCAAAGGTGTTCCATCAGGTTGAGGTCAGGACTCTGTGCAGGCCAGTCAAGTTCTTCCACACCAAACTGGCTCATCCATGTCTTTTTGGACCTTGCTTTGTGCACTGGTGCGCAGTCATGTTGGAACAGGAAGGGGCCATCCCCCAAACTGTTTCCACAAAGTTGGGAGCATGAAATTATCCAAAATCTTTTGGTATGCTGAAGCATTCAGAGTTCTTTTCACCGGAATTAAGGGGCCAAGCCCAGCTCCTGAAAAACAATCCCACACCATAATCTCCCCTCAACCAAACTACCAAAGTATCGTTCTTTTGACAACCGCCAAAACCCAGACTCGTCCATCAGGTGGCCAGGGGGAGAAGCGTGATTCGTTACTCCAGAGAACACGTCTCTGCTGCTGTAGTGTCCAGTCGACGGCGTACTTTAACCCACGCTTTGCATTGCACTTGGTGATGTATGGCTTGAATGCAGCTGCTCAGCCATGGAAACTCAGTCCATGAAGCTCTCAAGTACTCTTCTTGAGCTAATCTGAAGGCTACAGGAAGTTTGGAGGTCTGTAGCGATTGACTCTGCAGAAAGTTGGCGAATTCTGCGCACTATGTGCCACAGCATCCGCTGACCCCGCTCTGCCTACCACTTCGTGGCTGAGTTGCTGTCGTGCCCAATCGCTGCCACTTTGTTATGATACCACTGACAGCTGACTGTGGAATATAGCGACAAATTTCAAGACTGGACTTGTTGCACAGGTGGCATCCTATCACGTTGGAAGTCACTGAGCTTCTGAGAGCAACCCGTTCTTACACAAATGTTTGTAGAAGCAGTCAGCATGCCCATAGGTGCTGAATTTATACACCTGTGGCAATGGAAGTGATTGGAACACCCGAATTTAAATATTTGGATGATTGAGTGAATACTTTTGTGAATAAATAAAGTCTATGTTATTCAAAAAACAATTAAGTTCGTCAGTAAGGATACTAAAAAAAGTTTTTTGTGCTTGTTAAATTTGTTTCTGTCTGTTTAAAAAAAGGTTCAAACAAATTACAGATTTAAGTTTTTGTTACATTTTAGAAAATGTCAAGTTTTGTGTAAAGGTACGGTGGCCGACAAGTGCAAACGGCGAAACAAATTCAACAGTAAAACGCTGCAAGAGAAAAATGCGGCAATCACAAAAACGACCGGAACACACGCGCTGCAAACCCCAAAACACATGCAAGAGAGAAACGCTTGCATGTGTTTTGGGGTTTGCAGCGTTTCTCTCTTGCATGTGTTTTGGGGTTTGCAGCGTTTCTCTCTTGCATGTGTTTTGGGGTTTGCAGCGCGTGTGCTCCGGTCGTTTTTGTGATTGCCGCATTTTTCTCTTGCAGCATTTGACTGTTGGATTTGTTTCACCGTTTGCAGCGCGTTTGCACGTGTCGGCCACCGTATAAAGGGGATTTGTCATTACAAATACACGTGAGATGACAAGAAATAATTTTATTACTGGAAGTGTCACAAGTCTCTAAATTGCCTCCAGTAATGAGTGTGAGCATACATGGTTGTTTGCCTCATTTGACTGTGTGGCCCTGTGATGGACTGGCGACCTGTCTAGGGTGTAAACTGCCCCCTTCAACCCTGTGACCCTCAATTGGACTAAGCAGGTATAAAAAAAATTAATAGATGGAAATGCAACAAGTTGATTTGTTGTTTAAATAGGTGTGTGGGATTTTCTCATGACTGTCTGCTTCTCCGGGCCATGGAAGAACAGAGTTGGCTGGACGAGAGCCAGATAAACAATCCAACATGAAAGGTGAGCAGGTCCATTAAGCAAATTGACAGAGTGAACTGACGATGGAATAGGGTTTTTGTGTGAAACTGGCACTCAGAGGTAATTCATGCGACACAGTCATGCCACTCATTTAGTGTGAACTCCACAACACACACACACACACTGATACAGGTCTATAGTAGTAGGAGAAGTTAGTGAGTTGGCATGAAGATGTGCCCTTAGCCACTAGTTTCATGCTTCAGCTACGGGACAGATAAGAGCTCTCAGATCTCTAAAATCAAAGGTGACTGCAACATGGCTGTTTGGCTCACAGCAGGGA
Source organism: Odontesthes bonariensis (assembly GCF_027942865.1). Taxonomy (NCBI): domain Eukaryota; kingdom Metazoa; phylum Chordata; class Actinopteri; order Atheriniformes; family Atherinopsidae; genus Odontesthes; species Odontesthes bonariensis. Next base: position 5,154,875 of record NC_134508.1, read on the forward strand.
ATGTTTTTTTCGAAGGGATTGGTTTTGTTGTAGTCGAGCTAAAGACGCCTCTGAACATGTAGTTTATCGTAAAGTATGTTTAGCAGAGGGTGTGCAGTGTAGTACATTATGCTTACCAGCTTTTGCAACGTTCTTCTTTGCATCACAAATTCCAGGGACTCCACAGCAGCCCAGCACAGAGCCCGATTTCTTTATCCGTTTACAGTTTCTTTGAGTCACTGGCTCGGATGCTGACAGCCTTAAAGGGATACTGTGTAATTTCTTCCCCCATCTAGTGGTGCAATTTTATTTTATAAAGTCGAATGAATTTGCTCTCTAGCGCCTCGCGTTTTCAAATGTGCGTTGCAACTTCTTGAACTACGGCAAGCGGAATGTGTCAAGATTCAAGAAGCTATATCTTCAGACTCAAGGTCCATACAAACAAAAAGACATCAAGACACACAGTACAAAGGATTACATAACACACATACAACAACACTATGAATACAGATGACAGATAACATGTCAGATAACATAAGTTGACATAGCCTTTGGTGTGTAAACAATGCAATTAGTCATATTCCGGGAGTTACCGGAAGTGACGTCGACGCAGCGGTAGCGTTAGCAGCAGTGTGTAGTTGCTATCTGGAAAGTGTTCTTTTAAATAAACTCCCAGTAAACTTACAAACTTTCTAATGCCTCGTTTTGTGAGTTAAGAGCCTATGTGTACTACGGCAGAAGTTTGGTAACAATCAATGCATTATTAGTGGGATCATTTACCAGATAAAATCTATTTACCATTAGCGCCAGTAATAAGCCATTCGGCGGACGTGACGTCAAAATGACGTCATTTCCGCTTGCAGGCCTGGCGTTGGGGAAAACGCGATTCGAAGTGCTTTTTGTACTTCTCGGCACTTCATCGTTTTTCATAGACCGGAAGGACATGGCAGCCTGCATAGAGCTTACCCGCTCTATGTAGATACAGACAAGTTATTCTTCTCTCAGGAGGATAATTGAGATTTTTGACAGATAATTTTACACCAATGAGGACTAATTTATGAATGAATATGTTGATTTGAGCTAATATATGACTTAATATATTACATAGTGTCCCTTTAATGCTGCTTTTTCCAGTTTAGTTTATGGTACAGTTTAATACCTAGGTATCCGTTGTTCTCCACCACCTCCTCACCAAGGATGGAAATAATGTTTGGCTTGAAATCCATATTCATGTCTTTTTTTCTTGTTCATGTTCAAAATAAAGGATTTCTCCCACACTACACTCTCAGAAAATTAAGTACAGAATTGTACCTTTAGGGGTACGATGGCTTGTCACTGGGGCAGTACCCTCGGAAGGTATAGTTTTGTACCCTTGTGGTTTGTACCTTACAGAGACCAATCTTGTACCTCTGGTGGCAATTTTGTACCCTTATACTGAAGTAGCCTAACACAGACTGTCTATTGTACCCCAGCATGTACATATATGTACCTTTAGGTCCAATAATTAACCCTAGGGGGTACATTAGTATAGATTGTACCTCAGGGGACAAAAAAGGACTCGTACTGTACCCTTATTTCTGAGAGTGTATGACCAGTTCCTTGTAATCAGCCTCTTGTCCATCACTGACACAACCCACAGCTGCAGTCATCTGAGTACTGTATTCCTCAAATAAAATCTGGGTTTGTAATAAAAGCTAGGCCTCTTGTCATGACAGGGGCTAGGCAGTAAGGAAGAGAGGAAAGACAAAGAATAAAACCCAAAACATTATATACCAAAGCAGAAAAAAATCAGTGGATACTACTTTTATCTAATCTATCCAATTAGATTGGCATGCTATGTTGTCAGATTACTGTATGTGTACCAGTGCTTCACCCTATTGGTATCCAGTAGTTAAAAATACTACAGTATGATTTCTTTCTACTTTCCTCTAAAATATTGCATAGGTGCCCTGTACGAACAAAATGTATGGTTTCAACTAGTTGCTATGTGAAGCTGTAATGTATAAATGATGTTCCTACCACAGAGTGCAGTCACTCTACCTTTATACATTTTAACTTAATGAATTGGATTATTGTGTAAATAATTATGATTACAATGAATTGAATTCCAATTGGCTCGAATTGGACTTTATTATTTAAGTGCCTTGAGGTGACATTTGTTGTATTTGGCGCAATATAAATAAAAATGAATTGAATTGAATTGGTCTGTTTTGAATGGGAATGTGCTGCTCTAATGGGGCACATAGTGGGTTTCCAGGTATGTACATCAGACTTTAAAAAATAAATAATAAGTTTGCTCATTCATTTCATTCATAAAACATTTCTTAATCTGCATTTCATCTGTCCAGTACGATTCTTTTCTTGGTTGACCTTTAGATGTACATGTTTATTTACAGAAAATACTTTAAGAAACAGAAATATAAATAGAAATAGAAAAATACTTTATTTATTTAATTTATTTATTTAAGTCCAAGTCCAGTAGAAATAAATCTGGTTTGGAAAAGAAATGAGTCTAGCAGTTCTCTCTGCAAAGTAATGTGAAATGTAAGATTAAATGAGAAACATACGGTAAAATACATGTACAGAAAAAGCACGTCATCACAACAAACACAGCAACAAAAATCGTCCATTTATTTCTACTGTGAAGTATGCTTCTTTCAACCAGTAGACTTCAGTTTGACAAACTGTCTACATAAGTATTTTGAGCTGTGCTTTTCATTTTGAAAGCCAATAAAAAAAAAAAGGAAAAAATCTGTTTGGATTTTTGTCAGATTTGTGCATATGGGCACCTGTGTGTCTCGCTGCTGCTGCTGGCAGAGAGAAAGCACAGTGGCATCAGATAACGAAGGTGCTGGACCGTGCACGATTATGCACAGGTGAAGAGAGTGTGTATCTCAGGTGTAGTGTAGCATGACCGGAGCAGAGCAGCACAGCAGATGAACCAGATAAGAGGATTATTAGTTTATAAAACATCTCACCTGCACAGCTGGGCTGGTATCTCGAGGAGACTTCTGCGCCCCCGCAGTCAGGAGCACTGTGGGTACTGTGATAGATCGCCACTCTCATCACAGCTGACTCTTCATATCTGCTACAGAATCTCAGTGCTTGTCCAATGTTCAATGTTTGTCTTATAGTTTTTTTTGAACAGCTGATACTGTATGCATCCACTTAACAGATAAAGTCTGTAAAAACTCGATCTTCTTCCTCTGTATTCTCCATCTTTATCAACTGTTCTGCATCTGTTCTGGAAAGCAGGCTTATCACACTCTGAGTTTAACCCTGAACTCTGAGTTTTTTGTTCATTCCTCTGAGCTCACTTTGAGTCACGCATGTTCAGTTGTAAGAAAAATAAAATCCATCAGCATTCGAGCTCCCTTATTACGATTCACAACGGCAATGAGTCACTAAAGAGCAGAGCGTCCATTGCAATCCAGTGGAGTTAGACAAGTGAACGTTTTGTGACAAGTGTAGAACAAAAAAAGGGCCCATATGTAGTTTGATCTGGCATTTCTGGGCGCAAATTGCAATCAACCACATTCCCACCACCATCACACAAACTATACTGGTTTTAAAAAGCATGGATGGCTGTTCTTAGGCCAGTGTTTGGTTTGTTTCCCCCAGGGTACTGTATTATCAGCGTGGTGGAGCTTGGCAGAGGGGCAACGTGCAGTGTTTTTGGATATAAGTTACTCATTCTAAAGTGATTAAAGGGATAGTTCGCCTCTTTTGACATGAAGCTGTATGACATCCCATATCAGCAACATCATTTATGAACATCTTCTTACCCCCTGCTGCGTCCTGTGAGCAGAGTTCCAGCCTCGTTTTGGTGTTGACGAAGGTAGTCCGGCTAGTTGGCTGGGGTTTAAAAAATAAAGCGTTTTGCGGCTTATCACTGCCTGCTGTGTAAACCGTGTAGACCGAAGTGCAGACCGAGCAGTAAACACCATAACAGGTGCGGCTATCGCTAGGTGGCTAAACGCAGTGATATGAAGGGAGCCAAAAATAGCGCCAAGCGATTGTGAGGTCTGACTTTTTCTTGATGAACGATTTTGTGATGCAAATCTATTACTCTTTTGAACGCTTTTGAGAAGCAAAACGCTTTATTTTTTAAGCCCCAGCCAACTAGCCGGACTACCTTCATCAACACCAAAATGAGGCTGGAACTCTGCTCACAGGACGCAGCAGGGGGTAAGAAGATGTTCATAAATGATGTTGCTAATATGGGATGTCATACAGCTTCATGTCAAAAGAGGCGAACTATCCCTTTAAGACAGCAATTCTTACTTTCTCATTATTCTACCCTAATGAGAAGAGGGTTATGATTGTTAGTTACTCATATAATCCAAATACTATATATATATACTATATAGAGCAGTTTTCTTAATTAGTGAAGCATCCCATTTTATCCTGCCTAGTCTTGCCAACTTGGCAGGTTTGTCACCGAATTTAGGTTCTCTTCAGACCCCCCTTAGCAACTTTTTTACAAACAAGCAGTTAGTGAGAAACTTTTAGGACAAAATTTAGCAACGTCATACGGAAGAGAGTCACCAAGGGCAGATCTAGTTTTCTGCTGTGTGGGAGCTGTTTGGTCTACTACGTGACAAGTTGTAGGCAGGCGAGCTGCTGCTCCCACAGCCAAAACGACAAAGTGGAGGAAATCAGAGTTAAACGAAATGTACAAGATATTCAGCCCTCCCTGACTTTTCTTTCTTTCTGAGTAATTTGAATATTACTGAAATCGCTTCAAACTGTCATTGTCTTTCACTTGAGACGATGATGGTTTTGCCAAACAATGCTGCGCTTACAAAATCAAGATTTCATTAGAACGCAGCAGAAGCCTTGAAGTCTTCTCAAATCGACTGCAGCTGAACACTTAATCTTAATGGGCCACTTTCCAGTCTCAATTTCAGACTTGTTTTGCTCTCTGACAACAGAAACAGAAAACACGGGAATGAGAACAGCTTCACTGGCAATTTGGTTGTATTAATATACAGTTTATAAGAGCATAGAGAGTAGGAGAGCCAAGCAAAATGCACACATGGCATAATTAAGTCATGAATATGCTAATTAATGCAGGATGTCATATAGTGACATTTTTGTAAACTTAAGATACATTAAATTAGAAACAGTTGGCAGCACTGATCTGCATTAGTAGCCTCATCTGGGGCAGGGTGATGTGTTTGTGTACGTGAGTGTGTGTATCACACCCACATGTGCTTGCCATGAACAATCATATTCCTGCCGTATGACAAATAAATTGATGCCTCTCCCTGAACTCTAAGTTTGCAGGCTGTAAATGGAAAGCTTTTTGTGTGTTGTGCCACTGTGTGCACATGTGTTTCTTGCAGTCTGGGATTATTTACCCTTCCTGTGGCTTCTCTTGTCATCACCTACGGCAGCAGGGACCACGGATGAATAACAGATCGTGGAGACTACATGGGAGCACGAGAGGAAACCTGGTTCCAGTGAGGTTTTACCGATCTCACGACACCACGCTCCTTTAATAAGTTTCCTATCAATGTTTGTGCTAACGACCCTTCAGAGAAATCCCCTGGACTCTATCCAATCTTGTGGCTCCATCCACGATGACAGCAGGTCAAGCTGTGCAGAGGCTGCAGATAGATGAATGGGATGCAGTGACAGGCTTAATGTGCTTTGGATGTCACATACATTAGTTTGTGTGTAGCTGGGTTACACACTGAACACACTGTGTTTGTGGGTGAATTAATCTCCAAAACACAAAACTTCATCCTCTCTAAAGCTTTAGATCTGCACAGTAGTTTTGTTTTTTTCCCCTCATGTCTTGATATCTCTTTTGCAACATCTGGCTCTGCTGTTTCACAGTCAAAGCAAAGCCAGCACTAGGTCTCCCTGCTGGGTCAGATTCACCACACTTTGGGACCGTGACACGCAAACAGTGCTTTTTCTGATGCTGTAACACTCATCTTTTCATCACTTGTTCTTCTCTTTTATTCCATCTCTTTTTATGTCTCTTTCCACTGCCAGGAAAACATGGTAGTACAATTCAGTGCTTTAATTCTGTCTATTTTTTTTTTCATTTGAATTGTTTCAATTGTACCCTCCATGTTCACGATGACTCTAAGAGCTCAAACAAGAAAAACGTCCACACAGAAAGGCCCCAGCTGAGATTAAACTTCTAAACTTCTAAACTTCCTGCTATGAAGTGGTAGTGCTAACCATGCTATGAAACCATGCTATCAGCAGTTATCAGAGACAATCAAATCAAAATCAAATCAAATCAAATTTATTTCATGTACAAAACAGTTCAAAGTGCTTCACATAAAATAAAAGCATTGCAGCAGGGAGTGGAAGAAGCATTAAAAATACATAAAAGAATATAAAGAGAAACAAATAAAATAATTTAAATGAATTTAAAAACAAGCAACAGTCCAGATAAGTTCAAAGATATCGTGCAGATTTCATGCATAGACACATGAGAACAGAAAAGTTTTTAACCTGGATTTAAAAATGTCTCCATTTGGTGAAAGTTTAATCTCCACTGGCAGTTTGTTCCACTTGTTTGCAGCATAACAGCTAAATGCTGCTTCTCCATGTTTAGTCTGGACTCTGGACTGGACCAGCTGACCTGAGTCCTTGGATCTAAGAGCTCTGCTGGCTTTATTTTCTCTGAACACATCACAGATTGTAAACCATCAGCAGGCTTTTAAAATCTATTCTGTGACTGACTGGAAGCCAGAGTAAAGATTTTAAAGCTGCTGTGATGTGTTCAGATCTCTTAGTCCGGGTTAAAACTCCAGCAGCAGCGTTCTGGATGAGCTGCAGATGTTTAATGCTCTTTTTGGGAAGTCCAGTTAAAAGAGCGTTACAGTGATGGAGTCTGCTGGAGATGAATGCATGGATGAGTTTCTCCTGGTCTGTTTGGGAGAGGAAACCTTTAATTCTGTTGATGTTTCTGAGATGGTAAAAAGCTGCCTTGGTGACAATGGCAATGGCAGCCATTTTTTAGTTTGACATTTCTTGGAAAACACATCTTGTTACTAAACACGTGCGTAAAGAGGGTTCATTTTCACTTGTTTTTTCCCCTGAAAAAAAAAAGCTTGCTGCTCTTGCCTTGGACACGAGGCTGGGCTTATGTAAAGCAGGAAAACAGAAAGATGAGCTGAAAGAGTCTGAAATATACCCTTTTTTGTTGTAAAAGTAAATCATTTCATGATATATCTGTGTGGCAACTTTCATTTCTGAAAAGCAGAAGGGTCTCCAAAGATCATAATGAGAGCAGCTTTAAAGCTCCATCACATTCATACTACATTGCACACAGCCCAACCTCTCAGGGTCGTGTCGATGTCTCCCTGATCACTGCTTCTGCTCTCTTTGCTCTTTACACTGGATGGGTGTAAGCCTGCTTTTTTTTATTATATCAAACATGTTAGTTTACTCACACACAGACAGAAACAGATAAAGAAAATGGAAATAATCGAGATATGAAAAGTAAGTGAACAAGAAACTATGCCAAAGCAAAAAAATTGTTGCGTCTGTAAAAGCAAAATGTGACAAAGTGCAATGTAAACAAAAAAGATAAACACAGACATGAAGCATGAGTCAAACATCCACTGAGGACCAAGAGATTCCATCATGTTTTGTTAATAGTTTTCACTGTCGAATGATGTTCTTAGTTGGAAAATCTGCATCACCAACTGTTTATCTCTTCATACCAACCTTTCCATAAATGGTAACAGATGAAATGTGCATCAAGTTGCACTCCATTTTTCAGATTTTCGGAAATTTCCCACATTCAGTGGGAAATCAGGCTCGATGGAAATGATTCCATTGGAAATTCCAGTGGAGTGAGTTAAAATATGCAATTTCATCCACGTGAACTTTGACCAGAGATTTGTGTTGTTAATTAACAGAAAATCTTTGAGCAGGACAGAGGAGTGTCAAAGTTGGAGGAAGTTATTACATCTGAACGCTGTTGCTCCGATGACTTTTATTAACCTTCTCAATTAGAGTTCAAACTACTCCACAACAGAGGAATGTTTGCAGAAAATTATGAGACAGGAATGTCTGTAAAAATTTATATTCAGTTCCAAACTGCTGCACCAGATGTTTCTTGATGCAGAACATCTGGGAAGTTGTCCATTGAAGGTGTTTGGAAAAGGACAAACACTTTTCAAAGGCCACTTGGCATACGACGAGATGAACCTCACATCTATCACAGGCTAACTTCAGCTGAAGAGACCAGTAAGAGATGAGCTGGTTCATCAAAGTCCTGCAAATCCAGCCTGGAGAGAAATGAAAACATCTGTTCCACCAACAGACAAGTTCTGTGTTATTCTTTGCTCTTCTTTCAACCAATATATGCTCTCCCATTCTGGTAAAAGTGATAGCTTAGCACCATCTAAGCTAACCTTGTGAAGAGCCTGCATGTCAGCATGTTTAACTCCGTCCTGCCTGTACAGGATGATCACTGGTGCAAGCTAATTTGAGCTGGCAGCAAACACACACCTTGGAACTTGGCAAGATGAAAAATCTCATTATTGTCATATTATGAATGTCATGAGATGTCCAACGGTTACACAATGTATGCAAGTACAATACAAAGTAATAAAGAAATACAGAAATTAGCTCATGCTCTACATGTTCAACATGTCATCCAATCAAAATAATCAAAAAAGTCATTTGTTTACACCTTTTATTGTGACCCATAGGAATACCCTGTAAACTAACTCCTCTTACAGGCAGCAGGAGGGAAATACAACTTGCACGAGTATTTCCACACGTCCAAATGTCATTCTGAAGTTTTTTTTGTTAATAAGCCACTTTAGCAGCATTCGGACAGAGCCGTTCTAAGAACGGTCCTCCTCCAATTTCGTTCTGATAACTGTCCTTCCCCAGGGGAACTGTTTCAGTTTGCATTCCCACATGAGTCGGGACCTGATAGAGACTGATGCGACGCAACCGTCTGCGACAGCGACGTGTTACTTTAGCGCCACATTCAACAACAAAACAGAACAAAACAAAACCCGGTAAAAGTAAGGAGAGAAGAAAAAAACACCACCAAGAAGCTAAGATGGAGAGCGGGGAGGCCACCGTGTTCATGGTCTGCATGATGGTGATATTAATCATGGACGATCACATCGGGCGTCTAACATGGAGGCTGGAAGAGCTCACAGAGAGAGTCAGGAGACGCAGGATGGAGCGCAGGCCGTACTTCTTGGTTTCATGAAGGAAGGAGAGCAGAGCGCCGCAGACAAAGGAGACCACGTGGAGGTTTAACTTATTAAACACGCGCAGGTTGTGTCCGTGTCGTATGAGGAAACATTTCAGCCTGACAACATGACAAGGGGCGGAGCTACCGACCACCAAACACCTCCGTCAGATGTGTTCCTATGGAAACCAGAACAGACCCAGCTGAGGAGAAGGAGCTGAAATGGTTCCAGGAACTGAGGGCTGTGGTCCCGAGTTCCTGTATGTTGCGGGAAAAAACGGCCCCGTTCCTGAAAAGGTTCTAGGAACTGCCAAAGGTTCCTACAGTGCGAATGCGGCTAATGTCCTCGTAAGAAGGAAGTTGAAAGTGTGGATGGTGCAGTTACACGCAACCCTTTCCAAAACAGGAAGCAAATTAAACATGCAGATACTCTTTTAACCCACCACTGCGTTATGTTTAGTCTCAGTCGATACCAAAAAAAATGGCTCTACTAAAACACTTTTGTCACTTCCTGGTTAGGTTTAGCTAACAACACCACCTGGTTAAGGTGAAAGAAATTAAAAGCGCTTGCTTGGACTTAAAAAACACCAAGATTAGAACTAAAACACCTTCTTTGCTCTATGCCATCTTAAACTTAAAGAACACCATTCTTACACTTCACATGCTGTAGTTGTCGTGGTGACTAGAGGCTGGATAATGTTTGAACATAATAACAGATCATAGCACCAACAAGTGACCCATGGGGTCATTTTAGGGAGGAGGACTGTCCTGTACTGTTACAGAACCAAGGCTCTAAAGCCAAATATTCAGAAATGAGCTGGCTGGTTCATTTTGCTGTGCTACTAGTCTTCATCTAACTGGTGCTTTAACAAACCAGCATATATGAAAACAGCAAATTTCAATATGATTGTTACGGTGTGGGCTTTCATGAACAGAATGTTCTTTCTGCGTTTGAACTCTTTGTGAAGGATGAGTCCAAGTGGTTCGCTTAAAGATAAATCAGTCCTCAGTGTTGTATAGTAACAAAGTAAAAATACTTCACTACTGTACTCAAGTATATTTTGGAATACTTTGAACTTTCCTCGAGTTTAATTTTTTTTTGACAACTTTCACTTTTACTTCACTGTATTTCTGAACTTAATTGCATACTTTTACTCCGATACATTTTCATTGTTCGGTTTAGTTACTCGTTACAAAAAAAAAGAGAGAGAGAGAGAAAAAAAACACGCAACAGTGTTTTGACCCCATGCATGTTATGCCTGCCCAAAGACGTGGAAATTCTATCTTACAGAAACTCCACTTTTTTAGGTTTTAAGGTAGTTTTACAAAAAAGGTCTTCCTCTTCAGATGCCAGATAAGCTGCAGTTTTCTCCTATTTTTTTCTTTAAATTTTGTTTATTATGATGGCAATAACAGTAGCAGCCTCTTTTGTTTAATTTTTTTCTTAATGGTGTAATGTACGCCTCATTTTCAGCACTGACCTTACTTGAAGAAGAAAAACTTAAAGGCTCACAAAGTTTGTATTTTCTGTCTAAACCTGGTCTAAATGTTGCCTGCACTTGGTTGTGTGCAGATTTTAAGTGTATTTGACCTTCAAAGTTGACCAAAATATAAAAAATGTCATTCAAACTGCATTTACCTTGTTTACTTTTTACTTATACTTTTCATTACATTACTTAAGTACATCTATTTTTACAGTAATTCTCATACTTAAGTACAAGACGTTTCGGATACTTTAAGACTTTAACTCAAGTAACATTTCAGTCAGTGACTTGGACTTTTACCAGAGTCATATATTGGAGGGCTACCTATACTTTTACTTGAGTGTGAGATTTCAGTACTTTATACAACACTGTCAGTCCATACAACAGCTTTGGTGTGTGCAGTCGGACTCCAGCGAGAGTCGAGGCAGAACAAAGAGCCGAGAAGTTGTGGTTCAGAGGGAGAATGTGAGGCTGCAACAAGATTATTCATAACAGAGCAGTTTGTGTTTGTTTCTTTAACTAGAATAACCCAACATTCCTGTATAATCCAACGTGCAAACAAGTGTTGGCTGCTCCCAAACGTCTTTATCAACATACGGCCTCAGCTTGTGAACTCGCCTTCCCTTCCCTTCCCTTTACGTCCTCACTCCTTCACTCCTTCACTCCCCTTATCTCCTTGATACAACACTATTAAAACTGACTCTGAACCCTCTGTGTTTGAAGTTATGAGAACAGTTTGGATTGTGCGTGCGTGTGTGTGTGTGCGTGTGTGTGTGTGTGTGTGTGTGTGTGTGTGTGTGTGTGCGTGCGTGCGTGCGTGCGTGCGTGTGTGTGTGTGTAATGCCCGTGCCTCTTCAGGGCAGAATATTAGAGCGCTCTGGAACACCTCTAACTGTATTAACACGGCAGGACGACTGAAGGCAGCACCAGTGATGGTGTATGTTTGAATGATGACTGATTGCCTCTTTTTCTCTAATTTTCTTCGCCCAGTTCTTTTTATTTTCAACATCTTGCCTTCTCTCAGCGTCTCTCTTCTCTTTGTCTCTTGTTTTATCTCCTTTCCTGCCCTCGTAGCCAAACTTAAGTGCTTTTTTTCTCCTCTTATTCCCTCTCTTTTCTCCTCTGCTCCTCTCGTCTATTCGTCTCCACATCCTCTCATCTTCTCTTCTTTTTCCACATCTCTGACCTTTCACTCTACTTCTCAACTTTTGTATTTCCCGTTCAAATACATCTCAAATATCTCCCCTTTTTCCTGCTCAATTACTTCCTGTCCCTTATTTTTTGAAATCTCCTTCCCTCTGCACTCCTCTCCACGCTCACCTTTCATCTTTGCCAATTCTTTTTTCTCCTCTACTTTTTCCCTTCAGTCCACCTCCTCATTCATCTTAGTCACCTTCTTCCCTCACCTCTTTTATCTTTTTTATATCTCTTTCTGTCTTCCTAATGTTTTCTTTTTGCCATTTGCCTCTTCTTTCAATTTAATATTTACTTAATCTTTCTTCCATCACGCCTTTGCTTCTTTTCTACTTTTTCTTTTTTATCTCTCCCTTCATTCTCTTCTGCACTCTTCCTATTTTATCCTCTCCCATCTCTTCTCCCTTTTCCCCTCTTCACTTTGTTATTCCTCTTTCTTCTCCTCCCCTCTTTTGTCTCCTCTTCTTTTCTTATTGGTTCCCTCCCTCCTCTTATAATCTTCCTCACCATTCTTCCCCTCTTCCTGCTTGTCCTCTTGCCTCTCCTTCCCAGTTTGTTGCTTTCAAACTGTTCTAATTTCTTCTTCCCCTCTGGAATGCTGCTTTGTCACCAGCTAACTCTCGCAGTCTCTCCTTTTCTTCTGTATCTTTATTATAGCCAGTCTGGCCGACCATTAGAAACGGTCAATTGATTTTATGATACTATTTTATAGTATCTCTTTTGTCTTTGAATAAAACAAATTTTCATTCAACAAATTACACGTCATGTCAGGAAGCCAGTTATATTAAATTATATTATTATATATAAAAAAAATTAGAAAAATCTAATTAAATTAAAAAATTTAAAAAGACATAAAAATATAAATAAAATAATAATAATAAAATATATAAAAAAAGAAAGAAAAGGAAGCCAGTTATAGATATAAAGTAATAGAGATAAAGAGGACATTAACTACACCACATAATACTATAGAAACTGAATTCAGTTTGAACTGAGGTCAGTTTAACTCCCTGTATTCTGATGTTAATAGCTAACAAACATAAAATAGTTGTTTTAATCTCTGCAGGCAATCATGAGCACCACTGCTGTCCAGTCATCTGTTAGAGAACTCACTTGGTTGTGATAATAAAAGAAAGGAAAAAGAAAATAATCTAATTAATCCGTCTGCATGACATCAGACTGTCACTAGTGGAATAAGGAGACATCTGTGGTCTCCTTATAATCTGATTTTCCATTTTTCCATGAATGATATGAAATGCATTACTGCTTAGGAAGTTTGATTTCAATTTAGATTTTTAGGACTGCTATATTTTCTAAATTTATTTTATCTTTGTTTCAAATGTAAAGAGAATGGTTCAATTCAAAACACTTTTGATAGCTCTGACGACTGTCAATTTGTTGTTTTGCAGGCTCCCATGAAAGAAAGAAAGAAAGAAAGAAAGAAAGAAAGAAAGAAAGAAAGAAAGAAAGAAAGAACTGTTTTTATGACAGGCAATGTGAGTTAAGAAAACCAGGAGGACTTTTTGTGCTCCACACAGAACATTTACTTTAGTCATGTGTGGAACAGTCTTGGGCGCTGCAGATCTGTTTGCAGTACATGTGGACGGGGTATGTGCATGGTGCTGCGGTATTGTGCACAGTTAATGTGTGTGTGACAGCGCTGAGCCCATTTGTATTTAATTTGTGCTGGGAGGGAAGGGGACCCAGACGGAGAGGCCTGTCATCGCTGGGAGAGGACCGCTCCGCTCTGCTCAGCACCCTCATCTCCATAATGGCTTCCAGTTGCTCGTAAAAACACAGAGCCATGGGAAACCAGGACAGGCCAACGGTCATAAGAACCTCCTTAGATGGCCCAGCTGGCTGTAAGTACTGGAGCTGACGAGTGTGTGTGTGTGTGTATTCGTTTGTGGGGGGGGGGGTCACGGTGTCACTCGGGCTGGTACTCCATATGACAACCTCCAGCTTATGGAGGGAACACTTCCTCTCAAATGTGTTGGCTCACCACCTCTAAACATTTACAAGGATCAAATTTGCAGTTAATGTGTAGCAGACTATCGCTGCAGCGATGACGAAAACAAAATGTCCTCAAATTGTTGCTGCAAGAAAATTCTTATTTTTTACAAGATCTTTCTCACGTTATAGTGACATATTTTTCTCATTATTACAAGGTACCAATTTCCATACAGCCTAGTGTGCCAATCATACACTGCAGTGCTGAGCCCCGGCACAGTGAGCATCACTGACAAACAGTGATAGATACGGACTCACAAGTAGACCAGACCAGAGCCACTCCTGGATCTCCCTGTGCCACAATTATCTGGGCAAAATGATATCATGAAGAGCATGTCCTACTACCATCTACCTGTGCCAAAAGGACAAAACTCTCAACTCTAGTCGGCCCCAACTGTAAGCACTTTTAAATCCAGGTTAACCCTTGTGTGGTCTTAACATTGTGTTTATGCTCCTAAAATCTGGAACAGCCTTCCAGAAGATGTGAGACAGGCCTCAACTCTGACAGTGTTTAAATCCAGGCTGAAAACAGTTCTATTTAGCTGTGCATATGACACCTGGAAGTGTTTTATCTGCACTCTTCACTTTTAAATTAATTAACCACCTGTTATTTATCTATTCAACTCAATTCAATACATTTTTTATCATGTATTTTTTGTTACACAATACAAAAAGACAATCACCAGTTTTCAGGATTACACTTTTTTTTTTTTTTTACCACAAACCAACTGTCAGTTGGACCAACAGTTTTCTTGTTTTCTCAGTTTTCTTTTACATAATAAAGGTTTATTATTGCTATTATATAAATGTGAAGTAATTACATCTGAATTAATATTATTGAAAGGGAAAAAAACAGTGAACTTTTTTCTGGTGTTTAAATGTTTTTATAAGACAATCTTTGTACCCTAGTGGTGTACAGCCCACATGGAAACATAAACAAAAATGAAGTCTGACTTTTTCTAACGATGGGGTCCCTTTAGGAAAGGTCATCAAATTTCAAGTTGGAAAAAGATAGTTTAAGGGATTTTTTCTACAGCTAAACATGGTGGTGGGTCACTTTTGACCCGGAAGACAACAGGAAGGTTAAAAACATTTCTCTTTCAGTGTGCTAATGGTTGAGTTTATATTTTTCTTTTCCCCCTCTTCTTTGATTGCTTTTAACTCTGTTTTAATTTTTTTACTATTTTTTTTTCTCTTTAAATTGCTTGTTTTTATGCTGCTTTATGCTGTTCTTTTAAATGCCTTGTCTTTATGTAAAGCATAGTTGCCTGTGGTATGAAATGCGCTGTATAAATAAAAATGCCTTGCCTAGTCAATTTACCACATATTTACAGTTTTAGAGTTTTTGTTGCTTTTTAGAAACATTCCCAATTTATCTCAAAGTGGCATTTCCACAAGTTTTTCAAAAGAGATCACAATATTAAATAAGGTGAAAGAACACTTTTCCCCCATCACATCTACTTGGAGGAATTTTTTCGTGCAGCAATAAATGAAAGAAACAGTAATTAGCACTAATAGGTGACCCAATTAATATCGTTTTGGCATCTATTTAACTACAGTCTGCCAACATTAAGGTAAACCTGTCTATAAACTCCATGTCAACATTATACACAGTATACAGCTGGAATGTATACATTCCACTGGAGCACTTAAGGCCTGATCCTTGTCAACAGATTTGCGTTTTATTGGGTGAAGAAACAGCAGTGAGAGCCTGTGGTTCTGTGGGCACCAATCACGCCAGCATAAACACCTCTCACGTGAACAAGCAAATGCAGTTTTCTGGCTGCTGAATGCTTCTATCTGTGTGAGCGGGATTACACGTGTATGTGCACGGATGTGTGAGTCCTCAAGAGCACGTAGGTGTCAAATTGTGTAAACGTCTGATGTTTCTTTCACATTGATGCAACGCGGTTACATGACTGATAATCTTTCTTTTTCAAAACCATGCTACGAAGTGCTCAGAAAACAGGAAAGTTGCTTGGGAGTTTAGACAAAAATAGTTGTAGATCTGTCAAAGTAGATGGTATTTTAATTTCATCCCTGATGATTTTTGAAGATACATAAAGATACGTCATAACAGCGAGCTCTGACACTGCCGTTTCATAAATAAGTCAGTTTAACACGCACAAAACACTTATTTAGATTTGGTCGGGTTTAGACGACGAAACGAGAGAAAGGAAGGGGAGAAAATAAAAAATAAAAATTGAGACATTGATTGCTTTTGATGTCTCAGCCTCCTTTCAAATGATTCTGTTTCCTGAAATGTGTTAATTAGAAGATAAAAAAGGATTAAAGACAAAGATTTTTTTTAACCCTTTCTCAGTTTAGATATTCAGTTTTGTTGGCCCATTGGGTCCATTACATCTCTTGATAAAAACAGTATCTAAATCTTATCATTTATATCAAAATGTAATAAATCAAATCAAATCAAATTTATTTGTATAGCACATTTCATGTGCAAAACAGTTCAAAGTGCTTCACATAAAATAAAAGCATTGCAGCAGGGAGTGGAAGAAGCAATAAAAATACATAAAGGAATATAAAGAGAAAAAAAAATCATTTAAATGAATTTAAAAACAAGCAACAGTCCAGATAAGTTCAAAGATATCGTGCAGATTGCATGCATAGACACATGAGAACAGAAATGTCTTTAACCTGGATTTAAAAATGTCTCCATTTGGTGAAAGTTTAATCTCCACTGGCAGTTTGTTCCACTTGTTTGCAGCATAACAGCTAAATGCTGCTTCTCCATGTTTAGTCTGGACTCTGGACACTGTTGGTGAAAATATCTATATGGTAAACATTCTGTAGTGTAATATACTTCTTTTTTCTATGGTAAAAATAATTTTGTATCCTCGTTGAATTCCTGGTTAAATCCCACTATGTGGTACAGCTTTGCCACCTGCCGACGCAGTTTAGTACCTACATTGAGCTTTTGCCAGTGGGGTAGAAAATCTATTATACTGTTATAGTAAGTGTAGGCTCTATGTAATCAAAGCTGCCATGTTGTTAGGCTGTAATCTATATATGTAGCACTTGACGTGCATCATAGGTTGCAGGACAGAAATGTGCTTTGAGTGTGTTTTCGGCTTCACTAATGAGGACAACTAGCTGTTGTAGAAGAATCCTCCACCTCATCTTCAGGCCACTGTCTTCTTTGCCATGTTTGTGACGTCTGCTGTTTGTACGAGGAGAGAAGCTCCATCCAGATTCGAAACTTAGTCGTGAATATTCAGCAGAGGTTTATCTGTTTGGCTCAATCGCTGTGATAAAATTCTTGGGCGTTGCTGTTGGGACTTTTTATGGAAAAACACCAAGCTGCTCATTTGATCACGCAGTAGACGCGTTCCATTGCCGTCAGATTAATGGAAAGCAGAGAGCAGCTTCTTTTCAAGTCCAAGGAGCTCTCATGGAGGAAAAAGACAAGGGTTTCAGACAGCAAGAGCAAAAGCTGACCGATAACATAATCCAATGGTTAACTAGAGTTGTTGGCAGGTTATGTATGTCAAGCTTGAATATATTTCCCTGGAATATTGTCACATTCCTCTGAGTCTCTGGCCAAGAGAATCTGTGGTCAGCCACACATACAGTTTTATTGTGGGAGAGCGTGTTACAGGGTGAGAATGCCAAAGAAGTGATTGATATCATCTATGCTAAGGACTGTGTTTTATGTGTGTGTGTGTGTGTGTTTGTGTGTGAGAGGTACCTTGTTCTCTACTGTGCTTTGTGTTAAGGACACATGTTTGATGCATTACTTGATTTGGACCACTGACGTTTGCGTGTGGCAGACACTGATCAGAACTTTGTCAAATAACATCACCGGTGCCTTTTCCAACAGTACATTTATGTGTGTGTGGTTATATATATGTGTGTGTGTGTGTGTGTGTGTGTGTGTGTGTGTGTGGAACAAGAGGGCCGGTATGTAACAGAAGGATGGAGAACAGAGTTATGAGAAATTTGTAATCATGTGCCTTTGCGTGAGGGCGAACATTCTTCAGGAATCTCATCACTGACACCCAAAACACGGCGTGTCGCTGTATCAAGTCACTGTCTGCGCTGCATTCAGGTTATCTAATTGGCTCCAGGCTGGACAATGAGCACTGATGTTGGAAAAAGCTTTGAGGGTTTTGACTAATACACAAGACACAAATGCAATTGCACGCGCAAAATCACGTTTTTAAAACAAGTGAACACCTGCACACATAAAGCTAAACATCGCTGAACTCGAGTGCCGCACAGACACGGAATCCCACAGATAAAAAGCTCATTACACGTAAAAATGTTCTCATCGCTCACCGGTGAAAAGCATCTCTTCAACATTTTAAATCTTCAACGTGAACTAAACAAAGCACAGTGTGACAAAAGCTCCCCTCGTACAGGATTCCGACAGCAGTGCGCAGAGCCTGTTATTTATATTTATATGAAATAAACTAAAATAGTCATTTTAAACAATTAAAAGTATTATTGATTTGTCTTTCATAAACCCAGAAATATTTTTTTTTAATCAGGACTCAGATTGAATCTATTTTTTTATTTTTTTAAATCTTTTAATTGAGAAAAAGAAACAAGAGTAGTGACAATGACTTATCGGTAAGGTTATATAAGATTTATCTTTTTTCTTTTTCTTTTTTTTAAACACACAGAACACCCCCCGCCCTTCCACCCACCCACCCCGACTGGACCAAAATAATAATAATATTAAGAAGGTTTTAGTTACAGGTAACTAGAAATAGATACACCTGAATAAAATTAAGACACAAATAAATTCATTAATAGGATTTCAATGATGGATAGCATGACTACAGAGCTCTGCATGCCGGGCCAAGTGTGCTATAGTGCAGGCTCAAGCCACAAGACTCTAAAGACTAGACTGGATCTATTTTTTGGACTGTAAGTGGACTGTGTGTACAGTGGACTGGTAACCAGGGGTGGATTTGGGGGGGTTGGAAATTTGTCTTTGGTGAGAGGGAGAGGAGGATCTCTGCATCAGCCGTGTGTTTAGCTAGCAAGTGATATCTAAGACTCGACGTACTCCGGTGATAACTCACATTGATAGTAACGGCAGATCATTTTGGTCCTGTTGAGAGAACCATCTGGCCGGGTTTTGGAGATGAACTTGCCATTCAAAAGACCCCTTTCTTTATCCAATTTAAATTGCCGTCCACAACATTAGGCCTAATCCCTTCCTGATTTGTCAAACTATGGAGCGGACCAACGGTCATATTTATAGAACGCGCCCACGTTAATCTTTTTGCGTCAAAAAAATGAGTGCCGTTAAGAAGGCGTTGACTTGTTATTAACGTGTTCATTTTGACAGCCCTAATAAATATTAACAAAAACTGTTTTATTTGGATCTGGCTGCACCTCAAGTAACTAACAAGCAAAGGGAGAGGGAAAAACGTTTGATATATGACATAATTCTTCCACATTTCCTCTGTTCAAACGCAATAATAATTACCAGCGGTGAATGAAATCCATTTCCCGGATAATTTAGGGAGATAGCTATGTTCATAAAGGCTGAACTCCAGATACAGCAGATAGATGCGTCGCCAGGCAAAAAAGAGTTGCAGTAGCAGAGCATGCTGAAGCAAAATCTGCGCTGTGAGCCAAGTTGGGTTAAAAAAACAGGCTTAATAAACAAATAAATCAATGAATATACCAGTAAACAAATACGTAAACAAGACTTACAGTGCCAGAACACTTCTTGATGCTGTGGTTTGAACGACGAACGAACTTTAGCTAAATTTAATTTGTGAAAACAATATTGTGAAATAGTGAGAAACTCCATGTAAAATTTTGACTTGATAGTTAAAATAGTTAGCAATAAAGATGTCTGTAATAATTGCAGGGCTGGGTGTTGCTTCTGATTTTTTTTAATCAGTTTAATTTAAAGGGACACTTTGTAATTTATTCCCCCATCTAGTGGTGCAATTTTATTTTGCAAAGTCAAATGAATTTGCTCTCTAGCGCCTCGCGTTTTCAAATGTGCGTTGCAACATGTTGAACTACGGCAGGCGGTATGTGTCAAGATTCAAGAAGCTATAGCTTCAGACTCAAGGTCCATACAAACAAAAAGACATCAAGACACACAGTACAAAGGATTACATAACACACATACAATAACACTATAAATACAGATGACAGATAACATGTCAGATAACATAAGTTGACATAGCCTTTGGTGTGCAAACAATGCAATTAGTCATATTCCGGGAGTTACCGGAAGTGACGTCGACGCAGCGTTAGCATTAGCATCAGTGTGTAGTTGCTATCTGGAAAGTGTTCTTTTAAATAAACTCCCGGTAAACTTACAAACTTTCTAATGCCTCGTTTTGTGAGTTAAGAGCCTATGTGTACTACGGCAGAAGTTTGGTAACAATCAATGCATTATTAGTGGGATACTTTACGAGATAAAATCTATTTACCATTAGCGCCAGTAATAAGCCATTCGGCGGACGTGACGTCAAAATGACGTCATTCGAAGTGCTTTTTGTCCCTCTCGGCACAATCGTTGTTTTTCATAGACCGGAAGGACATGGCAGCCTCCATAGAGCTTGCCCGCTCTATGTAGATACAGACAAGTTATTCTTCAATCAGGAGGATAAGTGAGATTGTTGACAGAGATAATTTTACACCAATGAGGATTAATTTATGAATGAATATGTTGATTTGAGCTAATAAATGACTTAATTTAGTACATAGTGTCCCTTTAAATTCCAATGGTAAATGGACTGTACTTGTGTGGTCCACTTAAAGTGCTTTTGCACGACAAGCGACATTCACCCCTTTACACACATGCTCGTACAGCCTGTCTGAGTCTGTACATGTTACAGGCTACACAGCGCTTTTCTTCTCCAGCACACACACACACCGATGGAGGCATGTGGGCAGCGTCTTCCCCCGACGCCACTTCGGCATTTTGGTCCTGGGAGCCAGAGCCAAGAGCCAACTGCTCCTCCTCCTGAGATTTTTTTTTATTGCTTTTAAGAAAATAGAATTGATTTGGAAAATCGATTTTTTTTTTCAACCTAACTCTAGATAATAGTTTTATGTTTAAAATAGGGCTGGGCAACGATTAAAATGTTTAATCTAATTAATCACATGATTTCCCTGATTAATCACGATTAATCGCATTTGTACACAGAATCCAAAAATGAATTCAAAAGTAGTGTATAGCTTTTAGCATTTAGCTTTATTTTAAATGTGCTGCCATATGAATGAAAGTGCCATAACATTTGTTGTGCAAACACACTTTTAACATCAGCATCTTTCTGTAGTTTTTATGTAGAAGCCTCGCTCCACTGTCTGTTTCCTTGAATGACTTGCTGCTATCAGTTGTGTGTTTTGCCTTTAAGTGATATTTTAGACTGGAACTACTACGCTGAGAAGACAATTCAACTTGGCTGTAAATGCAGGATTTTTAAAAAAAAATCTATTTTGAAATACGTGCTTTTATGTTGAAACAAGTAAAACAGGAAGTAGCGCCGATTAGCTCCGTGAGCTTCACACACATCTGTCATGGCACTATGTTTTAGGTCATGTTTGGTTTTTGGATCACGTTTTAGCAGAGATGTACAGCAACGAAGTAGAACTACTTCACTACTCTACTTAAGTACTAAAATGCTGTATCTGTACTCTACTGGAGTATTAATTTTTTCTCCTACTTCCACTTTTACTTCAGTACATATTTTCAATGAGTTTAGTACTTTTACTCCGATACATTTTTTATGTGCTGCATCGTTACTCGTTATTATAAACGCACACACACACATAAAAACGTACACTCATTCATGCACAAACACACCCACACGCATACAAACACGCAAACAGACATATAAAAACACACACAGAGAGACACACAAGCATGCACACAGTTTAAGAAGGGGAAAAGTTGTAGAGAAAAAAGCACAAGCAGGGAAGAGAGGGGAGGGATGCTTTAAATGGAGAGGGGACATGCTTGATCTTTTTGTTCACAAAGAGTTAAGCCCAGTGTTTTCAGGTGTTCTAATCACTTTTTGTTTTTACATGACATTTGTATTTGTATGTGTTCTACTGGCCTTGAGATTTTTTTAACAAGTTAAAAGAAAATGACAAGGATGAAAAGAAAATGTGTAATGTGTGAAGTGATGGGAGATGCTTTAAAGGGGGAAGGGACATACTTGCCAATACATATTCTTTTGTTCAAAAGAGTTAAGCTCAATGTTTTAAGGTGCTCTTGTACTTTCTGCTGTACTGCTGTTACAGCCAAACATTTTGAATAATGTAAACAATTTGATTTTCAAACTTTCGACTGATTTCTTTAATAACTACATTACACAAAATTCTTTTACTTTTACTTTCAGTACTTGAGTAGTAATTTTAAAAATAAACTACTTGCAATACTTAAGTACAAAAAATGTTTAATACTTTAGTACTTCCACTTAAGTACGGTGCTTAAAGAACACTTCTACTTCTACTCAAGTCACTTTTTTGATAGAGTACTTGTACTTCTACTCAAGTCTTAATCGCTAGTACTTTATACATGTATGCGTTTTAGTCACATCTTAGTTTAGTTCTTAGTTTTCCCATGTTTTAGTTTCCCTGCACTTAGTTCATTCACTGCAGCTGTGTTTACCCCATCAGCTGCACTCTATCCCTAATCACCCTCCACAGTATTTAGCCGCGCTTTCTGTTGGTACTTTGTTTTTGTGAAATAAATCAAGTTTGCTTTTCTCACCCACCAAAACTGACAACATCACCGTTACAGGAGCACCTGTAGTGGTGATGTTACCTGCTAGTTTATCTTTATTTTATTACTCCATGCTTCGTGGTGTTTGCTGTAACTGTGTGAATGCGATGCATTCAACAGACTTTTACAATAATAAAACCTGCGTTAATGCGCGATAAAATATTTATCGGCGTTAAATAATTAACAAGTTAACGCGATAATAACCAGTTAACTCGCCCAGCCCAAGTTTAAAACTTTGCAGTATCACGATTTGTAAAACTTTAATGCAGATGACAGAAAGATGAAAAGCTCCAGTTTTCCATTTACTGTAGAGACTTAGTGCATTTTGCAAACTTTAATGAGACCCAGCACCTGGTCTCTGCTGTACAGCCTAATGTCCCCCACTGTCCTCAGAACAGGACAGAAGACAAGTACCAACATTTGGGAACAAGCAAGACTGAGAGGATGTAGCTTGTGCCAGAACAAAACACAATGGACGATGTCCAACAGACTCTGATTAGTAATGACAAGAGTTGTTGGCACAGCTGAGGTACACAGAGGCCACAGTTCTGAATGGGAATAAATCAGGTACAGTGCATTAGCAGAGGATGAGTAATGCTCATTACTCATGTTCAATAAAAGCAGCTCCTCTTATTTATTTTAAAAGCATTGTATTTATGGTTGTGATACAGTAGCAGGAGAGGAGTGTCTAGACTAGCTTTGAATGCTGAGCTCTGAAAATGCAACCAAGGTTAGAAAAGCTTTGGGTAACTTTTTCAAAAGTTTTGAAGAAACACATTGCTCAGTGATTGGATCCCCCCCCCCCCCCCCCCCCATGGGCATTTCTCTGTGCTTTTTATTGCGCCTGGGGCTACAGGCTGTAAGACTTTATTTTTAAACTGATGTCTTTGACAGCAATGTGCAAATGTAGCAATGTCGATAAGTACCGAGGAAGAAGGGTGCTAAACAAGCAAAACTCAACATGTCAACTTACAGTTGTGAGAAAAAAAAAATACACTTTCTTTCAATTTTAAGATTTTATGTATCAGTACATAATAAAATATCACCTGATCCTTACCGGGCCTTAAAACCAGGTGAATCCGTAGAGTCGTAGAGTGATACTCACTATTTTTTTCACAAGAGCCACATTGGCAGAGCAAAATCCAGGGCAGAGCCACTTTTACGACAACATACTAAAGTCCCCTTTTGCAAATATGCATTTCTACATATAAAACATCCCACAAAAAAAGGAACAACACAGCCAATACATTTTCAATTAAGACCACATTTACCTTAATACTGGGATGAGCAGAAGCTGGCATGCATGTCCTTGACTTTCTTCATGTTGTATTTGTAGTTTGTTGTTGTAATCATAGTGAGACATTCAGGATGAGCATGGTTTTTGTGCTGGTTTTTGCCCTTTTTTTATTAAAAACCGATCCATTGTGCCTGCATCTCGCGCTGGCTAAAGTAGCTAGCGTGCTCTGCTGTCAAGTGTGACGGTGGTTTAAGCGGGCTGCGTTGCCAGGTTTAACAGGGCCCCCTTTAGGAAACACCATTAATTAATAAAAATACTTAATACTGTGCAGTATTCGCTGTATGTTGTTTGAAAAAAAATGTATTGTCATTGTTAGCATATTGTTATAAGCTACTACGCGAGTGCGAGCCACCAATTAAAGCTTGAGGAGCCACGCAATGAGTATCTCTGCTCTAAGATGTAGCTCTTGTTTTTTTTGTAGTTTCTCTGAGCATTGCATAGTCTTAGCAAGGGGGCGAACTTGCTGGGACATCCGCTCATGGGAAGATTGACAACTTTTCACTCGTGAATAATCTTTAGCGCTGTAGAATGATGGACTCCAGATAGTTTGTAAATTACCTCTAAGATCATTGCTGATGTCTGTTGCATCTAAAGCAAGCCTGTCTGTTTTTTTTTTTTTTATACTGAAAATTAAATAGTTGTTGTAAGCATTCTACTACAGTAATATGAAATGTGAGATAAGCTAACCTTCAGAGCTGGAGTTAACTTAGCTTATACTTCAGCTCTAGTTGAGCTTGAAGTACTGATTCAGATCACAGCGGCTTGTCACTGGTGAGGCCCAATGGCCAACTAACAGCAGATGATCAAGATTTTCCCCACACATATGCACGCATGGTGGGAAGGGCTTTTGTCTTCTAATGGGAGCATTAAGTGGTTCCAGTCACCAAGACATGCTGCTGCCACAACCCTCATTTCCTCCCTCCAGTGGACAACTTTAGGAAACTCCTAATGAGTTTCCAAAGCCAGAGGCACTGTATCACATGTGTAGTCTCCTGACTACACATGTACATTTGCCCACACACACAGCAGTGAACGGAGCCATAGAGTAAATGGGATTTATTGCTATTGTGATAACCTTGGGGTCCAGCAGTGGTTGAATATGGCTGAAATAAGACTGTTTTAATAAGTCTGATTCAAAGTGGTACCCCTGGAGGAGTTACACACACATACATGTACACTTACTTCATCTTGGAATAGTTTTTTTTATCTCTCCCTGTCTGTCTTTGTCTCCCTCATTTCACCGAGACTCACCTTGTCAGACCGTGGGTGTGTGTGCTCAGAGAGAAAGTATTTATGAGGACCGTTTCCAAATCATCCATCTCAGGTTGCATGGAATCTTTGCCATTTCTGCTAAATTCTGAATGTGTGTGAGTGTGTGCCTGTGTGTAGCTGTTCTGTCCCAGGGGATCAGGTCTCTGTATATCTAAACTAAGCGGGCGGCCATGACAAACATTAGGCCATTGAATTATGACCTGCCTGCTTGCTGCTGAGTGTGTACCTGTTGTGCATGTGCAACTGTGTGAATCTGTCCGTGTAGCTGTGTTCATAGAGGGTACCTGGTGTACAGTAATAACCACACAGCTTTTTAATTTGTTTCAAGAAATATATACTAAGTAATAAAGGGAACGGCAGTACTATCAGGGGTGTAGAGTTTGGAGTCATTGGGTCTTTTCAGGTAATACCACCTATTACTTGCTTTCTTGTGTTCCTATATGTATGCTGCCCAAGTACAACAGAGAGTTGGCTCTTCACAAACTTTGTTTACGCTGTGTTGTTCCACTAAGTGTCTACGCATACACATCTGTGGTATGCGATAATTAACTTGACCCTTCGATCCAAGCCTAAATCTGATTCTCTAAGCTGGTGAGTATCCCCTTCAACATATGCAGTGATGTGCTTCAATTTTGCTCCTCATAAAAATACTACACTTATTTATCTCATTACTACTCTGCAGTTAAAGTGGGCTGCTCCGGCTTTTCAAATTTTGACATCAATAATTTCCATGATTAAGACAGATCGGTTGGCTAACTTGCTAAAGGGGCATAGCTTGCTAGTCTAAGGCTAAAGGCTCTAGCATGACGTCACTATTTCGTGCCGGTTATATACGGTGGCGCGAGTCAATGCGCCAGTAGTTGCAATTTTCTCCGTCACAGAGGTGTCATTAATGATACTGCTGCAGTATCTGGATAATTTTATTTTTTAATTCAGTTAATAGAGATGAAGGTCTGAAGCCCCCGGCATCACCACTTGGAGTCTCTGCCCTCTTCTTTGCCTTCACGTATCTGTCCCGTAGCTTCTTCCACACATTCTTACAGAACTCTCCCTCTTTCCCCAAAGTTCTGCCAATCTCTGTCCACCAGTTTTGGGAGTTTATGTGCTCCCTGTGTTGTTTCACTGCAGTTTCGTACAGCTGCCTGTACAAACGCACCTCCTGACTGAGCCTGGTCTCACAACGGTCCATCTGGTTTGTCGTTCTTGGCGCAGCCAAGTTACAAAAATCGACTGGTGCACGACAACGCGCTGCGCCGTCTTTTCAAGGAAAGCGCCAGGCCTGAAACGTCATTTTGACGTCACATTTTCACCGCCGTGAGCGACGCGTCAACTATAAATCAGTGTTAATTTCGTCAACCAGGACGATGACGAAAATATTTCGTTAACGCCCCTTTTTCCCGTGACGATGATGAGACGATGACGCACAAAATTGCTTCCAGAAAATAAAAATATGACGAGAATAAAAAATTATTTTCGTTAACGAGACTAAGACGAGATGAAATTTACAAGCCATGGACGAATGGACATTAAAAAATGTAATTGTTTACAATTAATTTGTAATTGTTAATATAAGTGTTTCTTGAACTTCATAGAAGATTACGCGCTGTTGCCCTGTTTGTCCCTGCACGGCGCCTGTCCCACAGTGCCTCGCGCGGCTCAATCAGTACAGTGGATCATCACATTGGGCTAGAGCCAATTTGAACACTATAAGCGGCTGATTACTAAAACCGAATTTGTATTATTATTTTTTTTTGCTACTTTATTTTTTACTCCCTTGATTCCTTTCTGGACGTCTGCTTCTGCCTCGCTAGCTAACGTAACGAGTTGACACCGGGCAGCGAGCTGAGATGCTGCGGCGAAGCTTGGCATTCCTCAGGCTACCTTGTGTAGTCTAATTAAGCAACGAGAGACAGTCATGAATGCTAACGACGGAGAAAGAAAACGACGGCACCCGGGAAAAGCACCTGAGGAATGCCAAGCTTCGCCGCAGCATCTCCTTGGCTCGTTTTTGGTAATTTGTCATACGCCTTGAGGAGACTACGTCTTTCATTCAGAGAAAATGACTTCCTTTTTCCAGCCATGATTTGCGCGCTTGCTGCCCGGTGTCAACTCGTTACGTTAGCTAGCGAGGCAGAAGCAGACGTCCAGAAAGGAATCAAGGGAGTAGAAAATAATAAAATAGCTACACGTAGTTTTTAAATGATTTTTGCACATGTTTACATTCATAAAATGGCCAAAAATGAACATTATAAGCGGATTTCTTGATTACTATAAACAAATTATTTAAACAGCCTTTGTATAGAACTGATTCTCTCCCAAGCCTTTTGATCATTATAAGCGGTTGAGTACTATATCCGTAACCACTATAAGCGGTTTCAACTGTAGTAGTTCAGTGAGTCGAGTTCAGTTGAGTTTAGGCCCTTCCCATGTCAAGTAACGTAGCCGGTAGCTAGCTATAACTTAACCGTAGCTAGTTCAACTTTGCAGTCCAGTCATGGCGTCGAGCTCGGATACCGGTATACGGTTTGTTGGAGCTGGGCGAAAACAACGCCTGGATGTATGGAGCCATTTCGTTTACAACGCGAAGGACAACAAAACAACCTGCATGATAATGATTGATCATGCTGCCGTGTGTGGAGAAGTTCTATTATGTACAGTGTTGACTAAAATGACAAAAATTTGACTAAGACTAAAATTGATTTTCGACATTGTGACTAAGACTAAATTAAAAAAAGCTGACGAAATTAACACTGCTATAAATCCAGCTTAATGCATTGCTGTAGGCCTGTTTATGAAATTGCAGTGCAGGGGGCCCCACCTTTTTCCCACCTTAAACACTTTGCTGTGTCATGGAGTCATGATTTCAGACCTACATTAAAAACTGTGAACAAAAAACTAGGGCCTAATTTTCAGTCACAACGTGTAAGCATGTGTCCATGCAAATCTGTGAGTTTGCTCTACTCTGACTTTAAAGAGGAAGTCTCTGATTAAATTGGTTTTCTCAGTCTTTGGTCATTTTAGAACACTGGACAAACTCAGATAACGCTAAATGTAGATGCTCTTAAACCACAGAAAAAAATAAACACAGCGTGAAACAGTTAATTGTTTTCTATCAATTGCACATTGAAATACAAACAGTGATGTGAAAAAGAGAATTCACCTGCTTTCAATCTATAAAAAAAGTTATTTTTCTTCTTTTATGTTGTTCAGACGAACAACAAGGCATGATATCTTGCACTGTCATTAATTATTGAACACAAACTAATCCAAAATGCAGAAGCACTTTTTGAAAAACAAGGACATCCCATGGTTCAGAGCTTTTAGAACCATCTTTAGCAGCAATAACTTGAAAGCATACCATTGATGGCTTCTTTTTCTCTTGATATGACCTTTAATATGTTAACAAATTTAAAACCTGGAGGACGGATGGTGATATGGGCCTCATTTCCCCATTGTTTGCAAGTTTCTTGTTATAAAATGATTAAAAATACAGTACAATCAGGTGCAGGTCCTGCTTCAATATGTTCCTATGATCCCTAAGTACTCTATTTGAGCGTTTGTCCAGTGAAACAGCTAAAACAGACTATTAACCGAGTCCAAGGGGAATAATTCATTGATATAATAGACCTGATATGGTTTGGAAAATCAGCAAACACATTTTAAATATAATTTAATAAGTACCTTTTTAATATTTAGCACTTTTTCCAGAGCTTAAAAGGGTGATATATGACCTTAGGAAACTACTGTGAGCAGCAGCAACTCAGGCCAAAACAAACACAGCCAAAACTAAAAGTAAGACCTAAGCTGCACACTTTCAAACAACTCATAAATGTCTTTGTCTTGGATGAAATAAGCAAATTCAAACTCATATTGAATCCCTGTCTTTGTAGGAATGTTTTTGACCAAAGAAGATGCCTCATTTACTGAAGGAAAAGCTAGAACTCTGCTCTCTCTAAAATTGCCGTCGTTCACTCGACAAGCATCAATGCACTGTTATCGTCACATAGCAAGTAGATGCTGCTGCATCAAGGTTTCAAATATTGTAGATTAGAATTGGAATTTTCCTAACATTTACTTCAATTCTATTCTATTCTAAATTTCTATCTGTATGAAGGGAAAAAAAATATTTGTCAAGTGCACAAAGGCGCAAAGATACAAAACACTGGTCAGATATAAATGTCAGGTGAATATCTTTTACACGAGCACATTCAGTTGGCAAAAACATTTGATTTCACTCTGATCCTCCCACTTTTTATTGTCCTTGGGGTAAGTCAGTCCATCTCTCGTCTCCGACACCTCCCCCATGCAGTGAATTGCAGCATGAGAGTCTTACAGCCTTGCTAACAGTCGTAACTTGACTTATTAAAGTCCGGCAGATTACACTGATCTCATTCAAAGTTATAAAAGAGTCATCATTATCATTTCGATTCGCTAAATATCTATTCTGTATTTGGCCTGAGGCATCTCAACTCTTGTAAAAGTAATTAAAGTGTGTGTGAGTCAGAGTGTGTCATGCGCTCGTGTGATTGGAGTGAACAAAAGTTGGCACAGCATGAAATGCAAGTGAGGGGGCAGCACACAGAGCATGTCCTGAACTATTGTAGATAAAAGATATAATGAGGTTTCTACATCAATGTGGAAGTTGTTTTGACTTCTGTGAAGAGGAGGGAAAAATACCTTTTTTCTCTTCATTGATCATCCTCAAGTTGCAGACCTTGGATGTGGCTAAACAGATAAAGTATATCACAGTAACCCTGTAGTAACAATACACGTCTGAGTTGGGAATCATCAGCCAAGGCCATACTGTCACAACAAACTTCTCACACCGTAACATAAAAAGCCAAATGCTGAAAGTTAACACTGTGCATAAATACATTCATTTGTCAGTACTAATTTGATTAGTACTTTTTGTTTTGCCACCAACTCGGCAAGCAGCAGCAGGAACTACAACAATTTGCAAAAATGATCAAATTTGTGGTCAAATGTTTTATCAATGATGCATTTCTAATAAAAATAGTTGATTTGTGTATGGGCTGCAGTGGTGTGGTGGTAAGCATCGTCGCCTCCCAGTGTTCTTTCCGGGTACTCCGGCTTCCTCCCACTGTTCACAAATCATGCATGTTAGGCTGATTGGTGATTCTAAACTAACCCTAGGAATAAGTGTGAGTGCACATGTTTGTTTGTCCTTGTGTGACCCTGTGATGGACGGGCGACCCGTGCAGGGTGTGTCCTGCCTCTTGCCCAATGGCAGCTGGGCTAGGCTTCAGCCTACCACCCTGAATTGGGTGGAGCGGGTATAAAAAAAATGGATGGATGGATGAATGGTTTGTTCATATATATTTCTGCTTCATTATTCAAATAAGAGGGGCTGTCTTTCAGATTGTGTCATAGGCTCAGCTTCTCACAGAGATGGGACCAAGTCACACATGTGCAAGTCTCAAGTCTTAGCTTTCAAGTCCCAAGTAAGTCCCAAGTAACTTTTTCTTGGTCAAGTCAAAGTCAGGTCACCTTATTATTATTGCAATTTTACCTGCAGAATCTGATCTTAATAAAGTGAAAAGACAAGATATAAGTAGCTGTCTCCCACCCCGTATCATATCAAGCTAACGTTAGCTAACTACCGACTAGGCTAACAGGATAACATTAGCTAATTTGACGAGCACTTACTGGTCAGAATGGATCTTCAAATGACGAACAAAGTTCGATGGTCGTCTGACTGTCCGAGATGTTGATGTCACATGCAGGGGCACCGAAAGGGGGGTAAATAGGAGAAGGATTCTAGGGGCCCATGATTAAGAGGGGCTCAGAGAGGCCGTAATAAAATTATAATACTGGCAAAAAATAACATGACACTAAGTTATTAACTAACTTCTAAATCACAAATATATTTTATTTACAATTTACTGGTAACAATAACTTTATTTGTTTTGGAAACGTTACGTTTATGTTTTGTATTTTTCAGGTAGCCTAATTAAGAGTTTAGAATCAGAGTATCAGTGTTGCAGCAAATAAACTAATTCCATTGGATTCCTCGTACTCAGTGTTTACCTACCTCAACTGTCATGTTTTTCTTTTTTCACAAATATGGGAACGATAGTCAGAAATACCGTTAAAATGCATAGTTTTATGTAAAATAGCATCACAAATTTTCACCGACCTCCTGGCCAGCTGTTTGGGGGCCCAGTAAAAATGATTTTCATGGGGCCCAAAATCCCTAGCGCCGCCCTTGGCCACATGTTCTTGCACTGCGCTGTTCGTCTTTTGCCGTCAAAATGGTAATTACGAAAGCCGAAGACAACAACTCTCGGTCCCGCTGACATGTTGATGCTGCGCTCCTACCGGGTAATCGATATTATTTTTTTAATTATTAATTTTATATTCAAACTGAAAACATGAACTGAATAACTCTCGAGTCATTCAAGTCATCGTGTCTCAAGTCAAGTCAAGTGCCGAGTCTTCAACTTCCAAGTCCGAGTCGAGTCTCGAGTCTTTTCTTTTTTGTCAAGTCAAGTCACAAGTCATCAAAACAGCAACTCGAGACGACTCGAGTCCAAGTCACAGTGACTCGAGTCCCCATCTCTGGCTTCTCACCCATTGGTCGATCATCAGGCTGCAGAGATCATATTTCGAAGGATGGTACCTGAGACCGGAAGTGGACAAACTGTGCTTTGAATGTTGTTAGCCTTACCCATATCTGGCCTCTGTGGCTGTGTTCTGTCACACACTCTGAATGACAGCCCATCTCATTTGCATAATGAAGCAGAAATGCAGGGAAAGTAAAAATGAAAGCAGGGAAATATAAAAAGAACATGTAAAGAAATGGGCTTTGGGCGATAGATAGAATAAAGTAAATACATCTATAAATAAAATCATGAAAATGAAATTAAAAATGTAGTGTGAAATTAGACTAAAATAAAGAAATAAGTCACAGAGAATAGAGAGATCAATGCAGTGTAAAGGAGAATAATACAGAAGTAAATAAAAAATAACAGAAAAGCAATGGAAGAAACTAAAACATTTAAAATTAAAATACAAAAATGATTACATGAACTGAATAGCAAAATAAATAGATGGCAGCATTAACACAAGCTTAAAAGAATGCAGTTGAAAATTAAAGTAGAAAAAACTTCCAGTTAATGCATTTTGTGCGTTCTTCAGATTATTGCAGTTTCAGTCCTCCATATAAATGCACTAAATCCTCATGAGGAGGAAGACGATGCTTCGAAGATCAGTAGAGACCAACACATGGTTGGGTTTAGACAATAAGATCATCGGGTTAGAGAACGAACATGCTCACGGATGACATTTTTACACTTCACATACAGTTGTTCTTACACCCACTCACTACATGAGCTGACGACCCATGTGTACGTTTCGACAGCTTGCTTATTACCATTAGGATGACAAACGAATAGTGGCGGTAAAACGGTGTAAAACGTACCTGTTGTGGACAGGAGCCTGCATACAAAAACATTCCTTTTCTGGCTTTCCAGCTCCACACTAGTGGAGGTTTTATTGCACTTACAGTATGAAAGAGTTTTTGTGAATTCCACTTCAACATTTACTTCCTTGAAAAACCCTGAACGGTGGAAATTGTGAGCCACCAATTTAGTTTGTGCTGAGGGTGTCCAGTTTATTTTTACTCCTCACCGCTCAGCCAAGAGTGAATATTGAGTTGATATGAATATTAACGCAGTCACTTATTACTGTAATATGAAATTACCCCATTAGGTTGACAGCATCTATTTCCTTTTTGGTTTTATAGTCCAGACCAAACAGCTATCCAGGTCAGCTGCTGCTGATGACCAGTCTGCACCTGTGGAACACCAGCAGCCAACATAAGTTTCCTCTGCAGGGTGCTTGGAGAGTGAAAGCTTAGAAAAAAACAAAAGTTTGAAGGAGCAGATTCTGAGTTGGGAACCTTGGGCCAATAGCCCGAGGAAGGAAATCAACAGTCCACATGCTGTAGACTTCTGGAGAGCTACATTGTACAACAACTGAAGAAAAATCGTACCAATATATCTGGAGTTATTGACCCTCCTTGTTCTATTTGTGCCACTGGTGCATCCAATTATTACAATGTCCTCGAGTCAAGGTTTAACACTGATTAACATAAAGTGATTTTCTCATCACCTTGTAGCTCTGGGTTACACCTGTCACACATTTACTGCTCTCTATGATTATTGGAAGGGAAAATCAAGTAAGGTCCTAAGAAAAGTTGAAAATGCAACATAATTAGACTTAAAAGCACTTTATGGTTATTGCTTTAGAAACAGAGCCAAAATAACCTCTGCTTAGGTCATGAGACAGAACTTTACTTTTTTGTTTTTTTTACACTTTTGTTTAGTTTCCTATCAAGATAATGACTTCAGCTTAATACCAATCTGTAATCCTTGGAAGCTTTTTTTTAAGTTTAGGTGTCTCAGACTGGTTCAATAAGCTCTCTCTGTCTTTTTCCTGGGGTGATATGTTGAGAGCTCTGATGGATGGGTGGCATGTATGAAAGGCTGTCTCTATTTATTGAGGGCGGGGGACACAGACGCTGTGTTGTTAGGACAGGACTCAGACTATGACCCTGTGACCCTGCATCTCACACACACACACACACACACATCTATATGGACACACACATACACACAGTTTCAGGTGGTTCCATAATGAGTGCGTGTCAGTCACAACAACTCCTTTCACCTGACCATTAACACACTGATGCAGACACAAATACATGCTTATCAGTCATAGTGTCTCTGCTCGCTGTAATAAGTCAGAGTGACTTTGATAAGTATGCTGTAATGACTAGAGGTTGCAGTGGGCCAGTGTTAAAGAGAAGACTTATTTCTCATGACAAGGCAAGACTCTAAAAATCCCATGTCACCTAATTTATAGGCTCTCATTGTTTTGTGTTTGTTTTTCTGTGCTCCCCCCCAATAAAGTCAGTTTTCACACACTGGGACTGTGTGGTTCAGAAAATGCTGGAACAACTGTTGGGGTCAACAACGCAGTCTCTCTTGTGCCACCATTATGGCTTATTGCTGACTGCTCTAATCACTTTGTAATCTGCACTATTTTATGCTCATTTCTGTATTTTAAGGCAAAGGCAAGTTTATTTGTACAGCACAATTCAACTACAAGGCGATTCAAAGGGCTTTACAGATACATTAAAACAGTAGAAATAAAAAGGATGATTTAAATGTTAAACAACAAAAGAAAGAAATAAGAACAATAGATAAAATCAGGAGTTAAAATGTAATTAAGTTTTGAAACTCAAGCTTCAGATTTGGAGCTTTATTCAAACGCAGCTGAAAATAGGCGTGTCTTCAGCCTGGACTTAAACACACTGAGTGTTTCAGCTGCTCTGAGGCTTTCTGGGAGTTTGTTCCAGACATGTGGAGCATAGAAGCTGAACGCAGCTCCTCCATGTCTGGTTCTGACTCTGGGAACTGATAGAAGACCGGATCCAGATGAGCTGAGGGGTCTGGGAGGTTCATACTGGGTCAGGAGGTCACTGATGCATTCTGGTCCTGGACCATTCAGAGCTTTATAGACCAGCATCAGAACTTTAAAGTCTATCCTCTGATGGACAGGCAGCCGGTGTGAAGACCTCAGTGCTGGACTGATGGGGTCCACTTCTTTGGTCTCAGTGAGGACTCGAGCAGCAGAGTTCTGAATAAGCTACTTTTTAGGTAGACCTGTAAAGATGCTGTTACATTAATCAAGCCTACTAAAGGTGAATGCATGGACTAGTTTTTCCAGGTCCTGCTGACACATCAGATCTTTTAACCTTGATATATTCTTAAGGTGATAGTAGGCTGACTTTGTTACTGCCTTAAAGGGATAGTTCGCCTCTTTTGACATGAAGCCGTATGACATCCCATATCAGCGACATCATTTATGAACATCTTCTTACCCCCTGCTGCGTCCTGTGAGCAGAGTTCCAGCCTCGTTTTGGTGTTGACGAGGGTAGTCCGGCTAGTTGGCTGGGGTCTGCACAGTTTACATTATAGAGAGAAAAATTATTCAAAAGTGGAAAACATTCAAGACAGTTGCCATTCTTCCTAAAGTCAAGATGCTTGGTCATAATGTACACCATCATGTTTGGAAGAAAATAAACACAGCGCCTCATACCACCTGTCAACTACGGTGAATACACAAGATGATGTTGTCTTGTTTTGCAGTCACAAGACCTGGACACATTATATCAAAGCATTTTGTGAGGCCATCTGTCTGACAGATAAAGCTGGGCTGAAACTGGGTCATCGACAGGACAATGATCCCAAACACAGCAGCAGATCTACAACAGAATGTGTGAAAAAGAAAAGAATTAAGGTGCTGCAATGGTCCAGTCAAAGTGCAGACCTCTATCTGACTGAAATGCTGTGGTGGGACCTTCAGAGAGCTCAATGAACTAAAGCAACAATGTAAAGAAGAGTGGACCAACACTTTTCCATAAAAATGTCAAAGAAAATGATACAGAAAATGATTACTTTTAGTTATTGCTGCTAAAGGTGGTTCTACAAGCTGTTGAATCATGAGGCTTACTTAGTTTTTCATATTCTGCTTCTTTATTTATTTGTTCAATAAATAATACCATGGTGTAATATGATGTGTGTTCTTGTTCATTTGAAGGTTTTGTTACCTAATTTCAAGCCTTACTTGTAACAACCAGATGATCGTTTATCATTTCCCATTAGCAGAGGGTGTACATTGGAAAATTGCAATGCTTTGAAACGCCCTGTATTATATTGTTGCCATTGCATTGAAAAGTGTTGTGCATCAGCCTCAGCACGGGAGATACCCATCCCTAACATCATGACCGCATACAGCACATACTTCTGGTAGTCTTACTGATACTACTACACATTAACTGCGTGTTTGGGAGCACACATGCCGTGATTTTAATAAGACTTTGCATTGCAGTAAGATGTGCACCACACATCGTCTAGACTAATCCACTTATTCTTATTCCACTTATAGTCTCAGCATAAGACAGCTATTATAAAAAGGTTGATCAGATACAGTATCAGAGTGACTGAAGAGTTTTAACATTCTTGCAGTACTTTCTGTAACACTTCAGAAAGTTTAGCGTACAACATTTGGCTGACAAGGAGTTGGCAGTGGAGACAAACAAAAAGTTGGCCACAGCTCTGCAAAGCTCTCGGTCATGATCAGATTGCTCACTGGCTAGACAAGACCTCATTGTACCTGCATGCAAAATACTCAGCTTGATGCACTTGCCTTAAGTGGTTGGGCTACTTGAATTACGACTTTAGCTTTTACTCCTTTGTCAGATATAATTTCCTCTCTCTCTTACAGTAAAATATTAGAATTAACCAGTTCACTACAAGATCCAGAATGTACTGATATACTTGAAGAACATTAAGAGTCTACTTCACA
This sequence comes from Odontesthes bonariensis, assembly GCF_027942865.1. Taxonomy (NCBI): domain Eukaryota; kingdom Metazoa; phylum Chordata; class Actinopteri; order Atheriniformes; family Atherinopsidae; genus Odontesthes; species Odontesthes bonariensis. The sequence continues at coordinate 5,191,423 of NC_134508.1, forward strand.
ATCAACTTATAGTAGAATAACAGTTATAGATTAAAATAACTGGCATGAGATTTAAGCTCACATGTACCAGAACTTCATGATATGTTTTGACAGCCATGTCAATCAAGCTAGTCACACCCTCAGATACTAATGCTTAAGGAAAAGTATCTACTTATCCGTGGAATAATTTTCAGAGGGACCACCAGAACACTGCTTGGAAGGAGTTGAATGACACAATTAAAGTTAGATTTTTGCATTGGTTTAACTTTGGACACTGGATAACAATGTCCATCTTACATATACAGTCTATATTTAGGACCATAAAGTGTAGACAACATTAACTGCTGATGCTGAAGTACCTTAAAATGCAATACCACCAACAAACACACACTGGAGGCACCAAAAGACTCAAATACAATTCAAAAAGCGCTAACTTTTTTTTAATGAAATTTAAAGTCATTACATTATCACACGAGTCCTTATGGTCTGTAGAGTCATTCTCCTGTGATCAGTGTGTTGGCGGTCCTTGTGAAAATTATTGCATAACTGAATAGATTTCCTTTAAGGCCTCAAATAAATACTTTTGTCCAATCAGCTTTTAAGGATCATTCTTCAGCTGCAGTCTCTTGGCCAGATATGGTCACGACTGACTCCAGAAAGACATACAACAAGTTGCCAAAAGTATTCGCTCATCTGCCTTTACATGTATACGAACGTAATTACATCCTATTCTTAATCCATAGGGTTTAATATGACGTCGGCCCACCCTTCAATTTTATTTATTAACAGGACAGTGCATATTAATAACAGTACATCTGTGACATGCCAGAGTTAGTGAACGATTCTCCGCTGCTTGAGAGTCCAGTGGCGGCGTGCTTTACACCGCTGCATCCGACGCTTTGCATTGCACTTGGTGATGTGTGGCTTGGATGCAGCTGCTCGGTCATGGAAACTCAATCCATGAAGCTCTCAAGTACTCTTCTTGAGCTAATCTGAAGGCTACATGGAGTTTGGAGGTCTGTAGGGATTGACTCTGCAGAAAGTTGGCGACCTCTGCGCACTATGCGCCTCAGCATCCGCTGACCCTGCTCTGTCATTTTATGTGCCCTACCACTTCTTGGCTGACATGTTGTCATTCCCAATCACTTCCACTTTCTTATAATACCACTGACAGTTGAATGTGGAATATTTAGTAGTAAGGAGATTTCCCGACTGGACTTGTTGCACAGGTGGCATCCTATCATGGTACCACACTGAAACTCACTGAGCTCCTGAGAGCGACCCATTCTTTCACAAATGTTTGTAGAAGCAGTCTGCATGCCTAGGTGCTTGAATTTATACACCAGTGGCCATGAAAGTGACTGGAACCAGTGTTGTTTTTGACAACCATCTTAGATTTAGTCTTAGTCTTGGTCTTTTGGACTAAAATGCTTATTAGTTTTAGTTACATTTTAGTCATTTCTATATGTGATAGTTTTAGTCTAATTTTAGTCGACGAAAAGTCAAAAAGGTTTTAGTCTAGTTTTAGTCAAAAAAAAAGAGAAAAAATAAGTATAGTCTACCGTGTTAAGAAAATAGTATGGTCTTAACTATCAAACAAGCAGAACAAAAATACATAGCTTATTAACTGACCCTGTACTAAAGCTTTCTGATTTTTCATTCTGTACTGTGCGTGTGTCCCAACTTTACTGTAAGCGCACTAAACGCACAGGTCCTGGTTAGGGCTGCACAACGTCACTTGTGGCTTTTAGGCTAAAGCTAGCAGACTACGCATAACAGTAACTCGACCTGTTTAACATATCAAGTTACGTGCTGACAGAACGTACACACAAAGAGATAACCACACCGTCACTGAATGTAAACATGGCTAAACATGCTGCTAAAGTAACACACATAATGAATTGACGTTAGCGTAACAAAAGCTAACTTTAGCCTGAAGTTAGCAGCCCATTTGCGCCAGGAGTATGTGGAAAACGTACTAATGTATTAGCTTACTATGAAATTTATCGATTATGTTAACAGCATTTGTAACTTACCTTGGAAAAAATATCCCTGTGGCGAGCCTTAAGGTGCCGCAGCAGATACTTTTTAGGTTTTAATTGACACACACAATAAGCAGAAATGTCATGCATTTTAAACGTCTGACAGATCACCCACTAACATTTTCGTCCATTCTCGTCTTGTCAACGAAAACTCACACACATCTCGTCATGTTTTCGTCATCAGACAGCTATGTTTATCTCGTCACCGTCTCGTTATCGTCATGAAAAAAAGTGCCGTCAACGAAATGATTTCGTCATCGTCATCGTTGACGAAAACAACACTGACTGGAACACCTCAATTTAATTATTTGGATGGGTGAGTGAATACTTTTGGCAATATAGTGTATATGGCGACAGCTAAATGCCGAATACAGGACTTCCACACAGCAGGAAATAAGTCAATGGGTGGCATCACAGAAGGTTTATCCAATTGATTATATACATTTTTATGTTTATGACTGAAAATTTGTTGATGTCTAGTTCCAAAATAACAGACTTGTTTGTGCGTTCTGCAATATATTGTCAGGAGTCAAAGTTTATGAAAGATCAAAACTCCAATTTAAATAAATCATTTCATGACCAGAAAGAGCAACACTGAGGTTTTTTATTCTACAAAAAAACAACAACATATCAAGCAATGTTCATGTCCATTGATAGAAAAAACATGTTAGACAGGTCATGTGCTGTCAGGAGAGAGTGAGACAGGCTGCAGGTCACTCCATAAACCCTCCTTTATAAGGTAACAGGGCACAACCTCTCTCCCCCAGGACCTCCTCATGAATGAACCACTGAGCTGTACCCTCAGTCTAGTTTAGTGTAGTGTGTGTGGATGTGTGCTTTTCAAGGGAAATTTGCACGAGTCAAATTTCCTGTATGTAGTCAAAGTCAGTTTCACTGGAAACTACATTTTTCTGAAACTGGCATCCTTGATATGAAGACTGGCATGGGATAAGTGTTAGAAAATCTGTAATTCTCTGCATGTAGGGTGCATCTACCAGAAACTCACACACACACACACACACACAGCCAAAAAAACAACCTTGGTCAACCGTGGTATGCTGAGGTATTTACGCTAAATGGTGGGAATAAGATTCCATCACACCGCCACATGTTCAGCAAAACATTCCACTGAGACCTTCAGGCTGCTTCAGCTCCATTTTGGGGAAATTTATCTTCTTTCCTTGTAAGAGCTCCTTGTACGATATCTTTAAAAGCAAAGCCATTTTAGTTCGATGTTGGATTCAATTTATATTAAAAAAACAAAAAAAAAACAGAACACAGTTTTAGCCATTTTAGTGGATGAGTATAATGTTGTCTCTGAAAGCAGTTCCAACCAAGAAAACATTAGACTCAAATTCAGCAGAGGCTGCAGCGAAAGTCAATAGTGTCGTGTTTGTTCTCAAACCAAAATGGTAGAAAAAAAACAGATTTTGACCTGACAAGGGTGATAAATGAAACCTTAGTTTGACTAAACCTTTTATAAGAAGGAAATAAATGCATTAATCTGCTGTTGAGCGTGAAACCAAGTTAGAAGTGCTGTATCTCTCAAAAGTCACTAGGTCAATACATTTTTCTCCAACATGGTGTTACAGTGGAAACCGCTTATAGTGGTCACGGATATAGTAATCAACCGCTTATATAGATCAAAAGGCTTGGGACAGAATCATTTCTATACAAATGCTGTTTAAATAATTTGTTTATAGTAACCAAGAAATCCGCTTATAATGTTCATTTTTGGCCATTTTATGAACGTAAACGTGCAAAAATTATTTTAAAACTACGTATAGCTATTTTATTTTTTACTCCCTTGATTCCTTTCTGGACGTCTGCTTCTGCCTCGCTAGCTAACGTAACGAGTTGACACCGGGCAGCAAGCGCGCGAATCATGGCTGGAAAAAGGAAGTCATTTTCTCTGAATGAAAAACGTAGTCTCCTCGAGGCGTATGACAAATTACCAAAAACGAGCCAACGAGATGCTGCGGCGAAGCCTGGCATTCCTCAGACTACCTTGTGTAGTCTAATTAAGCAACGAGAGAAAGTCATGAATGCTAACGACGGAGAAAGAAAACGACGGCGGACTGCGCAGTACTGTAATTAAACTTGCATGATAATAAAATTCAGTAAATGCTGAAACTATCTGTTTCATTTTCATTTTTCTCATTGAAAAACGATACAAATGGCATTTAGATGATATTCTGCATAAAAAAATAAGTGAAATACCTGTACTGTAATACAAATTCGGTTTTAGTAATCAACCGCTTATAGTGTTCAAATTGGCTCTGGACCACCGTGATCACTATAAGCGGTTTCCACTGTATTGAATAATTACTCATTGTGACCAGTGCGATGGTGGTCCTTTTAAAATTAATTCCATTATTCAATAAATATTCATTCTAAGAGATACACACTTTTGTCCAATCAGCTCTCAGGAACCATGCTCCAGCTCCACCTTCTGGCTCTCAAAACAAAATATGTCCCCATGGAGTGTTTGTTCATACAGGTCAAAATGACAGATAATTATATATATTTTTTTTTTTTTTAGCCCCACAACCCAACCTTTACCCACATAGTTTTGATTTATAATCCCAATCAAGTGAAGTCATTGGCTAAACTCAACCAGAAAGTGACAAAGTTTTATGGTAATGCTTGTGTTTACATGTAACAAAGGCAACCAGAAAAATGGCATCCACGAGGGTTAAAATCATCCTGTAAAACTAAAGACTTGAATGTGGAGACAGAGTGAAGCACAGAAGGCCCAGAGGATAAAAACAGAAAGAAAAAGGTTATTTTCAAAGTTTTAACTTCATTGCATGTGACACTGGAATGCTAAAACAACATTATTCACACCACAGTTTCCATTCCTTAGAAAACCATCTTTACCTTGAAAGATGAGCATGATCCAGACGAGCAGACACCCCTCAGAGCTCGGTGCTGACATCATGTCTTGGTGAGTCAGGAAATAAAAAAGCCAGGTTCGAACTGCACTCAAACGCACACTCACAAACACACAGAACCAACAGCAATCCTGAAATTGGATAAATAAATCACCCCTTCCTGTTACTCAGTACTATCAGGGGACCTTCCATTCCTTATGAGCTAAGCAGCCAACATAAAACGTTCATAATGTAATAACAGCTAAGATAATAAAAAGCAAATATAGATGCAGCAGGTGGCTGTCTGGGATTTTGATAATGAATGTGCCATGAATTAGCTTCATATTGGGTCTCCAATTTCATTTTCCTAATGCAAAAGTAGGAACAGCTATAAATGACTGGTTGCATCACTTCTGAATATTTATTAACATGCAGGGTTTCAATAACTGCAAATGAACTTTAATTTACCTTGATAGGGTACTGCCACATGAGAATGAACAAAAACAGTGGATGAAATGCTTTAAGGCTTCAACAACCAGCAGCTGAAGCTAAGTTGCCGGGTAGACCAACCACAGCATTCTTTTGAGGAACAGGAATGTCCTGTATGTTTCCAAAACTTAAAATCCAACAAGTGTGTAAACGTCATACAGCAACTCACCCAATAGCGGTCTACCTCTGTAAAGAGACTGCTCAATTCATCTCCTGTCTCATTTTCAAAATGCCAAGGTCAATGGCCTTCCGAGAAATTTGCATGGTATTGAAAAAGATCTCAAACATATTTGAAACAAATTACTTAATCGTAAAGAAAAAAATCTACAAGAGAAGGGCTGCCAGTTTCTTCAAGACTGGCCACCTCATCGAATAAAGCTGAAGAGAAGATCATTGGATGCAAAAAGACGTCTCCAACAAATCCTAAAAGCAAAGGAAAGCTACAGTGATTTTTATTTTAATAATTTTTTATGGGAAGATTTATTACACTAAAAACTCTTTGACCACATGTTTGGATTATTAAAGAATGGCCACTTTTGAATTTTGGAACAGCCAGATGTCAGTGACTGGATGGCAATCAAATGTATAACATGAATATGCTTTAGTATTTCTATCTATGGTGTCGTTTTTACCAACCTGGGCCAGTTCAACCCATGACTTGCAATGAAATTCTGTTTAAAAGATGCATTAGTGGGGCGGTCGGTGGCGTAGTGGGTTGAGCAGCCGCCCCATGTACAGAGGCTACAGTCCTCGCTGCAGCTGGCCCCGGTTCGAGTCCCGCATCAGACGGCCCTTTGCTGCATGTCTTTCCCCCTCTCTCTGCCCCTTGCTTCCTGTCTCTCTGAACTCTCCTGTCAATTAAAGGCATAAAAGCCCAAAAAAGAAAAAAGATAATTAGTACCAGCTTTTCGAGGTGAATAACTGACAAGGGAAGTGTAAATTTTTGAGAATAAATCTTCGAGGTAATCAGTTTGGGTGGTTAGCATCGTCACCTCGCAGCAAGCGGTTTCCTGGTTCAAAAACCGGCTGAGGCGAGGACTCTGGCTGCCTCTCACTGTCCACAAATGGTAAATAGACTGTACCTGTATAGTGTCTCATCCATATAGGCTGCACAGTGCTTTCTTCTAAGCATTCATACATGTGCTTTTTCATAGGGTAATAATATGTTGCAGGAGTTATTGAATGTAATTTGCGTCCGCATTTATGTTTATGTGATTAAAATTATTTGATACTTATCGTTCTGTTTTTTTTAGTTTAAATGTCATTGCATGCATTTTCATCTCCATTTTTATTATTTCATTTTAGTCACTCTTACCCCATGATACCACAGCCTGAGTGGTTTAAAGTGTATTGTTTTGGGGTTTTTTCTTCTTTTCATTACAGTATTGAATGATGACATTATGAATTGAGCAGCTATAATATCTTGGCCAAGTTTAACTGCACATGACAGAAAGAAAGGTTGGTGGTCAACCAGAAATCCAGAAACCAAGTCACAGAAATGTTTTACTGCTTCAAGAAATGGGGGTGTTTACAACCTCAAATACACACACACACACGCGCACACTCTGAGAAGGTGATTACTGAAAAAACTATGTGCTGACTTTATGTGTTTCCAGTCAGAATTATCCAGGAATGAAGATTGACACCCCTCGGATTAAAACCGACATGAAATTACAGTTAACCAGCAGTGGAACACATTGGTTTTACACACGCACACACACACACACACACATGCGCACGCATTAGTGTTTGATTGCCAGTCCAGATTTTGACAGCAACTACATATTAACAGGATATCGAGTATGACCAAAGAGTGAGTGTGTGTCTACGTGACCGTGTCTGTTATGTTAGCATCACTCACACACCAAAATGATGATTTAAGTGCGTGTAAGTAGATTTCCAGTGAGGTTTTTTTTTTTTTTTGCATATAGGAAAGATACCCACATTCAACACACACACAATGATCACAAGTACCACGTTGTCAGGGCAGCATATGTCAAATGAAAGCTGAGCTACTGAAAACCAATCTACGCTTTCGCTCTTCTCTCTCCCGTACATATTTGCACACACACTGCACAGTACGCTGCATGATTCACACATCTTCGGGTTGATCCTGGGAAGAACTGACACTCAGCACCCTTTTCCATTATCCGTGGTGACTCTTAGTGCAGATTCATGATGATCTCTCAGGGTGTTTTTGGCAATTTGCTTCTGTCAGCAGAGGTCTGTGTCATCTCACTGGAAGAGATGTGGTATAGCTTCCACATATGTCCGTTACATTACAAAGACATCGACTCTTTCTTTTACACAGTCTGCCGACAGCAGAGATGCACAAGGACAGAAAAATCAGGAAGTGAATGAAAGGATTTGCTTCGCGGGGGATTTTCAAATAAGCTGTTTTGATGGTACTCAACTAATAAGGAATCGTATTACCTGCTGAAACAGGTTTCCCACTTACTCTCCCTTTACTGTGGGAATAAAGTAAAAAAATGTGTTCATTAGTCAACAAAGTTTAGATAAGTCAATTCTATCAATTTTTCTTGTTAATTTTTGGTTTTAGCACACCATATCTTGTCAAAAAATGTCTAGAGAAATAGTTTTTCAGGTTCAATAACTACACTTTAACCATCCTCATAGTAATACATAAACTCCAATCTGTGATTCTTTTTCATTGTTCATCTTGTTGCATTTTCGTCTTTTAAAATGGTTTAATAGCTCCCAGTGAACAGCACTGACTTGTGCCACAACCTTGTTGTAGGGCCATTTTTGGTTCAGAAGATAGCCTGGTCATCCACCAATTCAAAGGTCACTGGTTTGATGTCCTGGCTTCCTCAGTCCACATGTCAAAGTGTCCTTGGGGGAGATACTGGATCCACCTTGCACCTGTTTTTTTGAATAAAAGCCTCTGAAAAAGGCTCTTATGTTATCACAATCTGACTTTATTGCAGTTAGTAACAGCTGACGATGGAAATTGAAGTCTTTGTTGCCAGTCAACATCCAAATCAGAAAGAGCAAACTGCTTTTTATTTACTTTAATTATTGGGCCTCATGCAAGAACATTTTCGTATTTTTATTCTAAATTTCTCTCACTTTTTTCGTACGAAGGTCTCGTACGAACACGCCACGTCAGATTCAACAAACGCTCTTAACTTCAGAAAAAGTTGATGAATGCCACCCGTGCGTATTTAAGTGCACGTGCACGAGGATAGTAGATTTGCATACTCCACGCCCAAAATGATACTATATTAGGATGTGCGTCCGCTCTCCTGTGCCAGGACTTGCTGAGTGTTAAGTCATGAGAACGGCATCAAGGCGCAAAAAGAAAAACTTTACGGGCTCTGAGACTGAAGTTCTGCTTTCAGAGATCCAAAAAGGAAAATCTTTCATTTTTAGCAGCGTCAGCAGTGGAATTACGGGACCTGCTAAAGCGAAGAAATTGGAAGTTATTACGAGTGCTGTTAATTCCATGTAAGCTGCAGTTCGTAATGTCACCGAAATAAAAAAAAGAAATGGTTTCATATGAAAATGGCTTAAAAAAATAACGTCTCGCCATGGCCAGGCGCTCGATGACTGCAACTAAAGCCGTGCAATCAGTTGTTGCCTCATCATGATGGCTCTTTGATGGGGTGGTCCATGAGGGGGGTCTTCTGGCACCACACCTTCTGGTCTGCCTGGGCTGGTTCAGGTTGTAGGAGACCCTCGTTCATGGCAATATTGTGCAAATCTGGCATGCCTTCTCTGATACTTGGTGAGGTTAAGCTTCATGCAAGCGTTGAGGCTTTCATTCGTTAAACGGGATCGTAGGTTGGTCTTGTTTTTAAGATGTGAGAATGACTGCTCACATACATACGTAGATCCAAACATGGTCAATACAGTAATACTCACACGCTAATGTGTGTAGTATGTGACAGGAAGCGCGTTCCAAGTTTTAATAATCAGCTGGTGTTCGGGTTGAAGTTCATTTCTGTCCACGTGTCCTTGCTCGCCAGCTCCGCTTTCTGTCGTGCGATTCTTTCCAAATCTTACTTCAGTGACTTGAACTTATTCAACCACATGTCTGAGGCCTTCAGGTCAGAAACTTCTGCTTTAAAATCTCTGACGGAGACACCAGGGATGTAACTCAGGTTGTCTGTGTTCAGTGAGCACTCGTTTGGATGGGTGATGAACTTAAAAAGACCAGTGTGTTCACAAAATTGTCCAAAGCGTGCTTTGAATGACTGTAGGAGACTGCATGTGAAGCCAGCTAGCTGCTGTGCATGTATCTTTAAATTGTCTCAGTTTTTCTTTTTTTCTTTTCGCCATCTTCTTTGTCAAAGGGTTAGCTTTTCAGTAGCTACCTAGCAGACTGATTCAAAAAGGGGCGTTTACCTGTTGACCTAACAACGACCCATGTGGGCTGTCATTATTAGGGATGGGAATCGAGAACCGGTTCCCTGTGTTTCAATTCCTTGGAATCGTTTGGCAATTTTGCAAACGATTCCCTTATCCATTCCAGTGGGCGCGAATGACGTCACCACGCAACGTTGCGTGGCGAGTCCAGCGCAGCCAGCAGTCAACAGTAAACATGGCGCCCAAGCGGTACAAATGCTCGAAAGTTTGATTACACATCCCTAAAAAAGACGACAACAGGGCAACTTGTAAAGTGAATATTTTACCAAAGGGAGGAAAAACTACCAACATGCAATAACTATGAATGAATGATTAACGTCGGTGAATCTGAACCCAGCAACGTTAGCAACGTTAGCATGTCCTCGGCTAACACTGCAGGTCACTAACTAACTAACAAACACTGCCTATCATGTTAGCACCATTTGCCTGATTGTAAAAGCTGCTGTTAGTAACGGTTAAGGTTAAATGAATGCCTTCTCAGGCATTACATTTAGATGAAATCATGAGAGACAGAGCCTGACTGGCTCAGAGCCAGAGGCTGGTGGTACTACCCCCAGTTCACCTCTACCTCCAGCTTCTCCTTTCACCAGAGCAGGAAGAGTTCAATTACCCAGGCCAGGATAGACCAATGTGGACCTCACCGTTGTTGGGTTTGTAAGGTCATGACTCGTGTTACTTCTAAACTAAACAAAGTTGATGCTGATTGACCGGTTTGTTGTCCTTTTTCTCCAAATGAGAATCGATAAGGGAACCGATAAAGAACCGAATCGTTAATCAGAATCGAAAATGGAATTGGAATCGTAAAAATCTTATCAATTCCCATCCCTATTCATTATCCAATTGAAATAGCGGATAGTTGTTGCTCCTCCAGACAACTGCAGCCTTGAACAGGAGCAGTAGAAAATGGATGGATGGATGAAAACGCGTGAGAATGTTTTATGTTTTATCTGCGAGCCAGATGCAGTTATCAAAAGAGCCACATCTGGCTCGGGAGCCATAGGTTCCCGACCCCTGCTCTAGTGGTTGTGACAGCAAGTGCATGTGAAGGGTAAAAATGGCATCCATGACGGTATGGTTGCATCATAAAAACAATGTGTTTTATATATTACAATTACTTTAATCACGATTGTTAAGATTTCTAACCCCAACCAAGTCAACCAGAAAGTGACAGCCTTTTGTTGTGACATGTTGTGTTTACATGTAACCAGGGCAACCAGCAAAATGGCCCAAATAATGACAAACCACAAAGTGACAAAACTGCTTTAGTAAAATCTTGTCATGTTTTTGAAGGAACATATGTTGATATCAATCTCACATTGCACAAAGATCCATTGATTAAAGTGCTTTACAGCACTATTTTACTTTAATTTATTTTATTTCATTTCATCTTATGTTATTGGCCAACAAGGCCATTAAGATAGAAGATCTCTTCTTCCTGTCCAGGAAGGCAGTATAACACTTCATATAAAAGACAGTTTCAGATGTTAGTACAATAAAAAATAGCATAGGGTGTAAAAAGACAAGGCCATACCAACTAGATCCAACAAATTTTGCTTTCAGTTAATAAAGTACAAAAGACAGCGACAGGTTTCTATTAAGTCTTTTTCTTTTTTTGCTCTAATGTGGAAAGGGTCGGATGATTTGTATTTCCTTTGTATTTTTCTTTATGAACCATGAAAACAAAAAACCTTCATGATCAATTGAATTGAAGGAGTTGTTGAAAAGTCTTCAATGCAGTCATCCTCAGTTCACTCACAGGTTTATTGCTAACGTAAATTTACTTTACAGTAGTGCCTCACAACTACAGCATGTTCAGCTGTTGATCGATCTGGACAACATAGCTGATTGTGTGTTCGTGTGTCTGATTATTTAAGTATGTCAAGAGGGCAGCAGCCCGTGGTGTTACTTGCCTCATTTAGCTATGACATTGTAAAACAGATGATGTGCAGCAGGGTTGCTGTGTAATATGTGTATGCACCTGGTATGGCAGGGTAAACAGCAGCTACCGTCATATCTACCATAAGATCATCCCACTCCGCTACATGTGAGAAATGTTTTCTCAGCTGCTGTGGGCTGCCGCAGTTCTGAACGCTGTCCACAATGCAGCCACTGAGTTGTTGCTGCACAACGAAGGCCAGCCTGAATCGAGGTTCACTTCTGCAGTTGTTCTAGCTCCTAAATAAGATGGATAATGTTCAATTTAAGGCATAGATTTTTCACGAAGAGGCAACTTACAGCTCTTTTTTGTACTCACTTGGATTTGCACTTAATGCATCAGAGATTATTTGTGTGAAGCAAATATGAAGCAGATAAGTGGAATGGTATTTGTTTCTGCACTTCTTCAGTTGGGTATGACCTAAAATTTCACATTTTACACAAATGTCACTCAATATAGGCATATTAAACATATTTTTTTCAGTACATAATAGATCCAGAAGAAAATGCAGTTTAGGTCACTGAAAACAAATATTTTGGAAAACCCCTTTGATGGACATATATTGAGAATATTTGCAGCACTGACACAGGGAAAAGGGATTTTCAGATTGTGACATCCGAATATGTGCTGATATCTACGGAAGCCCAGAATGGACGTGGTAGGTATTAACTTTTTTCTGATGGTTTTCTCCAGATAACGAGATAATTTGTCGAGATCTCGAGAAAATGATCATTGTTTTCTCGAGTTAATTTACCGATGGTTTTTGAGGCCACTTTTGCTCCCCAGTCCGCCCCTGTTTATATGTGTTTATATGTATTTCTGGCAAAAGGTGTACCCATTTTTACCCCCCTTTCATTGAAAAAGTGGCCTCGAAAACCATCTGTAAATTATCTTGTTATCACGGGAAAACGGATGGAATAAAATGTATATATCTACGGCCATTTAGGGCTTCCGTAGGTATCTCCTTGGTTTGCAAGGGACTGTAACTCTGGTAAGCGTCTGTGAATTTTATTAACTGTGCAAGATGTCTTAACTAACACTACATGTTTTATAATCTATCCTGCATGAACAGAAACTGCTCACACCAAGTCTAAAAACAAATCACCTCATCAATTTGCTCACTTGCTATAAATTGTTTTTTGTCTGTGTCGTCAGCGCTGATTGGAAGAAATGAAGGCAATGTTACTCTGAGCAAGTTTTACAGTTGAAGTAATACCACTGACTTTAATGCTCAATTTTAAAGAGCAACTTGCAGCTTAGTAAGCCTATAGGGACTCAAACTACTTTAGGTTTTAAAATATTAAGCCTATACGTGAACTAGAATGATATTTGAATATTCATGTAGGAGTTATGTACACCTCAAGAAAATATACAGCTTGGCAGAGATGTAGAATTGGTGGGAGTGGTCAAGCTAGGAAGAGTTTAACAAAAAGGTTTTGATGCCAAAGAAATTGAAAATGTAAATGCCCAATATTTCCAGAAAACAGAGGTTTCCTAAATTTTCCCACTAAAAACTTAAATCTGTTATTGGTAAAAACGTTTGATCCGTGATTTAATTTGTAGTTTCAGTGTCCTCACTGACCAACGTGTTTGTATTTAAAGAATCTAAAAAAAAATCTAAATTTTGTTAATAATAAAACTTTATTATCAGACTATTCTTTTACCTGATGTACCCAACTCCACAACTGAGGCACGTACCAAACTGTGGATTTTGTGCTGGCTAAATTGCAAATTTGAACTGAATTTCAAGAAAATTGGCAAATGAAAATGCCAATTAAATCTAGTTTCAATTCACCACTAGGGGTGCAACGGTACAAAAAACTCACGGTTCGGTACGTACCTCGGTACGGACCCTACGGTTCGGTACATTTTCGGTACAGTGCTGAAGGAGGCGTGTAGCGAGGTTCGAGCACATGTAATAGATATCTGAATCCTGCCTCTTCTACAGTGGAAAATGGGCGCATAGCAGATGCGATGTAAATTCCAATTGCTTCGGTAATTTTTTTTGCTCTGCATGCATTCTTATCCAGGGGTTGTTGTAATACATTTGGGAGACGTAATTGGTCGGGTCTTTTCATGGTTCTATTGGAACACATCTGACGGAGGTGTGTGGTGGTCGGTAGCTACGCGCCATGTCATGCTATCACGGCTGAAATGTTTCATCATACCACACAGACAGAACCAGCACGTGTTTAATACGTTAAACTTACACGTTGTCTCCTTTGTCTGCGGTGCGCTGCTCTCCTTTCTTCCTTCATGAAACGAAGAAGTATCACCTGCGCTTGATCCTGACTCTGTGTGCTCTTCCAGCCTCGATATTAGACACCTGATGTAATCGTCCATGATTAATATCACCATCATGCAGATCATGAACACGGTGGCCTCCCTGCTCTCCATATTAGCTTCTTTGTGGTGTTTTTTCTTCTCTCGGGTTTTGGTTTTGTTCTGTTTAGTTGTTGAATGTGGCACTAAACGGCTAACGGCTAACACGTCACTGACGCGAACGGCTGCGCGCGGCGCATCAGTCCTGACTCATGTGCGAATGCAGACTGAAACAGCTCCGCTGGGGAAGGACAGTTATCAGAACGAAATTCGAGTAGGACAGTTCTGATAACTGCGTTCTTATAACTACTCTGTCCGAAAGCGTATATCTCTACGGACCAATCAGAGCTTGCACGTGGCAGTGTTTAAATGGGTCCTGAAGGAAACTCTTGCAAAATAACAGTTCCGCGTTCAGAAAACTTCCGTACCGTGTGTATTCTGCGTGGAAATGCGCGTACCGAACCGTGACCCCCGTACCGTGACGGTTCGGTGCGAATACATATACCGTGCCGGCCCTATTCACCACTGTAAATTTCTTTAACAACCAATTGAAGATGCAAGTAAAAACTGACGGGTGGAGGCACACTTTATAACAGCTTGGAAATGTTAGTGAATTTAATAGTACTTCATATTTTTAACCACCACAGAACCAAATTTGCAATCAGTCTGCTCATTTGGAAGCTGTAAATAATGTAATTTTGTTCTTGATATAATTCCTTCCATACAAAAAATTCAGATAAATTAATACTTTGCTCGTCCACATACTAGGAGATCTGTAGCCTGGAATTTATGAGTCCCCTGAAAAAACATGTATGAACACATGATTGTATGCAGAAAGCAAAAGTAGTATACCGAGCATTTTCTATAGATGTTCTTGACAGTGGCAAAAACAGACAGTCTCTGTCTTGACTGCTCAATTTTTGTGGCTATATGTGTTAAAAAAGTGTCAAGTTACTTCTTTGCCTTTCCAGTATAGGCAGGAAATATACAACAAATCATGTCCTACGTACCAGATGATTATTTCTTGGAAAGTCTGACCAAACTCCAGGTGCTTGGATGAGCAAATCCATAACCCACGATGGAGGAGATAAAGATTTAATTGCTATTATCCTTGTTATTTCCTAAATTTATAGACTTGACATATTCAAAATTGAGATCTCTTGAACACCCTGGCCAAACCTGTCCTTCATGTCCCTTCATGACTCCAGTGAAACTACTGGTGACCCTGTAATATGAGTCAGAAGGATGGAGGGAAATTTTATGTCAGAGTTTTTTTTTTTGCAAATTCAGCCTCGTCTACAGCTTGCCTCTGTAATTGAATTAGGAAGTGGTGGGAATCTAAAGAGCTGCAGAAAGGGTTGTAAGTAAACAGACATGGCCTTTTAATCCCAGGGTCTGTTTGAAGTGCATAACCTCCCAAGGCCTTTTATGAGGTGTACTTCTCTCAGTGTTGTGCAGTGGAAGATTGAGTTTCACAAGTAGAGTTAGTTTATTTTGCAACAAGGCAATGAAGGTGGAGGTTGATGAGAATAGGAGAAAAATAGTGAAGACAGAAGTAAGCAAGAGGGAGAAACAGAGAGAAATGTTGTATTACAGAGAAACATGAAAATATGTGGAGAAGTCAGGCTAGGTTTAAGTCTAAGTGGGTAGTAACAGTTCACTTAGGTGCTCCCCTGGGTCAGGGTCAGAAGTGATGTTGGGAATCTGGGATGTAATGCTGGGAAAACACCAACCACTGATATCAACAGGCCAGGATTAATCTGACATTTAACTCTTACATAACACTATTTTTCATTAAAAGCAAGAGTTTGATGTTTTAGGAAATTAGTTTAAAACACTGATGTTTGTTTTTGTTTATAGATTAAACAAACCAGGTAAAACCAGTTTGACACAGCATTTTTACAACACAGTCTGCTTGATTATGCATTTTAAACACAAATAAACCTGCTCAATGCTATGCGAAGTACAGCCATGTG
The DNA here is from genome assembly GCF_027942865.1 of Odontesthes bonariensis. Classification (NCBI taxonomy): domain Eukaryota; kingdom Metazoa; phylum Chordata; class Actinopteri; order Atheriniformes; family Atherinopsidae; genus Odontesthes; species Odontesthes bonariensis. The sequence goes on from NC_134508.1 coordinate 5,207,429, forward strand.
ACATATTACAGTGTAAGCAAAATAGATAATGCAGAAAAAATGTAAAATGCAGAAGCATTGTATGAAAAACTACTTATACTAAAGTACACCGCAACTGTTTTCCGATGAATTATGCAGCTAAGTAGCAGCTAGATGTTGAAATTGAAAATAATTTGATTAACTGATCATTAGCCTCCTTGATAGCCATCGCTGATATTTAATCTTGATATAATCTTTTATAGAAGGCCTATTTTAAAAGTTTTATAAATCCTTCCATCCATCCATGTTCTACCTCATACAGCTACTGGATCGCTTGGGTAACAGTCTAAGCAGAGATTTAAAATTCCACTACAATGTGTGAACAACACCTGGAGGTGTTCAAACTCCTTTTCTAGAAGCAGCAGCTCACCCCCAACCTGGAGTAAGCAATCTGCCCTTTTCCAACCGAAGGCCGTGGCCTCAGACCCTCCCGGAGAGGCTCTCCGTCGCTTGCGTGCGTCGGCCAAAATTCCTATCTATCCGTCGACGCCACGGAGACCGCAAGGGTTGGGATTGGTCGGCAAACAACATCATTTCAGGAATCACTTTTCCGGTTAGTTAGTTCCCTCCTCTCACAACAACAACACCGCCATTTTTTAAAGAGTTTACCGTGTGCCGGTCAACATTTCAAAAAGATTTCTCTCTCGGTCGCCATCGTTCACTGTGAGGAGTGAAACAGAGTCAACCAACAGCTTTCACGATAGACGTCGCGAGATTGGGTCGTTCAATCGGGAGGTGAATTGCCTTGCGTATCCGACATCCCGACAGAGAACTTCGAAAGGTTTAAAGCCTCTCCGTGACTACGGAGACGGATTGACGGATAGCTACGGAGAAGCATACTGAGGGCCTTTAGCCGATGAGACTTGAAAGTCTCAACTCACTGGCTGTGCCTAGAGCTTCTGTCCATAATTCAAGGTAAATACAAGAAACTTGTGCTAAAGAAAAGAAATAAATAAAAGGACCAGACTCAGTGAGTAATTCCCTATACTCCCTATATAGACCAGTGAGCAATGCTGACCAACATGTCATTGGGGTCATCAGGTGGGAACCTCCTTTCATCAGTGTTTCCTCTAGTTGGGCCCACGACACCTCCAGGAGGCTAGACAGTGATCACTGACGTCCCAGAGTCACCCCCCTAATGCCAGCCATCACTTATCCTCACACCACAACAACCATCTTTTACAGCCACAAGCTACCTCAGCCTCTCACCAACTGCACACCAGTAACAGCGGGGTGGGGATGCAAACCCTGGTTCGGGTAGGGGGTAATGAAAGTATAGAGGGGCCAGAGGTGGAGGCAGGACAAGACATGCTAGCAGACACACTAGCAGATTCAGCAGACAAACTCACCTAAAAAGTCCTATAATCAGCAAAAATGCCAGCAAAAACTAAGCCATACACCTCACTCAAAGCCAACTCACTCAAAACCAACTCACCCAAAATGGCCACCTGATTTCAATAGGATCACATGGGCCAAACCCTCCACTTAAATATCCTGAATTTCTTCTTTGCTTCTTCCAAGAGTCTGTCCATAAAGTTAATGAGCATAATATGTGACAAAAAGCAGCCCAAGCAGTGTCCAACACATGCTGGAAATTTGTTTGACTTACTGCCAGCAGAGTGAACCATGCTCTAACTCTCCCTTGTACAGGAACCGAATAGCCGGTAACAAGGGGCCCAATATCCCATACTCTGGAACCACCGTCCACAGGATGCCACAAGGATCACGTTGTAAGTCCACAAAACACATTAAGACTGGATAAGCAAACTCTGACGCACCCTCTCGTTGGAGGTTCAGTGTTTCACGACCAGGAAAAACAACACAAAACACAAAAACTATATGCTGGACTCATGCCTCCAGCACCCTAGAGGGTGTGTTCCAACTAGGAATCCAACTCTGATCCCCCTTTCAAAAACGGGGGGCCGCAATCTTGGTCTTCCAGTCCAGAGGTACTGTCCCCGACCTCCAGACAGGCGAGTCAACCAAGACTGTCCCGCAACATCCAAGGCCTAAAGGAACTCAGGGCAGATCCACCCACTGAGCCTGGCTGCCATGGAGTTGTTTAACTACCTGAGAAAGTTCAGCCCAAGTAATAGTAAGTCCCCACCTGAACTCCCCCACCTCTGTACGACTCTTTCTTTTCCCTTATGGCTCCCTTCACCTCAGGTGGACAGGTGCCACCATGGCAGCACTGATCAACTTAAGGCCACAGTTACATACACTGCCTCAGCAATGGAATGGCCTGGAATCTGGCCTCTTCGGACTCAACTTTTTCAACTTCCCTCATCAGAGAGGCTCTGCAGGAGTTAAGAATCCCATGGGGAGGGGCCTCTACCAAACACTCTGAGCAGACCCTCACAAGATATTTGGACGCACCAACTGCAAACCAATTTTTAGGGCAAATCAAAATGTTATGACAAAATTGTAACTCTACAGAGACCCAGAGTTATTGTGGTTTATCACCTGACAAACAGCAGTAACTGTGGGGGACAGCGTCCTCAGGTGAAGTAAACATCACCTTTTTCTCAAATTGATAACAGATTTGAGATGCTGCAGTCCAGTTAAAACCCTTATGAGCACAACACTTACTGTTCAATAAGCTCGAATAGATAAAAGTGATGTTTTCAGCAGCTTAAATCCATTGCCTCAGTGTTTTACCAAACCAGTTTGCATTCGCACCCTAATATGAATAGTGACATGACATGTTGTTAAAAAAAACTGTGACTCTATTAAGACTATTTATTACATATCACTTTATGCGCCATCTCATGTAAATCACAAATATTGCCTCTTTCCATCACTCTCTCAGTTGTGTCTGAATGAGAGGTGAGGAAAATTGACATAAAAGTGACCAGTCATTGCTAACAGATTAACATAATTATTATTGTTACGCATCACATGTCTAAATTGACTGAAGACTTTCTGGGATGCTCTTTCTATAACCAAGCAAAGAGCGGACTTATTGTTCCAGCTGGGGTGAGTATTAGAAGTAAAGTAATAACTAATGCAATACCTTTTTTTTTATTAATATCTAAACTTGAAATTATTGCTAATTTATTCTTCTTCGAAACAAATAGGAGACACATGACTGGTTTGATTTTGTTATCAAATCCTGAATAAACAAGAATGTTTTTGAAAATCAGTTGTTTTATTTTATTTTTGGGTGCAGATTTAATGGATCGCATTTTAAGGAAAGCACAACTGTGTTGGGTTTAGCAGTTACAATGCAGCAATAGATATTTCTAGCCTCCCCAAAGCAACCGAGAGCTGTTTCCATCTTGTTCATATAATTTATCCTTAAACTATGTCTTGGCATTATACATGACATTTATTTCAGGGATATCTAGGTTTCTCTTTAGCTGCTCTTACAACCTCCTTAGTGTGAGGTCTTGAAGCCATATGGAGAATTTATGACAGTGGACTTGAGCTGCATACCTTAGATTACTCTTCAAACAGATCCATCTTTACTCAAGCACAGGCGATCCATGAATCAACCTGATCAGTGGACGAAATGATAAAAAAGAAGGGAAGAAATACGGTGTGCAAATTTTTTAAAGACAAGCTGAATCAAAGAATTTAGATATTTACAGACTGTACCCACTAACCACACATGACGTGTGGACCTCAGGTTGCAGCTCCAGCTCATGCGGCTAGATGGCACATTGCATTCAAAAGCTTTCCTGAACACAACAGGACTTTGTGCCAAGCCACTGATGATACCAACAGGGCTTCTCCGGTAGGAACCCTGGCTGTCTGCCTTCCTACTGCACCGATACTACCAGCCTGTGAAGGTCCTCATCACAGTTGCTTTTTAAAAGAAAACCTTATCCCCTTAACGCCTGAATTTATATAGCTGTATATTAAAAAAATGTTTTTTGTATGTTTTAGCCTTTAAGTAGATGGTAAATAATGCTGAGATTATTAATTTCACTTTGCACAAAAAATAAATAGAAATTTTGGTATGTTGCAAATTTGCAACACCAGGCATCCTGGTCAATAATAAGATAACAACAACACAGTAATATAACAGTGAAAAAACAATGTTTTTTTATTCACCCTTTCTTTTTTTTACATATTTATTTATATAAATCTGCAACAGGAAATAAGTCTGTCACTTTGCGGTCACACTAGAAATAAGTGCTTGTCGAAGGTTCCTAGGTCCGTAGTGAATATGGACTAACCGGCATTGGGGGAATAAAGATGCTATCTCAGCTGGTTGATTGAGTCAAACGGTTTGTAGCATATATGCGACAATAGGCGTTGAGGGGTTAAACAGAGCAGCAACCCTAACCCCTCAGAAAACATTTCCATTTGTCACAGTGGATCGTCTGATTCCGTCGTTGCCGTGTAATCATGGCGAAATAAAGAGATGAAAGAAGAAGCCAGTGCAATGAACACTTTCTCACAAAAGGGAAAATATTATGCAAGAGAAGGGGCATGAGTCCAGGGTAAGCCAGGTCACAGTTTCAGCTCTGCATGGTTTTAGGGACACTCGGCAGCAGAGCACGGAGAGTCAGCCCTGAACATTCAGCCTGTGTGGTTGTGAGGTCAGCCTCGCTGTCTTGCTTGGCCGTTATGCTGTGCTGATGGCTTCAGCCAAACCAAACAGACCTATACCCCCACCACACACACATACACAGACAGCTCTGATCTTAATTTAGACCTTATTTTGATTTCACCTCAATCTGTAGATGTTGGATCTGCTGTGGCCCAGCTCAGCTGGTCCCTTCACCGTGTTCCGTCTCATGTCCGTCTCTCTCTCAGTTTCTTGTGTGTCTTATTTCCAAACTCTCCACGGGCTGAAAATAGTTTTTCTGTTGATGCTGAAATATAGCAGTCGCTTCGCTGCTTACGCTTCTGCAGCTGAAAAACTTACTCTAGATGGAATTCAGATTTCCCAAATTGTGACATTCGCCCTACAAGATTCACTGCCACTCACAGAAATAATTTTGTCATCACTGTGGAAAGAAAAAATAAACAGTTGAAAGTATGAGAGTGTGTTTGTTTGCAAAATGCCACCCACACAGTACATTAAAGTATGATTTATGTGACGTGGGGCTTAATGAGAATCGGTCCCCTAAGTGTTTTTGCGAGTGTCAGCCAAAGGAAAGAGGTGAAACTCAAGGAGATACTTGAACACAATCATATAAATGCCAGTGATAATCTTAGACACAAACACACATGCTCTCTAACACACACACGCAGGGGAGAGAAAGTCATTAAGGAGGTCATAAATCACAGGGAGCTGTGCCAGAGAGAGATCACTCTCCCACTGTCTAAACACTGCTCTTACTCAGCTTTATTAGCAGGAGTTCTGCTCTCACCCAGACTGCAGATATTAGCCTCCTCACTAAAGATAATCACAGAGATTGTGTTACACTTGCCAGAGGTACCAGGGCAACTCTGGGAGATGTTGAGTACAAAGGAGACTGGTTTCATAATGACTATAACTCTCCTGGTATCCTCTCTAATGGTCAGACTTTTGGTCTTCATTTTGTGTACAGTATTGTTAAACACCAGCTATTTGTCAGATGTCTCACTAAATTGCATGTAAATATCCACAGCTTTTTGCAAACTCTTGCTAGTTTCAAACTTGTGAATGACTAAATCTGGTTTCGTTTAGACATACAAGGGAGGTAGATGCAGCTGCTCTGTTGAAACACAAAGTCAAGGAGCAAACAAAGAACAAAAAAAACCCAACAAAGTTTTGTGATGAAACTTATGAAAGCTCCACTGATGAGGCCAAGTACGTACATAGCTGTCCCCAAAAACCAAACAACATTTAAAAATTGCTCAATCGTGCAAATGAAAACATAAAATCTGACTCCAAAAGATGCAAAAAGATGAACATAGTCGCTTATTTTGAATGGGATTAGAAGCAGGCAGAAAGACCCGGGCAACCAGCAACCCCCACGGAGCTTGGAACCCAGGCAGCCCCTGCGGGGCCCTAAACATGGAGCAAAGGCACCAGGAAACCAGGCGTATTAGCCCACCGGTGCTGTCCAAACATGTGTTGGGTGTGGGACCCAGGGCCCAAGAACCTCTAAGCCCCCTGGCAGAGGCTCCGTCCACCACCCAAGAGGACCGGCAAAGCACCCCAGGAACCAAGATGCATACACACCAAGTACGCACACACAGACACACACCCCTCTCCCACACAGCGCAACACAGAGTGAAAAAAACCCAAAGAAACCCAAAGACACACACTCACATCCACTCAATGTCCCCTGGGGGCCATGCACCATCCACTTGTGATGGTGGCAAATGTGGCAGAAAAAGTGAGCGGGTAAGATTGACTGTGCAGCACTGCCTACCCGAACAGCACCGCCCCCCAGATACCACGTGGCACACCAACCCCTCAAAGTCCTGCGCATATGTGTGGTGTCTGTGTGGGATATGTAGCAATGTCTATGCTGTTACTAAAACTGAGGCCGTGGAGAGCAGCAAAGGGGACCACCTAGATGGCCCTGTATACTACATACCACAGAACATGCATGCCTCCCAAAACCCTACGCGTTCTGGGTTTGTGTTGTATAAAGGAGCCAGAGGAGAGAGGGATAAGGGGGTGTGCAGGGCAGGGCAGGGGAGGGAGAAGCTCCCCCCAGAAAGCCAGGAAGCCAGCTACCTCATTGGCTACAGTAGGCACCCCCATTCCCTGGGACCCACCACAGAGAAGCAGGGCCTCAAAGTCCAGGCACCCGGAGAGCCATCTTACACCCAGTAAAGCACCCACACACCCCACCCCACCAACACAACCCCACCCCAGCATCCCACCTGCAAATACAAGAAAATAAAATAAAATGGAAAAAAAAAATTTAAAAAAAGTAAAAACATATAATCACAACATTTGCAACCACAACATATCCCACAGTGGCCTGATGTAAAAACTCACCACCCCCATCTACACCCAAGAACCCCCCCCCCCCCACACACACACACACACACACACACACACACACTCCCACTCCATAGCACCACCTTCCCCAACCCCCCAAAATTCCCCGTGGACACATCAGAGGCCCTACAGCACGCTCTCAGAAAATAAAGTAAAGAATTGTATCTTTAGGGGTACAATGGCTTGTCACTGGGGCAGTACCCTCAGAAGGAACAGTTTTGTACCCTTGTGGTTTGTACCTTAAAGAGACCAATCTTGTACCTCTGGTGGCAATTTTGTACCCTTATATTTCAATATAAGGGTACAAAATACAAAATACAATACAAAAATGGACCTTTAAAAAGGGTAAAAAAAATTGGCCTTCATAGGGTACAGTATAGTATCATTAATTATTATTCTATATATTTTGTCTATATACATTACAACAAAAGATAAAAACTTTGAAATTGATCAGAATGTATTCTTTTTATTTTCACATTTCAATTGACCGACCGGACACCAGGGACTGCACTGCACTGATCCACCTCTGCATGGCAAGGCTGAGGCGGTCCAGCACCAGGGCCCAGACCCAAAAACCACAACCCGCACCCGAGCATCCTGTCTACCTGACCCAGAACCAGCGGCCATAGCCACAGGCCTCCACAGTAACCTCACCCACCACCACCACCAGGCAGCACCATCCACAGGCCAACAAAGCAACTAGCAACCAGGTCAGACCCATAGCTCCCCCACAAAAACCAACCCAGCCTTCCACCCTGAGAGACTACCAGAACCCCACAGCCCCCAGGGGCCCCCAGCCAACACCCAACTGCCCAGAGCAGCAAGACAATAGCCCACCACTGATCCCATATTGTGGTATAAGCATATCAAATGATATAGTTTCTATGTTGGATTATATGTTCAAAATACTTTGTTCCTTTGTCGTTCCATATAGTGAAGTTTAGCATTTTTTGGTTTTGCAGGATGTCAGGGTTGTTCCAGATGGGTGTAAGCTTAAGTGAATACTTGGTTATTTTAAGAAATTCCCACCAGACTATAAAAGAGGCGCTGATGTTAAAGTTTTTAAAACATTTACGATGTTTGATGCTTGACCCAAAGAATGGATTAAACAAAGTTTATTAGTGTTTGGATATTTTCACAGGTACTATAAACATCCTAAAGTTCAAGTTGATGATCTTGGTGTAGCACATCACACTTATCATAAAGTGACAGGATGTTTTTTAAGTTAATGATGATAACTGCCTAAAACCCTGCTGATTCTTTTTAGAAATATCACCAGTTTTCTATTTTGCACAAGTAAGTTTGGCTGCTCGGGAAGCGCATAACCTCTGAGAGCAAACCGATCAGTCTCTAGTCTGAAGGGCAAACATGCCTGCACACTGAGCGTGCATACTTCTACAATATCAGTGTGGTGTTGTCATTGTGCGTTGGCAGTGTGTGGTTACTGCGGCCGTACTGCCCAGTGACAGTTTTATTGACACCGATATTATCCTGTTTCCTCTTCCTTTATCACCAGTTGTTATTGGTCGTTAGTTGCTATGGACACACGGGAATCACTTTAAAATCTTGACATTGCAAAGGCCAAAGGTCATGTGCTTTGTGGCTTGATGACTTTCCATTGACTTTCCCAAGAGCACAAAAGCCTTTATCTGAAAATTGCACATTGCAAAGTATAGAAGAATCCCACAGGTAGACAGAAACCATCCTCCAGCATATGTAATGTTTAAGAAGATATTTTCCATCGCCGCAACAACATGATAAAGAAAACAGCTTCTTTCAATCATTTGTATCCTCATGATCAGAGCTGTGGAATGTTGCTGTTTTTTTGATAGTTCCAAGTGAAAGTGCTGAAAAACGATATGTTCACTAACAGAAAACTTTTTTTTAAGCATCTTCAGTTTCTTTTTTTCAAACTTTTTATTTTCCATTAACCATTTTGTACAAACATATACACAATTCACTCTTTGTCCCGTTTCACATTTTACATCTTATTACTATCATATATATTTACACAGAGCATTTTAAACATTTTAACCTACCGTAAATATACCGGCTGTCTATTCCGACTAACACAAGTCCTCGATATAGGCAAAAGTAAACAAGAATATATTTCTCACAAATATCCATTAACCTCACTCAGAGATTATGGTTATCTTTAACAACATCTATGACCATGTAAATCCGCATTAATTACGGTGTAAGGAACAACCGTGAACATCGGAAAACTAAAAACCAAGGTAATAAAGATACATAACACCAACTAAACGGAGTCAAATGTTGGTGAAATGTTAACACAAATACATGAAAGACATATAGTTCGATAAAGTGATAGTATTTATTTCCAACCATGTCCTTGTCTCAAATTCCCAATTGTGAAACTATGAAGAATCACCAGCTTTTTGGGTGTTCGGTGATAGTTTTGTCAAATGTAAACAGATACATTGCAGAGAATAAGTCCTACTTGCTAATTTGGTAACATCAAAACAAATATTGGGCGAATAACAGGTTGCTCATTGCAATTAGTTGCTCAAGAGCAATTAAAAAAATGCAAATCAAAAAAAAAACAAAAACTGTTGAAAATCTATGATAGGATTTTTTTATGATGGGTTGATAAAAAATAACTGAGGAATGCCTCAACCTTTTTCCTGGTCTACAGTACAGGACCAAATCTGTCTGATTACCTGGTCAGTGTGCTCACTTATATGGAATTGATTAGTGTTAATGGCATTACAAACACACATACGCACACTTGCAGTACAGCCTATGACCTCAGTGACACAAAGTTCACAAACAACCAATAACCAGCCCGAGCTCAAAGCCTGGGAATGGGAATGACGGGCTGTATAAATAGCCTCAGAGGGGCTCAAAGGCAACACCCAGAGCCACCCAACACAATGATAACACACACACACACACAGCCTCCTACTGTATGGGAAACTATTACAGTTTAGTGGATACTGTAAAACAGTCAACACTATCAGGGTGGAAATCGTTCAGGGCTTCACAAAGTTTTTGGAAAGTGCGGCTGTGAGACAGAGGTTGCTTAAGCAGGGAACTGCCTGCCTGCAGTGCAACACACACACCGTTGTTATCTCTGCTGTGAGGGAGTACCTCCCTTGAGTTCTGCCTGGCTGTTTCCGTGGGGTCGCCCAGAATATTAATCACTGCATAGAGGCTAATGTGTGTGTGTACGTGTGTGCGATTGTGTTTTCAAAATGTGGAGTACCTGCTGCACAAGCTTGGCAGGAAGTGTCACGTTAAGGAAACTGAAAGTATATCGACTCATCAGGATTGCCCTCAGTGAGCGCCATGTGCGTTTGGATTCAGAGAACCGAGCCTCAGTTATCTTTGAATCAGTGTAAAAGTCAGCTAACAGAACGACCACAGAGCAGAGCGTTTTCACCCACAGCAAGAGAGAAATTCAACACACCCACCACGGTTAATGAGACCTTCGGCCGTTTGTGTCTTTAAGGAATGCACGCTTGATTTGTTGGAACATATCATGTTCAACTACCACGTGCACAGAGAATGGAAATTGTGGGCAAAAGCGGGAAAAAAAAAATCTGAAAATGGAATGAGTGAAGGACTAGAAATTACAGGTAGAAACAACTCCGTTCAAAATTCCTTTGACGCTGTCAATAGTTTAGAGCGTGTAGAAACTAGAAAACTGTATTTCATAAAAAGACAAACGGATGCTTTGACAGTGTCAGACAGAGATGTGCAGGCAAAACAGTCAGACAGGAATTTACATTGACATATAAAATCCTAATTGAAAGCTTATCCTTAGACATGGAAAGGTTAACTAAATTAGGTAACACACACACTGGAAAAAATCAAAGTCTTACCAAGTATATTTGTCTCATTTCTAGTCAAAATATCTCATTACACTTAATATAAGACAGAACTGCCTAACAAGTACTATTTCAGCCAGATATAGGGACTTGTTTGAAGACAATACATCTGGAATATCTTGTTAAATGAAAAAGTCTTGAAAACAAATTGTTTTAAGTCCCATATCGTATGAAACAAGCTTTTTTTTTTTACATTTGAAGAGGTTTTTAAGCTAATTTCAAGATCACTTTTATCTCAAAAGTCCCAAATATCACATCTTATTTCAACAAATCTTGACAAGCCGATTTTCACTAGTTCCATCGACAGATTGTTTTGCTTATTTGTTGGTTTTCTTACTTATTTTTGGACGGCCATTTTTTTCCAGTGCACTGTCAGAATTCCTTCACTGTGGACAACCATGTTGTCAGATAAAGGCTATATGTAGCATCATATAAAGCTGTGACCCTCTTACAAACAAACACTGAGGTTTGACTTTGTGACAAAAGAACAGAGTCTGATGACAAACCTGGCAAGAGGAGAGTTTGAATATTTTCAAGTGTTTCAACTAGCCATCCATCCATCCATTATCTTCCGCTGGTCCGGGGATCGGGTCGCGGGGACAGCAGCTTGAGCAAAGAGACCCAGACGTCCCTGTCCCCGGCCACTTCCTCCAGCTCTTCTGGGGGGACCCCGAGGCGTTCCCAGGCCAGCCGAGAAACATAGTCTCTCCAACGTGTCCTGGGTCTTCCCCGGGGCCTCTTCCCTGTGGGACGGGCCCGGAACACCTCACCGGGGAGGCGTCCAGGAGGCATCCTAACCAGATGCCCGAGCCACCTCATCTGACTCCTCTCGATGCGGAGGAGCAGCGGTTCTACTCCGAGCCCCTCCCGGATGACCGAGCTTCTCACCCTATCTCTAAGGGAGAGCCCAGACACCCTGCGGAGGAAACTCATTTCGGCCGCTTGTATTGGCGATCTCGTTCTTTCGGTCACTACCCACAGCTCGTGACCATAGGTGAGGGTAGGAACATAGATTGACCGGTAAATCGAGAGCTTGGCCTTCTGGCTCAGCTCCTTCTTCACCACGACGGGCCGGTGCAGAGCCCGCATCACTGCAGACGCCGCACCGATCCGTCTGTCAATCTCCTGCTCCATTCGTCCCTCACTCGTGAACAAGACCCCGAGATACTTGAACTCCTCCACTTGGGGAAGGATCTCATTCCCGACCCGGAGAGGGCATTCCACCCTTTTCCACCCTTTTCCGGCCGAGGACCATGGTCTCAGATTTGGAGGTGCTGATTCTCATCCCAGCCGCTTCACACTCGGCTGCAAACCGCTCCAGTGAGAGCTGAAGGTCACGGCCTGAGGACGCCAACAGAACCACATCGTCCGCAAAGAGCAGAGACCCGATTCTGAGGTCGCCAAACCGGACCCCCTCAACGCCCTGGCTGCGCCTAGAAATTCTGTCCATAAAAATTATGAACACTATCGGTGACAAAGGGCAGCCCTGACGGAGTCCAACCCTCACGGTGTTTCCTGTGAGGGTTTAAACTAGCATTAAACTCTATTTCCTAACATGATCGCACAGAGTTTAGTATTTACTCGATTATATAACGATTATAGCTTAACATGGTCATATACTGTAATTGGACTGCAGTCCCTGTCCTTGTGTGCATGCATGGGAGGAGAGTCAATCTTAAGTATGTCCAACACCACAACACTGTGGACTGTGTGCGTAAACGTCCAATTGATTCCAACTTTGAGTTTGAGTGCCCAATTATGCATGTGGCTGAATCAATCCCCATTCAGAAAAACAACATTGGACGAAGAAGACGAGGAGCAGAAGAACATCGAGGGGCTTGTTTTGAGGAGAGATTTTGCAGGAGAATCAGCATTATCAACACTTCCACTATGTACTGTAACCAGTTGCATACCCAAGCAAAGTCAATATGGCACACTTGATCAGAAAGGATTCAGACTATATTGAACACTAGTTTAAACAGATATCTACAAATGACACGATTTTTGTCATTATAATTATTATTATGATTTTATTGTTGTTATTATCCCCTTAACGCCTATTGTCGCATATATGCTACAAACCGTTTGACTCAAACAACCAGCTGAGATAGCATCTTTATTCCCCCAATGCCGGTTAGTCCATATTCACTACGGACCTAGGAACTTTTATATAAATAAATATGTAAAAAAAAAAAAGGGTGAATAAAAAAACATTGTTTTTTCACTGTTATATTACTGTGTTGTTGTTATCTTATTATTGACCATTATGCCTGGTGTTGCAAATAAGCAACATACCAAATTTCATACCAAACATACCAAATTGACTTCAAATTGACCAGGATGCCTGTTGTCACAAATTTGCAAAATACCAAAATTTCTATCTATTTTTTGTGCTAAAGTGAAATTAATAATCTCAGCATTATTTACCATCTACTTAAAGGCTAAAACACACACAACACATAAATTCAGGTGTTAAGGGGTTAATATCATTATTATTATAAGTAGTAGTAGTAATAGTAAGTATTTGTATAGCACTTTTCTCAACAATGTCACAAAGTGCTTTACAAGTAGGGGAAAGGTTAGTTAGGTCAGATGAATTTTCACAATAATAAAATGTGTGATTAATGTATATGACACTGCCAAAGGCTCTCTGAAAGAGGAACGTTTGGGCGAAGAGTCACAAACTTTAGGGGCTCTAATAGAGAAGATTCAGTCTTCTATGGTCACAATCTGTGATCCGTGAATAGTTAGCTGGGCATAATCTCCATGGTTAGGAAGAGAACATACCAGGTCTGTAAGTTTGAATTGTATTTGAAGGCAAGGCCATATGAAATCCAGTACTTGGAGGCAAGCACAGTGTTCATACCTTTTTGTCCAGATAACCAGTCAAGCTGCAGTGTCCCAAAGCCATTGGGAGGGAGCCCTGACTGATGCCCGAGTGTAGTGAATCACAGTAATCAAGGTGAGAGGATGCAGTCAGAAGGTGAAAAAAATTATATTAAGGAAAATATGTAATGTTTAACAACGTATTTCAGTTAGTTAGAGAAGATAATTAAACTATATTATTAGTCAGGACTCCTTTTAACCAATAAAATATCAACCTCCTCTATTGAGTCACGTTTATTGTTTATATCCTGAAAATCTGGACGTTTTTTTAGTGGGCTGAACTCACTAGTGTGCCCCTTAATGGAATCCTACCAGTAAAAACTGGTAAAAAGAGTAGAACATAGGCAAGAATGTGACTAATTACATCAATGAGAGCCAGCAAACGCTATGAGCACGTGGCTAAAAGGGAAGTATACCCTGAGCCAGATGCCACAGCTCATTCCAGGACCCATCGGCTCAGAGACATTTTAGCCGCAGAATATGACAAAACTCCAGCTCTTTTTCAGTTGATGCAATGAAAACCTTTGCCAGTTATCTTCCAAATACCCTCATTAGGCTAAAAAGACAAAGCAATGTGTAGTGATCGTGCTGACCTCCTGACATCATGCGGCAGGATCTCTATGAGCAGATATTCTGAAATGCCATGGCGGTTTTGGTGCTACAAGCATCTTGAGTTGCCACGTGAATCTTTAAACAAGAAAATTAAACTGAGAACAAACAGATGGTTCTGCTGGATTTAAACAATAAAATATCTGTTGTTTATCGTGGCTCAATATATGTGTGAAATTCCACACATAATTCAGAATCAGCGCTGGACCAGCATGAACTTCCAAAAGCAGACTGCTGCATGATATGTTGGAGTGGAGCGAGGATAGAGCTCGAAGTGCTTTCACTTGTTCTTTCTCTTCCCTCACCTCCTCTGTCTTGGTCCAACCGCCTGTTTTCTCCCCTCTGACTCTCAGAGACAATAGGATCCAGCTGCGAGGTTGTTAAACCCTCTGGAACGCCACTAAAGAGGCAGGACGGTCTTCAAATGGCTTCAATTAGCCTGCCACATGCTAATAAAGCTAGTTAAAAAGAGGGACAACTAGCCAAGTCACACACCCAATCTCACACACACACACTTTCTCATAAGTGCAGAGAAAACAGCAGTGAGTTGTGATGAGCATTCTAGTATGATGATACACCCCATAAATATAACCAAAAAGTATCATCAGATTTCTGCACGAACAAAAAAGAGGCAAAAGAGAGCGTGACTAAACAAATGGGCCAGATATAATTCTATATAATGCTCTTTATTTTATAATAATCAAATATTCTATATATCTGTGAATGGCAAAAGTATGTGAACCCGTGCTTTCAGTATTTGCTGTGACCCCCTTGTTCAGCAGTGACTGCCAGCTCATTCCTCTGGACAGAACAGCTCCGGCTCTGGGATGATGTTGGTACATATACTGCGCGTGTTAATACACACATAAAGCACACATGTATGCATGCACACATATGTTGTCAATTACTGTATAAAAACACAGTGACGGTTCCAAGTGTATCATGTCAGTGTGACGTCCCGGTTCCTGCTTTCTCTCTGAAACACTCAGTCTGACTGAGGCACACTCAGCAGCCATGTCCACGTTGTCCTGAGTCTGACATGCACATGAGGCTGAGGGCTCCCACTGACAAACACCCAGAGATCAAAATCCATCAATCCTGAAATACAAACTACACACCCACACAGTGTCACATTCTTCTACAGATGTCTGACTGAGTTTTGGGATGTCTGTTTCTGCTCGTGAAGAGGGATAGCTTTGTTGAGATAAATGAAATGCTCGAGATGTGATTTATCATAAGGTATAGGCACTTTTCCAAATGTATATTTTGAGTGAACTGTGTGATTTTAAAAAGGGATTAATCAGTATTTATTTTCAGAGACATATTAAGTACATGCATGAGTAATACTGCGAGTTATTTGCTCTGAAGTGCCCGGATGCATATGGTCATCAGGTACAGGATTCTGTTACAGCTTAAAGCCTGAAAAGAGGGTTTTATGTATCAGGACATTAATAAAATAAATTTGAAAAAAATCCATTGGTTATTACTGGGTTGTGAAAGTAGGCTAATACAACATCAGATGAACAACAACACCTGACATTTTACACAGTGTCGTTATCTATTTCCCAGTGTGAAAAAAAATAGGTCCATCCTGACTACTTCCATAAGAACTAACAGGGTTTTTGCTGGTCTGGAGCATTCAGGTGTGTGTTAACACAATGCCAAGGAGGAAATACATCAGAAATGATCTTAGAGAAGCAATGGTTGCTGCCCATCAATCTCAGAAGGGTTATAAGGCCATTTCTAAACTATCTGGAGTCCATCATTCTACTGTGAGAAAGATGGCACAAGTGAAAAACACTTCCCGGGAGTGGACGTCCCAGCAAGTTCACCCTAAGGTCAGACTGTGCAATGCTCAGAAAAACTGTAAAAAAAAACAAGAGCTACATCTCAGACTCTACAGGCCTCAGTTAGCATGTTAAATGTTAAAGTTAATGACAGCACGGTGGTGGAGGGCTGATGATCTGGGCTTGTTCTGCAGCAACAGGACCTGGACACCTTGCAGTCATTGAGTCCACCATGAACTCCTCTGGATACCAAAGTGTCAGATGTAAGACCATCAGTCTGACAGCTGAAGCTGGGCTGAAACTGGCTCACCAACAGGACAATGATCCCAAACACAGCTGCAGATCCACAGCAGAATGTGTGAAAAAGAAAATAATCAAAGTGTTGCAATGGTCCAGTCAAAGTCCAGACCTCAGCCTGACTGAAATGCTGTGGTGGGACCTTTAGAGAGCTGTGCATAAACGATTGTCTGCAAACACTAATAAAGTAAAGCAGTATTGTAAAGAAAAATTTGAGCAAAAGTTCCTCCACGACCACGCCAGAGACGGATAACATCATACATGTGGCATAAGAAGATGGGAATAATCTTGCATTATTTTCTTTTTTATGTTTTTTGCCCCGTCCAGTCTGACAGGAAACAGGAAGCAGGGAGTATCCTGTTATCTTTCCACCACCGATTGGTTCCCATTGTCATGACTGGTGACATCAGTAGCTCTGAAATGCAGCTGGAACTGCCAGCATGACGTTTCACATCCATCCCTCTTCATTGCTTTAGGACAGGGATGTCCAAAGTCGGACCTCGAGGGCCACTATTCTGCAGGTTTTGGATGTTGCCCTGTTTCAACACATCTGATTCAGATTAAATGGATCTCTTCAACAGATTATTAAATTCTGCACAAGCCTGTTAATGATGCATTTAATCTGAATCAGGAGTGTTGAAACAGGGCAACATCTAAAACCTGCAGAATAGCGGCCCTCGAGGTCCGACTTTGGACATCCCTGCTTTGGGAGTACCATGCGTTTTAGAATTATCTATATCATTTAATTAATTATTTATTTTACTGTTCTTATTTGATTATACAATTCATTGCCTGATATCTAATAAGCATGTGATGAATTAAAGGGATAGTTCACCTCCTTTGACATGAAGCTGTATGACATCCCATATCAGCAACATCATTTCTGAACATCTTCTTACCTCCTGCTGCGTCCTGTGAGCAGAGTTCCAGCCTCGTTTTGGTGTTGATGAAGGTAGTCCGGCTAGTTGGCTGGGGTTTAAAAAATAAAGCGTCTTGCTTCTCAAAACAATATGCGTTCAAAAGAGTAATACATTTGCATCACAAAATCGTTCATCCAGAAAAAGTCAGACCTCACAATCGCTTGGCCCTATTTTCTCTCCCTTCATATCACTGTGTTCGGCCGCCTGCCGACAGCCGCACCTGTTACGGTGTTTATTGGTCGGAAGCAGGGGACTGCTCGGTCTGCACAGCAGACAATGATTCGGTACGTCAATGTTCATCAATGATGTTGCTAATATGGGATGTCATACAGCTTCATGTCAAAAGAGGCGAACTATCCCTTTAATCTCTGATTTTTTTTATCTCGCACCTGTAAAGCACATATGTTTGCACTATTTCACCTCCTCCCATGAAGGTCTTTGCAAAGAAATTTGACACGTGTGTTCTGGAAATGTTGCTTACAGCAGCTTTGAAACAATATCTTATTTGAACTTGTGTGAAATTCTGTGGCCAAAAGAATTTTCTAAACACACCTTGTGTTCTGTGGTGGTATGCCCAAATCTGCTGCATCATTACACTTGCCCTCCATCTGCAGAAAACTGGTGAACTGCACATTGTAACAGGAGGATGTGTGGAAGGTGTGTGGAATGTGTGTGTTGGCAGTAGACTAGCTAATAATTTGTTGCCTGTCAGATGCAACAAGATACAGGAACATCAGATCAGGTGCACATGGTCCTCACGCAGAGAAACCCATATCCTGCAGTGACCTGCAGATACACAGATGTAGGGAGGATGTGCAATTCATCCGAATCAGGGAGGAAAACATGAGTCCCTTACAAGCAAGACAGACATAAAACACAAGATGAAGGCAGTATTTTATTCATGGAGATAGAAATGTCCTTTTATTTAAGCGACGCTTCTCTCTCTCGCTCAAACCAACACAGTTTCTCAGGACTTGCCTGTAGATGTGTTGCTTGGCAAGTGGTGCTGTGTAGAGAGACTGACTGCAGAGTCCGGCAATGACGAATAACACTAATGAACTGAGAGGTTACATTATACACAAACTGAGGAAAGCAAAGATGACAACAAGAGAGGAAAAATTAATCTGACAGGGTGACATTTGTTCAGTGTTGACGCTCTCTTAAACATTCTGCTACTTTTCATACGAAGGCTACACACCAACAACTTTATGACCACTGACAGGTGAAGTGAAAAACACTGATTATTTCTTCATAATGACACCTGACATGGGTGGAATAAATCAGGCAGCAGAACATTCCGTCAGAAAATGTGAGTTACTCCAAGGATTTGAGTAATTTTGACAAGGGCAAAATTGTAATGGATAGATAGCTGGGTCATTGGATCTCCACAGCTGCACCTCTTTCAGCAGGATAATGCAACCTGCCACACTGCAAAAAGGGTTCCAGGATCATTTGAGGAAAACAACAAGCTCATTGTGTTGACTTGTTCTCAAAATTCACCAGATCTCAATCCAATTGAACATCTGTGGGATTTGCTGGACATCAAGTCCAGTACAAGGAGGCCCTACCTCACAACTTCTAGGGATTAAAGGATCCGTTACTGACAGCTTGGTGCTGGTTCCCACAGAATAACTTCAGAGGTCCAATGGAGTCCATGCCATCTAAATGCTGTGTAGAAGTAAAATAGCACCTTCTCAGCGAGTGGTCATAATGTTATGGCTGAGGAGCATATATTTGCTTTTTGCAAATGCTGACTAATCAAGCTCACTGATTCAACCTACAGTGTAGCAAGTTCATGAAGGTTTTTTTTGTCTGAGACATAGAAAAAAAATATTATTATTTCTGTAGCGGATTTAAATCAAAGTACCCGAAATTTTGTCACAATATCTGAAGACACCGGTTCAGGGAGAGTCAAAACAGAAAGGCGTTGGTTAAAAAAGACACATTTTTTGGGAGATGCAGAAATCTATTTAATACTCTTTTCCCAAAGTAAAGGGAGATATTTAAAGATGGGGTAGGGGATCTTTTTCTGGAATATTTTTTTACATATTGCTTGAAATACTCTTCACACCCCCATTGCAACCAATTAATTAAAAGTTTTGACACAAATATGAAAAGTTTTAGTGGCCTCTAGAACATACAATCCAGGAAAAACACTATCCAATCATACTGAACGGACCGTTTACGATGATTGGATTCTGATGCGTCTATCAAACTGCAATCTGATCCTCCCTCCCCCTCCTCCCCCCCCTGTGCGCGTACCCTGCTCCGTGAACGAATTACACGTCCAGAAGCTTGGCAGGAAGCTAAACTAGAGCCAGCTTGGCTAGCACCTAGCATTATTAAACGTATAATTATCATATACTAAATACGGCAACGATCGATGCTTGCACCTTCGTGCTCGTTCATGTACTCTAGAGGCGTGCCTTCGGGGGGAAAGTGAAGAAAAGGGTTGGGACTTTTTACCTGTGTATTTTCAAAATGCAGCTTCGCTGGACTCAAAATCCAGGATCTCCTACCCTACCTTTAAGACTGAATATCAATTGTCTTATTTGAATTAAGATTTAAGTCAGAAATTTAAATGCCCCCCTGTCAGGTAGGGTGGGTGCGAGGAAGGATGCGGATGCAGATTCTTTCAGAAACGTTTTAACAAAAAGCGCGGCTGAGCCGGATACTAAAAACTAAACTGTGACAAAAACAAAACAGGACTATGGCTATGATTACAAGAAGAGGTACTTAACTTCGTTGTGATGAGTGGGATGACGAGTGACTAGTGACGATTGAGGATCTGGCTATGAACATGGAAAAACCTGGAGACTAAATACTGTGGAGGGTGATCGGTGAGTGAGTGCAGCTGATGGGGAAAACACAGGTGAGGGAAGTGAAGCTGATGGCACGGCAGGAGAAAGTGGCATGGCATGGCAAAAACTAAAAACGAGACCTGAACCTAAAACTTAAAACTAAGAAATGGTAAAAACTAAGAACTTAAACAGAAACTAAAAACGTGACAAAAACCACAGACATGACACCCCCAAGATGCAGACAAACACATTTCCATGGTAAGAGAGGAGCTGGAATCCAAAACCTTTCCAGATTCAGCACAAGGGGAAAACCTCTGGTGAGCCTCTATGTTCAGAGAGAAGTCACTGAAACAGTTAATGCGTAAACTGTGGAGACTGAAAAGAAACTCATCATGATACTGTTAAACATGGTGGTGCTTTTGCTATGGCTTGGACTTGAAGCCTGCCAGTGGGACTGGAACTGGTGCGCACATACTGTATAGAGCACCCATAGATGTCTTCTAACTTGTGGCTAAATCTCGGTGTGGCACAAAGTGGCAATAGTTCGAAGCCATTTTACCTTTTAATACCAGAGTCTTACCAGTAAGACCTACCAGAGAATCTCACACCTTGAAAAAGATCAGGTGTAAAAAGTGACCAGACTACATCTCTGGACTATTTCATGGCAACACAAGAAGAGGAAATAATAATTTACTTTACAAGAGTCCACATCATTTGCCAATGTTGGCTCATCAGTGACTTTAACAGCCTCATCATTCATGTGTGGCAGCAGCTGACTCTAGCATGTGAATGATTTGTAGTGGCATGTGTGTTTGAGTGTTTACTTGGCCAGCACAGGAAGTCCCGAACATATTAACAAGAGGTATGATTGAAACGCATGTCTTGGGAAACTCACACACAAAAGTGAACAAATGCACATTTCTTGCATAAATTCTTAGCCTTCTGAGTCCAGGGAGATTTGGGAACCATGCAGACTTGTGCTCACAAGGCAGCAGCAGCAGCAGCCTTTATTCTCCTGTGTTTGTCAATGTCCTTTTAAACAAATCCGTTAGGAACAGGCACCACAGGGTTAGGCTACCCAGCATGGGCGCACAGATGGCTTGGCCCCGTGTTCAAGCACACAGACACAAGTTATGATTGGCTAGTGCAGGTAGTGATGATCCAGAATCAGCAGGGGTGTCGGGCTGTTTGGAAAGTAAATGCTGACGGTGGATGAAGCGGGTCAGAGAGGGAGGGACGAGGACCTGCCAAGAAATGAGACTTTCTCATGGTGGGAAAAACACAAGACAGACTGACTCATTTTACCAGCAGAAACCCAAAATACCACCAAGTCAGAGAAATTCAGTCCAGTTAATATGTCATCCCCTTTTATGCTATAGTTTGGTAAATCATAGATCATATAATAGCTTTTACTGATGTATAAAGAAATGTATTTGAATAAAAAGAGATGGGAAATTGTTTATTTTCACATCAGAGAATACCTGATACCTAATGTACTGTATACGCTTCACAAAAACTATTATTTTAACCAGTTTGCATTTTCCTGTAATAATACCATTCTGGAGTCACGTAGCCTAGTTAAGTGGTTGAACTTGAGATAGGGTTGCCAACTCCCTGAAAAATAAATGAGGGACACCTCATTAGAAGGGCCGGCCGACCCGATTGCCTTCCCTCTTCCTGGCCTGGTGAATTTTTTAGCCCCTTTTTTTGTGAGTGAAACGATTTTGTAACTGTTTAACTCGAACCTGAATTGAATTAGATGCATATTTTTTGAGTGACATGAACACATGGAAAACAAATTATTATTCAGGAATTCACTTTAATACAAAATAACAAAATTAACTGAATAAGATAAGTATCTTTCTTAAAGGAGAAGTTAATTTTTTTTTAAAACCTGGACCTTATTTCTGGCATAAAATACGTTCATCTACTCACCGATAACAGTTTGGTGAAAGTCGGCGTCCTTCGAAAGATATTTAGATCACTGGAATATATCCATATAACGGGAGAGAGCAGGGCAGAGACAGGACAGCCTCTAAATAAGGCATTATCTGTCTTTATTTCACCGATACTTTACGACCAATAAATGAATGAACGCGTACTGTTGCACTGTTAGCTCAGAGCTGCCGTGTTGTTGTTATTTTGTAGCAGAGTGGTGCAAAAAGTCTACATTAAGCGGTTTCAGAGAGTTACATGGTTCTGTAAAAGCATTCATAAAAATATACAGCAATGTACTGATATTAGAAAACGTACTTTGTACTTTTGAATACTTAAGTATTTTTAAAAGTAAGTTCTTCAGTATTTTAACTTGAGTAAAATTTTGAACTTGTAGTTGAGTAAGATTTGACCATGAGTATCAATACTTTAACTCAAGTAGCCTACTGGAGTACTTTGTCCACCACTGCTTAAAGCAGCGTCTGCTTACTGTCACCCATGCTGCTGCCTCGTTGTCTTCCGCTATCTTCTCCGCGAGCAACAGTACCTCCTCGACCAATGAGCTGACAGCGTATTCTCGGGTGTGAATATGCTGTCAGCTCATTGGTCACAGAGCAGGACAGGGCCTGGGAACTAGTTTACCGTACATTTTCATATAAAGCCCCGTTATTAATTTCCATCGGCATGATACTGACTATTTTTAGACTCTCACAGTAATACGGGACAAAGTGCGTCCCTTTTCAGCTCAATACGGTACAGGTGCTGTTGTTTCTAAATACGGGACGATTCCCTTTTTCGAGGGACGGTTGGCAACCCCAACTTGAGACAATGTTGAAGGGTCACAGAAAAAAAAAAAAAGAAATCAAGGTGTTGCTGTTTGATTAACAGATTGAAAATAACCAAATTAACATATCTGTATAATCATTCGGGAGCACAAGGTTTGTTAGGCTTGGGAATGGGGCCAACTCCTGGGGCTAGTTAGCCTGGCTCTCACGCAGACCCTTCGTGCTTCGTGCATAATCGTGGGGCGGGGTGTTAACAGGTATGACGTAGCATCCGGCGCGACAACGAACACAGTCAAACACAGCCATTGCCGGACGATTAGCTGCTGCTAGCTCCTGCTTTGCTCGCTGCTGTTGTGTTTTGTTTATTTTCCACCACAGACCGAAAGACTGGTCGCGCTCCAACGCGTCACGTCCGCTTTCGATATGATTGGTCGAAGTAGTACGTGACACACACATTGAATTCTCCAATCAGGTTCGAGAGGTTTTTGAATACAATCCCCGCCTACTCACAGCAGAGAACAGCTAGGCAACCGACAAAATTCCAGATGGATGAGAAACATCCATCTGCGTGAGAACCAGGTTAGGGGCTAGTACCTTCTGCAGCAAACAAGCTTGTGGTTGGCTTGCAGCTTGGTCGTGACTTTGCTCTCCTAGCTAACGTCTTCTGCTGCGAGCAAGCTTTTAGTCAGCTCGCATTGTTCACTGAGTGTTGCAACTTCTTGCTCTTGCTTGGCCTTCCTTCTGCAACATGCAACCAACTCCGGGAATTGCGCTACCTCTGGGAGCACTTGGCGAGCTAGCAGCTCTGAGTTAGCCCAGCTTCTTGCTTGCATCACCTAATTGTTGAAAGCTAAGAAAGTGAAAACAATTGCTACTATGAAACTTCCACATTCACATGACTTTGTATAATTCCTCAGGCTTTTTTTTGAAAATGGCTCTCTGATTGAATATAATCTAATTAAATGTATGAATAAATGATATTTTAAGCAACAAAAGATTGCCAAAGTGTTTCCCATAATATCAGGCACCATAAAAAACAAAAATACTTACTAATTACTCAGAGTCACCTTTACATAGCAAATGCCACAAAGAGTCCTATGTGGGAGCCTTGTGTTTTTATATTTAGTTCAAAACCAACAAATGCTCTGTTAGTTTGAATTATTTTGATAAATGTTTGCTGAAGTAAATTCTTATTTCTCCTGAGTGCTACATTGTGTTTCCAAACTGATGATGGGAAACGTGTGCATCAGTTGTCCCCAGGCGTAACCTTTGCTCTATGGGACAATTTGTTGTTTGAAAAGGGAAAATGGGACCAATTTAAAGAAAGCTTTACTCATATCTCATAAAATACATCTGTCCGAATGGCTGCTGCTAACGCATGTTACCTGGCTACAGCGGCGGGAATCTTGGAGCACAATGGCAGTAAATGGGTGTCTGTGTGTTTGAGAGCCATGGTTAGTTCTGGGAGGGCTGGGCATTTCTAAATAGTCTTTAAAGTTCACCCTGCACCGGGCTTTTATGGCTTTGTCGTGTGTGCTTCAGAGCTGCTGCTCTTTACATCCTCATAGAATTTATAACTCTGTACAAATGGACAGCTGGGCTTGACACTTTGGTCACACAAGGCCAAAAAGACATCTCAGGTCCATTCAGAAAAATCCGCTCTCAGGAATCTCTAGTGAACTGGAAGAATGCGAACCACCCATCACCAATGAACGCATTCCTGGTGAGACTTGACTGAGGCAAACCTGCTCAAACTGAAGTTCTTTGTACCACTGTTGCAAAATGTAGTATCATGTTGTTCACGTTTCGTTAATTTCTTCCATAAAATTCTGAAACTATGAAACCAACACCTAAAGTGAAACACAGGCTCAGTTCAATGATGATTACATAAAGGTTTGGATTTGTTGGCTACACTTCATCTATGGCTGTTTTGGGAACAAGACCCAGTTGGATGCTAACTTTGCAGCCAGACTGAGGCTGAAATTCAAGGCCGTTCCAACACTAAAAGGGCAAGAGTCTGAACCTTAAGCGGTAAGTGAAATGTTTTCAAATGTCTGTGTTCTGTTAATATTAGGCATATGAATGCATTTTAGCACAAATTTCACTGGTAAACTCAGTCAAAAGTCACACAAGCAACAACAGTTTGCATATACCACACACTTCACACATTGTGTGCAAAGAAAAGTAATTACAAACTTTCGTAACAACATGCTTGAAAATGTAATGTTTGTCAGAGCTTTTTTTGTTGTTGATGGTTGTTTATATGCTGTTTTTTGCTTCTTGACCAAGTTGCTTGTCCACAAGTCTTGCTCACTTGCCGCAAATTGCATTTTTTTTTTTTTTTTTACCATTTCTTCCTTTGGTCATAATTGGGAATGTGGGATCACTGGCAAATAAGAAACGAATTAGCATGGAGCACCAACAGGGACACAGTAGGATATCAGTATTGCAGTATGATGTGTTTTACAAAGACTTGGCTGCAGGAACATATTCTGGTCTCCAGTGCCTTTCTGCGTTGTTCGTGGACTATACGAGCAGACGAAGACTGCAGACAGAGCGATAGAATTATGAACAAAAGGGGCCTTGACTCTAAGCAGGACCTCAGCACATCGGAGAAGACTTTGCAAAGCTCCAGATCCACGCAACAGGAGGGTGAAGCAGTAGAGACAGAGGAGAGAGACTGAAATGATCTTAACTCAGTGGCAAGAATACCACGAAAGAGCAAAAGAAGCCTGACAAGTGGAGAACAAAATATGAGAACAGCCTATGAAAACAGCAGTGCAGCAGTGAAGGCAAACTTGGAGATCCAGAGAGCCTCTGAGCTGAGAGCCAGGTGTGAAGAGTAAATTTCTTGCCATTAGGAAAAGAGACAAGACGATTCCAAAGTAAGATAAAGGTTCTCGGCAAGCAACACCTGCAAAATATGACTCAACTGAGACAAAATAAATTAATTTCTGTTTCTTAGAGAGGAGAAGAGGAAGTCCAAGTTCAAGGTGCATGTTTGAATGCATTATGCTTTTAAATAAAAGTTTGCTTAAACTGACTGAATGATTACACAAGCAGCATCTCGAAGCCAAAATGTGAATAGACTTTCTTTATCTTTGTAGGACACTGCCCTCAAAAGAAAGAAAAAGAGGGAGGAAGACTTCAGCAGGAAAAGGAGGATGGTGGACTGGAGTTGACAAAAAAAAGGGTCTCAGACACTGATGGATACTACAAATGATTTAGGCTGATTAGATACTCATTTGCAGCAGTATAGACACCAACTGTGCCATTATTTAGGAGTGTAGTTGTACACTTGTCTGGTACATTGGTACTAAACAGTCATGGTCCTGATCACGTAGTATGGTGTATGCAATCGGATTAACAATATGTTAAGGTTAGTCGGTGGGGATCCACACTCCAATCCAGTGGGGGCCGTAAAAAGAGAAAGTGCAGTGGCTTGAGAAATGTAAAAAAAAAAAAAAATTCTTAAAGAGTGTGAACAGCACACGAGCACTCTAACTGTGAAGAAATAATGGCCGAGTGGACACTTGTGAACCCCATTGCAGGGACCACTCACAATGCAAGAAGCATTGCTAATGCTACCAATGAACCATGTATTGGATGCCTGCCCATACTTTGGACTCAGCGTAACAGAGAAGAATGGCAGTCAACCAGGTATCTTTACTGCTGGGAAAACTGTTGGCATTTTCCAGCACAGATCCAAAGCTGCCCATATTTTGGAGACAAAGCAGGATATGCTGCACTTGCCAAAACGCCGTCTCACACGATGTACCCATGCACTGGAGCCCGAACTACGAGATGGTTGAGCGTTATCTTAAACGTAAATCTGCTGTTGCACACGAGTGACGGCAAAACAGAGGAGGGAGTAGGAAGTCCCCCTGTCACGACTTTCAGGGAAATGTGGGAACTGCAATAATCTATTCGACACTATATTTATCTTTTGGGTTGTCACGGCAGTGTAAGCGTAATAAGGTAAACAACATTGGGTTTTCTTTTTTTGGGGGGGCTTTTTATGCCTTTATTATATAGGACAGTGAAGAGAGACAGGAAGCAGGGGGGCAGAGAGAGGGGGAATAACATGCAGCAAAGGGCCGTCCGATGTGGGATTCAAACCGGGGCCAGCTGCAGAGAGGACTATAGCCTCTGTACATGGGGTGTCTGCTGTACCCACTACGCCACAGACCACCCCGACATTGGGTTTTCTATGGAAAACCCTCAAAATCTTTTGTAACTGAATGAATTTTGCTCATGTGGAAAAATTACTTCCGCTGAAGGAGGCAGTAAGAACTTCTTAAGAACTTCTTTCTTTTCTCATGTGTCTATGCATGAAATCTGCACGATATCTTTGAATTTATCCAGACTGTTGCTTGTTTTTAAATTCATTTAAATGATTTTATTTGTTTCTCTTTATATTCTTTTATGTATTTTTAATGCTTCTTACACTCCCTGCTGCAATGCTTTTATTTTATGTGAAGCACTTTGAATTGTTTTGTACACGATATGTGCTATACAAATAAATTTGATTTCATTTCATTTAAATAAAGACAAAGTTATCTTTAATTTCCCCATAACATATTCTTCTATCTATTGATATTCTAATTCAATAAATGACTGAAAATCCTTGTGAACTGTAGAAATTTTCCTAATCCTTGTTGGTCAGCCAAAACTGACAAACTCTAATGATGATCATGTGACTGAATAAAAAGAAGATGTGGTTTATGGACGCCCCTTACCTCTCAGTCTTTTGTTAGACTCTGTGGTGGAAGCAGGTGTGTCCTAATTGAATTACCTTCAGCACCAGCTGACCAAATGTGAAACACATTACATGCATAGTGGATGCTGTAACTGTAAGAGCCCCCCATAAACAGACAGAGACCGCTGCATGCTAAAGGACACTATAGGCTTATAGTCAGAAAGTTTAATATGACTCCATGGACGTGCATGCTAGAGAAAAGGCTGTATTGTGCCCTCGTCCTGAGCAAACACTTTTCCCACAGAGCTAAAACACACACAAAAACACACACACGCACAAAGACACACTCTTGCTTACGGTTTTCCCACAGTGCTCGGCACTCTCGGGGGAGTAAATTGCCGTAATCCCGAGCAGCGAATTCAGACGCAGCAATTACACCACAGCGAACTGCTTGGGAACCCACACACACTCCTGCAAACACACACACTTGCATACTATTGTTGCGATACTTTGTTCACAAATTAATTCATTTGACACATAGCAACACTCTTTATTTCTCTGCTGTATGTCTTTACATCTTTTCTAATCTTTATTCTGATGCACACATACAAGGACAGCCATGACAATACATACATAACCACACACACACACACACACACACACACACACAAACACAAGCTGTGCTGAGCTGCCACCCTCCTGTCAACACTGGAGCAAATTAACTGACATCAAACACCGGTGAGCACAAGCTTAAACATGTAGGGGACACAGTCTCACTGGGAGGAAAAGAGGGAGGAGAGGAGGAGGAAGTGGGGGAGGAACATGGGTAAAAGGAGAACAGGAAAGTTAGAGTAAGAGGAAAAGGAGGCATATAGAAAGTGAGATGAAAGCTCATTAAATGATTTAATGATAACTTAAAAAACATTTTTTTTTCAAAAACGTACTTAGCTGTCAGGTCCACTTTTCAGTGTTTTGTTTAGATTGTTTACACTGATGAAAGCTAATGTTCCTCCATTTCTTATGGATGTGTAAGCATTTTGCTAGTTTGGTAAGTGTCAGGACTCTGGCCACTTAGAGTCGGCTATGGATACAACAGATTAACACAGTAAAGCAGCTCCCTTCCTCACCATAACTTTACACTTGTTCACAGTAGCTGGTTTTAAGTGAGCCACTTAAAGGTTAAAGTTCTGCCCATCTCTCTGCACCAGTTTTGGGAGTTTACGTTGCTCCCTGTGCTGTTTCACTGCAGTTTCGTACAGCTGCCTGTACAAACGCACCTCCTGACTGAGCCTGGTCTCTGATTGGTCCATCCGGTTTGTCGTTCTCGGTGCAGCAAAGTTACAAGAAATCGACTGGTGCACGACAACGCGCTGCGCCGTCTTTTCAAGGCAAGCGCCAGGCCTGAAACGCCATTTTGACGTCACGGGCCGCCACCGCCGTGAGCGACGCGTCAACTGTAAATCTACCTATGAGTGAACACCTCTGCATGACCAAGCATGCATTAATTTGAAAAAAAAAAATGCTTCTTTTCTCATATATGTACATATGGGCATTGTATTTAAATTGTTTTTGCAATGGCAACATTCTGAGCCTCACTACTGACTGTATTAAAAAACTAATAGAAAATAAATCAAAACTCATAGATCTAAAGGCTGATTTATGGTCGCCTACGGAGAGCTACAGAAAGCTCTCTCCGTAAACGCTCTCCGTAGCTTGCGTGCGTCGGCCAACATTCCTTTCTATCTATCCATCGAGGAGACGGAGACTCACGGAGACCACAAGGGTTGCGATTGGTCGGCTAACAACATCATTTCCTGAATCACTTTTCCAGTTTAGCTCCTTCCTCTCAGAACAACAACACCGCCATTTCTGAAAGAGTTTACTGTGTGGCCGGTCAACATTCGGTCAGAATTATTTGCATTTCAAAATCAATAAGCTCCAACTCCAACAACAGTCTTTCTCTCTCGGTCGCCATCGTTCACTGTGAGGAGTGGAACGGAGCCGGAAGATGAACAACCAATCAACCACTTTCACGATAGACGTTGTGAGATTGGGTCGTTTAACGTAGCGACGCCTACTGATCGGGAGGTGAACTGCCTTGCGTATCCGACAGCCCGACGGAGAACTTCAAAAGGACGGACTATGGAGACGGATTGACGGATAGCGACGGAGAAGCATACTGAGGCCTTGAGACAATTCCATCAAATAGTAGGATTTCCTAGTCAGAATATAGAACCTTACCCGCTGACTGAGTGAGATGTTTTCAGATCAAGGCAGCCGTAAACAACGTGACAAGATTACATTGTGTCAAAGTTTTTGGGTTGGTAGTCACTCCACAGAAACCTAAATATATACTCTTCAGCAAAGAAAAACTGATATTCTTAGTGATGCAATGTAATAGAACATGGAGCATGATTTGCAGTAGCAGCTAGCACAATACAAGCATGATAGTTTTGCAGACTTGCAGCAGTTTGACCAGATTTGTTCAATAGAAATTGTCAAATTTCAGGTATAAGAGCTTGATATCATCTCTCCTTACAATTTATCTAAAGGTTACAACATTTACAAAATTACAAGAGTTTGTCATAGTGGAGTATGTAAAAAAAATCAGTGTTACTGTTTGCATACATGTGCTCCTTCAGCAGAAGCAGTGTTTTGTTAGTTAATGACAGTATGGACCGTCAGCCTCGGCAGACGTAGGTAATTATGCATCTGCAATCACCCATATCTTTAAAATGTGTATGTGCCACTGACGGAGTGACAAAGACACTTGTGAAAATTGCTAGTTAGAGATCAGTACTATATTTGGAAATGTCCATGCACAGAGAAAAACTGTTGCAGAAACTAAGCGGGGATGATGCAGATTCACTGAAAAAAGTGACTTTTTGGTGAAGTAAACTCTATTAGAGTAACTGTCATCATTTCTACCTTGTATTTTTAAGATTCAGTAAGAACTAGAGCTTCTTAAGTAAAATTAAACATTTTATTAACGTAATACATGAATTATGGGGGAAGAGTAAGTTTTACTTAGGTTTCCTCATACAATTTAAATGTTTAATAGTTGTATGTACATAAACCTAGAAATACTACATAAACTTTACTCTGAAAGTGTATCGTTAAAATCTACTAAGTTACTTCATAACAGCAAATACTACAGATATATAAAATTTACTTAACATTTTGAGTAAAATGATGTTCCTGCCTATGAAAAACAAGTAGACTTTACTTAACTTGTTTAAATAAATATAACTTAAAACTTAGATGTAATTAAGTAAATGTTACTTAATATCTTCAAAACTGTTGTGTTTTATGGTCAGTAAAATTTACTTGATATTGCAGCATTAAATATTACTTAAATCATTTGAGTGCAAATACTTACAAAAGCTTTTTTAAGTAAATCTTATGAGTTGTTTTTTTTCAGTATGGCCTGAGTCATGTAGTGTTCCCCTTAGTGAAATCCTCCGGTAACAGGCGTAGCATGTGAACAATTATGCTGACGACAGAGCAAGTTGCTTACGTGAACATGTTATTAAAAAGCACGTATATTCGTAATCTAAAACATCTCAAAATGGACTCTGATTCAGGAAGCATCAAATTATCTCATGACGTACAGTCATTCAATTTTCCTACAAGTTATCATCAACTAGATTCTCCTCCCTTTGATAAACGAGCTCTTGGTCCTTTTGAAAATAAAACCAGAGTTAAATAGATATACATATACTTGTCCTGTCATGTTTCAAGTATCAGT
The DNA here is from genome assembly GCF_027942865.1 of Odontesthes bonariensis. Classification (NCBI taxonomy): domain Eukaryota; kingdom Metazoa; phylum Chordata; class Actinopteri; order Atheriniformes; family Atherinopsidae; genus Odontesthes; species Odontesthes bonariensis. Next base: position 5,238,660 of record NC_134508.1, read on the forward strand.
ATCTTGCTCCACCCTCTACATTAATTCAATATTATTTCATTCTTTTGCCTATCAGTATGTTGGCTTTAAAAGCATGTTCATGTGAATTGTGTGAAAATTGCTAATGCTATGGCTTTCACGTTTATCTTCCTCAGTAGCTTTAGAGTCTGTTATATGATAAATCAGTATAGTTAATTCACGATTAAACACTGGAAAAAATGCCCCTCCAAAAATAAGTAAGAAAAACAACAAATATAAGACGTTTTTGCTTGAAATAAGCAACAAAAATCTGCCAATGGAACTAGTGAAAATCGGGTTGTCAAGATTTCTTGAAATAAGATGTGATATTTGGAGATGTGATATATTTCGAGATAAAAGTGATCTTGAAATTAGCTTAAAAACCTCTTCAAATGAAAAAAAAAAAGCTTGTTTCATATGAAATACGACTCAAAACAATATGTTTTCAAGACTTTTTCATTTAACAAGATATTCCAGATGTATTGTCTTCAAACAAGTCCCTATATCTGGCTGAAATAGTACTTGTTTTGTGTCTTATATTAAGTGTAATGAGATATTTTAACTAGAAATGAGACAAACATACTTGGTAAGACTTTGATTTTTTTCAGTGAAGCTAGTGTTTCAAAATGGTTTCGCAAGCCAAAGGTTAGGAAATTGTGTCTTCGTTTTGAAAAGCGTTCTCAACTGCCTCTAGCAGGTGGCCTCTTCCTTGTTCTTGTTTGCCGTACAGTGTGTATTCATGTCAGCATGTGTTACACAATCTATGTTTGGTTAAAGACAGCACACATATACAGCGTTCAGCCTCATTAACTGTAATGACATCAGGTAAAGGGCTGGGTGCACTGACAAACTCCTGAACATGAGAAGAAGTGTGGGGGAGACAAAGAAGGGGGTGTGGGCTGTCAGCGGTGCCAGCTGCTTCTTATTCAACTTCAAACTGCTGCACACGTGCAGCCTCACCCAGCACCTACCCTAAAACAGCTGCCATGGTCAGATGTAAAGAAAAAAGTAAAACCTACAGCAAAGCTTATAATGCACAGGGAAAAAGTACTTGAGTAATGAAAAAACGAAAAAACGGTTTAATTGAATGAATTGATTTTGAAATCTCTTCGGGTTAATGAAAGATGAAAGACAGTATGCAGCATAAAAATGTACTATTTCCAGCTGAGCTCTCCAATGTAAGAAGGTGGCATTATGGGTATTTCGAGTCTCACACTGGAAAAAATGCCCCTCCAAAAATAAGTAAAAACACAACAAATACGAGACGTTTTTGCTTGAAATAAGCAAAAAAATCTGCCAATGGAACTAGTGGAAATCGGCTTGTCAAGATTTCTTGAAATAAGATGTGATATTTAGGACTTTTGAGTTAAAAGTGATCTTGAAATTAGCTTAAAAACCTCTTCAAATGTAAAAAAAAAAGCTTGTTTCATGTGAAATATGACTCAAAACAATTTGTTTTCAAGACTTTTTCATTTAACAAGATATTCCAGATGTATTGTCTTCCAACAAGTCCCTATATCTGGCTGAAATGGTACTTGTTAGGCAGTTGTGTCTTATATCAAGTGTAATGAGATACTCAATGAGACAAATATACTTGGTAAGATTTAGATTTTTTCCAGTGCAGAAGTGTAAATATATACCCAGATGATGTTAAGTTACAAAGCTATCTTCATATACTGTAGAACAAACAAACAGCCATGCACTGCCAAACATGCTGAAGGATGCTCAGTGTCATCTGGCTACAACTGACCCCTCGTTCCATAAAAACCTGAGTCTTTTTCATCAAATATTAGGTCAGTAAATTTCAGATGGTGTCACTAGCTACATTCACTCCTTCTGATCAGTGTGATTCTAGTATTTCATGGATCTTCGTCCTAAAAGATACAAGCTTCTGTCCAGTCATCTTTCAAGTATCACCCCAGTTTCACTGTTCATTTCAAAGACCAAGAAAGACCGAGATGGCAATGACTGAATACAGCACTGTTCACTGTTTGTTTATAGTCCACGGCTGTCTCTTCCATCACTTGTCCCTCCAGAGTTGGTCCATACAGTAAATTATTATTATTATTATTATTATTAATTTACGGAAGCCCAGAGCGGCAGTGGAACGTATAAACTTTTTTCTGATGGTTTTCTCGAGATAACGAGATAATTTACCGATGGTTTTCGAGGCCACTCTTTCTCCCCAGTCCGCCCCTGTTTATATGTGTTTTATGTGTTTGTTTGTCTTGTAGAGATAACTTTCATATCAGCCCGCGTCCTTTAAGGAGACGGCCGGCTCGACTGCAGCTCAGCAGGCGTTTACACCTAAGTGATCCTGCTTATAACCGTCTCCATGGTTACCGAATGATGCACAAGGTGCCGTTATCGTTTTCTCGAGATAACGAGATAAATAACTCGTTATCTTGAGAAAACTAAATGCTTGTCACACCAGCGGGATTTGCTTTGTGCATTTTCACAAGCAGAACTGTTACACAAACACTCCACATTCCATGTTTGATTCATAGGCTACTTTATTCAGTTTTCAATGAAATGGGGGGTAAAGATGGGTATACCTTTGCCAGAAATACATATAAACACATATAAACACGAGCGGACTGGGGAGAAAAAGTGGCCTCGAAAACCATCGGTAAATTATCTCGTTATCTCGAGAAAAAAAAGTTTATACGTATCACGCCCGCTCTGGGCTTCCGTATTGATTAACTTCAGTAAAGACACCTTTTACAGTAAGAAGGCTTCTGGAAAGATTGAAGAACTTAACATCAGGTAACATTAAAAGTTGCTATTTTTCACCTTACGGTGTTGAGTGTAGGTGTAGCATTTCCTCATTGTTGGTTTTCATTTTGTGCTTAGTCGGTATGTGCTACTGTCAGCTGGATATACTGCAGTGAGAACTAAACTCATTAAAGGGATAGTTCGCCTCTTTTGACATGAAGCTGTATGACATCCCATATTAGCAACATCATTTCTGAACATTTTCTTACCCCCTGCTGCGTCCTGTGAGCAGAGTTCCAGCCTCGTTTTGGTGTTGATGAAGGTAGTCCGGCTAGTTGGCTGGGGTCCTGAAAATAAAGCGTTTTGCTTCTCAAAACAATATGCGTTCAAAAGAGTAATACATTTGCATCACAAAGTAGTTTTGCATGAAAAAGTCAGACCTCGCATCGCTTGGCGCTATGTTTGCCTCTCTTGATATCAATGCGTTCAGCCACCTGCCGATAGCCACACCTGTTACGGTGTTTGCTGCTCGGTCTGCTCTTCGGTCTGCACAGTTTACATTGGACACATTGATATCAAGGGAGGCAAACAGAGATGCGAGATCTGACTTTTTCATGCAAAACGATTTTGTGATGCAAATGTATTACTCTTTTGAACGCATATTGTTTTGAGAACCAAGACCCTTTATTTTTTAAACCCCAGCCAACTAGCCGGACTACCTTCATCAACACCAAAACGAGGCTGGAACTCTGCTCACAGGACGCAGCAGGGGGTAAGAAGATGTTCATAAATGATGTTGCTGATATGGGATGTCATACAGCTTCATGTCAAATGAGGCGAACTATCCCTTTAACTCAAAGAGTACAGAGCGATTCTTCCACGGCTGCATTTCCACTGTCAGCTGGAGTGGACTGTGTATGAGGAATCCAACTAACTTGCATTAATAGCACTATTCTTTAAATGGCGTGAAATTGAGATTGTGTTAACTCATTATAAATGTTTTAACAACTTTGACAACACTAGTTAAACTTGTTACAATAGATTTAGATCTGTGAAGGCCAGACATGAACAATGTGTGCAATTCACAGATCGGGTCTTTCTACCACTTTCTTTCCTGTATTTTTTGCAGGTAGCATCCATTATCTGGACAACAATTTTATCATTGTGGCTCTTAAAATGTAGCCTGGGCGAAAGCCGACTGTTGACTCTGTCAAACAGTCTGGGAAAACCCAAGAGGAATCCGTTTCCATGGAAGGCGGGACCTTACCCAGCAACTTAAATTCATTGGAGTAACGGAGTTCCCTTAACCAATCATAATGTTTAGAAATGACGTTGGTTATGCGCCGAGTTTCATGCTTAATCTCGCGAGGCTCTAGCTCGCGAATCACGCTTCCCACATCCGCTTTCATTATACCGGTACCATTTGATAAATCAAACTTTTCCCAAAGCCAGTTGGAAGGAGAGCTACGACATCCTTGCCACTAACAAAATTGACGAGGCATTTCTCTTGCTCTCGTTTTAATTGTGCAATGATCTTCACAGTTGAGACAACTTCATGGATAGCTTCTAGCGTTCTTCCGTCGCCATGTTTATTTCCGCTGCGGTTGAACTACAATTACATGGACTACAATGGACTCCGCGCGTGAGTTCTGCGTCACCACTCGCAACTGTTTGCTGATTGGCAAAACACTGAGCGAACCGAGGTAGGGGGATTTGGCCAGACTATGTGCGGAGCCAAAATCTTTGGGCGGAAGTACGTAGGATGGCGTCGCCAGGCTACTTAAAATGCACCACTTTTCTCCATCCTAACATATCTCAACAAAAGTTTTATTTGCTATTAAGTTTTGTGCCAGCCTTCGTATTCCTTTGAGAATGAATAACACTACTGAATGATGTTCTGACTTTTCTTTTTGGGCCAAGAGTTGATGTGTTTGATCGAATCATCACTGAATCAATTAGTTATTGTCATTATCGGGTAAGAATTTTGATTTACACAATCTTTATGTTTATACGTGTAAAAGTTATGGAATGTCACGCCCATGGGATTTTCCCCATGTTTTTAGTTATGTTTTATCATGTTTTAGGTTATGTTTTGGTTTTTGGGTTCATGTTTTGCCATTTGCTTTTCCCCTCACTTCACATACCAGCTCATTGGTTTCACTCACTTCACCTGTGTTTTCCCCATCAGCTGCACTCATTCACAATCACCCAGTTCCCTGTTTAGTTTCCAGGCTCCCCTGTTTCTTTGTCAGATCTTTACCTAGCCTACCTACCTACCCTGATACCTGATTTTCACCCCTCATGCCACGACGTATTCGAGTTACGTATTTATCCATGCCATGCTTAGTCGTTCGTTTTTGTCATAGTCCTGTTAATGTTTTTGATTTCACAGTTTAAGTTTTGTCATCCGGCCTTTTTGTTTTACCTTTGTTTGCAAAATAAACCAAGTTTTTCTCTTTACACCTCTGAGTCCGCAGCCGTGTCCTACCAACCTGACATGGAATTCCCATCAATCTCAGCTGAGCTTTTTTTATTGTGCTCACTGGCTAATGTGTACATCTGATTTTGCTGAACAAAGACTGGGATCATGGTAACATTAAACTTTTGAATGATGAATGTCTCAGAATGTTAACAAAATGAGCTTGAACCCACAATACGTCCTCCTGCTGCTGGCTAAAGAGTTGGTTGGTGCACCATCCAACAGCTCACAGTATAAAGTATACTTGTCAGTGTGAAGGCACTCATAAACATACAGCAGCTTACAAAACTTGAATCTGTTTTCACACACACACTGGAGTCCCATAATGTACAAACGTCTGCAACGTTTGGCCTGAAGTTCTTGTGGAGATTTTTCAGTCGGCCCGCTTGTAAAATCACTGGAACATCAGCAGGAGAGAGAAAGTAGAACGTGCCTGCAAATAGCAAAGCGTTTGCTGCCACTGTGTAAGTAAGTGTGTGTGTGTTGGTGAGAGTTTGCCTTTTCTGCTGACTTGTGATTTGCTTTCTGATCCAACCCCACCACTGTGCATACATATAGAACACATATCAACACAATAAAGAGAGTCATCTGTTATTGTCAGCGTGTTGTAATGAAATCACAGACATTTCCACAGCATCATTTCTGTATCTCATGTGCTGCTTCCTGTGCACCCCTGTTGGGTCTAAAAGTTAACCCAGCTGGAACACAGTTCACTCAAGACAACCCCAGTGATCAACAAAACAAGATTGTATTTTTACTTGCAAGGGGAGCCTGACGGAGTGACAGAACATTAGTCACTTTGTATCCCACTAAGCAAAGTTCACACATGACATGTCTGTCTATAAAATGTTGTTAACTCAAAATGAAAATCTATATACATTTTTCCAAAAGCCCCTTTCGTCGTATCTTGAGCTGAGCGAGCAAATCTCCAGCAGAAAAAACACTGGCTGACATAATAATGACAAAAGTGATTTCATGCTGATTAGGCATGCATTATCTGTCGGTAAAGGCACAATTGCTGCCCATATCCCTAAAACCTGCCCCTACCCCCCCATTTTGCATGCTAACACGTAGGATAGTGTCCCTTTTCTTCAGAATTTCAAAAGTTAGTGGTCACCAAGCCTTCCAACCAGGAGGCAGGTGGCTGAGTCTGGTTCTCCTTGAGGTCTCTTTTTGTTAAAAGGAAGTTCTTTCTCTCCTCTATTAAACTGCATGAATTGTCATCCACCTCTGCCAGTACAGTGACCCACTTGACTTAGCATTGTTGCATTTTCCAGAAGAAACAAACATTCAGGCCCTTGACCCTACAGTCCTTATTTAATGATGATTCATGCCTGGCCCTAATACTCTTCCGTATGAAACAGTCATGCTTGTTAGCTACTACAAAAAAAGGAACACTGTGCATTTTATGTATTGCTCTTGCGGTTGCAAAACATTGGTGGGGATAACTAGTTTGCTGACTGGACCACTAACTTTAATCATGAGACATTTGTGAAACACAAAAACACCATGACACATAAACTATGCAGAAACAGATGTACTGATGAACCGCAGCTTGTCTGTCTGCAGCACATAAATAGCAGCAATCAACTCATCAGTCTATAGAAAAAGCTGCCATTCACAAAACTCAAACTGAGCGTAAGTGAATGACTGACACTCAGAAACAACATCGTGTATGTACAGTTCAGTGGAAGTGACACTCAGTGGGGTTACATGGCACTGAAAGGATCAGATTATTGGCTAATTTACAATAAGATTGAGTTATTAAGTTCATGTAGACATCTTAATCCGACAAGGAATCGAATCGAGTTACTCGCGATCGGCTTAAGACCCCGAGATAACTGGGTTGAAAGTCAAAATAAACCTGCTTGTAGACGCTGAAGCACGTGGTGAATCAGACTTTGCGTTCTGCGCATGCTCCAGATGTTTTCCCGGGGTCGTGAACCGGAAGTCGGAAGAGACGATATTCCTGTTGTTGTCGCCGTCAGAAAGAAAAACAACGCGATGGAGAATGCGCCGTTGTGCATCCCGTTTGTGCAACAAGCAGCTCATCACAGACCAAATGTAGAGGGACGTAGCTTCATCTTGCTCTGCGTTCGCCATTTTCTCGAATGCCTGAGTTTGTTGTTGAAGGGGTCAACAGGAAGTGGCTCTATTAGCAATAGTTGGCATGGGTACAGCGCCACCTATCGCTTTGTGCCTATGATTCGATTCATTCACCGCCATATATCCAAGGATAATTACCCTTGCTCAACTCATTCTTATTGTAATTTAGCCAATTATCTGATCCTTTCAGTGCCATGTAACCCCACTGACTGATGTGTCAACCAATTAACATCAGCCAACATGCAACCAAACACATTGACATTTACTCTAACTGTTTTGGTGATGAAGAGACAGTTTATTGCTGGAGTCCTGTTATTTAAAAACATTTTACACCAATTGATTTGTATTCTATCCTCTGTGGTATAGAAAAAAGGTATTGACTTTTTTTTCAAGATATATCAGTATTGAGCTTGAGATTCTTGCATCATTACTGACCTACTCTGATCATACTGTGGATGTATGATTACAGTTATTTACTAGGGTTAAAAAAAAAAAGTGCATTTATCATCTCCATTTCTACAACCTAACTCAACATAATTCTTTTGAATTCGCCTTATCATTGTCAGATGTAGTGGGTTAGTTTCAGTGGGTAAATATCTGACTATAGAGGGAAACTCACATCAGTGTAGGAGTAAAAATAATCATCTCCCTCAGCAGTTAAACATTCTGGTACTGCGCTGTGCAACATCAACAGTCCCCCCCCACATGAACAAGACTGGACAGGTCAGAAAGCTCTCCTCATATTGCTGCTTCATCGATGAACTTCCAAACTTTATCTTGGACCTTACTGAAGAGAAATATCAGTCAGCACCAGGAGATAGAAACTTTCATGATGGTGATGTTAAATTTCTCATTTAACAAAAAAAACTCTACTTGTTGGAGCGATATGCAGGATAAAAAATATATATACATAGGTGCTTGCTAAAAACAACCCTTAAGTCAACGTCTTTAACCTTTCTTAGATTTAGCTTAATTTTACATTGTTGGCTGAGAGTGTGGCAGGTAACATGTGGTAGTGAAACTAAATGAAGGACTTGAGGTCAATGACAACTTTCTTTAAACCTATTTCCAGAACAACAACATTTTAAATCTGTAGTTTGTTCCTTTGTTTAACCCTTATTTAACAGACACAAATACAAAGACATGATTTTTAATGCCTTCACTGATTAACTTAATCGCATATTATCCACAAACAATGTGAAGCCTCTCTACACAAAAACAGAAACCCATAAGAGACATTGAAGTAAATGGACAAAAAGTGTAATTTCTCTGTGATTCAGGAGCGGATAAAACAGGACTTAAACGAGAAGTTGCAGGATTAAGAATGTCAAACAAAAAAATTTATGTAAAATCAGCAAATGGCCAAGTAAATGTTCAAAGTGTGACATGTCATTTATGGTTCATAGATCCATCAACCGGTCAGAGCAGAAAAGGACCTGTAGCGTATGCACCACAGTGCCCTGTGAATTTATTAGGAAGAGAAATTATGGCAAAATTGCGTATTTCCATTGTACCAACCACTGATGGTATGGTGGCCGTGGCCACAGAGTGTGGCAGGTAACATGTGGTAGTGAAACTAAATGAAGGACTTGAGGTCGATGACAACTAACTTCATACCTATTTCCAGAACAACAACATTTTAAATCTGTTGTTTGTTCCTTGTTTGACCTTCATTCAACAGACACAAAAACAAAGACATTATTTTTAGTGCCTTCACTGATTAACTTAATTGCAAATAGAAAATATGATCAAATCTAAAGATTGACACTAACAACACATCAAAAAAGTTGAAAGTGAGTCAAAGAGGAACAGAACAAAACTTCACAGAAGATACAAGTAACACACTCCTGGAAGATTCTGCTATCAGCAGATTAATTGGTGACAGGTGAGGGTGTCAGTGTTGGGTATATGAGGAGCATCCACCAAAGGGTTACTCTTTCCAAGCAAGGATGGGTTGTGGCTCAATAATCAATGATGAGTTCACAAAAATATTTCTCAGGGCATCATTTTTAAGATCTTTAATCTTTTAACATGTGCAGTGAATTATATTGTAAAAGGTTCAGCGCGTCTCAGTTTGTAAAGACTGAAGTCGAAAACCCACTGTTGGATGCAAGGGACTATCGAGGCCTCAGGTGGCACTGTATAATATTTCTATTTATCTTTTGCTTTTTAGTGTTTTATTAGGTCGTATTACATTGTTATTAGCTGTACATTTGATTAACTGTTAAGAACTTTGGTCAACTTTTGTTGTTTTTAATTGTGCTGTATAAATAAACTTGACTTGACTCAACTAATAAATTAAACTGTTATTCCACCGTCATCGGTATCACCACATGGACTCTGGAGTACCTTGAAAAACACTTTTCATTCAGAATTGTCTGCTGCTGCATCCAAAAAATGTAAACTGAAACTGTATTACACAAGGAGGAAGTCGTATATCAACTGTGAGCAGAAACGCTGCTGCGTTCTCTGAACTCGAGCTCAGATGGAGAGAAAGACAGTGGACCAGTTGTGTATTCAGAAAAGGCCACGTTTCAGTTGCTTTTGGGAAAAAACTGACGTCTGGTTCCACATGTTGAAGATGAGAATGATGATCCAGGCTGTTATCAGAGAAAGGTGCAAAAGCCAGGGTCTGTGATGGTGTTGTGGTGCATCAGAGTCCGTAGCACGGATTACTTCCTTTGTGTGAAGTTATCACTGATGTGAAGAAATATGTTGGAATTTTGAGGGGACATATGGTACCATGGAGAAACTACCCGAGTACTTTCATCAGGATAGTATCAGACCTCATTCTGCACTACTTTCCACAGCGTGGTATTACAGATACAGAGTGTGTGTTTGACATCTGTCTCCAGTAGAGTGGGACATCATGACAAAGAGAATCAGAGGACAGCGTTCACGAGGATAAGTCTTGATTTCAGCAAGAATGGACACAGATTCTTCAAAAACAATTAGTATTGCCATATTGGAGACTCTGAAAATCACTTCTCTGTACTTATATCTGTTAAATAAGGATTCAAAATAAATAAGTTTTTCGGTTACATTTTAGAAAACTTCCCTACATCACAACTTTGACAGCGTTTGCTAAAAATATTTCTGTACATTTTGTTGATGTTTCACTGTAAACATGTTTTTCGTAGTTTGCCGACTACACTGTTATTAGTTCAAAAGTGTCTGTTCAAATGCCTGCAAAACCCTTTAGGAGTATTTCAGCACATATTTTAACACAATGCAATATGCTCAACTAAGATAACGATGCTGATATCCATTGCTTAGTCAAGATAAAATGATTTCTCTGACTGATCTTCGAACAACAAAGTGAAGCCAATTTCTTTTTTATTACTAGGGTTTCAAATAAAACCTAAAAAATGTTGGATGTACTTTTGATTTGGCTCAATCAGCCTGTCAAGTTTGAATTTTTTGTTGACACCAGATTACAAAATGGTGCCTAATTTATTTGAATGAAAGCTGCTCAGTGGCGCACATGCAGAAAAGTCCTTTTCAATGTTTCCTTTTTCGAAGCTTCAACATACCCTGAACGATGGCCAACAAGAAGAAAAACCAAAAACATTTACTTTCAAATCTGCCTTTGCCATAGAAAGGCTCATATTCTGTCCCAGGGCTCATACTCACATAGATAAAGAACCACACACCCACTGTAATGACAAAGTGTAACCTCAGCCCTTTTGCTGTCAGTAACAGTGCAAATCCCATAGTCACTCTGCAGCTGTGTGGTTCATTCCCAGGCCTGATTTATGCAATATCGTGACTCTAGAGTGGTCTCATGCTAGCTTTTGCTGCTAAAATAAATACAAAGTTGCCATGAGTCATTTTTACAGCCAAAATGATTATTGTTCTTAAAAACATATTAGATTACCTTTTTTCAGTTTTGAGAAATTACTTTAACCAAACGTGCTAAATAAAAGATATGCAAAGTACATCCCGATCAACACACCAATCAAACATAACCATAACTTGCAGTTAAAGTAAACTAAAACCTTCAGAAGTATTCGTTTTACTGTAATGTGAGAGTTCAAATCATTTTGTTTTCAGTCCTTGACCAAACAGTTGTCAAGCTGGACTTAAAGATGTTCTGTAACAGAATCGCAGCTCTGAGATTGCTTTAATTCGTGTAGTTTTTGAAGCTGCAGGGGTGAAGAAACTAAGCGAGCCTGACACAGCCTCTGATCATAGCCTGGTCCAAATCTGGGTCAAAAACAATCCCAACACAAACCGGTGCTATGGCTGCACCGCTGCAGGCCGTAGCTGCTACCAGTTAGAAACAGTCCCTGGACACTGCTAGTCTTACAGCTGATGATTTGCTGGGCTAACTGAACACTGACAGCTGTAATATGTGTGTGTGTGTGCAAGTAATTAGGGCCCTTGACAGGTACATATTAGCTCTGTAACTGATCTCAGGGGGTGTTTTCCTGTCTATCAGAGTTGGCTGTTCAGAGAAAGCTCAGTGTAGCGTTGCATTCGAGGGGTAACCAAGCTGGGTATTTGATCTCATAGCTGTGGAACATAGAGTTGTTGGTTAAAATACAAATAGTCACCTTTTAATTGCAACTGAACAAATTCTGATAGAATGTTGTAAACCCAAAAAGTTTTACTGTTAGATATGTGTTTAAAATATATTTTCAAAATCTTTTTATCATGATGGCATTTAAGCTCATAGTTGAGAGCACAACTAGACACATCAAGGAGTTTGCCTTCCATTTCATCACTGCCTTTTTTCTGGGCAAAAACAAGAGACACTTTCAACAGAATGTATTGGGCTTTAGGAAAAAAAAAACAGAATTGAACTAACTAAAAAAATATGCTGGCTTAGCTATGTCATTGCCTTTCTGCCAGATTAGTTAGTCTAGCCTGAGCCCCAATCACCAAATACTTGTGCCCTAGAACGAACTACTTATTTTTCATATAATGTAATGTTAATTCTGCCACTGTTCTGCTCTGCAATACGTGCTGTGGCTGACTAGCATCTACTCAAATTTGGCTAGAACAATCAATATTATATTCAGAAACTGGTTTTTCATTGCACCCTTCAGATGAGCTAAGGTCAGCTTACAGGGTTAAGTAATATGGGCAGTCCTTAGTACACCTTTTCTGTTCTCTTATCAGTAGTGGCATACCAACTCTTCCCAAAGCCATCAGAACATCTCTGTCATTTTCATCTATGCCTAAAAGAGTCTTGTGTTACAAAGTAGGAATATTATCTGTATTATTCATGTTGTATAATACTATCCAGGTTCTGTGAAGGAAAATCTTCCCACTTCCAAGTGTATTCATATCAAATGGATCTGCAGCACCAGTGAGGACCTGTTTAGCCATAACGAAGAGTTTGAAAAAGGTATTGAGGGGCAGATTTACAAAGTTGGGCAAATTAGTGTGTGTTCGCCAATCATGAACAGTGCCGATGGACGTTTCCAGTTCTGCTGCTGCGGCCTAAAGTGTGCTATTTACAACCTCTGCTGTAACCATATAATTTCAATAATGGCCAAAACTGTCTACCAGGAAAAGTGCAAATATGAATAAAGTCGCAAACAAACAGATCTTTAGCTGGGCAGGAGCTTGTCATTTACCACCAGCAGTTTGTTTCTTGCTGCTACAACACAGAACAAGCTTATGTGAACCTCATGACTGGTTTAGTTTAAACATTTTTTACTTTGATAAATCAGATCCTCCATGAGTTTCTGATTTTAAATGTTTTGTTATTAGGATTTATGATCAGACATTAAACATTGATAAGCAAAAGTCATTAAAGCCAAACTTGTAGTTAAATAACAGTGATATGGACAATATTTTGGCCTTACCTAAACAACCAGTTACTACCACACTAACTGTTCATTCCTGAGTTATGAGTAGCAGCTAGTATTCCATCATTTTCCTCTGCACGCATGTGAAAATGTAGAAAATGACATTCCAGCTGTTGAAATGATGGCGCGTCCATGAAAACAGAACAAACAAACACAAAGAAAACAAAACATGGAGAGCTACGGTTCAAGTAGTTTTGGTCCAGCATGTAATGACATGACTATTTCCTGACTAGAGAGTCCAGGTTCCTCCAGCTAAGCCGGAATAAAATAGCCTGTGCCCATGATCATTTGTAAAGCTGCTGGCACTTTTGGAGGAATATCCCGGCTGCCCTTTTAAAAGGCAACGGGTATTTCGTTTGTGAAAATAACCGGAAGTGCGTTGCTCACTGCGGCTAGCTTTAGTAGCGCCGAAATTGTCGGAACAAAATTGTAAATAGCCGGTATTTTGTCAGGTTTTCAACACGTTGGGGATCTAAACGACTACTTTCTCACCTGAAAATGTTTCAAATGTTGCTAAAGTTTACAGAGTTTAGAGCTTAAGAGAAATCAGCTTCAGGCCGGCTGATTTTGGCTCGGGCAGGAGCGAAATGCATTGTGGGTAAATGCTCTGCATACTGTCTGATCGATGAGTATGCAAGTATGTAGTATGTAGTATGTAGTAGGCGGTTTCGAACACAGCCAGAGTTTGTCGCATCTTTACAATGCTAGTTGGCTCTAGTTCCTCAGTAGAACTCCTATTTCCTTGCATGTCAGTACAGACAGTATACCTGCCTTACCTCTCGAGCCTCCCTTAATCTGCCTTTGGCTCAGATCTCATCAAGTCTCTTTTTAACACTGCAGCCCTGGCAGTGGCGGAGATGGGATTTTTGAACGGGGGGGCGATGTCGATGAATCGGCGATGTTTGCCGCCTTAAGTACAGACGGGATGAGTAGGACAGATCAGGGTCACTATGAATCTGGTGGGGACATGTCTGTCCCATGTCTGGAAAATATGCCTGAATAGTGGTGGTATAAACTGTGGAGGGATAAAGCTTTTAAAACCCCAATTTGAAGCAGTGTTCATCAGATTTAACTTGCAGTTCCATGCAAGTTCTTTCTACGTTGTGGTGGACAATGAATGTAGTCAAGGTCAGAATTACTGGCGCAACGTCCCCTACTTTAATGGTGCTTAGGAATGGATTTATTGTTTGCCCAACGTATTTCGGCTCGTGGTCTTTATCATGGTCATCATAAAACATCAAACAACCAAACACAGCAAGCATGAAACCAACAGAATAGTGGTGTAGCTCATTCAGGCTAATTCTCAGTCAGACCTGGGAAGATTGTTGGTTTGAAACCAAACAAATCTTGTAAGCTCCCCACTGCTTCAGATGCCCAATATTCAGGTAGTCTTAAACCTGTTGTTGTTCACCCGAAGTTATTGAACTGGGTTAGAGTTAGGTGGAGATCAGATGCCATGATGGCTGCTGATTGACAAGACCTTCATCAATAAGAACAAAGATGTAGCAAAGTTTTTACTCATGTTCTAAACTTTAGAATTTGAATCACTGTTTTCTTCTCTTTTCTTTTCCACTTTCTTGTTCTACCCCACTATGTCTCAGAGGAAAAAGAATATCCTTTTAATTTGACAACTTTTAACGCACTGCCTTCTCTAAAAATTAAGAATTTTGCCCACACAGCTTATAAAAAAGCTTACAAAAGGTTTTGTTGATAAACTACCTGTATATCTGTGTACAGTTGAAAGGATTTATTGATTTATCATTTTGTTAAACAATATAAGTTGTTTTTTTTCTGATTATTAATATTCAGTGAAGATCTCGTTTTAAACTCAAGACAGTTATGATAGCATTTCTCGCTACTTTAAAAAAAAAAAAATCCTTTTAATGGAGAAAATAATATTTTCAAAACACAAAGTGATCCAGAATGAGTTCCATTTCAACCAAATTAATCCTTGAGTAACAATCTAATGAAAACTCAAAGTATAAAAAAAGCATTAAGTTGTCACACTTAATGCTTTTCTTCACTGGGTACTTTCACTTTTAATACTTTCTATACTACTTACCTGGAGAATACAGTACATTAAGGAAAATGTACCCTGTTTCCAGAACAGTGGGACTCACATACCAGACATTGATAAAAATGGACAAAAATGAATGTTTTATTTAAGATTGTTCCAAATGCTGACGTTGAGAATTCTAAAACCTGTGGTGTGTCTACCATAGAGAATAGTTATGAATACAGAAACTGTGCCTCACACACACACACACACACACACACACCTGCCTTTCTCCTCTCTCTCTCTGCTGGGAGCATGCACGTCTTGCATTGTGATAACGCATGAGCCGGGTCAGGCCTTCCACTCAGTGTTGTGCTCCAGCTGTGTCATGTCTCCTCCCTTGTCCTGGCACAGCTAGTTCCCTTCACTGCGCGGGATTTTATACTTGTGTATGCATCTTTGTGCATTGTCTGTGTACAGTTAGGTGTGCGTGACTGTTCTGTGAATTAGCCTGTTTGATTATGTGCATTATTTTACAACATAAAAGCTATAAAAGCCACTTTTATCGTAATGATTTATGTTCAGGACTGAATGTGTTTAGATTCCAATGAAGTTATTCTCGGCTGGTATTTGTTTGGTCAACTTAACATTTAATATTCTCTAATGTCATTATGACACTGCCATGATAATCTGCAATTTGTTGGTGTTTGCACAAAAAGGAACAGCAGTGGTACACGTTCTAATAAGACTGACAATGTGAGGGTATGCAGTGAAGGTATGCATGCCTAAGAACACACTGAAAATATGGTGCAGGGTGATATTTAAAGGTTCCACATACAAAACCACTGGGTGTCACACTAGAGCAGCAGAATGTTGGTCCAAACAAATCAACCCAAAAACCTGAGAGTGAAACCTAAACTTACAGCCCTTTAGGCAGCTTTCCATCTTGGAAAAAGAAGCCTGAAGTCAATGCTCTTTGTGAGAGACTTTTCAGCCGTGGTTTCTTCAATAGAACAAAATCCAGAAGTTTGATTGATCTGATTTTGCCTGTCCCATAAAGGATGAACACCCTGTGTTATGAACAGTGACATGGAAAACTGCTCAAAAACTGGTCCAGCAGTGTTCCCATAATAAGGCAGGGAGTTGGGACCGATAAGAAATCAACACGAGACACGGAGCAAATGCAGATTTCACAATTAAAAGACATAAATGGATAGAAAGTGCCCGAAAGAGAAAAGGCAGAGAAGAAGAAAAACAATCTCGAGTTGCCTCAAAATGCTTAAAGTTGAACAAATGTATCAAAAACCGACGCCAGTGCTCTACGAAAGCTTAACTTCAGGTTTCATGGAGCCTTGATAGAGGTTGATTCTAGTGGAGAGCCTGTTGGCCTAAGTCATAACAAGTGACTAATACTGACAGAAACTGAGTGAGCTGCAGGAAAACTGCTTCAGTAGGAGGTGGACTTCTGCAGTGTACATTCCCTTACAATAAAGAGCCCCATCCCTGCCTCCAAAAAACAGAGACACTGTCCAACACAGGATAACATTGCTTTGCTTACACACTGCGCAGCACAGCCAAAAAAAAGAAGTGACTACTTGGATTTAACTAAGCAAGTAGGTAAGAGCCTCCGACTGCACTCATGATGTATTGGTGCTTCACATGTGATCCGCTTCACACTCTACATGCCTTCATCAAGCGTATCTTTCCCCATATGGGCTGCAAAATTTTTGTCATAACCAAGCAGTTACTGCAGCTGCTGCCTCCCCCAATGGCACGGGCATATTACAAGTTGAAGATGCCACCATTACTGTAATTGAGTTCCAGTTGTGAAAGAGTAGCTCGGGGAGTTTAAGACATTAATTTCACACATGAATCGGCCACCTTGAGAATCTTTGGGAGGTGCTGGAGAGCACTTCACACAGATGCTCCCAGCATCAATACTTCATGTTGTGAGATTTCAAAAAGTTCACAACATTGCTAAAGCTAATACGTACCTGATCACAACACAGGTGGTCTAACAATTTTTTCATGGGGGGTGGGGGTTCATTGTGAATTGCTTTACATAGATGAGCTATATGATGTAAACACTCAGGCTGCCATGGCTGAATTTTGTTTGCAGTCCGATCCTGTTAAGAAAGCATCATTATCGTTATACTGTAGTTGTGCTTCTGGCCTTGCGTGACATATCAGACGGTTTGTTACACAGAATAATTTCAAACCCTGTTGGGAGATGATTGAAAAAAATCTCTCCATCAGTGACAAAATACTCTCCAGTTCAGGTATAAAAGGTAATGTCTGTATAATTTTTTCATGTTTTATGTTCCTGGTTAGTCTATAGTTTTTGCCATTTTTTCCTCAGTTTCTTCTGCCCTGCCATCAGTTTCACCCACGGCACCTGCGTTTCTCCCCTCAGCTGCACTCAATCAGTATTTAGTCTCCAGGTTAGTTCATGCCCATTGCCAGATCCTCACTGTCATTCATGCTGTGTTTCAGGTTTATCCTTTGTCTCATTTCTAGTCAAAATATCTCATTACACTTAATAGAAGACACAACTGCCTAACAAGCACTATTTCAGCCAGATATAGGGACTTGTTTGAAGACAATACATCTTGAATATCTTGTTAAGTGAAAAAGTCTTGAAAACAAATTGTTTTGAGTCGCATATCATATGAAAGAAGCTTTTTTCTTTTACATTTGAAGAGGTTTTTAAGCTACTTTCAAGATCACTTTTATCTCAAAAGTCCTAAATATCACATCTTATTTCAAGAAATCTTGACAATCTTCACTAGTTCCATTGGCAGATTTATTTAGCTTATTTCAAGCAAAAACGTCTTGTTTTTGTTGGGTTTTTTTTACTTATTTTTGAGGGGCATTTTCTCCAGTGCAGCCGCACCTTTTGTTTGGTTTAAATAAATCAAGTTTCATTTGGATAATCTGCATCGGGGTCCTTCCTTCACCACCGTTTTGACAGACAAGGACAAACCTGAAACACAGCATAGATGACGGTGAGGATCCGACAATGGGCATGAACCAAGGGTGTAAGTTTGTCCCCTTGTTGCACAGGGACAAGTCACAACCAAAGATTGGGAAAGACAGTGTTGTACCTACCAATATTTTTATTTTACATAATGCATTAAATATAAAAGCTAAGACCAAACTTACGCCCTTGGCATGAACTAACCTGGACACTAAATACCAGAGATGGGGACATGAGTCACAGTGACTTGGACTCGAGTCGACTCGAGTCGCTGTTTTGATGATTTGTGACTTGACTTGACAAAAAAGAAAAGACTCGAGACTCGACTCGGACTTGGAAGTTAAAGACTCGGCACTTGACCTGACTTGAGACACGATGACTTGAATGACTCGAGAGTTATTCAGTTAATGTTTTCAGTTTGAATATATAAAATAATATCGATTACCCGGTAGGAGCGCAGGATCAACATGTCAGTGGGACCGAGAGTCGTTGTCTTCGGCTTTCGTAATTACCATTTTGACGGCAAAAGACGAACAGCACAGTGGAAGACATGCGGCATCAACATCTCAGACAGCCAGACGACAACTTCCAACTTTGTTCGTCATTTGAAGATCCATTCTGACCAGTAAGTCAAATTAGCTGATATTATCCTGTTAGCCTAGTCGGTAGTTAGCTAACGTTAGCTTGATATGATACGGGGTGGGGGACTGTTACTTATATCAGGGCTCTCAAGTCTCACGCAATGAGCGTGAGACACACGCATTTCAACAAGTTCACACGCTCACACACCACACATGCCATTTCTCACGCTGAGAAATGATCAACTTCGTCGCACAGAAATTCTAATGGCCAATACTATAAACGAGTCAATGGTAGGTTACTGTGCGCTCGTACAGCTCAGAACTATAGCTCTGGTACAGCTGTCTTAGCAACCCATCGGCAAATCACAAAATAGAATTTCTCAGCCAATCAGAAAACAGAATTTCTTGTCGCCGGGTGTGAAATAGCTTTCAGCTGCAAGCACGCGTCCCATGAATGCACAGCGGACATAACCTTTATGCTCTGAATGCGTGCGGAAGTTGTAGAGGAGCTGGAGGTGGAAGAGAACCGTCAGGATCATCAGCAGGTCAAATCTTCATTTATTTGAATCTTTTATTAGTTACTATAGTTTACCTACTTTTTGTAAAAGACCAATACCTGCCGGTTAAAGTGTTCGTTGGAGTAGTAGGCCTAAATATTCAGCACACACCCTTTGACATGAGCAACCTAATGAAAAATGAAAAATATGTAGGAGTGTAATTAGGCTTCCGTGGTTCATTTTTTTCAAAGGTGACTGGTATGAACAGATTCCCAATAAGGCTATCTACAATTGCCAAACTGGTATTAGTTCTGCCGCACTGAAATGCTGATGCAGAGAGGGTTTTTTCCATGGTGGGGCTCAATAAAACCAAGACCAGGAACACTTTGTTTCTGAATGGAACTCTGTCATCCATCATGACTGTGAAAATGGCTGACATTGAGCCACAGTGCTTTAAATGGGAGCCCCCAATATCAGTCATCAAGCATCAAAATCTGCCACAAACACTTACAACACTCATAAACAAACACACACAGAGAGGGACTGCTCAAGGGGCCCATTTAGGGTTATGTTTGTTTTTCTTCATTTAATTTGTCTGTTTTTTTGTTTGTTAAGACTTTGCATACCTAAAACAATTTATTTTAAAATATAGCAGAATTTAGTGTAAAAGTGAAGATTTGTGATTTTGGTATAAATAAAACAATTTCTTTGTTCTTTAAGTAGCTAGTTTATGGCGATGGGATACTGCAAGGGACCCCCCCCCAAAAAAAATACCCGAAAGAAACCCCCCCACGCACATGGCCCGGCCCCTGCCCCGCCCGAATCTCACTCCAAGCAAACTTGAAAACTTGAGAGCCTTGCTTATATCTTGTCTTTTCACTTTATTAAGATCAGATTCTGCAGGTAAAATTGCAATAATAAGGTGACTTGACTTGACTTGCCCAAGAAAAAATTACTTGGGACTTACTTGAGACTTGTAAGCAAAGACTTGAGACTTCCTAGAGACTTGCACATGTGTGACTTGGTCCCATCTCTGCTAAATACTGAGGAGGGCGAGTGAGTGCAGCTGAGGGGAGAAACACAGGTGACGTGGGTGAAGCTGATGGCAGGGCAGAAGAAACTGAGGAAAACATGGCAAAAACTACAGACATGACATAAAAAAAAAAAACAGCCTGAAGCCTCCAACATAGATGCCAATGAATGTTGCCATTTTTGTTGCAAGATTGAACTTTTTTTTTTTAAATTTAATTATTAAGATCAAACAATAAAGAAGAGATTTTGTCACTTTGCATCACTGGCTGCCTTTTAACCAGCATTCTGTCACCTAAAGCTGATGGTATTCAGATGTTTCCTTTTCAAAAAGACTTAACTGTTGCAGAAACAAGACTAAATTATAGAAACTAGTATTAATCAGGTTAATAAAATCCATTTTTTAAAAAGCCATTGCAGTTTACACAGTGAGAACTCTGAATGTTGTAAGAAGATAATCAATGCATTAGATAAATAGATAGATGATAGATAAGTACTTTTTTCATCCCAATTTGGGAAATTATTGTGTTGCAACAAAGATATGTAAACAATTAAAGGAAAAACAAGCAAATAGAATAGAATAAAAATAGAGAATAAACAGCTATAAACAAATCTAAATCCAAATAGCAGAGCACTGTCTTTCATTATTCATTTTCTAGAGGAGGAGGTTTTACCCAGTTGGTATGTCGAGTGGAGATAAAGCAGAGTTTAATATGGGCCTATTGCCATGGCTCTCTCAAAACAGCCAGAAATACACACTCCAGACGACACACACACACTAGCTGACATCAACACCTTGATACGTCTCAGTGATCATTGATGATTGGGGAGGGGGGACTGCTTGGTTTTGGTTGCAAATCAAGCTTCCAAGCACTTTTAGATCAGGGTAAGCGATGGGGCAACCAGACGTGCAATGACAGACATACATACATATGAACCAACCCCAAACAAACACATATTTGACACCGACACAGCAGCTGTAATAGATACCTCTACTCATCTGCATGCAGCTAATAAACCTTGGTGAACCCAACACAAACAGTAACACAAACACACACAACTGTCTCCCAGTAGATAAAGATTAAATCATGGTTCTGGAATCTGTTATAAGAGTGAATTACCTCCCGGACTACATACAAGGAGATACACGTACATAGAAACTGTAGCCTGCTTACAAGCAATTACATATGCTTTCAGAGTGGTGCACACACCGAAATTTACCTGCTGGATCAACGCAGCCACATGGCCACCCGTGAGAAGCAGCCTGTTTACTCTGTAATGGAAGCTGAATAGTTTTGGATGATGAATTAAAAGCCTGTGCTCTCCCTGTTCTGCGGTATTACTTTCGCTTTCTTTCTTTGTCACCTTCTATCTCATGCACACAAACACAAACCAGCATTTTCATCCCAGTAAAAGCCTCTCTTCTAATGTAGGAGGAGGATAGATAATGTGTACAGTTGTGTTACATGCCAGTAACACGCTCACAGACTATACATATAATTTGCTCCAATCTTTAACCATACTAATTATTTTGACCGCTTGCAAGAACCATGCATAAAAGCAGATTTGTTCTAAATGAATAGAAATAGTGTATTTTTTTTATTTTTGTATGATAAATTCTCAAATTTCAACTGTTTTTTTTTTTTTTTTTTTTTTTTTCCTAAGAACAAATAAAGCTTAAAACAGTTTGGTATGTATTGGAGGTGAAGGGTTTCTGTATGTTTGTACGTTTTCTAAGGACATGCTGTCATGTTAGGTGTTGCTGCTGTTGCTGACACATCATACGATGTGTTTGTGTACGTTACTCAGTCATCAAAAGCGGGGCATCCATTGTGTAATTTAATGCAGTAAAGGCAAACATGATGAAGCTATTCCTCCAGTCTGATCAATAACACTCCAGTTCTTTAGAGATATTTACTCTTAAGTAAATAGTTTACCAGTGTAGCTGTAAGTTAGCTGTAAATGCTATTAAACGATGCTTTTTGATCAACCGTAATGGACCGAGCCAGAGATGTACACAGCATAACTTGTTGTAATGCATGCGTATGATTAATTGTTTAAACACTTTGTACATAATAAAGTAATTAAGTTGCTGTACTTAGAGACCTACATCTTTACCAGAAAGAATGTAATGTTAACACACCAAGAGCAGTAGACAGCATTTGATTTAGCAATGAGAGTGAGGAGAGGACCGGTGATAGATAGATAGATGGATGGATAGATAGATGGATAGATAGACGACTTTATTAATCCCTTTGGGAGGCTCCCTCAGGGAAATTGAAATCTCACTCGCACTCAGCACTGTTATATACAGAAATGTACAAATGTGTGTCGAAAACACACCTTATTCACACAGCTGAAGGTTGTCTGAATTACAGAATGTAACCATTCACCAGATAGATTCCGGTAACAAAGCAATGTTGTATCGATTATGTTAATCTTTCAAAAAGTAACAGCAAAAACGTCTTGGAAGTTGGTCTACATCATTTTCATTACAAACGTTGTTAGCATTAGCTACTGATAAACAAAAAAAAAAGATTAATAAATGATCCACAGTTAACTATTTCTCAGATACTTCAATTTTCCTCCTTGAAAGTTCAGGCACTGAGCATCGAAACTCATCCCTCTTTGTGGCTCAGTTTTCTAAAGTTTTTAAAAACTTCCCATGAATAGTGGCTGCTGTATTTAGCTAGTTAGCTACAGTCTTTAGCTAACTCTTGCTGGGCTCTTATATCCTTTGAAGCTGGAGGTAGATGTAAGACGCATGCTCCTCAGTACAGCGGCCTGCAGAACATTTCCAAACAAAACTGGCTTCATAGGTCTTGCAGGATGGAGCTGGCGGGGGTTCAGAAGCTGAGGGTTAGCAGAGAAGCTGGAGTGAAAATGTTGACTGAAGTCATTTTGAAATGAAAATCAGGATGACTTTTTAAATGTGGAACTTTCAAACAAGAAGCCAGGATTGTGTTTTGGCAGAGTTTTATACATGTTAGTGATTTCAGACACCCTAATATATACTTCCAAGAACAGAAAAAAGTAATATCCCCATAATTTGTCACCTTTAAGACTGAACACTTATCCAATATGGCTACCAAAGAATCTGTGGTGAGACACAGTCCTCCTCTGTTTGAGCATCAATAGTTTTCAACAGGACAATGACCCAAAGCAAGGCTTTCTTAGACATGTTTGACTGAAGATAGAGATGACCGCACCGTCATAAGAGCAAATCTAAACAACCACCATGACTAACTAAGATGGTCTGGGAAGAGTTGGAAAGTATGAAAGAGAACTCCAATAGCTCCAGGTGAGGACCATATGAGGCTGGTGGAGAGAATCAACAGTGCACAAAGCTGTTGTCAAAGCACATGTTGCCCACATTAAAGAATCTGAAATCCAAAACACATTCTAATGGTTTATACTTTGTTTTGCCTGCAACATAATACTAATGTGTTATTTCGCGTCTTTAGTATTGTACTACATAATAATGATTACATAATAATGAAAAACCCTTGATTGAGGAGAACAGCTGTCTCCACTAGATAATTCCCACATGATGATCCTCACATTCAACCGACATCATCACCAAGCCATCATAGGTTCACTCATATCAAAGCTGACAATCAGAGAATGTTGTCCTTCAACAAACCTGTTGGATGGGGAAAGTTTTCCCGATCTCTATCCATCAGCAGCAAATTAGATTTCCACATTTTCCTGATTTCCAACAGATGCGATTGTGTTTACTGAACATCCCTTTGACCTGACAACTTCAAAACAGAGAGACAAGATGAGAAGTTGATTACAGCTGCTCAAAGCTTCACAGTTCTCTGTAATTTTGATAGGAAACGCTGCAGAAACAAACATGTCAGTTGCTTGTTTGGAGAAAAATCAATCTGATGGTTGAGCTTTGACATGTATTTAGTTATTCCGGTTTACTGGTGATTAACGCTAACTTGTTAACTTGCCACAGCAGCGTTACACACTAACATTTCAAGTTTGTAAAAGTAGTACTAAGGCAGTAAGACAAAACTTTCTACATAATATCACATAATCGTCACATTGAAAATGATCAGTGTATTGTATAAACAGTCAAATCTGAACCAGTTAAAGATGAATGTATACATGTAATCCAAACAGAACCACAATCCCATTAAAGAGCAAGCAAAGCACATTTATCCACATAATGGCTCCTGAAGGAAATTGTGTAATGTGGGACCGATAGGATCACAGGCCAGGTCTATTTTAATTTAGTCTAAACACAGCACAGGCAGACCTTCAGTCAATGTGCCAGAGCATACTTCATCATCAAGTTCAAGTCACCAGGACAGACGGACTCTGTCAGCTCTCCAAATCATTTGGCCGTGGGTTTCCTGAGAAGAGAAACTCGAAAGAGACTCGAATAAATGCTTTCCCAATTCAGCTCTCACATGAAGGAGAGAATTTCCATTGAGGTTTGTGAAGATTGAGTTTTTAATCTTCCTTTAGCTACTAAAATCAGCAGGGCTGCGGTTGTCTGCCTCGTGTTATGGAGTCATCAGGATATAGACTGTGAAAACTGTTCGAAGCAGGTCAACCAACGCTGAGTAAAGCAGAGACAAATCTATGTTCTGATCACAGACAAATATGTAGTTAACAACCCAGCCAAACAAGAAGGATTTAAGCAATCACTAAGTGAATGAAATAATGTGAAAATGAGCTGTGGTCTCTGCTCTGAGATGTTTGGAGAGCATCCGCTGAGGACACCGATTTACAGATCTAAGACTCAAATGAACCACACTGCAGGGCAGACAAGCAGTTTGTTTCGACTAAAACCAAATTGCTTTCATGTGAAATCCCAAATGCACGCATATGCAAGCTGTCCCAGCTGTCTCTAGCCAAAGTCTGGGAAACTACCAGGTGACATAAGAAGAAGGTGATGGCGGTGATCCTCAGATGTCCATTATCATGACTCAGAACAAAATCAATCCACCGACTGACCACAGACCACAGGAACTCCTCTAACAATCATCCCATTTACTGCATGCAAATACACTGAAAAAAACAACTCATAAGATTTACTTAGAAAACCCTTTGTAAGTATTTGCACTCAAGTGATTTAAGTAATACTTAATGCTGCAATATCAAGTAACACTCACTTGCCAGTATCAAGTAAATTTTACTTACCATAAAACATAACATTTGGTGGATCCGCCGATTACTTTCTTTTCCGGTTCCACGGCAGACAGCAACAGACTTTTACAAAATAAAAGCATGTGAGCAACAGACTTTTACAATAATAAGATAAAGAATAAAACCTGCGTTAAAGCTGCAGTCGGCAGGTTTTCAAAATTGCGAGTCTAAAGTCGGAAAATTCGAACTGATACAACTTTCAGGTCCCTCCCCCAACCTCTAACGAGCTCCGAATCGCCCCCCAAACCCCTCCCCCTCTTGTGCACGTGAGTTCACACCAGTGTGAGCGCACACAAGCTGGGGCAGACTCACGCTCAGCAGCGTGTGCACAAGCTGTGATTGACAGGTAGGATTCCTCCACCCTAACTTGATTGGTTAAAAACAGCCGGGAGCGCTCGGTTTTTGCAAGCATGATTACAGGCTTCAGAGGGAGCTACAGATTTCGTTATTTTTCCTAAACAGCCTATTTAATATTCTACTTCCAGAATCCCATGACAGTTCAAGCTAATATGACTAAAAAAAAGTTGCCGACCGCAGCTTTAATGCGCGATAAAATATTTATCGGCGTTAAATAATTAACGAGTTAACGTGATAATAACGAGTTAACTCGCCCAGCCCTAGTGTTTTAGTGTTCTTTTTGGTATTGGTTATCCGGCATTGCGCACCTTTTGTTTAAAAGTTTTTTTCTTTTCCTTTTACCTGCTAGCTTCCCATTTGTGTCTGCACCTGGGTCCTCCTTCCTTGCCACCTCCAACACGAGACCTTGATTACGTGAGATTAAACTCTTATTCAATGGCTATTGTGTCATGTCATCAGTCTACAGCAGTTTAATTCTAACATAACCAACTATAAGATCATACAAATGTCTCTTACCTGCATCTACATCCAAATTTTATGTAAAAATAAATATTGTCAAGAGAAAAGTTACTGTTTGGCCAATGTCCCAAAAAAGCTGCCTGGTAATGTTTAAACCAAGGCTGCTTGAGATCTGTCACTCTGTCAACCTGGAAACACTCCCATCATTGAACAAGCTCCACTAATCCCTTATCACTGCAGAAGGGTGAGGGACACTCAATCTGTGTGTGTGCACATGTGAATGGGATGTGTTTGTGTGTGTCTGCCTGAGGACCATTGGGATTTCCCTTTTTAATTAATTCAGGATTTGTTTGGGGCACGGGGTCAGAAAGGAGAGAGACAGAGACATTTTCTCATGTAAAACCACGAGTTCTGTGTGTGTACAGGTGTTTTGTGCAAGTGTGTGTGTGTGTGTGTGTGTGTGTGTGTGTGTGTGTGTGTGTGTGTGTGTGTGTGCTAGCAGCCACAAGCCAAATAGTAGTAAAAACAAAGTTTAGATACATAGAGAAACAGTATTTTGTGTGAGAAGGGCAGTACCAGCACCCTGGTCCAAACATCTGTTAATGTGAACAATTAAAAAAGTGAAAAATGAAATGATCCCCAAAAGGCATAAAGTTAAACATGAAACACTTTTTTGTAATATCAGTATATTATTTGTGTTTTCTACAATTTTGGAATAATAAAAGGAAAGCAGCACCCTGCAAAAGAATGGGAATCCTAGTAGACTTCAGGTTTCAAATAACTTGACCAATGTATCAGACCTTAATTGCAACTATGAAATGAAAATGATTGATGCAGGCAAAGCAGGAGAAGGCTATAACTAGATAGCAAAGCGTTTTCAGGTGCTGGTTTCCTCAGATTGAAATGTAATTAAGAAATGGCAGTTAACAAAAACAGTGGAGGTCAAGATAAGGTCCAGAAGTCTGGAACCCCCATTTGACTACAAAAGATTTGGCAGACTCTGGAGTTGTGGAACACTGTTCAGTGACACCTGGTGAGCAAAGGTATGTTTCTTTAAGTTTATGCATTTTAGCAGACGCTTTTGTCCAAAGCAACTTACAAATGAAGATATAACATTTCAGCTAACATCAAAGCTAACAATAAGCTACATAGAAGGAAACCACTGGTCAGTCGTGACAGTGTAGAGATAGAGTGCAGGCATAGAGGGAAGTACAGAAAGATAAAGGGCAGTAGAGGAGATGCTCTCTGAAGAGCTGGGTCCTCAAGGGTTTCTTGACAGGGAGACCCCTGTTCTGGTAGCGCTCGGTAGGTCATTCCACCATCGTGGAATGACACGCGAAAAGAGTCTGGATTGTCTTAAGCGTGGTGTAGGCACTGCTAGACGACAATCCTGTGACGACCGGAGTGACCGTGTTGTGACGTAAGCCTTTGCAAGAGCATTCAAGTAGATGGGAGCCGTTCCATTTAGGACTTTATAGGCTAACATCAGTGACTTGAATTTGATGCGGGCGGCTAAGGGCAGCCAGTGGAGTTCAATGAACAGAGGGGTGACGTGTGCTCTTTTCGGCTGATCGAACACCAGACGCGCCGCCGCATTCTGGACCATCTGTAGTGGTTTCACACCACAGGCTGGGAGACCAGTTAGGAGAGCGTTGCAGTCAAGGCGGGACATGACCATAGCCTGCACCAGCAGCTGGTGGTGTGTTGGGTTAGGTATGACCTGATCTTTATTATGTTTAGCAATGCGAAGCGGCATGATCGAGCAACGGAGGCAACATGATCTTTAAAGGTTAGTTGGTCATCAATCATGACACCCAAGTTTCTACATTTGATGGAGCAAGAGATGGGAATTCAGTTTGGATGCAGATGCTGTGGTGTGTGGTTGGTTTGGCTGGGAAGACAAGAACAACGGGTACAGAATTTAACGAAAAGAACACCATTCCAACTGTTAAGCATGGGGGGTGGATTGACAATGCTTTGGGGTTATATTGCAGCCAATGGCACGGGGAACATTTCAGACGTAGAGGGAAGAATGGATTCAATTGAATTCAAACTAATTCTGGAAGCAAACATAACACCATCTATATATATATAAAAAAGCTGAAGTTGAAAAAAGGATGGCTTCTACAAATAGATAATGATCCTAAACACACATCAAAATCCATGATGGACTACCTCAAGAGGCGCAAGCTGAAGGTTTTGCTATGACTCTCACAGTCTCCTGAACTAAACATATTTGAAATTCTGTGGAAAGCCTTAAAAAAACAGTGCCTTCAAGACGGCCCAGAATCTCACAGAACTGGCAGATTTTTGTAAAGAGCAATGGGCGAAAATCCCTTGCTCACTTGCTCAACAATTGAAATTAACAGAAATTTTGAATACCTCTGTAACTAGTACTGACAATGTTGTGTTACTGTTAATAACACCCTGAAAAAGTACTGTGTCACACACAATAGAATTTTAATATATAGACTATAAAAAGTGAAAAACATTTCTTAATGGTAGTCAGACTGTGCAACAATACTGTCCTCTGTGTGTCCCAACCACAGTTGCAATGCTGGCTAAAAGTTCCCTTCTAACTACTGTGACTTTGGTTAGATCTCTTCCACTTTGACAGCACATCAACTTCAATGTAATCCTGTGCAAGAGGATGAAGATGCAAGCAAGCAGAGGAAAATCCTACATGTAGAACAGGCATAATGCCTTTGTGAACATATGCACATTATACATTAACCAAATGTTCATCTTTAAATGCTTCTGGACAACAATGTACAGTAGAGTTAAAAGACTGACCCTGACAGAAAAAGTTACAGCACAAAAACACATGAAAGATGAAAGATGAAACAAGATTCCTGAGTGAGCAAGTGAACACCTTTCAGGACCCACGGCAGTTTGCTTTTTATCCTGGGGTTGGACAAAACAGGCAGCACTGTGAGGATCATGTTCTTTGGTTTCTCCAGTGCTTGCAATATAATTCAGCCTGCACTGGTATGTGAGAAGCTCCAGAAAATAGAGGTGGATTCCTCCACAATTGCCTGGATTATTGTCTACCTGTTCTTTAACTGCTTTGGAGCCCCTGGAGCTGATTATGCAAAGAAACATTTTGCAAAAACTGCTCAACATATTGGACGATATTGTAGACCCACAACATAATATACTTAAAGGGATAGTAGTGGGATAGTAGTCCGGCTAGTTGGCTGGGGTCCCGAAAATAAAGCGTCCTGCTTCTCAAAACAATATACGTTCAACAGAGTAATACATTTGCAACACAAAATCGTCCGTCCAGAAAAAGTCAGACCTCACAATCGCTTGCCGCTATTTTCTCTCCCTTCATATCAATGCATTCAGCCACCTAGAGATAGCCACACCTGTTACAGTGTTTGCTGCTCGGAAGCAGGGGACTGCTCGGTCTGCACAGCCCGTAGTGATATGAAGGTAGAGAGAAATGGCTACCTATTTCAAAAGTAAAACGCTTTATTTTTAAAGCCCCAGCCAACTAGCCGGATTACCTTTGTCAATGCCAAAACGAGGCTGGAACTGCTCACAGGACGCAGCAGGGGGTAAGAAGATGTTTATAAATGATATCGCTAATATGGAATGTCATACAGCTTCATGTCAAAAGAGGCGAACTATCCCTTTAAAGACTTTTTCAGCTCTGCTGTAACAGTGAGTGTTATAGTCATTCCTGACTGACTTTTTTTTTAAATGATGAATGATATTTCTTCTATATATTGCTAGCAAATCTTAATGATTTGCTACTTTGGGGTCAATAAGATTTTAATTCAATGCAATTAAATTAGAAAACAATAATATAGGTCATTAGAAACAAGCACAGTTATTGGTTGTCGTGTGGCGAGGTGAAGAAGGACCGGAAGGCAGATATTCAAAAATGAAAACTTGATTTATTTGAAACAAGTCAAACAAGAGCATACAAATACAAAAAACCTAACTATGGAAAACTCTTGGAAAAACAAAACCTGACTACGACTGAAAAACATGAGAACAACCCTGTCATAGACAAACCTGACTTAAAAAGAATTGGCTGGGACTTCAGAACCGGTGACTTAGCATGAGGGATAGTGAGGATGTGGCAATGTGCATGAGAAAACCTGGAAACTAAATACTGAGGACGGTGATTGGTGTAGGAGTGTAGCTGAGGGGAGAAACACAGGTGATGTGAGTGAAGCTGATGGCAGTGCAAAAGAAACTAGGGATGTCCCAATCCGATCCCGTGATCGGAAATCGTGGCCGATCACGTGGTTTCTGACTCGATCGAAATCAGACGTTACATCCCGATCAGGGATCGGATATGTAGCCTATCTATATATGTATATTTGTTCTCATTATGTTTTTTTTTTATCAGAACTATAATATTTCAAAACAAATGGGAAAAAATAACAGCTTAGTATTTCCTGTTATGTGGTGGTACAGAGTCAGACCGTCTCAACCATAGACATAATATACGTAAACGCCTCATAGACTGACGCTGCCTATTGGAGCTGACGTATCTGCGCGGCCGCCATCTTGGATTTGTCTCCAATACCTCTACATTGCATCTATTTTGACTGAGGAAGGTGTATATCCCCAACTACAATAATCATAACTCCCCAAATTTTTATGTCTATGGTCTCAACTCCACACATAAAAAACGCATGCAGCATGACGTCACTTTGCTGCCGTAAAGTGAAGCAGAACACGGCAGCAGCTTAACACCTCATCCTGACTGAAAGCGAGCGAGCGAAACTGATGCGATACGATGACGAAATTTCTCGAGGGTGTCCTGATATCCAGCATGGCGATTATGTCAGGAGTGATTCTATTGGTTCAGAAGGTTCTCACTTGAAACATCGAGTTCTCTGGCTCCCTTCGGTTCAGATCTTTGTGGTTTGGCGTCATAAACCATGGGGTGCTGCTCCACGGTAAAGATCAGCTTCTCCTCGTCCATTATTCCCTGAGTGATGCTAACCTGTTGCTAACTAGCTTGTCAACAGGAAGCAGCGTGTTCATTTCAACCAATAAGAACGGGCCGCCTCCGCGAAATGTCGTCCCAATAGAGACAGCGCGGGCGATTTTATAAGAGGTCGGCGTGATCGCTGGATGGAGCGACATTGCTCGCGGCATGTCAGGACAGACTGATTGAAAAGTACGCATTCTAATCACTTTTTATCAATCGCTCGCTCGCGTTCAGTCAGGATGAGGTGTGAAGCTGGGGGCGCGAATGTGTGTGGTGTGGAGGTATTTTAAAGTGGACGACAAAAACGTTGCTATTGCAAACTGTGAGATATGCAAACTTGGGATTTCAAGAGATGGCGAAGACATCGCTAACATCCTTGATGAGAACAGGAACAGGCTCAAACCTGACACGGTAGAGATGTTGGTTTTCATCAAGAAAAACGTACATTTCCTTCTGTGAAGCCAGAGGAGGAGAGTAAGAACAGGAGTGCAGTTAAAGCACATTACTGGCCTTACTTTATAAAATTGTGGCACTTTTAATTGCTTATTTGTTGACATGCCTGCAGGTATTTCAAGTTGAGCTGTAGCTCGTTTTTATATTAGACATTGTTGCACTAAACTACAATGTGAAGAATTTGTTTATTACTTTATTCCTTGTTTTTGTTCAAGCTACCTCACAGAAGTGCTCTGTTTATAAGTGTTAAATGATAAAATAAGGTGAATAAAATAAAAAATAAGGAACATCCTGGATCTGTTTCTTCGCCGTTCTTAATTTTTTTTTAATGTACTGTAGAAGTATCGGACCAGGACTCGGTATCGGCAGATACTCAAAATCAAATGACTCAGACTCGGGGGCAAAAAAACCTGATCGGGACATCCCTGAAAGAAACTGAGGAAGACATGGCAAAAACTAAAGACTAACCAGGAACATAAAACCTAACAAAACTAACAGACATGACAAGTTAAACATAAGAGGCATTCCTCTGGTTGTCCTCCATTACTCCTGTCCGAAGGATTAAACATATCAGCAATTTCATTGTGAATCATACTTTCAGAACCTTGCAGCTTTATCTATTAGCATTTAGTATTTTAACTAGAGCTGGGCAACAATTAACATGTTTAATCTAATTAATCGCATGATTTCCCTGATTAATCACGATTAATCACATTTGTACGCAAAATCCAAAAATGAATTCAAAAGTAGCGTATAGCTTTTAGCATTTAGTTTTATTTTAAATGTGCTGCCATATGAATGAAAGTGCCATAACATTTGTTGTGCAAACACACTTTTAACATCAGCATCTTTCTGTAGTTTTTATGTAGAAGCCTCGCTCCACTGTCTGTTTCCTTGAATGACTTGCTGCTATCAGTTGTGTGTTTTGCCTTTAAGTGATATTTTAGACTGGAACTACTACGCTGAGAAGACAATTCAACTTGGCAGTGTTTACAGATGACTTTGGTTCTGTCGACTCCGCCGTCTGGAAGAACTTTAAAATGAAAACGGCCGAGTAAAAGTTCCGTACCCTTCTCCATGTTTGGTGGATCCGCCGATTACTTTCTTTTCCTGTTCCACAGCAGACAGCAGCAGACTTTTACAAAATAAAAGCCTGTGAGCAACAGACTTTTACAAAATAAAAGCCTGTGAGGAGCAGTCTTTTACAATAATAAAATAAATAATAAAACATGCGTTAATGCGCGATTAAATAACTAACGAGTTAACGCGACAATAGCAAGTTAACTCACCCAGCCCTAATTTTAACAAATACCCTCATAGTTGCAACAGTTTTGTCACTATTTTAGGAAAAACTAGAAAACTTTAGCATTACTGTGTTTTCTGGATGACTGTTTTTAATGCTCAGGGTATTTTCCTGTAACTGTAGTTACTCCAGCTTGAATGGTAAGTGAGGGACTAATGAGTCTGAGGTAGCACAAAGAGATCTTACTGTCATAACTTGTCAAAAATCTCATCTATGTGCAAGTCTGAGCTGAGTTTGTGTTTTAACGCTTATTGTGTTAAAGGAGAACTGCGATATTTTCAACATTAAGCCTCTTTTCTGAGTCGTCTGCAATGTTTTAGAACCCCCCTCACCGCTTTTTTGATGTTTACTGCTGTCTCCGGTATTTGCCTAATTTTGATTCATCTCAACCTGCTTCAGAATGGCAAGTCATGCGCATGCCCAAAAAGGTCCGTAAAAGCACAATAAACGTCCGTTTTCAAAATAATGAACTCACCGGAGTGGTTACTGGTGTGCACTGGTAATCCAAATCAAATTTCGTGGTGAAAAGTTGCTTCTGTCGTGTTTTATTTGGCAGCTCGTTCATGCTCGCACTATTTTCTTCGCGGTGGCGGAGTAATATCAACGAACATCCAGTACAAAATGTCAAATAAAACACGACAGAAGCAACTTTTCGCAACGAAATTTGATATGGATTACCAGTGCACACCAGTAACCACTCCGGTGAGTTGATGATTTTGAAAACGGACGTTTATGGTGCTTTTACGGACCTTTCTAGACATGCGCATGACTTGCCATTCTGAAGCAGGTTGAGATGAATCAAAATTAGGCAAATACCGGAGACAGCAGTAAACATCAAAAAAGCGGTGAGGGGGGTTCTAAAACATTGCAGACGACTCAGAAAAGAGGCTTAACGTTGAAAATACCGCAGTTCTCCTTTAAAACTGAGTGCTTTATTTATTTTCAGCAAAAGGTGCTTCTGCCAGCCTCCTCTAATGACAGAAACATATATGCGGCATGCAAAAGTTCTGTGGTGCTCACTGTCGGCATTCACATAAATATTGCATATTCTAATTCTATGTGTGTATCTGAGGGTTAAAAATAATTTGAAGAACTCTCACCTGCAAAATGGCCTCTTTGGTTTACACATTTTTGAGGACTCTCTGTGTGTGGATGTCATGTTCTATGACATTTCTCACACTAACATGCATCAGTGAATAAGAATTTCCAAACTTTCAGAGTGACGAAGATTAATTCGTTGAGGACTCAGTGAATGTGATGAGTGTGTGTTGTCACGGTGTAAATTATTTAAAAGACATGTATGAAACATGGAAGATGGCAAAGGCAATTTCTCATCATCCGACCAGAGCAGCCTGGCAACAAGCTTGTGTGATTTTGCTTGTTTTCAGCAAAAAAAGCCAAAAAAAACCTCCAATTATGTCCCGAGAGAGAGTTCTTCCTGAGGAGTTCTGAGACCCGGCTCACAGTGCCTCATATTGAGATGTTTTGAATTGAACGTGCAGGTGAGTGTGTGCATGCATGCATGTGTGTGGTTGACAGGAATGTGCTGGGCGCTGTAATTGAGAGATAAAGATCGCGGCAGAAGACTCGGGTGCTGACAGACACACAGAGAGGTGATGAGACAGAGAAAGACAATCCGCAGTCATACTCCTCCATTTCCAGTAGCTGCATCTGTCAGGTGTGCTCCCACTGACCCATCTCCAAGTCCTGACAGCTTTCCAACAAGTCAAATTTCCATCTCGGCGTTTTGTCCTTCTCAGTGATTACTTGTCAAGAAAGTGAACAAAAATAAGTTGAACTAATAACAAGAGTTGTACATGACTTCTCTCTGCTGCAAAACACACTGATATCAGTGTCAGGTAACATTATATTACAGTTTAATTTATCCATATTTAACATATTGTAATATTGCTTGGGGTGCCTCATATTCTTCTTACCTTAACCAGATACTCCTAATTCAGAAAAGATTCTTAAGAATGATTTCAAACTCCACAATTCAGGCGCCATCTGCACCTTTATTCAGTAAATTCAGACTCTTGTCAATTTTTTTCTATTAATATGCTTCAAACATCTCTGTTTATGTTTAAATTCATTCATTGCAAACAAGACATTCCAGGCACTTTTCATACGTTCTTCTTGTTATCATCAGATATTCACTCATATTCAGTAAGAGGTCGGAACAACCCTCTTTTACCTCTTTGTAGAACTTCCAGACGTAAATGTTTTATCAAATTCCATGGTCCCCAGCTCTGGAACTCCCCAGACAGAGTTATCAAGCTTTTATCCTCCTACAAAATGTTTAAGTCTAGTTTGGTGAGGTATCTTCTGTCCAGGCAAAATTTCAATTGAAATGAAATTGTGATTTTGTTCTCTCTCTCTCTCTGTTTTTTCCTTGTCTCCTCCTCTTTTCTGCCTTTTCTTTTCCTTTATTGGTTGATTTAATTTAGTGTTTTGTATTTTGGGGGGGTGTTATATAAGCCCTTAGGCTTCTCTTCCTCTCCTGCACATTCTTTTGGCCTTTGTATTAATAAATGTATTTTCTTGTTTTATCATTGTGCATATTTAAATAAAAAAAATAAAAAAAAGTTCTTTCATTAACATCTACATGCACACTTTAGTTAATTCGGTGTTAGAATAATCTAACAAATATTATTCCTAGTAAATGAACCACGATACTAGTCCAAAATTTAAAGATGGAAAGCCTCATCATTGCAGACTTTTTGTGACAGTAATGCTTCAAACCTTCTGTACATTTGTGTGTCTTTGTAAGACGGCACCGATCAGTGCTCAGTGTCATTCTCTCTCCAACTAGGAATTTTTCAGGCTGTCTTTTTGAGCTCAAATCTGTGACATTCTTGACTAGCTCTTGGTTAATTTCTGCTGTGAAGACAACGGGAGATACAGCGAACTTCACTGTGACAGCTTCACAAGCCTCCAGGAAATCTGGCAGGTTAAACTCGGCTGACCAAACATTTTTATAGCTGACTGACTTGAAAAGACTGGGGCCTGGGGTTGAAACCATTTTTTCTTGCTTAGGTCCGTCTGACCTTCCTGTATAGCAACATCAACTCATACACAACCATCTTTTTTTTAGCTGTTAATGTTGAACATGAGCAGTGCCTGTTCATTAGAACATGCCCTGAACCCCTCTGGAATGCACATATGAAAGTTATTGTGAAAACATTTAATTTCATACAATGATTTTACGCCGCAGCTTGAGTCAGGACCTTTGTGTGCTGATGGGAAAAGCGGATGTGTGAATTGAAGGAAGGATTTTCCAAACTGCCAGTGTAGATGTGAGATGTAACTTGTCATAGGAGACACAGGGGACTGGTTAAGGTGGGTTTTCTATTGAGCTACTTCCAAGTGCACTTCACTCTCTTATTGGACTCAGAAGGATGCTGTGTGTGTGCATGAATGTGTGCATGAATGTGTGTGTACACAAATGTGCTGGGGGACTGCTGAAGTTAATATGACCAGGGTCACAGACATGGTGGGTTATGAAACTTAATTCTCCTCGTAAACCGTCTCATTTCCACTGTAACATGTACAAGTGCACAATGAGGATGGCGGGAGAGAGAGTGAGTGAGCAGAGGAGGAGTAAGGATGGAGGAAAAGGCATGTGGAGTTTAAGAGAAAAAGACTGGAAAAGAAAAAGAAACGTTGAAGAGAAGGAAAATATTTAGCAAGAAAGCGAAATTGAAGAGGCTGAGAATGATTTAGGAAAGAAAAAGACTGAAAGGAAGGGAGGGAAGACTATAAAAGAAAGGGAGGGGAATACAAAAAAAGAAGAAAAAAAGAGTTGAAATAGATAAAAAGAATGTATACTGAAGAAAGGGGAGGTGAGGTAGGTTAGGGTGGGATAAGAAAGGGAATAAGGAAGAAATAAGAGAAAGAACAAGGAAGAAAAAGAAGGAGGGAAAGTTCTGGCAACGCCACGAGAACAAATGAGAACTTCAAGTTCCCCTTCAACCATGAAATCCGTTTAATTCTGAACATCAGTGAAATGCAGCCGTACGAGTTTAGATCTCAGTCACAGGCAGCAAACGTGACAAAACAGAAAATTACGAGTACATGAGGAAGTGATAATGAAAAGGACAAAAGATGAAAATTTGGCACGAAAAGGCAAGGAGCAAAGGTAAGAGTCGGGATGAACGAGGAAGGGAGAATCACGGGAGGGATGGAGGGCTGGATGGAGGAATGCCAGTGTTAATCCGTGTGTGAGAGCTGCGGCTCAGTGTCAGGTGTCTGCCTGTGAATAGGCCTGTGTCACCGCGGTAACACCACGACCGGGCCGGGATGCAGGAGAGAGGAAGTCGCAGCAGAGCAGACAGCAGGAATGTGTAAGTTCATGAGTCATACCAACAAGAACACAAACAAACAAACAAACAAACAAACGAAGACAAAGATTGAACGGTTTGGAGAACTGAGCGGCACATGTCGGCCTGTTAGGCTGACTGTCTGTCATCAGCAGGCGTCTGTAGCCTGAATGGAAGCCAATTTGTGTAGAATATGTTCCCCTCCCACCTCTTTCTCCCACTCTGATTCAGGCTGTCTGACATTTTGATGCCTGGGGACTGTTACTGCAGGACAACAGTCCAACACGCACCAAACATACGAGGCCACACAAAAGTTTGATGTGTCAGGGGAAAAAAATGGTGCAGGAGGAAATATTTCAAAGTATTTCTTCAGTCATTATTATTAATGACCAGTCCCCTTATGATTATATTATATCATCTTTGAAGGTAACTAGCTATTAAACAGTAACTAGTCAGTTACAGCGTTTCTTGAATGAAGTCACTGCTTGGAGTATTTTGGTGTTCTGCAGTCCTTCTGCATACTCGAAATACTGTCCAGAGGTCGTATTATGACCGAGGTTGTTTGAATGTTGCATCTGCTCCACCATGAAACGATCAACTTTTTTCACCCACATGTTCAAAATACCACAAATCCTTCCACCACAAACAAGCTGCTTCCTTTCATCTTGCTTGCTGAGCTACACGTGAACACGGATCCAAACGGGATCGGATACCTTCCACTGATCCATGGCTGTTCAGAAACAGTGCAAACGCGTGTTATTTATTTATCTATGTTCATTTGTTACCTTCACTGAGGAAGTTTGTTAGCAGGATTATCCAGTTTTATCAGGACGCAGGTTAAAAGTTGATTTCTGATGTTCTAGAACCAGATCCGTAACCATTCCTGCCCACAAGTCTTACACGACAACTCTCTACAGTTACCGTCTTATTCATACTAACTGTTTGCTCTTTTCATTTATTTATTCATTAATCTATCATTTACAATAATCAGTATAGCTGCATACTGTGACTGTATACTGTAAGTTTAATTAGAAAAAATTAAAAAAGAGTGGGAACCATAACTCTGTGCTCTCCGTTTGAAACTTGAATTCATTCGTTCCACTCGTTCCATTGATTCAATTCAATTCATTTTTATTTATATAGCGCCAAATACAACAAATGTCATCTGAAGGCACTTATAAAGTCCAATTCAAGCCAATTGGAATTCAATTCATTGTAATCATAATCATAATTATCAGGTGCCCATGTGTGGCCAGTTTACTTCCTGCTGGCTCTCTGTACAGTTTTTAATGCAAAAATCATAGCTACGGCTTTTCTTGACTATGTTATTGAAGCTAATGGATCAAATTCTAATAATAAAAGGAGGGATTTTTGTCTGGTTTGTAAACACATTTACCCTTCTGGAGCTGCTCCTCCTCTAGTGATTGTATGTGAGCTAAAATCAAGCTGTAATATTATGTGGAGCGTGAAGGTTATAGTAGCATTGAATAATCATTATGCTAAAATGATAGCATGGAGCCAATTAGCTTGCATTGCTGTCACGCCTGTAGACTCTAATGAACTTTCTCAACACAGAGCATGACAAGTTTGGACTACTGCACTCACGGATTCAACATGCTTGTCTAGACTCCGGAGAATGAGAGAAATATTTCCACTGCATTCTAGCTGACAGGACTAGGCTATGATCATTACGCAATACGTCTGTGTTGTCTGAAGAAGAAGAAGAAGAAGAAGAATGGGGGTCCAGTTGATTAGTCAAAAAAATTACATCTGATCATCTTTTCCTAAACCTTTTTCTTGGACCTCGTGGAAAACATCATTGAGTTAAGTGAAGATGGTAGGAAAAATTCCTTAGGACATAGGAAAAGAGAACCACGCTGCAATGAGAAATCGACCACACACTAAGCTGTGATGTGGGTCTACAGCACTGAAACTACAGCTGTTCAATAAATATTCTGAAAAAAATACTTCTTCTGATGCAATCTTAGCTCAATGTTACATGAAGGATATCTCTTACATCTATCATATCAGAATAAGAGTTAATATAGCACATTCATAATTAAAAAAACAGAAGAAAAATTCACAAAAGTGAAATGGAGTTGTCACAAGCTGCTCACTCCCACCCTCCAGTCCTCATATGTACAGGCGGAACTATCTCCTTTCTGTCATAAATGATGGTCCGGTGTTTCATATGCATAAGGAGATGACAAAGGAAGCACTAAAGCTCCTTTTCAATAGTATTTAGAGAATCTGAACAGCTCTTCTCGTGGCTGCTGCTTAGACGCTTCTGGTTCATTAAGTTCAGTCAGGAACCTTCTGACACATTAAAAGACTCTTTGATTGAGGAGGAAAATAAAGAAGAAGAAGAGGGGAAAGAAGAGGAACCAGATATATCCTCCAGCAGAAATTATACTGAACCAAAAAAGTGGAGACATCAGAGCCACCGATAAATAACCAAGCGCTGAGGTAAGGCTGTGGTTAGTTAGGTATACAGTGGCGTGCAGAAGTTACTGCAAAATTCCTCTGACTGTGAATGATTTAGTGTATAAAAGCTGACCTGATGTCTACTGTCTTTTTACTTACTTTACTTCTTGTCTGAAAAAGTACTTTTCATCTGCATATTTTACATATTCTAAATAACAAGTGAAGAGCACAAGTTTGGTTTGACAAATATCAAAGTCTGTAAACCCTTAATGTGGCAAGTTAGGAGTCTTTCCTGTCAGAAAACCATCTTTTCTGACAGGATTGCGCCATCTTGCATCTTCTGCTCTTCTGAAGTTTGTCCACAGATTTTCAGAGTAAGAAGACAGAGAAAGACAAGACAAAGCCCACAGCCTTTTGCCTTCCGAAATAGTCTTTTGTGTATTTTAAGGTTTTTTTTTATCATTATCTTGTTGTCGAAGCCATCCTTTATTCTTTCAATCTTTTTTTAAAATATGAAATACTATTTCAGTTTTTCATTATTATATTAGTGTGTTACATATGCTTCCAGAATTTGCTGGCATTTAATGCATCCTTCCCTCCAGGAAAATGTTCCCCACGCTACTTACTGCAACATAAGCCCAAAGCATGACTGATCCAGCCCTGAGGGTTTTACGTTCTTCTCGTAAAATCTTGCATCCTTTTCTCTCCAAACATACTCATTGCAGCCAAAAGTTCTGTTTCAGCTACATCCATCCACTAAATGCATCGGGCTTGATGTTTGCTGACCTCTGATGTTGAATTGTGAGGTAAAGAAGGAAGAATGTTTTTCTTCCAATCACTCTTCCATGAAAGCAGGTGCCACTGCAACACGACTCCAGAATTAGCCAAATCTTCCATGATCTTCTACAGTAAAATTAGGGTGTCGTTTCGCCTTTTTTGGTAATCCTGAAAATTTGTTTTCTTCAGCTGTTGTTACCTAATTGCATATGAACTAAGAAAACAGCTGGACACATTTCTCATAGCTTTATCCTGCTTTGTGAGGATCACTTGTTTTAATTTTTGGATTGCCTAGAGGCTACTGTACAAGGCTGTGGGGGCAGCATTATGATCTGGGGTTGCTTCTGTTGGTCAGGTTGAGGTTCTTTCCTGATGGCACAGGCATATTCCAAGAGGACAATACAAGGATACAGACAACATTTTTACTCATGGATTGGCCACAGACTCCAGACCTTAACCCCGATGCATGGGCGTCGCACCCGTGGGGGATGGGGGTGTTTTGACACCCCAACTTTTACAGCAAGATGATTTCACCCCCCCCCACATTTTCCAAAGGTAAACCCGTTTGCCCCATGGATGTATTATATTAACGGTTAGTGCACCAACATACAATGTGTTTTAAAGACCCTGTACCCTCTTTAGAATAATTCCATCCAGATTTGAGCAGTCTAAGTCTTGTAGTTTCCATGCAGGACCTAGTTTAGGGTGATGAGAATACAAAAAGAAGCAGTAAAATGGCCCTGTTCTGCATTTTCACAAATCAGAAAAAGGTTTCACAAATCCCAAACAAGGTTTTAATGAATCTATAGCCCCTTTAGAATAATTCTATCCAGATATGAGCAGTCTAACTATTGTAGTTTCCATACAGGACCAAGTTTAGGGCGATCAAAATGCAAAAATGCAGTGAAATGGCCCTTTATGCCCATCCATTTAATTTGTGATTCAGATGCCAACTTCAGCGTCGTGTCTCTGGGCTTGATGTGCCACTCATATGCCACCCCTGGAACACCCCCACATTTATCACTGCTGCCCCA
This sequence comes from Odontesthes bonariensis, assembly GCF_027942865.1. Lineage (NCBI taxonomy): Eukaryota > Metazoa > Chordata > Actinopteri > Atheriniformes > Atherinopsidae > Odontesthes > Odontesthes bonariensis. The sequence goes on from NC_134508.1 coordinate 5,280,099, forward strand.
ATGAAAACATTCGGGATGTGCTGGAGAAGATATATTACAATTGTAATCAAAGCTAAAGATGGTCCAACCAAAGAGTGAACGACTTGTTTTTTGGCCAGGATGTGTTTAAAGAAACGAGGAGTGTCTCAAGACTTTTCCACAGGACTCTAAGCTTTTGAGAGGTTAAAAGTAAATTTTCCTCTCGAAACAACTGCAAACTGATGAATGGAGAACAGGGAACGACTTGGCAGCACGCTGATTAACACTCAAACTTACGAAGCTGCCAAGCATGTGCACAGCTCTCTCAGAAGCTGTGTGTGTGGTACTAATTACACCCACTGTGTCTACAAAACAGCTTCCTCATTTTTCACCTGCCGAACACACACATTCCTGATTGACATTCACAGCAAGCCATTTCTCTCATCCCGTTGCTTCCTGGTCTTCTCCCTGAGTGGCGAGTGCACACGTGTGTGAGTGTGTGTGTGTGCGCGCGCGTGTTTGTAATTTTATTGACACTTTACTGATGGAGTGATGTCCATCTGATACGCCTGCTGTCTCAGGTGTCCCTCAGCAATGTTCACAACACATCCGTCATCCTAAAGCTGCCCCGCAGCCCCAAAACACACTCACACACTCACCACCAGTCATACACAACTGCACAGATAAAATCGCTCTTCTTAACACAAGAAACATCACAGCAATGACACACACACACACACACACACACACACGTCTTCACCAGTTCAACTCTACATCTGGATTGTGGGGAATGAGGCTGTGGGAGGGTTAACAAAGAGGGATATATATGTATACACACACACACAGACAGACACACACATGCATACACACTAAGCCTAAGGCAGATTCTTTTGACTATAGTCTCCATCTTGGGTGGCAATATTCACACACACACACACACTCACTCACTTCGAGGCGAGTGATATAGGTGCAGACTCAGAGCAGGGTGATAGATTAAATTATGGACCGCTAGTAAAGTTGAGCTAAAACTAGTAAATAGCCACTGTGTGTGTGTGTGTGTGTGTGTGTGTGTATTAGTGTACATGTGAATGCATGCATGTGTGCGTAGTGGGTTGGTAATTCCATCCGAGACCCTCAGGGTGACCCCAAAACACATACTGACCACCCTTCGCCCCCACCCCAACACCCCCCAACTCGCCTGAGGCCGCACACAAGCCAAAACACACACTCAGCCAAGCCACACACAGCCACAGCTGCCTTCCCAAACATCCACAAAGAACATCACGGAAAAAAAAGCAACTTTGCAGCAAAGGGTTGCACTGTGTTTAAGTCAGCATTACAAAATAAAGCTAATTTTAAAAAAAAAAATGTGTCAGTGGGAAGATGTGCATTTTCACAAAGGTGATCTTCAGATGGCTTTTCAAGACAAGAAATGCTCACCCTGGTGTCCTCTCGTCCCTTGGCAGCTCATATAACCCCCCCCCCCCCCCCCCCCCCCCGTGACCCTGAACAAAACAAAGCAGGTAAAGGAAGTGGATGGATAGATGGACAAGTAACAAAGTCATAATTAGTTTGAATTAGGTTTGTTAAAAAATGTTTAATTTGGTTGCTAAGCCTTTAAAGCTAGTCACCTACTGATGGAACGTGTCGTCAGCACTTATGTTCTGTTAGGTACGGAAGCCCAGAGCGGACGTGGTACGTATTTGTTTATTTGTTTATTAGGAGCCCCATTAGCTGCAGCAAGCTAACGCTATTCTTCCTGGGGACCTCACCAAAATATATTACAAATAAAATACTTTACAAAAAATAATTTCATGGCATTGAGTACATTATATAATGCATTAATCAAAATTCACAATTCCATTACAAATTACATGAAATCCAGAACATAAATACAGTTTTCTTCCATCTAATCCAGTCATGGTAGTTCCATACATACTAAAATCAGTCCACAAGGCCCTTACCATTACACAGGTACTTTTTTAAGGTCTTTTTAAACAAAGATTTAACATTAATTTGTGAAATGGGTTTTTGAAGCTGATTCAATTCCTGCATGCCCCTATAAATCACTGTTCTTTTTAAAGCTTTTGACCTCACTTTAGGTAATGTAAAATACTTTCCCACTGCATGTCTAGTGTCATACATGTGCTTGCTGTTGCTAAATTCCAGATGTTTGTATAACATGAGTGGACTCTGTGTTACAGAAACATGTCTAATAAAATTTAGTAAAGAACACAACAGTCGGTCCTTCACAAATAACCAGTTTAAGTTTGAATGCATTTCTTTAACATCTGCTCTATAGCCTCGTCTCAGGACTAAACGTGCTGCTCTATTTTGTATTTTCTGAAGTTTTTCTATCAGATCTGCATTTGCATTTGACCAAACTGTGGAACAGTAATCCAAGTTAGATAATAGCAGTGCTTGAGTGATCGCTTTACGTGAGTTTTGGTTAAAAAAATAAGCACATCTATTTACAGAAAACTTTTTTTTGATGGTTTTTGAAAACGATTTCGGCATGATTGGTGTGTGTTAAACCTGATCCATTCTTCAAATGCTTGTCACACCAGCGGGATTTGCTTTGTGCATTTTCACAATCAATTTGTTACACAAACGCTCCACATTCCATGTTTGATCCATAGGCTACTTTATTCAGTTTTCAATGAAAGGGGGGTAAAAATGGGTACAGCTTTGCCAGAAAGACATAAAACGCATATAAACAGGGGCGGACTGGGGAGAAAAAGTGGCCTCGAAAACCATCGGTAAATTAACTCGTTATCTCGAGAAAACCATCAAAAAAAGTTTATACGTACCACGTCCGCTCTGGGCTTCTGTTTACTCATTTATATCTGAATGTGAACTTTTTTCTGTCCTCGGCTGGTGGATGCTAGATCTTTTTGGTTGAGTTAATTTGCTTCCCTGACTCATACAAGCTAATTAATCGCACCCGGTGAGTACCTTACCGAAAAGGCTGCCGTGGCAAATACATGCCAATCAAAGAACAAAATCTGTGACTTTTCTTTTCTCTTGGCCAGTTATTTTTGTAATGTTGACATATTTATATCCATTCTCTTATCAGTATTTCTATACTGATCTTGCAGCAGGTTGTTTGCACAACTTCTTGTTTTGCCCTAACTTCTTATTTTCTCCTTTTTTTTATTTCATCACCAACATCAGTGTTTTTCTGTTTTTTTATGAGTGGTGGGAGAGACAGTGAAGGTGAGTAGGAAGGACAGGCAGAGAAAAGGAAGCACAGAGGTTACCCGGTACTCAGAATTCTGTCGCTTTTTAATTGTGCTAAATATAGGTTTGTCTTTCTTGTGCCAGTCTTTCAAAGGGTTTTTCAAAAGGCAATCTCTCTCTTGGAATCTGGCTGCAGTATAGAACACATCTCTCTCAGGACACACTGAGAGAGCCCACGTGTGATAATGATGAACAAATTTTCAGGATTTATTTTTTCATACATGCTAACTATTCCTTTTACCTGCTCCATGTGAAAACAAATATGTGAACCCCCATTTCAACCCCTCACATTTTCAAATGAGGCTTGTTACTTTTGTTTTAATAAATCTGAGAGGAATTATTCAGTTTTTTTTTTCATTTTTATGTGCTTTTCCCAATATCAACACCAATTTCATTCCACAGTACATGGATGGCAACATTTCGAAATTGTGATCCCTCGGTGTGTCCATTTCCAAAGAAGTGGCAACATTACATAACAGTAAAGAGGGAGACGAGAGTGTAATGCTGCACTCAATAGTATTTATGACTTCTGACTGGTAAAAAAGAAAAGAAAAGAAAAGAAAATGCCACCAGAAGTTGGATTTCCTGATCGAGAATTCGAGTAATGTTTCCCCAGAGAGGGAAATTAAATTACCAAGTAAATGTAAAAGCTGTCAATTGTCTTGGTCTAAGCAAATAGGGGAAAAAGTACTGGCAGAGCATTAACTCATTCTTTTATATTATTTTATTCATTTTTTTCTCAAGTGAACTTTATAGCTGCTGATGAGAATTTTCTAAGCAAACAAAGCAAATCTGGATGCAGCCATGTTTTTTTCCCCACTTTGTACATCCAACATAGAAAGGTTAAAAATGATGTGATGATGAGTTCCAACAGGTAAAGTGAATGTAGCATAACATCTGTGACAAGATGAGCCAGTAAGTAGGAACATGGATAACAGTGAAGCAGAAGGCACGCAGATGGAGCAGATTCAGGTACCAACTTATTGCTCATTCAGGCCCTTCTTTCAGTCATCTGTCCGATTCTTAGCAAAGGAAGTCAAAAAGGTTTGTTTTATTTAAATATATCACAATGTCACCTTCATTTAGCTGTGCATTGAAACTGCTGATGGAATTATCCTTCAAAGTTGCATTTTACTTTCACTTACAAGTTCATTCCAGAATCTGTATTTACTTGAGTGAATGAGTTGAATCAGTTCTTCTACTTTTTATTGGCCTCTTTTCCCCCCACCAAATGTATATGTAGCCTAATTCAACTTAAATATTTTGTGTATGTTTGCCTCTGCAAACGACCATACGTCTACGCTACGTCTTCACCTTATTTTTTTTATTGTTCCCTGCCCAATCAACGACTTAACCTGTGATCTTTTTAAATTTTATACACTGCATGATTCAACCGTCTCTTTATAATGCATGTCATCATGAGACTGAATTAATGTTATACATAAACAGTATTTGGCAAATGCTAGTACAAGATAGGCTAATCTATGGTTGAATATAATCAATAATCCAGAATTTGTTCAAAAAGTACAAACGGCAAAAAACTACGTAAAAAAACACACTTGTGAATACCATCATATTCAGGCTTATGGGCTTGCCTTGTACATATTTGTTTTAGCAAACAATGAACTGTGAGCAAGAGAGGTTAATCTTTTAACCTCTTGGTTATAAGATGGAACAAAGCCTCTTAATAAAGACAGAAATACCCAAAGAGTGAATTGACATTGAGCGTGTGTGTGGTTGTCGTGTTAAACCTCTGCGCTGGGCTGCATTCTGCACACTGAGATTTTAATCACTTCTTGTTGATTCAAGCTATTGTATTTTTCATCCCTGACACTTACACTGATACCTTTGGTAAGCCATGGTGCGGTGTCTGACTCCACGTGTGAGAGAACTGTTTATCTTAGGAGTGCGATCGGCTTAGTGAAGTTGACACAGAACAAAATAAGCTCAAAAGTTGACACCATCTGAAATCGTCTATGTTACAAACTTGTGTGAGAAAAAGCGCACAGAATTAAACAGTTTAATGACTGAAAGAAGGGAATTTGATTGACTTGAGATGTGATTAATTTTCTCCTCGTTGGCAATATTTATTTACCAAGTGACTCCTTTGATCTGAATGGTCAGAGACAGATGGCTCACCCAGTCACATGCTGAATATGGGTTTGAAAGCGCTGCCGCTTTTCTCTGCTGTTTCCAACAACAACCTCCTGGATGGTTCTGGAACGTCTGGTTACTGAATCACTGCAGCCTCAAACAAACAATCAGAGAATAGTGTGTTTACAGTGTGGAAGGTGTGGGTGGGAAATGGCTTGTTTTCATTTCACACAAAATTGAATACGGTAAGTCACAGTAAAGTGATTGATTTCACTGGCACTTTACAACAAGAAAAAGAAAGCCGTACAGTACCTGGCTAAGTTAGACTCCCAAATCTCAGCACAGGCCGTGGTTGTTTCTGCTACAGTTTCTTTCTAGAAGGCCTTCCAGTATGCACAGTGAAACCCCTAATGTCCACAACATGGCTGGTAGTTGAGTTATATAGCAGAGATGGGACCAAGTCACACATGTGCAAGTCTCAAGTCTTAGCTTTCAAGTATCAAGTAAGTCCCAAGTAATTCTTTCTTGGGCAAGTCAAGTCAAAGTCAAGTCACCTTATTATTGCAATTTTACCTGCAGAATCTGATCTTAATGAAGTGAAAAGACAAGATATAAGTAACTGTCAGTAAACATCATTGGCCAATGTGTCCAACCTGTCCACCCCGTATCATATCAAGCTAACGTTAGCTAACTACCGACTAGGCTAACAGGATAATATTAGCTCATTTGACGAGCACTGACTGGTCAGAATGGATCTTCAAATGACCAACAAAGTTTGAAGTTATGCTAGATGCTTAACACTAAAGTCATTCAAGTCATCGTGTCTCAAGTCAAGTGCCGAGTCTTTAACTTCCAAGTCCGAGTCGAGTCTCAAGTCTTTTATTTTTTGTCAAGTCAAGTCACAAGTCATCCAAGTCATCCAAGTCACAGTGACTTGAGTCCCCATCTCTGCTATATAGTTGCCCAAATCAAATTTAAGACACTAATACTTGACTACAGAGAGATTTCAGGTATGTGCCACTGGACAGTGAAATCAAGAAATTGTGATTTTTATGCATCTGGATGCTGAGGATTCAAAATCAGTCATACAGGACCGATCTCCTTCTTGAGGACTGCCTTTGTCTCTGGTGTTTGAAACTGCCATCCCTACACACAGTGCAGTCTCAATCCAGACTGTTGTGTCATTTTGGGTTCCACAAATGTGCAACAAGCTACCAAAGTTGAAAACAAGTCTAAAAAACATGGAAATGGTCCATAGATGTCTCGCCGGATTGAATCTGGTCCACAAGTGAAAGTTTTGTAGACATCTAGGCTCAAGCTCAGGACTTTCAGTTTACCAGCACTACACTGGAAAAAAATGCCCCTCCAAAAATAAGTAAAAAAACAACAAATACAAGACGTTTTTGCTTGAAATAAGCAAAAAAATCTGCAAATGGAACTAGTGAAAATCAGCTTGTCAAGATTTCTTGAAATAAGATGTGATATTTAGGACTTTTGAGATAAAAGTGATCTTGAAATTAGCTTAAAAACCTCTTCAAATGTCAAAAAAAGCTTGTTTCATATGAAATCCGACTCAAAACAATTTGTTTTCAGACTTTTTCATTTAACAAGATATTCCAGATGTATTGTCTTCAAACAAGTCCCTATATCTGGCTGAAATAGTACTTGTTAGGCAGTTGTGTATATTAAGTGTAATGAGATATTTGGACTAAAAATTAGACAAATATACTTGGTAAGACTTTGATTTTTTCCAGTGTACTCAACTGCCTTTACAATTCCACAGACATCTTATTGTTCCAAACACACAAACTGTGAGTTTATATATAGAACAAAATAAATACAAAAATCAAAATTCATATTTATTTTCTAAGTATGTCTTTCTGTTGATCACACATTTTCTGCTAATAAAACATTAGTTTATCTTGTACAGTCCCTCTTCGGTCCAGTGTTCTCAGGGAGAGAAAAGGCATCACTGTTAATTTCTTTAAAAAATCTCTTTGAGACTCATCACCTCTGAGAACACTTACTTTGCTTACACCTCTGTCCGAGCACACACCCAGCTCCCAGCTCCCACCTCCCTTTGAATGTCTTTACTTGTTGTACATGCACTCTGTTCTTACATGCCAGGGTTTCTTACTGTACTGAACACCGAAGTCGTTCCTCACCTGTTAGTAGCTGAGGGTAAAAGTGTACGTGACTGTGTACATGTAAATAAGCTCCGGTGTGGGTTGCACCTTTGTACTTTTCTAGAAGAAATATTTTCTTTTTACACTAAAGTACAACAGAGTTTTGAAGAAGCTATCAGGTTAGGTGCACTGAAAAAAGAGACTTTTTGGTGAAGTAAACTCTATTAGAGTAACTGTCATCATTTCTACCTTGTATTTTTAAGATTCAGTAAGAACTAAAGCTTCTCAAGTAAAATTAAACATTTTATTAACGTAATACATGAATTATGGGGGAAGAGTAAGTTTTACTTAGGTTTCCTCATACAATTTAAATGTTTGATAGTTGTATGTACATAAACCTAGAAATACTACATAAACTTTACTCTGAAAGTGTATCGTTAAAATCTACTAAGTTACTTCATAACAGCAAATACTACAGATATATAAAATTTACTTAACATTTTGAGTAAAATGATGTTCCTGCCTATGAAAAACAAGTAGACTTTACTTAACTTGTTTAAATAAATATAACTTAAAACTTAGATGTAATTAAGTAAATGTTACTTAATATCTTCAAAACTGTTATGTTTTATGGTCAGTAAAATTTACTTGATACTGGCAAGTGAGTGTTACTTGATATTGCAGGATTAAATATTACTTAAATATTTAGAGTGCAAATACTTACAAAGGGTTTTTTAAGTAAATCTTATGAGTTGTTTTTTGCAGTGTGTATATGTACCATCTCTGCGGGCTACTTCACATGCTTCTCACAACTTTTCACCTGGGCCGTATTTTTTGTGTAGTTTACATGAAAGACACCGGTTACAAAACAAATCGGACAGATTCATTGCAAAATGGAAACAAAAGCCCAGAGTCAGCTGCGATCAGATCTGATGCTCTGCTTATCATCAGATAGCATGCGGAACCACCCAGAGATTCCACGCAAACCACATCTGCTCGACATATGACCTGCAACCGTGCCATGCAGTCCTGTGCAGCCGCCAGAGACGTTCGGGCTCTGCTCTGATGCGCTTTTACATAGAAAAAGGAGTCGGCATGAGGGAGAAACACAAGACATGAGGGATGGGACTGACGCAGTGGTATTTGGAAAAGATGTGTTGCAATGACAGCATAGAGGCAGTTATCACTTATTGATGTGAGGTGAATTTGTCTTGTGACTGCAGGCTTTGGTTATTCCTACCAGATGATGACAATATCACACTACCCTCCCGATCATGTGACTTTCAAGATATGTGGTGATCTAACCAGGACTTACATACCCAGCCTGCATCCTCCGTGCCATCACTCTTATGTCTCGGCCTCATCAAATAACCTCTATATTTCATCCAATCTGTCAACCCAGTGACCACCTGGAACCCATCATTCAGACCGGAGCCCACCGGGGGTTTACCCTGCCAGCTCTGTACCTACATATGTGCATTAGAATCCAAGCATTAGCATTAAGTCAGAGCGTGCATGTGCTGTACACGACATATTGTTCTGTATCTGTGTCAGACCGGAAACAGGTCCCTCTCACTGCCAGTAAAGTCCCATTAATCACTCGTACAGCCACAAGGCAGGCCGGGCCAGTGGATGGGACTGTACGCCTGTAATCCTAAACCACAATGCCTCGCCGCTTATGAACATCGTCCGTCCTCCATCGATCACGCATCTGGATCCCATTGTGTCATGCCCCAACATCAGACAGTCATCTGGAGCCCATGGAAGAGGAGAGAGGGAACGAAGGGGAAGAAGGGCATTCCGATTACTGGTAGAGTGATTAATCATAACCATATTGGTAACAGGATGAGGCAACGACAGAGTTGGACCACAGGGCTGAATGATAATGCCTGCTCCTTTGGGTTTGAGTGTCAATGAGGGGCTGAGGCCAAAGGTTGAACACGAAGCCTGGATTAACACTGAGGGGGTAAGACTTTAAGATTAGAATGGTGTAATAGTGGTTTGCATTATTCTAAGATGGCGCAAGCAATTTTTGATCTATAATGGTAAATTGTGAAACTTTTCTGGTTCTGTCCTCAATGAAAAAGTGAGCAGGATACAGATAGGCTGAGACTGAAAACTGTCCTATCCATCTGAAAACTGTCCTATCCATCTGAAAACTGTCCTATCCATCTGAAAACTGTCCTATTCATACTGGCTGGGCTGGTAGAAGCTTATTGTAAAGGTACCCGTGAGTCATGAAATACAATCCAAAAGTCCATTTTGAAGTAACAAAATAATGTGTTTCAAGGTTTACTGCAAACAAAACATTGAACATCAGTTTGTAATACTTTTGGAAGGACTTTACAATTGAAGTCTTCACGGTGAGACCACTTTATCATTCACCATGTCAACTGCAAGGTACGCAGAAGAAACATGATACACGCAATTGTTTAGGATGCTTTGGAAAATAATGCATGAGTAGTTTTAGATCTGCATAGTAAGACTGTGGTGAATAAAATAATCTAATTTAATGAAAAAGAAAAACATACTAAATCAAACCAATATGTGACATCATGTCAATGTCACAAATTCACCTTACAGGGATTTCAAAATGTTCAGCACATGCTATGACCTCACATCTTTGTCTTCAATGCAGCAAATATTCCCCTTGGTACACTTACACACAGTTTCTCAGAGTACTATACAGGAAGGTTGTGTCCAACATCTTGGAATATCTTTATCAGGCTCTGTGGGAGTCATACCATTCCTCCTAGGATTTGTTCTTCTGTTGCCATTCTGAGTTTTGGGGCTTTTCATCATGCTGCACAATTAATTCAGCCCTACAGTATGTTGTTACAAATCAGTCCACCAGGAATATGCAGTCACATGTACCTGATTGGTACCCTGAAACTATGTACTTCTGACTTGTTTTGAAGTACATTGACTTTTGTTATGGAGATTCAAAGCCCTGAAACTACCCTAGAGCACCTGGGGGCTGAGATACCACAGTACATTACTTTGATTTCTAGCCCTGAACCACATCATTTTGATTTAAGGTCGTTTGGCATTTTTTCTGGGCTTTTCATGGTGTTTTAGTGGCCTCTTCACCATGAAAACCAATTGACGGCTCCCATGGAATTTTTTATTTTATTTTTTATGACAGTGGTGTTAGATCCCACAACCGCAGGGGGAGCCAAAGAGCAAAACATTGTCCAAATTCACATGACATCCTGACAGGTGACATCATGCAGCTGAGATTACATAAAAATTTGGGTTAACTATTTGTAATGGGAATCTGGAATGTTTTGCTAAAATTCACAGCACAGGCGCATTGACAGCATCAAAAGACCAATCTGAGCACAGACTTGGCCATCAAGAGGTGACAGGGAAAACTTGTAGGTGCTAAGTTAGCTTGTCAACTGGGAGTTAGCACGATGCACGGTGATGGTACACCTAGGGTTTACATCTGTACTACGCTATTATACATACAAGCAAATACGTTTTGTAAGATTTAGTTACATGAAAAACATTATTTCCAAGACTGGTAAAAGTAAAATATGATCATTGGTGCTTTAAAGCTGTTAAATTTCAAACAACACCTTGTTAAAATATTACATAAACTCAGACACTTTGGTTGCTTAGACTTTGAATAGAAGACATACAGAAAGAAGAAGAAGAAAGCAAAAGAATCCTGTGTGGAAGTCCATGGGAGCGTTTCTCAAAACCAAAGGTGGCAGTTGTATTGTACATGTTCCATTCCTCCTCACAAGAAGCCAGTCGTTTGGGAAACATATCTAGCCGATTATGTTGTTGCACGGACACATGAAAACATTTGAGGATCACAGGGGTTTAAACTGTGCAGCGTCGATCACACAGACTTCAGAGACATTGCTTTGAATAATCATGGAGAAGAATATCTTGCTCATGATGTCATGGACTTTGGTCACGACACAGTACTCCGCAGGGAGCCGTAAATAAAGTTGTTATGAAACCTTGTTCATGTAGATATAGTAGATGGACAAAGGTTGGGGACAAAAAGCTTTTAAACTTCTATTCAGAGGGGAGTTTGCCAAACCTTTTGGGCAGTTTAACAGGTGATTCTATGATATATATTTCAATTGGAATCGGATATTTTTATTCTGAGTTGTATTCGCAATGAAAATCACTGTTTTTTGTTTACAGCACTTTGAGAACCAGGCACTAATACTGTATCATATATATTTGTATGTATCCACAATACTGTTGAATGAGTGCAAGCAACATACAGACCGGCAGAAGACGAAATGAAGCAGCAACTCAGAAGCATGCACAGTCGCTTGCAGTAAAAGGTTCCAAAGAATTGAACTGTTTGTCATTCTCGACGGTCTTGCAGAGATGTTACTAGGGACCTGTCTGGAAAATGTCTACAAAAAGTCCAGAGCATGCATTTTGCTTTCTCACAAGCAGCCCCCCGAGAACATCTCGAGAGAATTTCAGGTCTGCCACATGCAGCAAACTACGTGTTTGGCCAGTCTGGTGCCACAGTGGAGACTTTTTGTGTCCGTTGTCCTGGAAAAAATTCTTTGATATCCGATCAGCTTGAAGGCATTTGATGTCCTCGGGGCTAGAAAAAGCATGTTTATGTTCTGAGTAGTGTAATGGTGAATTCAGTGTCTGCAAACCATTTGTCTCTTGATTAACACCCAGATTCAGATCTAATTGTTTCAGACTATTTATCTTTTAATGATCAACGAGACCAAATCCCTCACCCTTCTCCAAAGTGTGAGACTTTCCCCCGGGGGGGTGTGGCAAGGTGACGGTTGAAGAATACACACCTGAAAGAACAAAGCCCCTTCCTCCTGTATAAATGGTTTTGATTTCCTTTGTCCTGAGTCTTTCCTCACCATGAACGCTGAATGGTGTTGACCGACCCTTTTGCAGAAGAAGATAAAACACATGGCCAGCCGGCAGAAAAATAGAACGGTCTATATTTAATTTCTCATCAGATGTAATAGGAAGGTAAGCAAACCTTAATAGGAAGTTCAGAGAAAACAACCCACCACAGTCAATACGTGTGAAAGTCAGGATAAAATGGGGTGTGAAGATACATACACAATTTCTAAGGACTCTTTCATCTGCCGTGGACATTTCTGTTGTTTCTCGTTTGACATTTTTTGCAACATGTGAGCCTGCAAGAAGCACTGGCTGGCTGTGAAAAGATCAAGTTGTACAGCCAAATTCTGTTGTCTTCTTAAATCAAATTTTCTGTTTCACTAAGTATTATATCAGGGAGCGCATGCTGTACCGTCATAGCTTCCCTTAGCAGTATATTTGTTCCTTTCAGTATTTTTTTCTTCATAATGACCTAAAAGTTACTGCTCCGTGTCGATCATCTCTCAAATTCTGACTCTCTATAGACAGAACTCCAACCAAGCAGACCAAGATAAAAATGCCTTTAAGGCTTCCATTGCTAAATTCCTCTCAAGTTCACTCCGTGACAATCCTCTCGTAACATATCAGAGAAAGAGAGGAGCTGCTGAAAGGCAGAATGTTTTAAAAAGGAATTCATTAAAAGTCTCTTGTGATTTAGGCGAGGCTTTCTAAATGCTGGACACCAGACAAAACTCTATCTACTTATTTGTGTCCTTCTTCAAAGGAATTCTGTGAACTGATGGAGTGTGAGTTTGAACTGGTCTTCCAAATCTCTCACCCTTTTCATCCATAAGGTGTCACGAAACACACTGCATCAAAAGCTCATTTTAGTTTCAGTTCAAATCAAAGAGAAATTTAATCAGAACTTCATGGGAACACAAGATCGCATCAACTGTAAACCACATTATCAAATGAACCAACAAGTGAACATTTTGAAAATATGTCATTTTAAGTTGGTTTTTTTAGCGCTCTGAGGAACAACAAAATGATATCTATCTTAAAGAAATAGAAAAGTTTTACCCAAGTCTGCTGCTTAATTCAGTTCTTTGCTTCCTTTAACAGATTATGATTTACAAAGCTGTCACTTTATCAAACTTTGGGGGGTTTCATTCATTTTTCACTTATTTTTCAGGTCAGGTCAGATCAGGTTAGGTTAGGTTTAGGAAGACAGTAGTCAAGATTAAAACAGTTTGGATAATGACACCTAAATGTATTGTTTCACTATGTTCACCTGGCACACTGAAACCTGACACCAAATTGCTTAAAATCAGTTTATCAAATAATAGAATCATAACTACATCATTAATGTTAAAATTTCTAATTTGGCAAAAACAAAATCCTTACGCCGGTTTAATTGTTATTAGATATTTGGGATAATTCATTTAAAAACTAATTCATCAGAAATAAGGGGAAAGTATTCATTCCCACTACAAAAGAAAAACAGAATGCGTTGGCTACCGATGCGTCCATCGGTGTGTGTGTGTGTGAGTGTCGGTTAATGTTCAGAACAAAGCACTGTGTAGCTTTTAAAAAGGCTGGAGAAAAAAAATTCCAATTCAACTATATGTCTATCTGAATTTCTTTCAGCTCCACATAAACTAAACTACCGACTATTAAAACATTCTCTTACAGTAACTAACACATTCGGATCCTTATTTATCAATGTTAAGTATGATAAGCATAGAAGCCTGGACACAACAAGTCAGCTTTGGCAAATGGAAATAGCCTTTTGAAAAATATGTTAAAATCTATTTTTCTAATTTCTTCATCGAATCTGAATCGTAAAAAAGAAGAACACGAGTATGAACCAGTTTTTTTTCCCAGCACCCAGAAAACACACCTAAATTCAATCGATAAGCTTCACTTGGATTATATTGATCTCCATCACCAGACCAAGACCGAGTGAAATCTAGATATTGGAAACAATCATTTCTACGTCCAATTCAGTCATTGCAGAAAGGAATAGCCTGATACTCACAGTTTGGCCGCAGTTAGAAAACCTTCTCAAATTGAGTTAGTTAAACAAAATTAGTTTAAATAAAATAAATAAAACACACACACACACAATAAGGGAATAAGTCACTACAACATGATTAACAGTTTCGTGGTATTTTATCTCACTTAACTTCAAGACACTACAGCATGACAGGAGTGTAACTTGGCCTATGTTCATGACTAGGGATGGGAATCGAAAACCGGTTCTTGTTGAGAACCGGTTCCCAGTGTTTCAATTACTTGGAATCGTTTGGCGATTTTGCAAACGATTCCCTTATCGATTCCAGTGGGCGCGAATGACGTCACCACCAAACGTTGTGTGGCGAGTCCAGCGCAGCCAGCAGCCAACAGCCAACAGTAAACATGGCGCCCAAGCGGTACAAACGCTCGAAAGTTTGATTACACATCCCTAAAAAAGACGACAACAGGGCAACTTGCAAAGTGAATATTTCACCAAAGGGAGGAAATACTACCAACATGCAATAACTATGAATGAATGTCACGTTTTCGATCTGCTCCGGACTAACGTTGGTGAATCTGAATCCAGCAACGTTAGCAACGTTAGCATGTCCTCAGCTAACACTGCAGGTAACTAACTAACTAACAAACACTGCCTATCATGTTAGCACCATTTGCCTCGTTGTAAAACCTGCTGTTAGTAACGGTTAAGGTTAAATGAATGCCTTCTCAGGCATTACCTTTAGATGAAATCATGAGAGACAGAGCCTGACTGGCTCAGAGCCAGAGGCTGGTGGTACTACCCCAGTTCACCTCTACCTCCAGCTTCTCCTTTCACCAGAGCAGGGAAGAGTTAAATTACCCAGGCCATGATAGACCAATGTGGACCTCACCGTTGTTGGGTTTGTAAGGTCATGACTCGTGTTACTTCTAAACTAAACAAAGATGATGCTAATCGACCGGTTTGTTGTCCTTTTTTTTAAATGAGAATCAATAAGGGAACCGATAAAGAACCGAATCGTTAAGCAGAATCGAAAATGGAATTGGAATTGTAAGAATCTTATAATTTCCCATCACTATTAATGACCCAGACGTCTAAATAATGAGGAGGAGGACATTTTTATTCTCTGAGATGAAACCAAAGCTATTCATTCTCAAAGCACAACAAGAGTTTGTTGTTGGGTTTTACTTTTTATTTTATTTTCTTAGGTGCATTTTCAGGTAATCCTTAGAAAAAGTTGATGGATAGAACAAAAAAAAAAAGACTGGAAACGTGTCTGATGTGCATTTTGAAATTTCAAAAGGCTGCATTAAATTGACTTGACAATTGTATGGAAAGTTTGCGAAAGCCTGGAAAACAACCTGACTTCAGTTGGCTTGGACTTTCAGAGGTCAGGTTGGCCAATATTTTATTTGCTGATAAAATCCACTATCATTCCAATGTGTTGGCAGTTTGATATACTAGGAGCAAACCGGACATATCAGTGAGAGCCTGCCTGAGCAGATTCCAGAAAATATGAACAGATGAGCAGAACAGATCAAACATCAAACATTTTGTGCTATCTTTGATCTGTGGATTAAAGTAATTGATGCTGAGTTTTATGGGATGGACTGTGTTCAGTGTATGGAATATGTTCTCCGGCTGTGTGAGGCTTTGAACGTAAGAATCTGGATGACTCATTACAACACCCGACTACCCATTCAACTCCAGCTCCGGTCAGACGCCCCCAATTCTGGTCTGGCACCTCTCCTTCTGCCCTGTTCAAGGTGATAAGCCCCAATTATGAGTGCCCTCATCCAGAGTTCACACACACACACCCATGCAAAACTACATGTAAGTAAGCGAGCGCATACAGTCACACACAGCCAGATATCTGATGGTCAGGTGCCCCAGACAGCATTCCCTTGTGTGATTAGGCTTAGTGAGCCATCTCCTCTGTCCAACCTGTCGCCAGTAGCTCTGCTTGGCCTTAACACCCTGCCAGCTGGCCACACAACATCACTGTCTCTGGCCATGCCTGGGAGAGTGTGTGTAAGAATGTATCCACAAATCCAAGCGCTGTGTGTGTTGAATTTCTCTTTCACATACTTCTATGAATTGTGTGTGTGTGTGTGTGTGTGTTTCGTGCGTCTGCTGTCTGCAACCCCTAAAAGCTGTGTGGATTAGTGACAGGACCCCACCAGAGCATGACAAGACTTTTGTCTCTGGAGCCCAGTGGTTTTGTGGCTGAGCACTCTTGTTTGTGCGTGCGTGCGTGTGTGTGTGTGTGTGTGTGTGTGTGTGTGTGTGTGTACGCCGACGTGTGTGAGTAACTGTATGTACCAGAAATGTTTTTGTTGTCTTTATTTCCCAGCAGTTATTCATTAATCATCGAGTGGAGATGGCTCAGCTGAATCGGTGAAGAGGATTTTAAAGGAAGGTAGGTTACTGTGTGTGTGTGTGTGTGTTGGTGTACTGCTGAATTCCTAAGAAATGTAGCTCAACAGGCTGAAGGACGGCTGCTGTGATACCAGCAGTCAAAACGACTGTCCTCAGGCCACGTGAGGGTGTGTGTGTGTGTGTGTGTGTGTGTTTCAGCCCATACCTGAAAGAATGCCCATACCTTCTTATGCTTGAGGCAGCTTTAGTTATCAGTAACAGTTCATCATGAAATATATTAACATGCTAGCAGCATCGCTCAGGCAGATCAGCTCCATAGTTATCAATCTGCCAATTTGTTTTTGAGGGTCTGAGGCCGTCAATACAATATTGATCTATAGAGAAGGGACTTAATATGCCCTTTCTGAAAAAAGAAGTAGCCCTGACAATATTACTAGTCAGCCTCTGTTCACTTACAAAGCAAATAAAAACCTTTTTTTTTCAGATGCCACAAAAAAGAAATGTGAATCGGTTACTTCTTCATTAACGTGTTTAACGCAAATACACCTGGCTGTTCAGTGTTGTTGTGGGGGGGGTAGATAAAAGAGAGTAGTTGTGTTTCAGTAGAGGAAGTAGTTTTTCTAACCAATAACACCCCTTGTGGAGTGAAAAACAACTGGTGGACATCCACAAGAGGAAAATGGAGAGCGTTGTTCTTCAGGAAATACTTTCATATCTGGGAACATCTGGAATATCGCATCATTCCCTGACCAGTCACAGGTGCAGTTTGCAAAGTTGTTTCCCCCAAATAAACCTCAAATCTTCTTTGAAATCGGTAAAAAAAAAAACAAAAAAAAAACACCTTGAGCAACTGTATGAACACAGTAATAGTTTGCTTTTTATTTTTTTTTACAATTTCCATTGACTTATTAACATCTCCTTAATGCAAATCATTAAGTGGCAATGGAGATGTGAATTGTTAAGAAATTATGATTCACTGTCTTTACCTGTATTATTGTGAAACAAACAAAGGAAGAACATTATTATGAATCTCTGCTATTATCTCTCTGCTACTACATCAAAGGTTAAAAGAGCAAATGTGCATTACCACTCTTTACAGAATATTCTTAAAATGGAAAAACTTTAAACGCGTTTTCAAAACCTTTTGCCTACATTGTGGCTTTACTGATGAACAATTGGTCTGATGTTAGAATGTTTTGTGTTTTGTGTAGCTGATTATGAAGGCTGGAGGACGACTCACTAACACGTTAACAGACCTTACAGGCTTCAAGCACAAACATTTTTAGGTTGTGCTAATGAATCTGATATCCATTAGATTCTGAGGTTGGAACCATAGAAAACTACTTGACTTGACATGACACTCGACAGTCTGATACAGTGTGTATTCACATTTTGCTGGTTATCAATTGAATATTCCCAAGCAGTTGAGACAGCGCTACATCTGTGTTTGTGTGTAAATGTGTCTTTACAGATAATTGGAGACAGCAGGGTTGATGCTGTGGATTTCAGCAAAATTGAGATTTGAAATGGAAATACTACAGCTTTGACCTCGCAAAGCCAAGACCCCCCGCCTCAAATTCCTGTCTACCATCTGATAGTCCACTGCAAAGACACACAGAGGTGAACGGATGAAAACTCCTGAGACCAGCTGGAAGTTGGGAATGAGGGGGCACAGCTGAATAGGGGCTGTTGATGCCAATGTTGCATATGTACCATTCTACTTTAATGTGACGCAAACATCTGCAGCATCATCCCATTTTACAACTGTATCATCCAATGAATGGGTGATGGTTCCTCAAGAAGCATCTGTTTTGAATTGCTTAAGCAAGCTTTCTAAAGCGCTGAAACTTCTTTGTCCTGTTACATGCACCGCTGAGTCGAGCTACGGTTACAGCTCAACTTAACTGGTCCACTGTCCTTGTCTCAGTATGCATGCACGAAAGCGGAACTTCATTACTGAATGAAGTATCTCAGACGCTGTGAGAAAACATTCAAGATTTTCTGCTGCTTCTGACCTTCTTTGTGGGAGATCATCATAGGTGTGGCTGAATTCACTGCACAGACTCTGTCTTTAAGTAAGCTGAATGCTGATCCTAATAAAATCAGGATATTATTAAAGCAGAGCAACAGGCTGGAAATGCTTAAAGTGACTGTTAAGTTTATACACAGTCTTGGGCAGATTTTTGATCAGAAATTCTGACAAATTTAACAGCCTGACAAATAAGAACAGAAAAATATGTGAATGCGAGCAGCTTTATTGGGAATTCAGCGGTATCAATATACATTTGCACTTTGTTTTTGTTTTTTAAAAAGATGCAAAAAGAATAAACGTTTTCGAGTATTTGGAAACCCAAACACATTATCTGGGTGTGTTTCTACAATTTCAGTTGGGCTAACATGTTCACATGCATTTAAAAAAATCCATATTTGATTGGACTTACCCAATGATACTTTAAGGTCAAGCAAACATACTTACTGCGTTGCCCCAACTTGGAACGCTTTCTCCCCAGCAATCAAATCAAGGCAACAAGTCAAATCTTTATGTAAAAGTAAACACAGCTACTGACCAATATTTATCCTGTTAAACTAATTTTTTAAACTGTAACTGTAATTTCCTTCTAACATGTTCAAAAAGGAGAAGATAGAAGTATAAACTTATACATTCTTACCCCATTACATGACTCAATTTGACAGCTACATTTACTATTTACACTACTTACAGTTTAAAAACACTTATATTGAAAAACGGCAAAAGGACATAAAGAAACAACACAACAACAATACTTCTGTATTTTTACAGCTCTGGATTAAACAGCTGCTCTTCGTCTTGATGTTTAGTTGAAATGTGCATTTTGGATATTCTTTTAAATTGATTTCTGTTTTCACTTTGCTTACACCAATCTGTTAGACTATTACCATTTTAATCCTGAAAATTAAATAAACATACTTTTCAAAGTTGTCCTGACACCTTTTTAAATCCAGTTCCCCTTTTAAATTATATCCCTCGAAAACATTTTCTTTATTTTAGTGATTTATTATTTTATCAAGTAAGTTATTTCTTGCTTTGAATATCATTGGTGCTGTTTTAAAATTAATAAGATCCTGAAATTTTATAGCTTTTGATTTTAAGAAGAGTTCATTTGAGTGGTTTCTACATCCAGCATTATTTATTAATCCGAATGCCCTTGTCTGGATGATATTTATTGTTTGTAAATTACTTTTGTATGTGTTTCCCCACACCTTCACACAGTAACTCAAATATGGTCAAATCAATGCACAATAAAATGTATGAAATGCTTTCTTATTTGGGATATGCCTTGTTTTCCCCAGGACAGCAATGCTCAGAGCCAACCTTCCTCAAACATGTTTCCAGTGTGGTTTTCAGCAGATTTTGTGGTCTAAGATCACGCCCAGAAATGTCATTTTATTTAATCTTTCTATGTTTACATTATCAGTACTTTGACTTTGTTCAAATTCAAAGACAATTCATTTTTTATTTCTTTTACCTCCCAAAGCTGCTGCAATTCTACACCAGAGCAGAACATATTTGTGTCATCTACAAATAGCACACATTTTAGTATCTCCGACACTCTGCACATGTCATTAATATACATAATAAACATTTTTGGCCTTAGAACTGACCTTTCAGTTACACCACATGTAATATTTAGGGCTGGGCGAGTTAACTCGTTATTATGGCGTTAACTCGCTAATTATTTAATATTATTAAATATTAATAAATATTTGTATTATAGGATAGTTCAGAGAGACAGGAAGCAGGGGGCAGTGAGAGGGGGAACAACACGCAGCCTCTGTACATGGGGCGCCTGCTCAACCCACCACGCCACGGACCACCCCTGTTTTATTATTTATTTTATTATTGTAAAAGTCTGTTGCTCACAGGCTTTTATTTTGTAAAAGTCTGTTGCCGTCTGCTGCGGAACAGGAAAAGAAAGTAGTCGGCAGATCCACCAAACATGGAGAAGGGTACGGAACTTTTACTCGGCCATTTTCATTTTAAAGTTCTTCCAGACGGCGGAGTCGACAGAACCAAAGTCATCTGTAAACACTGCCAAGTTGAATTGTCTTCTCAGCGTAGTAGTTCCAGTCTAAAATATCACTTAAAGGCAAAACACACAACTGATAGCAGCAAGTCATTCAAGGAAACAGACAGTGGAGCGAGGCTTCTACATAAAAACTACAGATAGATGCTGATGTTAAAAGTGTGTTTGCACAACAAATGTTATGGCACTTTCATTCATATGGCAGCACATTTAAAATAAAGCTAAATGCTAAAAGCTATACACTACTTTTGGATTCATTTTTGGATTTTGAAGTATAAATGCGATTAATCGCGATTAATCAGGGAAATCATGTGATTAATTAGATTAAACATTTTAATCGTTGCCCAGCCCTAGTAATATTCATTAATGTAGATTTGTCTTGGTTTAGTCGTACAAACTGTTGTCTGTTTAGTATATAGCTCTATAAGCAGTTTAAAACAATGCCTTTAACTACTGATTTTATCTATTGTTCTTATTTCTTTCTTTTTTGTTTAAAATTTAAATCATGCTTTTTATTTCCACTGTTTTAATGTATCTGTAAAGCACTTTGAATCGCCTTGTTGTTGAATTGTGCTGTACAGATATACTTGCCTTGCCTCAGAAACCATACTTCTCCATTTTTCTAATCAATATTTCATGATTGACAGTGTCCAATGCTTTGTTAAGATCTACAAACCATCCAACCGCATACCTTTTTTCTCGATACATTCCGTTACTTCTACCAAATCAATCGGTGCCAAGGCTGTCGAGCTGTTATTTCTGAAACCAAACCACCTCCCAACCGCTCATGTTTCTCTACAAAACTGTCAGATTGATTTATATAGTT
Source organism: Odontesthes bonariensis (assembly GCF_027942865.1). Taxonomy (NCBI): domain Eukaryota; kingdom Metazoa; phylum Chordata; class Actinopteri; order Atheriniformes; family Atherinopsidae; genus Odontesthes; species Odontesthes bonariensis. The sequence goes on from NC_134508.1 coordinate 5,301,633, forward strand.
TTTCTAATATTTTAGAGAACTGGGAAAGTATTGATACCGGCCTATAATTTATAAAGTGTGTGTGTGTGTGTGTGCTCGTGTACATTGTAGTCCTCTGTGGAAACAGCAGAGGAGCATGTTTATGGTAAATTCCTGACATCTGAGTCGTGTTTAAAGATGCAGAGGTGATGCAGTTCAGCGCCCTGAGAACAGAAGAATGAATGAAATCAAATTCAGCTGTGAGTCTCTGTTTATGTTTGAGTGTGTGTTTGTCTATGTGAGGGGCAAAATGACACTGGGCTGGACAGAAGGAGAACCAGTGGCAGGAGCTGGGCCCGGGACGCTGGAGCTGTCGGCTGTTGTTGTTTTCTCACTGGCACTGTGGTCAACGCTGGGAATACTTGGACAAGCATTCACAGCTAAAAGCAAGTATCTGGTTTCCTGACATCTCCAGAAATGGTTCTGAAAAGATAACCCAGAAACATGGCTCTCACACTGAAGCTGTCACTTTTTTTTCTGTTGAAACATGGGGAAAACTTCATTAATAACCCCTTTCAATTAAAAAATTCTGTAAAACATTCTGTTAAGTGATTCAGACCATCTGTATAGAATAGAAAAATACTTTATTCATCCCCCAATGGGGGAAATTCAAATTAGTCAAGTAGCTCAACATTTTTTTTTAGATATTTACATTGATTGTATTAACAACAACAATAATAATAATAATACCAATTCTACTAAAAAATATTACTAAACTACTGTATAGATGAATGCGTCAGATTGTTAGAAGTTGCTGACCTATCCACTAAGATCTAATGTATCTCAGTAAAATGAATGAGTAAAATGTTACTGTATGTTTGCTGCAAATGAAAAAAATGATTAAGGAAAGTACAGAGCAAAACTGTCCTGAGCTGTATTTAGAGTGTATTTCGGATCTTAGATCATAAATGGTGTAGAAACGCACAAATACAAGGTTGTTCATCAACTTTTGTCTTTCTCTGCAGCTCCAGTTGATCAGCAGACTCACCTGCTGGCATGGAGGCACCAAACATACAGAAAATAAGTCAACACTTGGTGTTTCATCATCGCCTGACTGTGTCTCATCAGTATTGCTTTAGAAGAGGGGTTTCGGCAACTGCCAGGTCTACGATGTTTTGACTGGCAGCCAATCAGAAAGACAAGCATGGCAAATAACATTTCGATATGATATATTATTATAAATTGTATTTTACAATACTGATTAAAAAAATGTGACATTTTTTTATAATGATGTTTAAAAAAAATTGAATTCTATTTTTTTATTTTTGCATTTTTTTCTTATCTTCACTTCAATTTTCTGAGGCCCCCATAGCGGCCCCCACTTTGAAAACCACTGTGATAGGACAAAACGCAGCTGTCCATGTGGCAGAAAGCATTGACCACACATTGGATGGTTTAAAGGGATAGTTCGCCTTTTTTGACATGAAGCTGTATGACATCCCATATAAGCAATATTATTTATGAACATTGACATCTCTCCCTTCGTATCACTGCCTGCTGTGTAGACCGAAGTGCAGACCGAGCAGGAAACACCGTAACAGGTGCGGCTATCGGCAGGTGGCTGAACGCATTGATATGAAGGGAGAGAAAATAGGGCCAAGCGATTGTGAGGTCTGACTTTTTCTGGATGAACGATTTTGTGATGCAAATGTATTACTCTTTTGAACGCAAATTGTTTTGAGAAGCAAGACGCTTTATTTTTGTGGCCCCAGCCAACTAGCCGGACTACCTTCATCAATGTAAATATGGGATGTCATACAGCTTCATGTCAAAAGAGGCGAACTATCCCTTTAAACGCAATTCGTGGCCGCAGTTGTCTCCATGGAGAAGAATACATTTAAAGAAGCGTGTGTTTATTTCAAATGTATTCAAAAGTGACAGCCCTGTCACACATTCATTAGGTTTACTTGACATCAAAAGTTCAGAGAACCTTTGTTTTCCAAGAAATAATGTCCAGGAACTGTCCTACACTCAATGGAAACATCCTTCCCACACATTGTGAACTGCATTTCCACAGCAGGGCCGAGGCCACAGGACGGTTCAGGAGTTTGTCAGGAACCGTGTTTATCTGAAGACTTTAACTGTCTTAAAATACGGCTGAATGCTGTGGACTCTCTAATGAGTTGTTGAGAAATATCTTGGATTCCTCCATCCTGATTATCATCGACCACCAAAACAATGTGAAGTTCCTGAATTCTTATCAAGAGCTGCTCCCTGAGAGATTGCAAAGCTACTCAATCTAATTTGAGAACCTGATTCCACCAAAGGAAGGGAAGGAAGGGAAAATAGGTTTCTAAAAAGATACTCAGCGACACATGAACGTGGCTCCTCGCTGCTTCAGTAATGGTAAAGAAACAGAAACAGAAAATGGAAACAGAAATGTTCAGTGCGAACAGACAGGCCGCCCACACACACAAACACCATTTTTCTCACTTTCTTCCCACTAGTGGGGAAATTGTTTGCTGCTGAGTGAAGCTGAGGAATAAACACGTGCATAGTTGTGGCTTCTGTCACTAAAAACAGAGGAAGTCACAGCCAGTAAATGTGGGGGAAGAGAAGCCCAACACTGGAACCAGCCCTCGTGCAGTCGCCTCCAAGTCCCATCAACTCTTTTTCTATTATTGCTGAAAAACCCACATGCAGTGTCGGAGAGAATTGTTCTGTAAGCATATCATAAAAGAAATGTTACAGTTACTGAGAAAGAAATGGGTAATTAAATGACATTACTACAACATGCACATCCCAAACACATTCATTCTGTTGCTTTGCATCTTTGTGCCATTCAGGAATATCTTTGTTTAGCATATTTCTGGATAACACAGTCCAGCAAAGAACCAAAATGAGTGCAACACTATAAATGTTGGGTACTCCTGATTATAGTTGCAGTGCCTCTCATCTACCAGTCAAGTCAATGCTCTTTTCTCAAAGCAACCTGAGTATGTAAAGCTTGCTACAGCCTCAAAACAGGTGAACATGTTGTCACAGAGACACCTCTCAGTTCTGTTAACAGTATTTTCCTGCTGTAACCAAGACATTGTTCTCACATTACTTTAGAGCAGTGATACTCACTATTTTTTTTCACCAGAGCCACATTGGCAGAGCAAAATCAAGGGAAGAGCCACTTTTACAGCAACATACTAAAGTCCCCTTTTGCAAATATGCATTTCTACATATAAAACATCCCACAAAAAAAGGAACAACACAGCCAATACATTTTCAAATCAGACCACATTTACCTTAATACTGGGATTAGCTGAAGCTGGCATGCATGTCCTTGACTTTCTTCATGTTGTATTTGTAGTTTGTTGTTGTAATCATAGTGAGACATTCAGGATGAGCATGGTTTTTGTGCTGGTTTTTCCCCTTTTTTAATTAAAAACTGATCCATTGTGCCTGCATCTCCCACTGGCTAAAGGAGCTAGCGTGCTCTGCGGTCAAGTGTGACGGTGGTTTAAGCGGGCTGCGTTGCCAGGTTTAACAGTTCCCCCTTTAGGAAACACCATTAAGCCTTAATTAATACTTAATAAAAATACTTAATACTGTGCAGTATTCGCTGTATGTTATTTGAAAAAATGTATTGTTATTGTTACCATTTTGTTATAAGCTACTATGCGAGTGCGAGCCGCCTATTAAAGCTGCGGTCGGCAACTTTTTTTTAGTCATATTAGCTTGAACTGTCATGGGATTCTGGAAGTAGAATATTAAATAAGCTGTTTAGGAAAAATAACGAAATCTGTAGCTCCTTCTGAAGCCTGTAATCATGCTTACAAAAACCGAGCGCACCCGGCTGTTTTTAACCAATCACGTTAGGGTGGAGGAATCCTACCTGTCAATCACAGCTTGTGCACACGCTGCTGAGCGTGAGTCTGCCCCAGCTTGTGTGCGCTCACACTGGTGTGAACTCACGTGCACAACCTCGTCCACAGAGGGGGAGGGGTTTGGGGGGCGGTTTGGAGCTTGGTAGAGGTTGGGGGAGGGACCTGAAAGTTGTATCAGTTCGAATTTTCCGACTTTAGACTCGCAATTTTGAGGAGCCGCGCATTGAGTATCTCTGCTTTGGAATGTCTTTGAAATACTTTAGAAATTAGTTGAAATCCCCCTCATTCATTTCAAGTATGAACTGCAAATCATGGGACTTAATCTGTCACTATTCCTAAACGCTTGGGGCATTAAAGAGGCGGTCACTATGGTTGGCATTAGTTGAAATCTACCACAAGAGGCACAGATGTGAACTGGCATGACACCTTAAAGACGAATACATAAGCCCTTATTACACTGTTAAAAAAAAAAAAAAAAAAATCTGGCTTTTGAGTGTCATCAAAGTGTTTGATGCAGTCCTGCATCAAATGACCGCCTTGAAATTGGCATTAAACTTTCACCAAATGGAGACATTTTTAAATCCAGGTTAAAAACATTTCTGTTCTCATGTGTCTATGCATGAAATCTGCACGATATCTTTGAACTTATCTTGACTGTTGCTTGTTTTTAAATTCATTTAAATGATTTTATTTGTTTCTCTTTATATTATTTTATGTATTTTAATGCTTCTTCCACTCCCTGCTGCAATGCTTTTATTTTATGTAAAGCACTTTGAACTGTTTGTACATGAAATGTGCTATACAAATAAATTTGATTTGATTTGATTCACGGGAACACTAAACTTTGGTAAACACACACATTTTCAACGAGGGTGCTGCATGAGAACGGCTCACTTTTCCTTTACATGAACCGTTTACCGTCCGTAACATTTTACATGAGCAGCATCAAAGTGACAGCAACAACTAAAAGACAAAAAGAGGCGAGAGTGATTGATGAGTTTGATCAGTCTCATCTCAGACAGCTGGCAGCTCACTTCCAGCCCCCCGTGCCTTCAGTCCAGTCAAGAAAAACAAACTCGCCTAATTATCTAAGAAAGCCATGCTTATCAGAAACTGTGTTCCCAAACAGACTGCATGATACATTGTAATGGCATCCATAGCTTACAGACGTGTCCTCTGGGACATTGTAGTAGTTCCTGGAAGCAGCTCCAGTTGTGTGGTCATTGCAGCCCTCACACTGAGTGTAAACATGTTACTGCTGGCAGTACGAAAGGATTTAATCTGCTTGTTTTAGTGAAAGTACCCCCGTTTAAAGTGTAAAAAAAAAGGTAATAGTGACTGATAAGACCCGACCAGACGGTGAATGTGTGTGTTATTGTTTCCAAAAGGCTCCAGGTTTCTCTTTCCTGATGTCAGTTCCGGCAACCACACTGGAAAAAAATCAAAGTCTTACCAAGTATATTTGTCTCATTTCTAGTCAAAATATCTCATTACACTTAATATAAGACACAACTGCCTAACAAGTACTATTTCAGCCAGATATAGGGACTTGTTTGAAGACAATACATCTGGAATATCTTGTTAAATGAAAAGGTCTTGAAAACAAATTGTTTTGAGTCACATATCATATCAAACAAGCTTTTTTTTTACATTTGAAGAGGTTTTTAAGCTAATTTCAAGATCACTTTTATCTCAAAAGTCCCAAATATCACATCTTATTTCAAGAAATCTTGACAAGCCGATTTTCACTAGTTCCATTGGCAGATTTTTTTGCTTATTTCAAGCAAAAATGTCTTTTATTTGTCGTTTTTTTACTTATTTTTGGAGGGGCATTTTTTCCAGTGCAGAGTCTCCTGATTTCTTCACTCTGAAAGACGTTTCCCAAAAGATTCAGATTCCAGTTAACTAACAGATGTAGAATGTTTTTAAAAACACCCTTGTATATGTGGACAAAGAATAAGAACACTATCCACTTTACATGTAGCCTGTAGACTCTTAGACGTCAGCTTTTTTCTTCTGAATTAAATCCTCTGAAACCTCTCTTTGTATCCACTCAGCTTCATGTTCTTTGGGTATTTTGCCCATTATTCAACTCAACATTTAGGAAGAGATAATTTGATCATCATGCAAGAATATTTCAAAGTTAAATGTAGTAGTTTTGAGTATTTACTTTGTAATATTGCGAAAGTAATTTGTCCATGTTGTTGATCTATTATTGGAAGGTGAAGGTGCAGTGGACAGTCCTCTTTCAGTGATCAGAACCTGGGAAAAAAGGCCAGAGTTTTCAATATCTTATACACCAGCAGGTTTATCATAAGACCTTTTTTTCTTGTTGTCACCGAAACGAGGTCTACTTATGATTTGATCAAATTCAGGACTGTGTTTTGTTTTGGATCAGATTATCTGAGCAAACATATGAGAAGAGTTCCTCCCTGAAAGCTTTAAAACCTGCTTAGCTTGCCTTATCCTGCCTGGAATCATAACTTGTAAAAAGTTCACCGGTGTGACTTTCAGGCGAGTTTTTTAGCATCTCTTCATGGTCAAAAACCCGACTCTGGTGGCTTTTTCAACTGGACAAGAGGGGTACTCTGTGGTGGATGATTTTTCCAGTCTTTATGCCAGCTTGAGTGTGTGTGCACGTTGTGTTGAAGTGTGTGGTCACTGTTGGCTTTTTGCTGAAAGCCAAAGCTCTTCCAAAGCCACAGACAAAGCCACAGCAGGTGGATGGGTAACAGGGTGGAGGAAAGAGGGGAGAGGGCAGAGGGTTTCTGAGGGCTCAATGCCTTTCCTCATCACGCTCCTTGACTCTGAATAAAAGGCTGATTAATCAGAGCCTAATAGGATGGAGGGCTCTTTTACTGAGGCTGGACGGACCCCAGGACACAGACTGGCTGATAGGACAGACCGGAAAGAAAAAAAATACTTAAGACAACATGTTTATGTCCTTACTCTTTCACTATGACCTCTAAATTGAAGACAGAACTTTGATGATTCTCAGGTCATCCTCATTTCAGGGGTTAGTTACTGAAAGAGTTACTAGTTTTAAGTATTGGGGATAGATGAAATCCTATTTTTCCATTTAATTAATGGAAATCAGCCACTGTTTTGTTCCCCCACTCGATGGAAGAGAAAGAAAACCAACAAATTCAACAATTTTGAATGCGTAAATGGAAAAAATGCCTCTGCCTCCCTGTGAGAGCGATTTGGGCTCTTTCTGACTGGACTGATTTAAGATGTTTGGGGTTTTTTCTCTTTTTTTTTCGAAAGCCACCTTGAAGAAGATTTAATTGGTTGATTTGTTTTTTATGCACAGATCAATGGAACAAAGCTGCAAAGAAAACCTTGATATTGTCAAAGGATAAAAAAGATAATAAGCATTTGTTTTGCACACATCGGGAAAATTAGCATTCATTTGAATTTACTAAAAGTTATGATTCTGCAGTTTCCAAATGCTTCAAGATATTCCTTAATTAGGATATTCCCCGCTTGTCTGCTTTTTTGGACACGTGGTTTACCATATACTCATCAGATGATTCTTTATGAATTAATTGTATTGTTTTTAAATTAATTAATTGGATTTCATTGGATTATGATTACAATGAATTGAACTCCAATTGGCTTGAATTGGACTACATTATTTAAGTGCCTTGAGATGACATTTGTTGTAATTTGGCGCTATATAGAAACCAGAAAAGTCAAAAGCTCCATTAAGCTGAGAGGTAACACATAACTAAAACTGCTGTTGGCTTGTCATCATACGCAAGCTCTTTCATTTTAGATCTGATGCTAATGTGAAAATATTGATGAGTGCAGTGTTAAGATCCCAGTAACACTGTAATGATGGTTAAATGAAACCATGTTTGACTGTAACAGACATAGGCAGCAAGTGAAAACGATTTCATAACGTGAACAGTTTAAGTTTGACATTACATTACATTACGGTCATTTTTCAAACGCTTTTATCCAAAGCGACTTACAATAAGTGTGTTCCACATCGGTAGGCAAAGGAACTTCAGGTCACAAGAAATCATAAGTGCATTTCCTTCCAAAACCAAACAGCTAAGAGCATAACTAGTGCTAGAGTAAGTGCGGTAAGTTAGGTACAGAGACAAATGGGAAGACAATTTAGGAAACAAATAAGGAGCTGGGACGAAACAGGTGATGTGAGACATGAGACTGAAGGTTTTGAGGCAGTATAGTGTCATGGAATTTCAATGCTTGCCTTCATCCAATGCATTCATCAAAGGTAGACTATATTTATTCCTTTTGATTCTGCGTGAAATCAGGTAATAATCATTCAAGCTCGGCGAGATCTAAAGGACATGAAGAAAATCGGAGGGACCGATAAGAACTGACCTCTGTGGCCTCATCTTTGGTTGGGGATAAAGGCTGGAGGCTACCCAACCAACTGTAATTACACGTGTGATGATCTTTCGAACAGAAAGTTAAGAGTGGTACAATGTCTTCGCTGCTGCTGTACTGGCAACACTGTGGTTTTACGAGCTTGCTGCTTCTCACACACATGAATGAATGCAAGGCGCACACAAAGCTGACCGCTAGATGCTGTCCTCGCGGGGGGGGGGGGGGGGGGGGACTTTCTTGTCTATGAAGTAGACTAATCAATCTCTACTTGCTATTGAGGAGCACCTACTTTGATTGATGAACACCCACATCCGTTCTGCAGAGTCCTGTAATTGACCAAACTCCTGGTGGTTGTTTTGTTGTGAGTAATTCAGGACTGAGAAGAAGAAGAATGCAATCAAACCTGATTATGTGCTTTCCACAGTATTTATACTTGGCATCGCTATATTTTCTGCATGAGATGAGATCTTTTGTCCGGGTTAAGATACTTTCAGAGGCTGGCTTAGGGTGCCGGTGAAAGGGTGCATGGGTGACCTGCTGACTGCAGTGGTCCCATGACGCCTGGCGGGCTTTGTAATGGACGCCTCTCACGTCCTTTCAGACTAGCTCAGTCTGGCCCCTGGACCCTCACAAGGCCTCTGGGAGATTGCTGCTGACTACACATTGTCTGCATGTGTATATGTGTGTGTGTCCAAAGGGATCTTTGGAGGCCTCCTGGGGGCCAGTGACTCCTCTTTGTCTCCGATTGGCCTTCTGTCAAAGCGTCTTTGTTATGACAGTTGGACTGCTTTTATACAGACTAAATCACCACTCTCAGCTGTTCATTTACTGGCCTAACCCCTGACAGCCCTCGTGACACCGAACACACACACACACACACACACACACACACACACACACTCATACATGCAAACCCAGCATCCTCTTCTTCTTCATTGTACCACTTTATCTCTTTTACCAAAAGAATATGTCAACATCCACCCTGAGAAACTCCTTCTTTTTAGTGAATGAAAAATAGAGGATGAAACGAAAGGGAGGATAAGAGTGGATGAGTAACAAAGCATGAGAGGGGAGGGAGGAGGCCAAAGGGCATTTGACCTCTGACTTCTGTGTTATGGCTGGGGTCCTTGGGGGGTCAGAGGACACAACAACCCCGGCTAATCAGTAACTACAAGATAGATACGACAGACAGAAAGAGAAGCGCAAGAAAATTCAGTCTAATTTAAGTCAGATTTTTTTCTGTGCGACAGGAAACGCTCTGTGTTTCCAAAGCCATTAAACAGCTATTATATAGTTACATACAGCAAAGCAGTTAAACCCAAACTGTGAGGCCATTTAGTTACAACAGCAGTGAAAGTGAAGAAAAAACTGGCTTCATGTGGAGGTGAAGAAAAAAAAACAACAAAGCAGTAAATCAACATCATAAAATAAAGTCAACAAACTGGAGATTGTTTTCTCCTCTCTCTGCTTTGGCTCTTCAGCAAACTATGATGTAGTCTGATTATGCTGCATCCCATTAGCAGACTACTTTCACTTGAAACTTGATGTCTTTGTCCATTTGTATGAAAAGTGGTTCAGAGTCTGAGTGCAGAGAGTAGGAGCGTGATGTCGTCATTGATTTCTGTGGTCAATATTGAACTACATTGATCTGACTGGTGTTTTAGGAGAGAAGACGGGAACAGGTCTTCTTCTGTCCATCGGGAGTGTGTGTGCTTGTCTAAACTGCGTATGTAAATATGCATTCTTGTGGTGGTTTTAATCTTTTTTTCAGGATTGTCCCTCTGGATTTAGTTCAGTCACTTTTTGACAAACTGGTCGATAGAATTCTGGTTGATGCTTTTCTCTGTTCAAGCAGCCAAATTAGCATGACTAAATATACCAACGTACAAATACCAGAATTCAGCAAACCTGTTCTTTACTTTGACTCCTGAGTTACCTCAACAGTGGAGAATGGATTCACTCTGGTTCTGCAGGAGGTCCGACCTCAGAGAGCAAGAATGATGCAGATTGAGACATGGAGAGGAAGAGACTTGTCAGATTTTCGCATACTGTCTGCTTTGTTTGTGTGAACATGCAACAGTTAATTTGGGCATGACCGTGTACGTCGCCAAAGAGTAAATGTAAGAGGGCTGTGCAGCATTAGTGTTGCCCGGGTGATGGCACAGGAGTGTAAAGCCAGGGGCAATATAAAACCTGTGCTTTCCCAGAATGCCTTTGTGCTGGGCATGTGTGCCAGCTCCCGTTGCCATGGAGACTGTGTAGTTGTTAGGGTAACATGTCCTGACAGACCTTTTCTCTCATGACCCCGTTTCACTCCGCTTCATGTGTCCATGCCTGTCCATCTCTCTCTCTCTCACTGTCTCTAACTGTCACAAACAGTCATTTATAGATGTGTTTGTGTGTGTGTGTGTGTGTGTGTGTGCGTGTGTGGGCTGCCTGCATGCTGCGTGTAGCGAGCCCAGATGTCTGGGACTCCGTGGGGGATAATGGTTTCTTTCACAGGCAGTGAGCTTGGGTCTCCCTCACCAGTGGCTCAAGCTTGCAGTGAGCTCACTTCAACAAACTGAACGAGTCACAGCACACACACACACGCACACACACACATCTACACACTGCACCACAGAGGATGCGCTGCGTTGAAGTTCCCGAGCGTTGGCATGAACAACTGTGTTTTGCACCAAACAGATTTGGTCCTGATTGTAGAGATGGGGACTCGAGTCACTGTGACTTGGACTCGAGTCGACTCGAGTCGCTGTTTTGATGACTTATGACTTGACTTGACAAAAAATAAAAGACTTGAGACTTGACTCGGACTTGGAAATTAAAGACTTACTTGACTTGAGACACGATGACTTGATTGGATCACTACCCTGTCAATCAGTCATGCCCTCTCTACATACATTACGTGTTACCTTACTTATGTATTTTCAGTAATTACAATGCAAATCCAAATTATTGTCATATTTTTTAAACAGGTTGGACACATTGGCCAATGATGTTTACTGACAGTTACTTATATCTTGTCTTTTCACTTTATTAAGATCAGATTCTGCAGGTAAAATTGTAATAATAAGGTGACTTGACTTTGACTTGACTTGCCCAAAGAAAGAATTACTTGGGACTTACTTGAGACTTGCACATGTGTGACTTGGTCCCATCTCTGCCTGATTGTGAACTGCAGAGGATACTTCTCGCTGCCAGACGATCACCATGTGAGGCGGCTGGAATCTCGTGAGATTTGTGAAATTAGAAGAAAATCTAAGTCTTGCGAATGCCCAAGCTGATTGTTTTTGTGCAAAAGCATCATATGCTGGCAGAATACGACAGTCAACAACAGCCCTTCTTCTATCTGATGGGATGAAGTTCACTCCTGATAGACAATCATTGACAGATGCTTCATTCAATCACCTGCTCAGGACTTTATTGAAAGTGCCTGTTCTTTTCCAAACAGTTTCTATGGAGGACTTTCCAGAAGGCTCTGTGTTATAAGCCATTCCTCCCAATAAGTTTATTAAACAGGATTCAGTCAACTTGATATCTCACTGACAACTATGTACTGACCAGCTAAAACCACTGGCAGGGGAAATCAATTATCTCAGCATGGATTAAGAGAACATCATTGCATTTACTATAAAACTGTGATCAATTCTTATTTGAAGTTATTGCCCTTTGCTATTTGACTCTTTTTACTTCCACGACATAGATTATATGTACTTATAGCCAGAGATGGGACCAAGTCACACATGTGCAAGTCTCAAGTAATTTTTTCTTGGGCAAGTCAAGTCAAAGTCAAGTCACCTTATTATTGCAATTTTACCTGCAGAATCTGATCTTAATAAAGTGAGAAGACAAGATATAACTAACTGTCCCCCACCCCCCACCCCGTATCATATCAAGCTAACGTTAGCTAACTACCGACTAGGCTAACAGGTTAATATTAGCTAATTTGCACAAGCACTTACTGGTCAGAATGGATCTTTAAATGACGAACAAAGTTGGAAGTTGTCGTCTGGCTGTCTGAGATGTTGATGCCGCATGTCTTGCACTGTGCTGTTCGTCTTTTGCCGTCAAAATGGTGATTATGAAAGCCGAAGACAACGACTCTCGGTCCCCCTCCCGCTGAAATGTTGATCCTGCGCTCCTACCGGGTAATCGATATTATTTTTTTTAATCATTAATTTTATTAATTTTATATTCAAACTGAAAACAAGAACTGAATAACTCTCGAGTCATTCAAGTCATCGTGTCTCAAGTCAAGTCAAGTGCCTAGTCTTCAACTTCCAAGTCCGAGTCGAGTCTCAAGTCTTTTCTTTTTTGTCAAGTCAAGTCACAAGTTATCAAAACAGCGACTCGAGTCGACTCGAGTCCAAGTCACAGTGACTCGAGTCCCCATCTCTGCTTATAGCAAACACACTATCCAACCCCTCTCAATCTGGTTTCGAGACTATACAGGCAGACAGAGAGTGACACGAGAGGTAGTGGGAAAAGCAAAGGTGAAGGTATTGTGGTGCTTGTTAAAGGAAAACTCCGGGGCATTTGAAGCGCATTTCCATTGCTAGAGGTTGTCAAATACTGATAGTAGGACACAGACAGGTGCAAATCTGCGCTCCCTGTGTGGAGATCGTGCTGTTCGCACAGCCTGTCATGCGAGGCTAATACGTGGTGGCTAGGGGCAAGCGCTAACCCTTCCACGTTTAAAACATTACAACAATACATGCCCAGTAATATTGTTGTAATGTTTTAAGTACTTGAACGCAGTTTTTCTAGAGAAGATAATTGTTTTGTATATGGGATTATCGTCCATCGACTGTTTTGGGCTTTCACATGCGCGAGTGTACAACTAACCGGTGAGTTACATGCTGTTTATAAAGTTGTTTTGTAACGTCCCCATGCCAGTAATGTGAGAACCATGCATATGGTTTTGATGGTAAGGCTTGTGACTTTATTGTCGGATGGTTTATAAAGTGGTGTGACGTTTCTGCAGTGTGCAAGTTGTTGTTTTACGTGGAAGGGTTAGTGCTTGCCCCTTAGCCACCACGTATTAGCCTCGCATGACAGGCTGTGCGAACAGCGCGATCTCCACACAGGGAGCGCAGATTTGCACCTCTCTGTGCCCTACTATCAGTATTTGACAACCTCTAGCAATGGAAATGTGCTTCAAATGCCCCGGAGTTTTCCTTTAACAAAGGATGGTGTAATCCTGGGCATGTCCCTGTGAAGGAGGGCATCTGTGAACATGGCATTGAACTGTTAGCTGTGAGTTTCCATCCATTTTATTCACAGGTCCTTAAAGGCCAGAATGAACACAGAGATTAAAGGGATAGTTCGCCTCTTTTGACATGAAGCTGTATGACATCCCATATTAGCAATATCATTTATGAACATTTTCTTACCCCCTGCTGCGTCCTGTGAGCAGAGTTCCAGCCTCGTTTTGGTGTTGATGAAGGTAGTCCGGTTAGTTGGCTGGGGCTTTAAAAATAAAGCGTCTTGCTTCTCAAAACAATATGCGTTCAAAAGAGTAATACATTTGCATCACAAAATCGTTCTCCAGGAAAAAGTCAGACCTCACAATCTTTAATAAATTAGATTGCTAATATGGGATGACATACAGCTTCACGTCAAAAGAGGCGAACTATCCCTTTAAATCAGTGGCATGTCTAAGCATGTGACAGGCTTGCATAAACTTCTGTGAGGAGATTATCATCCCAACAAGGACAGTGTGACGGGTCCTCAATAATAAGCCCTGTATCACCATCGACCTGAAAAAGCTGCTGAAGAAGACATGAAGACGAGGGTCTTCAGGGAGGAAGACAGAGAGTTACTGAGGAATGTACAGAGTTCAAAAAAGAAGATGTAAAAAATATATAAAGCTAACTTCAGGAGATTTGTGGTCAAGGATGAAAAAGTTTGCAAGCTTTAAGAACAAGGAGATCAGCTGAACTTGTTTTTTTTTTAAATAGGTTCAGTTGAGAACACCCACTGCTTCCCAGTCACACCTATATAGTGTCATCTTGCAACTTAGTCACGCATCTTAACACAGCCTCGCCAACATCTCCCCCCACATCAGGACACACTGAGACCCCCTCTGCCTCCTCTCTCCAGCCTGTCTGTCTCCAGCACTCAGGTGAAGAAGCAGCTGGAAATCCTGAATTGGAACCAGGCTACAAGTCCACATGGTGGAGGAGGACTGTGCTGAACAGCTATGTGGGATTCCATAGCACCTGTTCAACCTGGGACTGAGTCAGAATAAAGTTTCACTGCTGTGGAACTTCTGGTACCTAAAAAATCTCATCCATCCGATAACAAGTTAATGAGATTTTTTTCAGGTACTTGGGCAAGGCAGCTGTCAAGTCCTTTCTTTTTTAAGAATGTGTATTGTCTTACATAATGCCCTAACACCCCGCATAATGGAAGTCCAGGAAGGACCGTTATTAGCTTACCTCAAGAAGTAAGTGAATACCTTTCATCTATTTGCTTCAACCACCTCTCATCCGGACAAAGCAGACAGCACTGTGAGGATCGTGTTCTTTGATTCCTCCGGTGCTTTGTGCTGAACACAATTCAGCCTGCACTTTTATGTAAAAAGCTCCAGAAAATACAAGAACATCCCTCCACAAGTGCCTGGATTATTGGCTACCTCACAAATAGACCACAGTTTGAGACTGAAGGATTGCACTGGAAAAAAATGCCCCTCCAAAAATAAGTAAAAAAAACAACAAATACGAGACGTTTTTGCTTGAAATAAGCAAAAAAAATCTGCCAATGGAACTAGTGAAAATCGGCTTGTCCAGATTTCTTGAAATAAGATGTGATATTTAGGACTTTTGAGTTAAAAGTGATCTTGAAATTAGCTTAAAAACCTCTTCAAATGAAAAAAAAAAAGCTTGTTTCATGTGAAATATGACTCAAAACAAGATGTTTTCAAGACTTTTTCACTTAAGAAGATATTCCAGATGTATTGCATTAAAACAAGTCCCTATATCTGGCTGAAATAGTACTTGTTAGGCAGTTGTGTCTTATATCAAGTGTAATGAGATACTCAATGAGACAAATATACTTGGTAAGATTTAGATTTTTTCCAGTGTGTTTGTCTGAGAAGGTGGTCAACAGGGCCACATCAAACTGTATTCTCTCCATTTCTCTTCATGCTATACACGTCAGACTTCCAGCACAAGTCAGAATCCTGTCATCTCCAGAAATACTCAGATATCAGTGGTGGACAAGAAGCTAAATACTGGGAGACGGTTGGCCGATTTGTGGCATGGTATGGGAACGATCTTTTATGTAAACAAGTCAAAGTAGATTGTTATCGATTTTAGGAGGATAAGGAATAAGCCAAACATTGTGTCTTTAATGGGAGAAGAGATGGAGGTGGTGGAGGACCACAAACACCTGTGAGTTTACCTGGACAACATACTGAACTAGAAATGCTACATCTACAAGAAGGGACAAAGCAGACTGTGCTTCTTGAGAAGCTCATGCCTTTCTGTGTTTGTCACAAGATGTTGACAGATCTTCTATAAGTCTGTGGTGGGGAGCGCAATCTTCATCAAGAATGTTTCAAAAGCTGCTCAGTATAATGGACACTGCTGCGCATCCTATACATAACTTAGTCATAGACAATGAAATGTGTTAGAAACCGCATACTACATACTACATACTGCATTCTGCATACTGATCGATCAGACAGTATGCAGAGCGTTTACCCACAATGCATTTCGCTCCTGCCCGTTCCGAAATCAGCCGGCCTGAAGCTGATTTCTCTTAAGCTCTAAACTCTGTAAACTTTAGCAATATTTGAAACATTTTCAGGCGAGAAAGTAGTCGTTTAGATCCCCAACGTGTTGAAAACCTGACAAAATACCGGCTGTTTACAATTTTGTTCCCACGAATTCGGGCGCTACTAAAGCTAGCCGCAGTGAGCAACGCACTTCGGGTTATTTTCACAAAATAAAATACCCGTTGCCTTTTATCACAGGGAAAGCCATTACGATACAATTGGTGCTTTTGTTTTGAAAACAGGAAGTGAACCTACCCTCGTTGTAGCTAGCTTGAAACTGCCGTTTTGACAGGAAATGACGATCGGCGACGTCACGTTACGTTGCATCTTGGGTAGTTTGAGTATGAGTAGTAACCTCATGATGCATACCCAACATTTCGGCGAATCTAGTATGCATCCGGGAACTTCTTGCTTACTCAAACTCGCTTACTAACTCAAAAAAGTTAGTATGAGTAGTAGGAGTAGTAGGAGAAGTATGCGGTTTCGAACACAGCCAATGAAATGTGTTTAGCCAGAGGCGTCTTTCAGTTCTGCTGCACTGTTACAGGAGGATTCCTTATGCAGAGACAAAGTGTTTTTCAATTAGTATAAAGAAAGCGTTATCTAATTAATTTCAATTTAATGGATTTTGCTTCAATGCAGTGATAGAACATGATCAAGACTTTGCAGCCTACACAAAATAACAGGATACTATTGTTAATTGGTGATTTTCTGGTCTTGGCTGAACAATAAAACTGCAGCTACAATAGTCTGGTCTGTTCAACTACCAGAAAACAACAAAGAAGAGAGAAGCAGTAACGGTAGCTCTAACATCATACTAACATTACTATTGTTGTAGCGGTAGCAGAATACAAAGTGATAAAAACGCACCTAGTTTGAAGAACCGCATGAACAGGGCTTTCAGATTGATCTGACTACTTGTATTTATTATTGTGGCAATGTGTGGTTATGTAATCATTTGGGGATGAAAGACATTGAGATGCATTTGTTTGATGCATCATATCGTCACTACAGTAATCTTAATCTAATCAAAATGTGAGACCAGTAGGTTCACACCTCTGAAGTGCATGTTGTATCTGTTGAAAATCCATTTAGTTTGGATACGATATTACAAGTCATTTATAGCATCTGTGTTGTTTCTCGTTTCTGATTAAAGAGCCCTATATATATATTTTTGCATCTGGTTTGGGAGCTTTTAATATGGGGGGCATGTATTTATGACACAAGCCTGTCAATATTTATTCTGTGGATGTCTTTCAACATCAACCTTAAGATAAGCACAATCTGAGGTATCTTAAATCATGGAAAAAACTGCATATTTTCTTAAAATAGTTTGGCTTTGGCGACGTCACTATCATATTGTATTTGACCATGTTCTTATATACTTATATATTTGATCATGTAAGTCATATATTTAGTCTTTTACTGAACTTTGTCAAAAAAGATAAATGCAGAAGTTTGATTACTTTCATCAAATTGCACAATGATACTGTTTGGTGGATGCAAATACTATGCATGTTTGATTTTTTTTTTTTTTTAAAAACAACGTTTTTTTTAGCCTTTGTGACCATACTTAAGATGTCCAGGCATATTTGAATGAATGAATCAGTCTTTTTCAGCTCCTTTACTCACTTCCCCCCTCTGTTGGCCAATCAGCAGCAGAGCTGGTGCAGGTGACCTCTCGGAGGACAAGCTGGACGCATTCAGGTGCATCACCCACATAAGTGTGAAGCTTAGGCCCTTACAGAGCCAGAAACACTCTTCTAAGCTCCCTGCCAGCGCAGTGTGTGTGTGTAAGTGTTCAGCAGAACGGGTTCAGAGACGCTGACGTGTTTGGAGGGAATCACCAGGCCCAGAACCTGCAGACTGCTGCAACAATGACTGCACACATTGATCAGTACATATTTATGTTGGTCTAATTTTCCTAATATCTAATAATTGGTCTCACTCAGTGGAACAATGTGTGCGTATTTGTGTGTGCAGCACGACTCCACGCAACCACACACACACACACACACACACACACACACATACAATAGAAATCTCTACCACTACCACCAGCAGCACCCTCACAAGCATCCACACAAACACAAGCTTAAGCCTGAACCCATGTGTGAAAGGCTTTTGCTGAGGCCTCCTGTCTGAAAGTATTCACTGCTTCTTTTGATATTTGTGCGTAGTGACTGAAACAAGCTGAGCTGTCACATGTTAACACGCATGTTCAATGTATGTACAAGTTTCCTTTCTATTTGTAAAAGCAGGTTTAGGTTTGTCTTTCTTTAATCTTTGAGCTAAGTGAAATATCCAAACCAGTCGTCACGGCTGTCGTATTCTGTCAAAAGTAAATATTGAAATGTCTTTTGAATTTTTAGGCACACAATTCTTCAGAAATTATCATTGCATACCAGTTTGTTTTGTTAGTTCCCTTATGTGTTAACTTATGGTCAGACTAAACTACACCAACATTTGGCAACTTTAATATGAGTAGTGAATATTATTACACTACTTGTTATATTATTAGATATTGTTTAAGAGGATTCACAGTAATTTGGAATATATTTGCTTATGACATCATATTGTGTTATCTTCTGGCCACCGCTTTTATGTACCGTAGTTAGTTGTGTTGAGTTTTTTTTTTTTAAAGAGGATGGGGAAAGGTCAAACGTCGACAACAAAAGAAAACTAGTTGACTTCCACTGCTAGCTTATACAGCTACTGACATTACACCAAAGCTAGCTTAAAATGACAGAGTCAACAAAGTCTGCTGCATTGATTAATACCAGCTGTCTGATTAGCCTACAGACAACACACCTGAAACTGGCTTATGACTTTGACCTGCTGAGCTAGTTCTGTTCTGTTCTTAGTATTAATATTAGAATCTATATGCAGGCCATAGCAAAAAAAAAAAAAATGCCAACGTCATAAGTGTATACTGGCTAGATGGGGTACAAAATAATGAGCTAAAGAAAACTCATCTGACTACACTGCATGTGGTGTCTTGTATGCAGTGACATTTTACTTTAAAGCCCTTTATGTAGCCTCCTTCAAACATTTTATTGTGGTTCATATTACTTTTAGTTGCAATTGTACTTCTCACCTGTAGATACTCAGACTTTAAGGATCTGAATTTTTACAGTAAAATCGTACAACCTTCTGAACATGTCCTCCTCTTTTTGAACTGTCCTTTTACTCTTTTAATTTGATGCTGATGTAATCAAATTAACTCATTTTCATTATCTTTGGTACTATTTTTCTATTATTTCATCATACTTGTAGCCTGCTGTTATGTTGAATTGTGTCTGTCTGTCTATCTATCTATGGCGGCAGTTTTTAAAGTGAAATATTCCAGGTATTTGTGCATCTTTTTATACACATGTTCCCCATAATTCAGCCTGTTATATTTGGAAACTTTGGGACTCTTACGGTTGTTATAAATAAAGTTCTGTGGTCGTTTTAAAGTGGACTCTGGCAGTGCTGATTCATGCACAATAAATAAATCAGAGCTGTCTTCTTTCCCTTTAAATGTTTTTTTTTTGCTATCATTTTCAAAAGCCTCTTCCATTCCCCAGTGGTCCTCTTTTTTCTTGGTCTTCTTCATCCTCAGAGTCAGGTGAATCACACAGTGGTCGTAAGACTGAGTCCTCTCACTAGCCTCCTTCAAGTTTTTCATCAATCAGCAGTATGGAGCTGACATGTGTCATATTATTGAAATTTTCTGGTTTCAAACGCAGACATTTTGCAGCCAAGCTTTAAATAGCCTGTTGACCGCAGAATATTTGGTTGAGTGTGTGACAGGCAGAGAGCACGCGTTGCCAAGAAGTGTGCAGGTTAACGTGCGTGTTTGTGTGCGTGTGTTGGATAGGAGTGGAGCCTGGCAGGGGAGGGCATTAGTGAATGGCTGTGCTATTGCATCCTCCCAGGAGACCTCTAAAACACACAGTCCCGTCTACACACACACACACACACACACACAAACACAGTACCTCAGCAGCAGCGCACTAAACCCCCTCGAGCAAAAAAAAAAAACTCCCATCCCTCTGCCATACCTCTATGTCGTCGCACCGCCCCTTCACTAAAGTCAGCACACACAGTGTCTCCTCTTCCAGAAGCACTGAGAGACGGCGGTGTGAGAGGAGGTCCCGTGCGTATTTACGCCCATAGTGTGTGTGCATGTGTCGGGGAGAGTGGCAGAGTCCGCGGCGCGCTGACAGGAGAGCCCCGCTGATCTAAGACCCGGCTGTGGGTGATAAGCCTGAAAGTAAAGCTGAGAAGGAGGAAGAACTTCAAGAAAAGCTCGTTCATTTTGTCTGTTTTCATTCTCTGCTAATCCACGCGCTCTCTCTCTCACGCGCAACCGAAAAGGAAAACAAATAAGAGCTGAAGGCCCGATCTATAGTTGTGACTGTTGTTTTTTTTTTATCATCCCTCTTTTCCCCCTCTGCCCGTCCCCTCTGAGCGCGCTGTGGCAGAGGGAGGGACGGGACAGCCGGGCGGACTGACCGTGAAGCTGCGCGTCTCCTCCGGTGGATGAGCCGCTGGATGCGGGGCGATGGATTAACATCATCTGGACCCTGCACCCTTTTGATTTTTTTCCACCCGCTACCCCCTGTCCACGTCGGGATTATTTTAGCTCTCGCAGACCCCCACGACCCCTGCTTCTCGAGATGAGCGAGGAATATGTTCTGCGGTGCGTCCTGATGCTCTGCTGCGCGCTCCTCTCGGCCAACGCGAGCAACTGGCTGTAAGTTTGGACCTTCTGTTCCTCCTTTCACCGAGCAGACCACAACACCTCCGCACCTCTAAATCACCTGTTATCCTTCTCTTTTACCCTCTCATCTCTACATCTTCTGCTCTCTTTACCTCCGGCCCAGGTTAATTGTTAACGCGCGCACACTTTCACCCCTCCTCTGTCTCAGACTTAATAACTCACCAACACCGGTGCACCCCCACTCTTACAAAAGGAGAAAAAAAAAGTACAACAAGGAAACAAAGCACATGTCAGTTTCTGTCACCACACCTCTGGTCTAAAATTAAATTGCTCTTTGCACCTTAAAAACGAGATTTTATTCATGATTACATCAGGAAATAATACTCACACAAACACTTAAAAAGGTTGTTTTTTTTTTAAACAGAATTTAAAAGTGGTGTCAGGTGTGGTTTTTTGGTAGCAGTCCCTGCAGAGGAGCACACACACCACCTGACGCTGCAGCTGAGCCGCGCGGTGCCACCTCCTCCTGGGGGCCGCATGTGCGTGCCTGCTCTCCCAGCAGCCTGTGGGAGGTAGTTAGCTGGCTTTCTGCATTCCTCCGCAGGCTCCGCTCCATTTTCTGCTGCCATTCATCCCTGTTACCTGCAGCGAAATTTTACAAGCAGCGCCCGTCGTTCAGGGAGGACTTTCTCTGCCGCTGCTCCTCCGCAGAAGTAAAGCTCGGGCGGTATGAAGAAGCAGAACTGCCACTGAGAGACAAATCACGTCCACCGCAGTGTTAACTCAGCCTGTTCTCATATGTCCCTTTCCCTCCTAATTTGAGACCTTGTGAGATTTGGAGCAGCCCCTCCGTGTTTACGTCGGGGTAGTGCTGGTGTTGACAGATTCATCAGAGTAAGTCCAATTAAAGCTGTGCCAAACAGCGCAGCCTGCTTTGAACCCTGCCTCTGAGTGCAGGGTAATTGTGCTGTTTGGGGCAGACGGTGTGGTGACAGCAGCACACAGCGGGCATGTACGGGCAGGCTGCGGAGCTGCCAGTCCTCTCTGCGGGATTACACTGTTGAGACAAATGTGTGTGGGAGTCCTCAGCGCTCCAGCAAGGGTCAAAAGATGGGCAGCAGTTAAAATGGTGTTAATAAGAGGTTCAACAAGTTAATTCTGCTGTAGAATATGACATCTCACTCAGCAGCAGCTGGTTGGGAATGGTTCAGGAGTAGGATTTCAGAAGTGAGGAACCAAACACATCTTTTTCTGTCTCTGTTATATGTTGTTAAAGCAACGTACTCCTCTATTGTTTTGTCTTTTAGCCTTGTCTCTACACCAGGGAGTGCTGGGAGTGTACTGCAGTGTACTTAGACATGTGCTGCTCTCTGAAAAAAATGAACTTACTCTATATAAATGTGTCATTTGCATATAGCCAGTCTCGGCTTCAGAAGTGTTTTGATCTCAACTTCAGATGGGTTTCAAAATAGGTTTAACACAGTATATAAGATCCTTGACTCGTGATTTCATTCAAATAATTAGCCCCCAAAAAAGAAGCCCCAGTCTTATTGATTATTAGAAAGGTGCAGATAAAAATGTACGCTTTAAACAAAACACAAAGGAAAACACCTAGGCCGCTTTTCCCATTATATTTTCTTGTTATATAACAAATCTATCAAAGTTTGGAGAATCAGAAATCTTCCTGACAGGCAAGTTAAGCTAAAGGTAACTCAGAAGAGGAGGTCATTAGAAGAGGGATTTTTTTCTTTACCACAGAAAACAACAGCAATCTCAAACGTTTATCGTGATTTGAGCGAATGCTATATCGTGTTTTTTTTTTAATATATATATATCACCTGTAGGGTGTCCCAAAGTTATCTGAATCTGATGTACATGCACCTCATAGAACTGCAGGCTGTACCGGATTGTTTGCTTACTTCACCTGTACCAGCAAAAGATTTCCAGTGATGATGGGCTCAGTTTCCCAAGTTTTTGTGGCTCCTGAATCATGTTGAGAGTCCACTGTGGTAAACAGGGATGTGAATACAACAACCTCTGTTCCAAAAAAGTAAGGCCACTGTATAAAATGTAAATAAAAACAGAATGCAATGATTTGGAAATCACATGAAACAATATTTTATTTATAAAAGAAAAAACGAAACACTTCACTATTTCATGAAAAATATTAGCTCGTCTTGAATTTGATAGCAGCAACTCATCCCCCAAAAAAGTTGGGATAGGGGTGGAATGTAAGTACTAAATTCATTTTCCATATTCAGTTTGTCCTTTTCAGAGCTTATCCCAGGTGCAGGAGGAGGTGCATGTTGAAACGTATTAGGTTTATTTGTAACAGATCAGCAGCATTATTGGTATAAAAAGAGCACCTTCAAGAGGCTGAGTCTCTCAGAAGTAAAGATGGGAAGAATATCAGCTATTTGCAAAAACTGTCAACGAATTCCAAAGCATCTTCAGAGTAACGTTCCTCAATGTAAAATTGCATGGACGTTGAATATTCCAGTACATAAAATGGTCAAAAGGTACAGAGAATCTGGAGACATGTCTGTGCGCAAGGAACGCGCAAGAAATTAAATTTTCAAAGAACATAATCTTTGAGTATTGCGTTAAAAAAGACATGATTCTGAAGATCTTAAATTTCAGCATAGCCTCAAACACACTCCCATAAAAATCATTGTCTGTGAACACAGTTTGTTGTGTCACAGTGGTAATTACGCCCCTGTGTTGCTGCTATCAAATTCGGTATCTGCTCGTGTTTTTCAGGAAACACCTTGAAGTCTCTTTCTCAACAGTTGATATGTTTTCTGTCTTCTATTGGGAATATAATATTGGCTCATGAAATTTGAAAATCATTGCATTGTTTTTTTATTTGCATTTTACACGCTTTTTTTGGGAATTTAGGTGCATTGAATTAGTTTGTATGCAATCACCCTTCTCCCGCTCCTACCCGTCTTCTTCCTTGTATCCAGCACTGACTCAGGGTGCTGGTGCATGTTGCTCTGGGTTCTCTGAGTGTGTCTCTGTGACTGTGTGTGTCTGCCACTCTACATCCAGAGTGGGTCAGGATCACTTTGTGATTAGATCTCAGCAGGTGTAAATACAAAGTCAAACTAGCCTGATAAAAGCCACAGGTACGGGCTGAACTGCAGTTGAGTCCCTTTGCTGCATGCCATTCTGCTGCTCTCTTTTATCACATATGCTCTCAGTCTAAAAAGAAAAATGCTGATGTTATAGTTGCTCAGGCATATAACATAAAATATCAACTATATCAAATCAAATAAAATTTATTTATATAGAACATGTACAAAACAATACAAAGTGCTTTACATAAAATGAAAGCATTGCAGCAGGGAGTGGAAGAAGCATTAAAAATACATAAAAGAATATAAAGAGAAACAAATAAAATAATTAAAAATTAATTTAAAAACAAGCAACAGTCCAGATAAGTTCAAAGATATCGTGCAGATTTCATGCATAGACACATGAGAACAGAAATGTTTTTAACCTGGATTTAAAAATGTCTCCATTTGGTGAAAGTTTAATCTCCACTGGCAGTTTGTTCTATATAGCATGCTAACAGTGGTAATGCTAACATGCAAAGATTTGACTGGCATTGTCACCATCTAATATGTTCAGATTCACTAATTCGTGCTAAGCACGAAGTTGTGATTTTGTTGTTCCCAGTTTTTCAGATGTATGGTCATAAACCAGAGTAAATGCAAGGACCTTTGTCCAAAAAGGCAAAAATCCTCGGAAAAAAAAATCGTAATATGGCCTGATGGTGTTGTTAGTGCAAGATCATCAAGGTGATTAAAATCAATCCTAACATGATAATATGTCCATGGCGAAATGCTTCGACAGCCATAAGATGGATTGTCGTGAAATTTAAAACCAAATGTCCATCTTATGTGGATGTTGGATTACTTGGGGATCACTACAGCTTGTAAAATGTATCCTCTGGGAACCATAAATGTCAGTACAAATTTCAATAACTATTTATCCAGTAGCTGTTAAGATATTTCTCTCTAAACCAATGTGCTGAGCAAACCAATGGCTGTAGGGCAAATAAAGTGTAGTGTAGACGTACACATCTGCTCCACCAGTAAAACAGAAGCTATCTCAAGTTCTGTTACAGTTCAATTTCCCTCAGTTTTAATCTCTTGTGACTAACAATACATATCTGTTGATCTAGGGTGGCCAGTTGTGTGCGATAAAGTGAGACTATACTGAATAATACTGCATTGTAGAAAATTGAGATTAGATCCATTATTCTGACCATTTTGGCGCAGAAATTTTTGAAATATTTGTTTTGTTGGACATTCCTCAAAGATTATCAAAGATTGTAGTTTCCATTGATATTTTTCTCAAGCACAACTATGAGGTTGATATTTACAAGACATATCTTGATTGAAATTAGACAGATTGCCTTATAATTTGATACAGGAATCTTTGATACCCAGAGGATGAGTCTTAATGGCTTTGGGGACAACTTCTCCAATGGCACCACCTGGTTATTGGCATTTATTGTTTGAGGGAGATGTCCCTCAAGGATGGATTAGATGATTGCAAGGAGATCACATTATAGATGTCTTAAGGGTGAATATTTGGTTTACAACCTTTTCATCAAGGACCATCAAATATTCGAGATACCTATACAACTTTAACATCGCCATCAGCCCGAAGTAAGCTCATTATGAACTACTGGAATGATAACCTCAACTGTGAGAGTTAACACGTTAAAGAAGCAGTTTGTAGGGTTAAAGGTGGGGTAGGAGATCCTGGATTTTGAGTCCAGCGAAGCTGCATTTTGAAAATATACAGGTTAAAAGTCCCAACCCCTTTCTTCAGACTTTTCCCCCGAAGCCACACCTCTAGAGTACATGAACGCGCAATGCTTGTTCACGAGCACGAAGGTGCACGAGCACTGTTCTGACAGCAAGCATCGATCGTTGCCGTATTTAGTATTTAGTATATGCTAACTATACGTTTAATAATGCTAGGTGCTAGCCAAGCTGGCTCTAGTTTAGCTTCCTGCCAAGCTTCTGGACGCGTAATTCGTTCACGGAGCAGGGTACGCGCACAGGGGGGAGGAGGGGGAGGGAGGAGCAGATTGCAGTTTGATAGACGGCATCAGAATCCAATCATCGTTAACGGTCCGTTCAGTATGATTGGATACTGTTTTTCCTAGATTATACGTTCTAGAGGCCACTAAAACTTTTCATATTTGTGTCAAAACTTTTAATTAATTGGTTGCAATGGGGGTGTGAAGAGTATTTCAAGCAATATGTAAAATAATGCTCCAGAAAAAGAACCCCTACCCCACCTTTAAGTTATAGCCAGTGGCAGGTGCGGTTTGAAACCAACTGAATACCCCCCTATATAACTATACCAAGTGTCCCGGTGAAACTGCAGTGGCCACCAAAGACATGAAAAACATAAAAGGCCGGCTCTGGAACCAGTGTCAGGTTTGTTTATTCTGGGCGTTTGTGGAAAGATTGTGACTCAACAAGGCTGACTCAGGTCAAGGTAACACAAATCACTGCCAAATTAGTGACTTTTGCGTCTAGATTTAGCCTTTTTTTTCTCTTTAAGTGACTTTCTTTTTTTTCTTCCAAACGAGCACATAATTACACATTAGTAACTCTTCTAACCAACAGTTGCCAGTACTACTCCATGACAGGAGCACCTCTACTCTGCTTCCCCTCTTCATAGTCTGGGGCTTAGAAAGGCAGCAGCAGCAGCTGTTTGGAAGTACGCAGTGCTGTCTTTATGGTTTGTTCCTTTGAGAGCAGTGCACTAGGTCACAGAAAAAAATAAGAGATACTCTATGTTGTTTCTAACTTTCTGTCTGAGTGACTCCTGTGCACGTAAATACAACCAAAATCACAGCATGGCCATTCTTTTTAACTTATGCAGATATTGATTTTGCCCAATGATGCTTTAGGTATTTTTAATCAGAACAGTCCCATTCCAAAACACACAATACTTGTATTTGTCTATTTGTTCAAAACGTGGTAGTGTCATAATTATTGGAAGTAAATTGTGACATGGTAACATATCTACGGTGGCCCTGAAGTGCAAATTACAACAGCAAATAAAAAAACACAACGGCAAGACAGAAACGACAACTGGAAAAGGTAGGTACCCTCGGTGTCATGAATCGTAGCTGATTGGACTGGTGGTGGTCTGTCCTTTGAATTGGAAGGACATGGTTCAAATGTACCGAGGGTACCTACCTTTTCCGCTTTGGTAAATGTCGTTGTCATTTCTGATTTGCCGTTGTGTTTTACACTTCAGGGCCACCTTACATATTACTAGAGTGATGTTGCTTGTCTGGTGGGTGACAGTATGGAGTGAAAATGTCTTGAAGACAACTGAGGGTTAACATATAGACTTACTGGGCTGCTTTTCAGTCTATGTCAGATAGGGATGTCCCGATCAGGTTTTTTTGAGTCATTTCATTTTGAGTATCTGCCGATACCGAGTCCTGGTCCGATACTTCTATAGTACATTTAAAAAAATGAAGAACGGCGAAGAAACAGATCCAGGATGTCTCTGATTTTTTTATTTTATTCACTTATTTTATCATTTAACACTTATAAACAGAGCACTTCTGTGAGGTAGCTTGAACAAAAAAAGTAATGAAGTAATAAACAAATTCTTCACATTGTAGTTGAGTGCAACAATGTTTAATATAAAAAACGAGCTGCAGCTCAACTTGAAATACCTGCAGGCATGTCAACAAATAAGCAAATAAAAGTGCCACAGTGTTATAAAGTAAGGCCAGTAATGTGCTTTCAGGAACTGCACTTTTCTTGATGAAAACCAACATCTCTACCTTGTCAGGTTTGAGCCTGTTCCTGTTCTCATCAAGGATGTTAGCGATGTCCTCGCCACCTCTTGAAATCCCAAGTTTGCATATCTCACAGTTTGCAATCGCAACGTTTTTGTCCTCCACTTTAAAATACCTCCACACCGCGGACATTCGGCCCCCAGCATCAAGCTGCTGCCGTGTTCTGCTTCGCTTTACGGCAGCAAAATGGCGGCCGTGCTGATATGTCAGCTCCAATAGGCAGCGTCAGTCTGAGGCGTCTACGTATATTATGTCTATAGTTGAGACAGTCTGACTCTGTACCACCACATAACGGTAAATACTAAGCTGTTATTTTTTCCCATTTGTTTTGAAATATTATAGTTCTCATAAGAAAAAAGAATGAGAATAGTTATACCTATAGGCTACAGATCCGATCCCTGATTGGGATGAAACGTGCGATTTCGATCAAGTCTGAAACCCTGTGATCGGCCCCGATTTACGATCTCCTGGCGGCCTTATATTTAATCAACTGCACCACCTGTTGTTGTGGACTGCAAATTACAGGCATTTGTGCACGGATCAGTTTGCCTATGATTACGAATCAGCAAAGCGGAATGTTACTGCCAAAAGTCTCGTGACAGTGGTAAGATCGTGCCTAAAGTCACGTGACAGCAGTAAGATTATGCCAAAAGTTATGTGATAGTTTTTCACAGTTGTAGAATTGTTTTTTGTTTTTTGGCAGGATTCTCACTCCATAGCTATATGCTGTTATTTTTGATGATATTTCCAGGAGGATTTAGCTCATTCTGAATTGGAGATACTTTTCAGCTTTGAATCTCCCCATTTGCATGCTAGCAGGAGACGTTACAGTTAAATGCTAAAAAGCTAGGTGCAAACTAGTTCAGCTTTTCTGTAATGTTTTGTTATCAGGGACATGTTTTAGATTTTTTATGTTTTTAAACAACACCCTCTTTAAAATGTTTTCTGAAGTTGCTTGTGATGTAAATCACCTGAAACGCTGACCTAAGGGCTAATAATTATTGTCACCACTGTTTAGCTAATCTGTTATGAATCTCAACAGGTGAAAGGATTATAATCTTTATTTACTGGATCAAGGAAGCATGTCCTCTTCAAAACCTCATAAAGTTGAGTGTTTGCTTTTGAAACACTTGTGGGAAACAGTAGGTTTAACTTTAGATGCCACATGCTTCTGTCAACATGATGCAAGAAAGCAAAGCAAAGCAGGCTATAGATACAGAAATTAATACAGTTGGAGTATCACATTACGTGACGTCACATACTATGATTCGCTCAGAATATTTATGATTTTCCGAGTCTAGCTGCTGAAAATACATCAAACATGTCACTGATACTTCTTTAGTGTGTACTGCAGATGCCACCTTTGATTTTCTGTTTGTTTATGTGTGAACATGTACGCGTATGTTCTGGATAATCATGGTGAAGTGCCACACAGATGGCAGCTGATGGGTAATCAGAGAAAGCAGAGACCTTGGCATTGTGGTACATGCTGGCGCCACACACTTTCCTCACACATACACACTCTCTGCCTCTCTGCCTCTCTGCCTCTCTCTCTCTCTCTCACACACACACACATATACATACATGAATGTGCCGAAGCTGTAGCATGTTATTTCGAGCCCTCCTGTCACCACCACGTGTACGTTTATCGTGGCACCATCGGAGCTGCGAGGATTCGATCAGGATGACCAGGTTACTGCCAGGACAGCTGACAAGGAAACACCGGGCCTGCTTAGATGTGAAAGATAGATCTGGCAAATCTACAGAGGAGTACACAGAACTTTTTTTTTAACAGAACCTTTGAGGTTTCAGAATTCACATCACGGCTTGTGTTAGGTTACAAGTGGGTAAATTCAACAGGTCTGGAATTGTTATTTTTGTTATAAAGGTTTAAAATGACCTAAATAATATGCAGACCTGCTGGTTCTTTCGTGTTGGTTTGGTGTATACGAGCTCTAAAAAAATTAAATTTATTGATGACACCAGGTAGGAGCTAAAATATACCATAAATAATCCTAACATTGCTATAGCACCCCCTCAAATCAGAATTAGAATCAGCTTTATTGGCCAGGTTTGACTAAACAAACAAGGAATTTGACTCCGGTAAAACTTCACTCGCAAAGTACAACACTCAACAATAACATAAAAGAATAAAAATTAGAAATACAGAACAGTAAGAATGGAATTGGGTATGGGTGGTAAATAGGGCTGTGTATGAGAATAATAAATACAGTGTGTACATTTGCAATAAATAGACACTATGGGTGGGAGTGCAATTGTCCAGAGGGGTGTGCGGCTGGGAATGTCCGCCTTCTTGTTGTCCCTGTCAGTGTACCATGGACACCTCCACAGGTACAAGCAAAATGCAATAATACCATTGATACAGTTGAAGAGGGTGAGAATTGTGCAATAGTGCAATATCAGAGTAGGCAGGTTAAGGATTAGATATAACTGTAGTGCAAGGCAGTTCAGTGCAAATTTCTTTAGTTTGCTCACATCACACAAAGAAAAAGAGGAAATTTCACTTCTAGCATCAAGCATATACTGAGTCAATGTAACAGGGACCAAAATTTGTGTGGTCAGTGCTACAAGAGCATGTTGGTTATGTTGGGATGTAATATCAAATCAAAATCAAATCAAAATCAAATCAAATTTATTTATATAGCACATTTCATGTACAAAACAATTTAAAGTGCTTTACATAAAATAAAAGCATTGCAGCAGGGAGTGTAAGAAGCATTTACATTTAATGCTGCCATGACACTCAAAGTATGCTCATTTGTGATTTCCCATTGCTTTGAGACCTAATGCATCCCTAATAGTGCCTCAAAGTGTCACATATAATTGAATGGGCATACTTGGGAGCATAACATACATTTAGGATAGTTAAGACATCAGTGAATGTTTGAGTTTGGTCTGTAGCTAAATGTTTTGTTTTGTTTTTCCATCAGAGTAAATTAATTCATACGTATATGATTTCATTTTCTAAATAAAAAACTTAAAGCGTTTAAATAGTGTAAAACGTCTCTGACGTTGTTATGTGGTGATAACTAAGTGAAACTTTGCTGTAGATATATTGTAGCATTCTTTTTCATGAACAGAAAGTTCTTCATACATGTATTATAAAACACACACACACACACACACACACACACTAACTGTGTAAACAGTAAGCAGGACCAGTAAATGGTTCATGTCCAAACCTGCCTGCTGCTCATGAATGATTCCAATTTTACGAGCAGGCTTATCCTCTTATCTCTCCAAGCTGAGTGTGAAAAAAAAACAACCATGAGTGTGCCTCAATGCTGTGCAGAAACTCATTACGAATGCAAAAATATGGACGAAACATTCTTTTGGTGTTGTATTAAATGAAATAACATACCAGAGCAGGAAAAGTCAGAACTTCTCTGAACTGAACTTCCAGGGGAAGCGGGTCATGTAGCAAAACACTGACCAAAGGCACACGGCTGGTTCTGCCAAAGATGAAACATTTTTTATATTTGTGGTATTATTACTAAAATCATGCTGTCTTGATATCTGATTTTCATTACACGTTTAGCATTGTGAATGTCCGAAAATATCGCAATAACTATATGGTTGTGATATCAATAGAAAACTAGAAATGGTATATTGTCATCGGGTTTATCTATCTTTATTTCCTAGATTTTTGTGTCCTTGTTTCGTCAGATGAATTTATATTCTGGAATCGTAGTCCAGCCATACTTTTAATGAGTTTGGCTACTCTGTCTGCTGAGGATGAATCCCCCTGACCTGTGGTGATTCCTTTGTTTTTTTTCTCAGTACCACAAGGTAGCTGAACATTAATCTGTATGCTCGGGTTTTCTCTTTCTCATAAATAGTAAATATTGTCAGAACAGAACTTTCCTGGTGTGATGCTGTCATAGATTTTCGGTCTCTCAGCACTACGCCACCTATTCATCGCTCTGATTGGCTGGAGACCCATGCAGTTGTGTCCAGAGCTATTTGGCCTACACCTGTTGATTAAGTCCTTGAGATGAATGGGAGCTGAATGAATTAGCATATGTGCTTTTGGGCGGTGATGCCAAGATCATGAGGTTGACATTTGTGATCTTGACTGGTGTATCTGTTCCAGCACCACATCACCTCTACCAGCTGAGCTAAACTGGTGGCCACAAAACCCCACAAGAAACCGAGGACACTCCCATCATCCTCAAGTGAGATTTATGGGTTGTTTTTTTTATAAAGAAACAACCTTTTAGCATGTAGCACAGAACACTGTGGTAATAACAACTGCTAGCGTGGCTAAACACTCTACTTTAAAGAGCTAAAATGACAAGATTTTTCCGGTTTACCATCTAGAACATCGTGCATTCTTATTTCACAGCACAAACGATTCTGCTTTTTCCGAGAATTTTCAAAAGAAACTTGACATTAACGCTGCATTCCTTTGAACTGAATATGCTTTACAGACATATAGAGACTTGTTAGTTCACACGCGGAAATGATCATGCATGCTTATCATCTTTATGTGACCGAGCCCCACCGCACAAAAGTCATCAAACCACTATGATGATGACACATTTTGTAACAGTTGTTCCAGCTAAAAAGCTGACTTTACCTTATCACAGAAATGGCCACAGATACACGAAGCACAGGAATCTTCGGCCAAGTCCTGCATTTAGAAATAATCAGCTGTTCACAGCTATTGTTTACCAGGTGCCACAGATCTGAGCATTATACAGGCACACACACACACACACACACACATAGCTACTGGTTGGCTCTTAGCCGTTTGGGGCCACGGCACTCACACCAGGCAGGAGGTTAATTTCATGGCTTTTACTGCCTCTTTCCCCAAATGTGTGTGAAAGTGTGTTTTTGTGTGTAAGTATGAGTGTGTGAGGGTTGTGGTGTTGGCAGTGCATGTTATTTTTAGGGGGAAATGAGCTCTAGTGGAGCCAGCAGCATATAAATACACCCAGACACACGCATGGACACATAAAACACACACACGCAGCTGCACAGAGGGCTGTGCAGAAACCATGTTAATTGAACTCATCAGATTGTTTCTTCTCTCCCCCTTCCAACACTTTACCCGCTTTTTTTCACCATCTCCCTGCTTCACTTCCACTTCTTTGCCTTCACTTCTTACTTCTCAGTTTGTTTACTTCACATCCTTCCCTGCCTCTTATCTTTCCTCCGTATGCTGAACGCGCTGCCTCCCTGCCGCGTTTATTTTTGACTCACAAGGACATTTTGAGTATTATGACTCAAAATTTGACCCACCTTCTTCAGTAACACAATAAGCCACACGTCCACCCTGTGTTACGACCCATAAGCTCTTAAAGCAGCTACTGTATGTCAGCGGTGCTTCCTTTCTTCCTCTGGATCTTTTGTTTCTGTCAGGAGTTTTATTCATTTACTGTTGAGTGAGTGTTTTTGGTATTTCATCTGAGAAAATGTCATTCTCGACTGTTGTGCTTTTAACATTTCAACACATAGTTTTTAAGGCTTTTTAAAAAAAATAAATCAGTTAATCAAGTTTAGGCTGCAAATAAAACACAGTATAAAAGGATGATGGCATCAAACCACAGCCAGTGCTCACATGATGTAAATAATGTTTTATGTAACAAAACTAATAAAAAAAAATAATTTGGTCCTTACCAGGTCATAAAATTGGTTGAATACAACCTTATATTGTATTTAACTATACAATTGTCATTATTTATTGAACTAAAACAAAGAGAAAATGCAGAAGCAGTCTGTGAACAGCTAAGTAACCTTCTGATTCAGTAGTTTGTAGAAGCACCTTTAGCAGCAATAACCTGAAGTTGTAATTTTCTCTATGATGTTATCAGTCTCTCACATCTTTGTGGAGGTATTTTGGTCCACTCTTCTTTACAATGTTGCTTCATTGAGGTTTGCAGCATTCCTTTATGCACAGCTCTCACAGCATTTCAGTCAGATTGAGGTCTGGACTCTGACTGGACCGTTGCAACACCTTGATTCTTTTCTTTCTCAGACATTCTGCTGTAGATCTGCTGCTGTGTTTGGGATCTTTGTCCTGTTGATGAGCCAGTTTCAGCCCAGCTTTATCTGTCAGACAGACGGCCTCACATCTGACTCTAGAACACTTTGGTACACAGAGGAGTTCATGGTGGACTCAATGGCTGCGAGGTGCCCAGGTCCTGTAGCTGCAGAACCAGCCCAGATCATCAGCCCTCCACCACCGTGCTTGACAGCTGGTGTGAGGTGTTTGTGCTGATATGCTGTGTTTGGTTTCCTCCAAACGTGCTGCTGTGCATTATGAGCAAACATCTCCACTTTGGTCTCATCTGTTCCAGAAGTCTTGTTGTTTGTTCAGATGTAACTTTGCAAACCTAAGCTGTGCTGCCATGTTCTATTTAGAGAGAAGAGGCTTTCTCCTGCAGCCCTTCCAAACAAGCCATACTTGTTCCTTCCATACCTTCCCAGATTGATGGGCAGCAACAGTTGCTTCTCTAAGATCAGAATCAGAATCAGAATCAGAAAAGTAATTTTTACATCACGAGGAATTTGGCCTGGTCTGTTTGGTGCCATAAGAACAAAAAATATAATAATAATAGAATAAAGTAATAAATGTAAAAAAAATAAAAAATATGTACAAAGTATTTGTAAGAAGAGTGCGTTAATGTTAATGTTAATGTTAATGTTAATCACTGCTGATGTCTTTCCTCCTTGGCATTGTGTTAACACACACCTGAATGCTCCAGAGCAGCAAACTGACAAAACTTCTGCTTTTATAGACGTGCTCACACTTACTGATGATCAGTTAATCAAGTCTATTTGATCAGCAGCACCTGGATGCTACTTAACCTTTTTGACACATTGCTTGTGCATTTAGGCATCATTGATGTTAAATCAATATAGAGTGATGTAACAAATTATGACTGGTTGTTTATCTTGGGTTGTATTTGCCTAAATTTAAGCATGGCGTGCAGCAGTGGTGGATCATGCATCACTTAGCATCACAAAGAGATATAATGTAATGCACATCTATCCATTTTCTATACCCGCTTCATCCAATTTAGGGTCGCGGGGATCCTATCCCAGCTCTCATTGGGCAAGAGGCAGGAAACACGCTGGACAGGTCGCCAGTCCATCACAGGGCCACACAGAGACAAACGAGAAATACAACCATGCACACTCACTTCTTGGGACAATTTTAGAGACACCAATTAACCTAACATGCATGTTTTTGGACAGTGGGAGGAAGCCGGAGTACCCAGAGAGAACCCACACATACACGGGGAGAACATGCAAACTCCATACAGAAAGGCCCCAGCTGGGAGTTGAACCTGGAACCTTCTTGCTGTGAGGTGACGGTGCTAACCGCCACACCACTGTGCAGCCCTGTAATGCACAAATCAGCAAAATTTGGGGGGAAAAAAGAAAAAAAGACTGCACAGCTTGTAGTAGTTGTTTACATTCTTCTCGATACAGTTCCACTCAATCAACAGTGATTTGTCGCTCCACTGAACGACATGTGGTCATCCACAGACTGTGTGTTGGCTTATCTTCTCCGCTCATTCATCATCAGCGCAAAAGTGTCTCATCCATTCAGCCTCCCCGTCTGAGGACTGCAGCCCTCCAAGATTTAAGGAGTGCAGTGGGAGGAGAAACTTTTGATCTTACAGATGCTCCGCAGTCACAACAATGACAGAGAGAGCACAGCACTGCGCTACAAAGCAGGATTTAAGGTCAGAGAGGAAACTTCAGCTTTAATCCTGCATCCTCACACAAAGACATTTTTTTTTTCTCAAAAACTACTAAAGGCTATGCGTAGGTTTTACACTTATCAGGCTATACTTATCACAAATAGCCAAGAGAAATTATAAATGCATACCAAATTAAAGTATGGGTCTTAGAAGGTTAAAAGGTATAGCATATACAGTATGCTATGGTTAATAAACCTTGGTAACTTATAATACATGTGTCCTGCAGCTTTATTCCATTTTCTTCTCGGATTTGACTGCAACAGCTGTGTTGCTTTTATCCTGCATGCTTTCTTTGTGCAGCTTTGTGTATTTTTTATTTTTTTTGTGTGAGAAATCTGTGGCTCTGTCCCTGTTTGCAGCTGGTTCTGTGGTACATGAAGGTGCTCAATGCTACATTTGGAAGAACTGCTCTGACACTGCACTGAGTTGATATCCAAATAGGTGCGACTGTTTTTTTTTTTTTTGTGGTTGTTTAACTTGAAAAAACACATTGTTAATCAATTTAGAATATAAATAGTTTTTGTTGTCCTCACCATTGTTGTCACAATTTAAAGCAACACGTCTTTTTGCTTTTGGTTAAAAAGAAAAAGAGAAGAATCTGTCATGTGAAGGTCATTTGGGGACGAGTAGATTACACGTAATGCGTATATACATATACGTATATATAAGGTAATGCCAGGAGAATTAAAGACACAGATTCCTTGAGGCAGGCTTGAAAGAATTAGGTCAAAAGTTTTTTAAAACTGGTCTTGATCTGCAGTCAAAATCTGGAGTAAAAATCTTTGAAAAAGATAACTAGATCAGCAAATATTTATCATTTAAAAAAAAAAAGAATTTCACTTACACTTTACATCAAAACATCACAAAGCTATTCTCAAATTTCAAGCTTTTACACCACTTTGAACAGACAGGTAGGCAGGACACTGGCTGCTTGGAGCCATTTGATTATAAAGTCATTCGTAAAACCAGGATCAGCAGTTATTTGCCATCTCTGAATGTAGAAAGTTGCATAAATGCAAATTGAGTGAATAGTGCCCTCTACAGGTCACTGTCTGTTCTGCATACACTGTGTGCGTCCACTGTTGAGGCGACAGTGAGGGTTAGCTCAGGTCATTTGTCACACTTGACACTTAAAATCTGCAGTCTGCCAGCAGTGCCTCGTGAAAAAGGCTTTCATGAAATATTTCAGTGGGTGAAAATCGAAACCCTCACTTGTGACGGTGTTGCTTTGGCTGTTTGAAGATCTGCACACTGTGCCTCAGCAGAAAAGAACCCTTTCTTGGAGTCTCTCCTCCTTCCGTTTGCCATCCATGCTATATTTATCTGTTGCTGTGTACCTCCGCTGTTTGCTCTGTGCTGGAAAAGCAAACGTGGATGTTTTCTCATGAGTGCGAATCAGAACTGATGGAGACACAGGGTGTGTTGCAGTTTGGGACTGTTTTTGTTGTTTTGTGTGAAAAGATTTACAGAAGCACAGCATTATCAAGCAGGCATGATCCTGTATGGTGTGCGTCTGCTGCCTAATACACCACCTCTCTTTTCTCTCTCTGATTTGTCCTCCTTTTAGGCCTCATTTCAGGTGACTGAGTGTATACATGGAATTTTTTCAAACTGTATTTTTACCCCTTTAAAATTATTAAAAAGTACAATTTCAAGTGATCTGGAACTGAACCTGCTAAAACATAGTAAATGGTATATCAGTGATTCTCACTATTTTTTTCACAAGAGCCACATTGGCAGAGCAAAATCAAGGGAAGAGCCACTTTTACGACAACATACTAAAGTCCCCTTTTGCAAATATGCATTTCTACATATAAAACATCCCACAAAAAAAGGAACAACACAGCCAATTCATTTTCAATTAACACCACATTTACCTTAATACTAGGATGAGCAGAAGCTGGCGTGCATGTCCTTGACTTTCTTCATGTTGTATTTGTAGTTTGTTGTTGTAATCATAGTGAGACATTCAGGATGAGCATGGTTTTTGTGCTGGTTTTTGTCTTTTTTTAAATTAAAAACCGATCCATTGTGCCTGCATCTCGCGCTGGCTAAAGGAGCTAGCGTACACTGCGGTCAGTGTGAGGTGGTTTAAGCGGGCTGCGTTACCAGGTTTAACAGAGCCCCCTTTAGGAAACACCATTAAAGGCATGGTTGGTAATCCTGTTCAGAAACACATTTTGTAATACTGGGTGAAATGGTCCGTCTGTCCAGAGAGAAATCTATACAAGATGTATTTAGAAAAAGGGACGAAAATAATCAGACCTCTGTGGCAGCTGCAGGACTGAGAAAAAGCTGACCAATCCGAGATCAGCGGGACGCTGATCTCGGATTGGAGCGCCTACAAAAACCAATCAGATGCCTCTGCTTTCTGCCTACGCCCCCCTCTGCCGGCTCCCTGCTCCGTGTGCGCATGCGGTTCTACCGGCTTTGGATGACGCACTGACGGAATGGGGAGGGGGGGGTGGAGCTTAGAGGAGGGGACACTTTCGAATCTTGCTAGCTCTCTTGCTAGCTCTCTAGGATTACCTACCATAGCTTTAAGCCTTAATTAATACTTAATAAAAATACTTAATACTACAAAAACGCAAACTTAATAAAAATACTTAAAACTGTGCAGTATTCGCTGTATGTTATTTGAAAAATAATATTGTTATTGTTACCATATTGTTATAAGCTACTATGCAAGTGCGAGCCGCCAATTAGAGCTTGAGGAGCCGCGCAATGAGTATCTCTGCGGTAAATAGTCACATTTAAAGTCCTGCTGACCCCTCAAAGTGGTTGAAAGTGCAAATTCACCCATTCATTAACCCACTCTCATTCATACATGCAGGCAGAAACAACCTGTAATAATTAGTAATGAAGAATATGCAACCTCTAGAGGTGGCGAGAGCAACTGCATGTGAAGAGTCAAAAATGGTGTCCACGAGGGTGATGGTTGTGTAAAAAGACTGCTTTGTTTTCAAGCCCTACCCGTGATGTTGTTGCTTTAACTAGGAAGTGACAAAGCTGTTGAGTTTATAACACAACAGCATTCTGCTGGTAGTGTTGTAAAAAGAATGCATTTGAGCTGTAGCCACGATTAAGCCACAAAAAAAGCGTTTTGGTAAAGTGTTGTCACAGCTCTCATATGTTGGACTCGATGTCACGTCACACAAAGATGGATGAGTCAAAGCTCTACCTGTAACTGCGTCATTAACCCGCCTCCGTCCTCCTTTAGAGGATTCAGTGGCTTCTTAATTCAAAGACTTGATGTTGAATGTCAGTTCCAACATGGCGACATGGGCCATATTTCCCTCCTTCTACTTATAAAGGGGGTTCTTTTAAGAATTACATTATGGGTCATCCTGTAAGTATGAACAAACAACCTAAATATTTGTATAAAATTGACAAAGTTTAAAAATATTTTTCTTATTATTTTTTATTTATTTATTTAAATTTATTTATTTATTTATTTGTTTATTTTTGCAAGGTTTAGGTTGGTGGTGTGGTGGTTAGCACTGTCGCCTCATAGCAAGAGAGTTCCAGGTTCGACTCCCAGCTGGGACCTTTCTGTACGGAGTCTGCGTGGGTTCTCTCCGGGTACTCCGGCTTCCTCCCACTGTCCAAAAACATGCATGTTAGGTTAATTGGTGTCTCTAAATTGTCCCTAGGAGTGAGTGTGAGTAGTTGTTCGCCTCGTTTGTCTCTGTGTGGCCCTGCGATGGACTGTTGGCCTGTACAGAGTGTACCCCGCCTCTCGCACGATGACCGCTGGGATAGGCTCCAGCTCCCCTGCGACCCGACCGACGGATTAAACGGGTAAAGAAAATGGATGGATGGATGGATGGTTTAAGTTGAACATCTTCTTGGTTTGGAACCAAATCTACTTGGCAAAACTTTAAGATATGCTGCTGCATTGCAATAATCCAATGCCTTGGGTAAAAGTACGAAAATATTTAGGTTCAGAGTAATGTTTTTATACCAAAAATATCTTGTATATGGCTTTTTTTAAATACTGAAATACCATCTAAAGGGACAGATTCAATCTTTCCCACTGCCAGGAATACCATGTTTACCTCATGCACCTCAGTCAGCTACAGCTACAATAAACAGAACTGGACTCAGTAACTCAAACTACTTTCCAGAGGAAACTCATTTAAGCCTCGACAACTTGAGGGAATGGTGTTGCACTCTCGAACAGTGGTCACTTTTGATTGGACAGTAGTAGTCGGCGCACATGGAAGTGAGAGTGAGCTGCCCGCTGTCTTACTGTTCACAGCAAGCTTTTTGTCGGTGAGTTGCTGCTGTCAGTTAAGTGTTTAATTGGATTGAGAACCAATTGAATGCTCTGGGATTACGCTCAAAAGCCAGATGTCTAAGTGAGTTTTTGACCGGTGTAAATAGGGCTCATGTTTAACTCGTGTGTTGAAAACAGATGCTACCTTCTGATTTGATTTCTGATTATAGAGTCATTTCCAGTGAAACTGAAGAACATGACGCCGTCTGATTGAGATCAATTTCCATCATTTTGTTTTACTTGATCCACTTAATCTTTCTCTGCAACATCATCAACAAGGGGGCAGAAAACGATACTTAACAAGGTTTGTTTGGCAGAGCCAAGCTCCCAGCAGAGATGACAAGGCAGTGAACTGAACCAAACACCGAAAAAAGATGGTAGATTATGGATTCAGGCCAGTAAAAAGGACAAACCGGGGTCCCACATGATCCAAGGACAGGAAAGTCTCTGCAGTGCTCACCTTGTTGATCAAAATGCTAAACTATGAACCCGTGTCAGAAGACTTCATTTCATGACATGAACATAATAATATGCAATCAAGGATTCGTATGCACGCAGATCTTATTCATTGCATAAACACCAGGCTTCATGTTGCATGTTAGGCCATGAACTCACTCACCTAGAAACACCTGACCACTCATGTCAGGATCTGGTCCTCTTTCACCATATTTTATGGCAAATGTATTGATTTAATTGACACATCCTAGCTGAAATAATGATGACATTATTCTTCAAGCTAATAATAAAATCCATTCCAGTCTCTATATATTACTTTGTTTATAGTATGGAAAATGTGGCAGGTTGTAAAGTAGCCCTGTCGTGAACATTTTTACGTATTGAGCCAAGTGAAATGAAAGTAACCAACCAATAAGGAACGCGAAAACACAGCCAACGTCTCAGTCCAGCTCATTCAGAAATATAGTCATTTTACACTTTCCAAAAGTCGATATTAAAAGTCTTAACAATGAGATGGCATTTCATGATTAAGTCATTACATCACCGTAAACAAGAATATACAAGTGATGAAAATGTACACTGCAAAAAGCCAGCTTTCAAAAACAAGAAAAAAAGTACAAAAATTAGGTATATTTTGCTTAAAAAAAGAAAATTATCTGCCAATGGAACAAGAAAATGTGGCTTGTCAAGATTTTTCAAAACAAGTAAAAATATCTAATCTCAATTAACCCACAAATACCTTAGCATTAGTGTGTTTTAACTAATAACAAGTACATTTTTCTTGATTCTAATTAAATACACGTGGCCTATTTTCTCAATATATTGAAAAATATTCTTGAATTAAGTAAATGCCAGAGCCATTATCTTGACATAGTGGTATGCACTAGGCCTTATGTTTCTTGAAACCAGCTTGGAAACTGTTGATATTCTAGCTTCAAGCAT
This sequence comes from Odontesthes bonariensis, assembly GCF_027942865.1. Lineage (NCBI taxonomy): Eukaryota > Metazoa > Chordata > Actinopteri > Atheriniformes > Atherinopsidae > Odontesthes > Odontesthes bonariensis. Next base: position 5,342,585 of record NC_134508.1, read on the forward strand.
GTACTTACTCAAAGCAGGTCCTAAAATCTCAGTAACAAGCTGGAATATCTTATTTAGATAATTAAGGACAGAAACACTTAAAACAAGTGAAACAGTCTAACATAAAAACTGCTTACTAAGAAGAACTATCTTATCGGACAAAAAATAAGCATATATCCCTTTGATCTGAGATATTTCTTCTTACTTAGATTTCACTTTTTGCAGTGTACTTCTATTAAAAAACTTTTATGACTGTGATGTACATGCATTCCATAATTTTTGTAAGCAAGAATACTGTCTATTTATTCCAATAACATCTTTTTTTAGAGTATGCGCTGATCTTTGCATGGTATTAACCATATATAGACAACCTGTGTCATCATCAGTGTGTATTCTGATTAGAATTATCTATAGTGTTGAGCCTCCCATCAGACTGTGGTGGCAGGGGGGGGGGGGCCGGATGAGGTATGAGGCATTCCACCTGGTTTTTGCGGTGCATTCGCAGGCTGCTGTGTGTTTGTGTTGCATTATTCGTCACAGCCTTCACAACACCACTGGCTCCATTGGGCTTAGGCCCCTAGGATTTGAGCACGCAACCACCAGAGGCCAGATAGATAGAACGAGGGAGAGGGGAGTGAGGATAAGATGTGGCGCCATTGTGTGTGTGTGTGTGTGTGTGTGTCTTTCTATGGGTTGACTCATCTGTAGAGGTGTTTTGTTAACCTCATCTCTGGGAAACGAAGGGTATACACAACAGAATGAAAAGATAAAGTGAGACACTTGCCCAAGGCCAGCACTGAACTTTTCCCATGCATCCATTCACACATGCACACAGGCACACATCTCCAGAAAATTACCTGGAAAACTGCTTATCCGATGTTTATTAAATGTTTCCAGGGTGAATGTCAGGCCAGTGGGCTGGCATCCAGCTGTTTGTGTCCTTGCGTGTGTGGTGCTGCCCATCAGAGGAGCAGATTTTTGCCGTCTTGTGTTTTCTCTTTGGGTTTTTTTTTTTTTAAATCGCTGTCTGATGGTCTCCCAGCTGGATGGCTTGACCCAAACGTAGCGCACTTGCCCAAGGCTGCGCTAAAGAACAAAGAGGGATCAAACGCCGCACATGGCTTTGATGAAAGCCTTGCAACTGCAGTGGAGCAAATGAGAGCCGGCAAGAGTTGATCTGGATTGGATCCACACTGGAGTGGGAGAGAAATAACCTCACAGACAGCTGAAGGACAGGCGGCAGGGGTCAATACTTACCCTAAACAGTTTACGTTTTCTGCAACAAAATTCACAGAAGACAACAGAAAGCACTTTCATGAGCGCAGTGTTTATCTAATTTCCATATTGTTTAAGTTGATTGGCTGCATGTTAAAAGGGATAATCCGGAGTAAAATGCACTTTAGATCAATTTACGGGATGTTGGGAGTACATACGTTGAGTTGACATCAAAATCATGTCATTCGGATGTGTTTTGAGAATTTCGATTTGACCGTTTTTAGCCAAAAGTCGTTAGCCTGGAAGTGACCGGGGCAAATCATGTCACCGCTACAAAACGCTATTTTTATACCTCTTCTACAGCTCTATAATCAAGAGATATAATCAAGCCAGTACCTTTCCGGAAATGTTGTTGCTGCAGCTGCCACTTAAGACCATGGTGAAGTTGGTTTGATATTGGATATTCGACAGATATTCACAATAAGGAAATAAGGTGTCTTTTTTTTCAATCCAATATCAAACCAACTTCACCACGGTCTTAGCGGCAGCTGCAGCAGCAACATTTCCGGAAAGGTACTGGCTTGATTAAATTCATTCTGGACTCTATATCCGACCACATGAAGACCTCGGGACACTTCGGTTTGGCTTTAGGGACCCTCTACTCACTACCAAGTAAGTGTTATGTTGTTTGGAGCTGTAGAAGAGGTATAAAAATAGCGTTTTGTACCGGCGAAATGATATGCCCCGGTCACTTCCAGGCTAACGACTTTTGGCTAAAAACGGTCAAATGGAAATTCTCAAAACACATCCGAATGACATGATTTTGATGTCAACTCAACGTATGTTCTCCCAACATCCCGTAAATTGATCTAAAGTGCGTTTTACTCCGGATTATCCCTTTAAGTTAAGTTTGTAATCAACCCTGAGGATTGAAATTTCTCACAATTACTCGTTACATGTATTTTTCCTTAAACTGGTCACAAAAAGAGTATTAATCCAAGTCATGATGATGAGATGATACCTTCAGCAGCTGCACAGTCACGTAAAGAAGAAAGTACACTCACACTTTCAGTCCCATTCATTTATAATGTATGACCAAATGAAAATAAATCTTCTCCTTACTGGATAAAAAACAGGTAAACACAACCTCAGATGAACAAGAACACATTAAATATCACACTGTGTCATTATTAAAGTTTATCCCAAGAGCAGATTCTGTAAAAAAAAAACATGAGCAACATCTCAAACTCTAAAGGCCTCAGTTAAATGCCAACGTTTATGACAGCACAGTTAGAAAAAGTCGGAACAAGTATGGCTTGTTTGGAAGGGCTGCAGGAGAAAGCCTCTTCTCTCTAAAAGGAACACGGCAGCACAGCTCAGGTTTGCAAAGCTGCATCTGAAAAAACCACAAGACTTCTGGAACAGATGAGAGCAAAGTGGAGATGTTTGCTCATAATGCACAGCAGCACGTTTGGAGGAAACCAAACACAGCATATCAGCACAAACACCTCACACCAGCTGTCAAGCACGGTGGTGGAGGGCTGATGATCTGGGCTAGTTCTGCAGCCACAGGACCTGGGCACCCTGCAGTCATTGAGTCCACCATGAACTCCTCTGGATACCAAAGTACTCTTAAGTCAAATGTTTTTTAACACACTGCTACAAGATTTTTTCTTTGTTTTTGACAAAATGAATAATGGCACAGTCCAATATGATTTTGTTCTTGAATATGCATGCAGTTATTTGTCTGATTATATAAGAATAATAATAATAAGTCCAGAAACAATAACAATTATAATAAAGTTGTTGTTCCAACACATACCCTGAGGAAAGAGAGAGTTGCTGTGTCATCAAATATATTAAATCTTTTCAAATTTTGATTAGTTTTGCTTACTGCTATTTTTCACAGCAGGTGCTTTTCGGCGTACTTTAGAGCAGGTCGAGCTGTTCCATGTTAAATGTCTGACTGCACTTTTTGAAAAGATGTGGATTTGGTTTAGGTAGATTTCCCAGAGATCTACCATGGATTCATTCCAATATTTGAGACTTAAAGTCAAAAGGCAATCACCAATAACTGCTTAAAAAGTTGTTTCAATCGTTTCTCGTGCTATCAAGAAGTTTTACAGTCATAACACTATTTAAGATGCTTCCACAACATGGTTTTAAAATGGAACTCAACAATACAAGTTTGCAAAGGATCATGCTGACTGGTGCAAAAACATTTACACTGGAAAAAATGCCCCTCCAAAAATAAGTAAAAAAACAACAAATACAAGACGTTTTTGCTTGAAATAAGCAAAAAAAATCTGCCAATGGAACTGGTGAAAATCGGCTTGTCAAGATTTCTTGAAATAAGATGTGATATTTAGGACTTTTGAGTTAAAAGTGATCTTGAAATTAGCTTAAAAACCTCTTCAAATGTCAAAAAAAGCTTGTTTCATATGATATGCGACTCAAAACAATTTGTTTTCAGACTTTTTCATTTAACAAGATATTCCAGATGTATTGTCTTCAAACAAGTCCCTATATCTGGCTGAAATAGTGCTTGTTAGGCAGTTGTGTCTGATATTAAGTGTACTGAGATATTTTGACTAGAAATGAGACAAATATACTTGGTAAGACTTTGATTTTTTCCAGTGTAAAGTGCTCTGGGCTGACTTGGAGAAATCTGAAGTGGTAGTTTTAAGACTACAAGCTGTACATGGAACCCAGTACAGCCCAACCATGGTCACAGCAATAATGTTTTGCAAAAACTAACTTAGGAAACTGTTTTTTTTACAGAGGTAATGCTTTTTCGAAAAAAGAAAGCCAGAGCAGAGCTTTTTGAGAATGGACTGAATATTTTTGTGGGCAAAGAAAATATAGTTTTTTCTTTATAAGTATTTGCACTAAAATGATTGAAGTAATATTTAAGTAATATTTAATGCTGCATTATCAAGTAACACTCACTTGCCAGTATCAAGTAAATTTTACTGACCATAAAACATAACAGTTTTGAAGATATTAAGTAACATTTACTTAATTACATCTAAGTTTTAAGTTATATTTATTTAAACAAATGAAGTAAAGCCTACTTGTTTTTCATAGGCAGAACATCATTTTACTCAAACTTTTAAGTAAATTTTATATATCTGTAGTATTTGCTGTTATGAAGTAACTTAGTAGATTTTAACGATACACTTTCAGAGTAAAGTTTATGTAGTATTTCTAGGTTTACGTACATACAACTATTAAACATTTAAATTGTATGAGGAAACCTAAGTAAAACTTACTCTTCCCCCATAATTCATGTATTACGTTAATAAAATGTTTAATTTTACTTAAGAAGCTCTAGTTCTTACTGAATCTTAAAAATACGAGGTAGTAATTATGACAGTTACTCTAATAGAGTTTACTTCACCAAAAAGTCACTTTTTCCAGTGTACTTTGAGTAAAACATGGTGGAAGTTGTATAATACTGTCTATAGGGCTGTTTCATTTGTACTTTTGGAGACAATAGCAGCATCATAGGAATGATGCAATCATTGTGAAATGTGTTGAGGTGTTAGAAATGGTTCGACACAAATGTGAGGACAATGATCACATCCAACATAAACTGTCAATGTAAATGTATTACTTCACTAATACGCAAGCTTGTCTGCTGTTTTATCTGTTGACTTGTTCAGTAATCTTAGCCATAGTAACAAAACATTCAAATTTTACCAAATTGATTCACTTGAAACTTGCCGTTGAAATTTAGGGGCGTTGATTATCAGTGCAATTTGGCAGAATATACTGGGTGTTAATAACACAAACACATTCCAGATCCATGAAGGGGGATCGTTATGGTAACGGTGGTGTTCAAACTTCCAGAGAAAGTCAGCTGTAAGTACTGTAAGATGTGAAAGGATGTGGCTGAGATGTGGGAGAGTGGCAGAGAGCAGGGTTATCACAGCGATGAGTGTTTAATAGTGACTTTGTCTGGATGGGAAGAGAAAAAGAAGTCCATCAAAGAGGCAAAGAAAGAAAGGGAAAGATTATCTGAATTGTTGAGAGGGGGCAATGAGAGGGTGAAAGTAGAGGAGGAGCTGTTTGACCTTCAGAAGGAGGATATCCTAATGATAACACCACAGTGAGGAATTGTATCAAACATTATACCAAACTTTAGTACTTAAATCCTAATCTATAAATAACCACAATGTCACGAACCCTTTTAAAACACTTATTCTGTCATCACAGAATAAATAGAAGTAGAAAAACTTTGGTTTGTGTTAAAGCTTTGCCAGTAGTCTGACAGCAGAGCTCTCTGCAGTCTGGCTGTGTTCCATGGCTTGACTGAGATGGACAAACAGGGCTTTACAGTGGTACGTACGGTTAGAGGAATTCATAACCCAGAGAAGCTTGACAAACTTTAAGTCAATACACGTCTACTTGAAAAGAACAAAAGTCTAAAACTAAGATTCGAGGATTTGCAATATGCTGTGAATGTATTTTCTTCATAGTGAAACAGTTCAGGTTATAACATATTCATTAAATTTGTCCCTAAATGTCTCTGAAAGTTCAACATATTGAGACTTATTTGCACTGTGGAGATAAACACGATTGTGTATTTTGAGCTGTGGCCAAACCACAGCTAGCCAAGCTTAGCGTGATGACTAGAAAGCAAGGGTGAAAAGAGCTAGCTTTGGCTCAGTCAAAAGTTTAAACTCCTCCATAACAACTCCTCTAAATTTCATTTACCACACCAAACATTGTTTATTCAGTTTGTATTTATACAGAAAGATTTTAAAAAATATGTACATGCTGGAAGTATTTCTTAATAAAATGTAGTTTTGGTCTTTGCAGTGGTACAATAGCATCAAACTTAGAAACCTTGACGGAAAGGCCTTTTTGGGAATTGTGCCAGTTCCTGCAGCTGACTGTGTCTTCGTGTACCTTTCTCCTAATCCAACTTAATTATGTGAATGTTTTGTCTTACTGGTCAACATTCATGCTCAACAAAGCCAGACTGGCTGTTCCCTATGCCTCTGGTGTTTAAGCTAGGCTAAGACAAACTATGTTACACATCCAGATTTGAGGATACCCTCTCTCGAAAAGAAAGTGAACCGTTATATTAGAATTTTTCACATTCGCTTAAACCAACTCTTTTGAAGAGGGTTGTTTGGAGACGGAGATATTTTTCCTCGAGAAAAATGACTGCCTCAGTCAAAACTGCAATGCAAATTTGGAATGATCATAACTCTGCTTGAGAAAAACTATCACTTTTAGACTCAACATGCGTTTAAATGCTGTCTTAGGAGGGCGAGCCTTAAAGACACCACACGATCAGAGGGTTATGAGAAAGCCTATTTCTGTAAGGCGCAGCTGGGACTTGAGATACGAGACTGAGGTGGAAGTGCCAGGGTCAGGGTATTCTGACTGATGCCATTTTCTCACACATCCTAGATTCTTTGTGTGTGTGTGTGTGTGTGTGTGTGTGTGTGTGTGTGTGTGTGTGTGTATGCAGTATATCTCCCTGACCTGTCTGGCCCGGAGGTGGCTTGAGTGATAAGCCACTTTACCTCCTCATACTGTCATCACAGCCAGACCTCTGTCCAAAGCATTCCCACAACATCACAGGAGCTAACCTTCACACATCAACTGACTAGAGGAATTAATGATGACTAAAATTCAAGCATTTTAGATTTTAAGAAGACTGACTAACAAGGAAAAGGGGGTGTAGCCTAATTGGTGATATTACAAGGAAGTAATTGTCATTCATACTACTTATTACTTCTTAATAATCAAATTGAGCCGTTGGCGTTTCTTCCACTCGGTGTTTTTTCATGGATGACATACTAAAGAAATCTTGTTCTGTTCTTCTGTCAGGTACCTCGCCAAGCTGTCGTCGGTGGGGAGCATCAGGGATGAGGAGACATGCGAAAGGTTACGAGGCCTCATCCAGAGACAGGTACACAACTCAAACTAATGAGAGTACTGACGTAGTAATTACAATTTGCTACACACTGAGATGAAGTTTAAAAGTTTAAACTCCTCCATAACAACTCCTCTAAATTTCATTTACCACTCCAAACATTATTTATTCAGTTTGTATTTATACAGAAAGGTTTAAAAAAAATGTACATGCTGGAAGTATTTCTTAATAAAATGTAGTTTTGGTCTTTGCAGTGGTACAATAGCATCAAACTTAGAAACCTTGACGGAAAGGCCTTTTGGGAATTGTGCCAGTTCCTGCAGCTGACTGTGTCTTCGTGTACCTTTCTCCTAATCCAACTTAATTATGTGAATGTTGTGTCTTACTGGTCAACATTCATGCTCAACAAAGCCAGGCTGGCTGTTCCCTATGCCTTTTGCCTTTTGAGTCATATTTCACATGAAACGAGCTTTTTATTTCATTTGAAGAGATTTTTAAGCTAATTTCAAGATCACTTTTAACTCAAAAGTCCTAAATATCACATTTTATTTCAAGAAATCTTGACAAGCCGATTTTCACTAGTTCCATTGGCAGATTGTTTTTGCTTATTTCAAGCAAAAACGTCTCGTATTTGTTGTTTTTTTACTTATTTTTGGAGGGTCATTTTCTCCAGTGTATTTGGAGATGACAGCACCTGCGTGTATGTTTCAGGTGCAGATCTGTAAGCGCAGCGTAGAGGTGATGGATGCGGTGCGTCGCGGAGCTCAGCTGGCCATAGACGAGTGTCAGTTCCAGTTTCGAAATCGTCGATGGAACTGCTCCACTCTGGAGACCATGCCTGTGTTCGGCAAAGTGGTCACACAGGGTAAGATTACACAGAAATGCTTCATAATGCTTAGAGAGGTGAAGTTCTCAGTGTTTCTACCTTCATGGATAAACAGTACTGAGACCTAAATAACTTTGATATCACTTCTGATTTACTGTGACGGTTTTGAGCTTGTTTCCATTTGTATTGGCTCCTCCATTCTAAGGTCTGACCACCTTTCTTCGGCCTAAAATTTTTCTTTCTTCTTTTCTTACTTACAATACAGACTGAGAAGCTCTTTCATTGACACAATAAAGCAATATGACTGTGTATGTCTGTGTTTGTGTACGTGCGTTAGGCACCCGTGAGGCGGCCTTTGTGTATGCCATCTCAGCAGCCAGTGTGGCATTTGCGGTCACAAGGGCCTGCAGCAGTGGAGAGCTGGAAAAATGTGGCTGCGACCACAATGTACATGGAGTCAGCCCGGAGGGTAGGTTTCCCTCTCTCTTTCACACAAACTTACACACATGGAAAAGAAACAGAGAGGCCAACCAAAGTAGAACATTTCATTGCAAAAAAATAATACTCTTGTGAAATTTGAAATCAATTCAGTCAACCACTTTCTGTCAACCACTATCTTGATATCTCCTAGGGTTCCAGTGGTCAGGCTGCAGTGATAACATTGCGTATGGAGTGGCCTTCTCTCAGTCCTTTGTGGATGTGAGGGAGAGGAGTAAAGGCCAGTCCTCTAGTCGGGCTCTCATGAACCTGCACAACAATGAGGCTGGAAGGAAGGTAACTCAGAATCAGAATCAGAATTACTTTATTAATCCCTTGCGGGAAATTCCTTTGTTGCAGTGCTCTCATTACAGAAAAAAAAGAAAAGATGAATAAGAATAACATAGGGAAAAAATAATAAATAAAAAATCTCAATATGTACAAAAATACAATAAACAGTAAACAGAATTTACAATGCTACTCAGTAGCTAATTATTATTGTTATTGCACATGACCGGGTTATTGCACATGGTGAAGTGATGTCAGACACTGGAATTGTACAGTTTGATGGCCACAGGCAGGAATGACTTCCTGTGGCCCTCTGTGGTGCAGCGTGGTGCAATCAGTCTCTGGCTGAAGGTGCTTCTGTGGCTGACCAACACATTGTGAAGAGGATCAGGGATGGGCAACTTCCATGATAAAGAGGGCCAACATTTTTTCAGCACTACCATTGGAGGGCCACATGACCACGCACTTCGAATGATTGGATATGGAAGAAGCTACAAATGATTCTAAATAAGAACACATTTTATATGAATTTATATCTGTTTTTCATTGGTTTTCCTTTGAATTCGCTGAAGAGGTACTCTTCTTCCCATTTTGGCTGAAAAATGCGATTTTCTCGGTCAAGTTTTCTCTTTTTGCCACTGCTAGTGGCCATGGCTCTTGACTTTCCTATTCGCTGTTGCGGAAAGCGGCCCGGGCCCCGCTATTGTTTGCGTATGGCGCGCCCTCTATTGGTCAACAGTATAATTACATTTTTCTTTTTTTTTTTTAATTATTAAATTATTATTGATCTATTTGCGGGCCGTACTGAGTGAGGACAAGGGCCGTGTGCGGCCCCCGGGCCGCCAGTTGCCCATCCCTGATGTAGATTATCATCAAATTTCAGGTTATTTGAGACAGTTAGGTTTTACTTAATTTGAGGCAAGTCCAGGTCAAGTCTGAAGTTACATGAGAAAAGTCTATCAAGTGTCCAACTCAAGGGAAAGACGTAAAATGTGAGTTTTACTATTTGTAGAGTTCTATACAGTCAGAGCTATCTGATACAGTCAATTCTAGGTCATTTGAGACCAATCCAAGTCAGGCCTCAAGTCATCCTAGATAACCCGACATAGTCCAAATCATAACCCTACTTACGTAGGAAAAATAATCTGAGCAAAGTGTCAGATCATTCGAGAAATGTCCGAGACCAGCCTCAAGCGTATCAAGACAAATCCACTTTGAAATCATTCCAGAAAAGTTCAAAACAAGTTTCCATTCTGAACCAAGTTAGAAAATCCAGTTGGGTCTTTTGGTCATAAAATACGTCAAAATTAGGTTTAACCCTAGAACACTGTGGGACATTTTTGTAACACCATCACAAACATTGGGCGTATTTTACCCGATATAATATACAGCCCAATAAAATTTTCATCAAAATATATTAAAACACAACAATACACAAACTGAAGTACTATTCAATGCCTCATAAAACAAAAAAAAAGGTACCATGAGGGGCCCCTATAAAAAGGCTCTAAAATGAGTGAAAAATTAGAGAATTCATAAAAAAGATAATAATCATGCAGCTGGGAACATGTCATATACATTACTATAATAGCGTTCCCCCGACATTAGTGTTCTGGGGTTAAAGTCATTTGAATTCGAGTCGAAACATTCAAGGGAAAATCCAAATCAAGCCATCTGTCAGATTTAAGCCAAATAACCGACTGAAAATTATTTGTTTATGTTAATGGTGATTTTATGTTAATGTGAATTAGGCCTTTCAAGGCAATTGACGGCTTCGACTGTGGCTACTTTCAAAGTCACAAGTAAAATCTTCAACCACTTCAGTATGTTATGTTTCACAGAATTTCAGTCAAAATTAAGATCCAAACTCAGATTTTTGTGATTTAGGACCAAACTTCTTCTCCAGACATTTATGGCGTGTTTCCACTATGCAGTCCGGTACGGGTCGGGTCGGAACGGTTCGCTTATTTCAGTGTTTCCACTACCACGAAAGCGTACCGATCCGTACCGTTAGCATTTTTGTAACCCTTCTGCTTGGGGTACCGAGCACACAGGACCGGTTCCAGGCTCTGCTCTCCGGTGTTGGTGAGGAGGCTGTGCAGCGGGAGCTCGATGGCGCTGTGCCAAACCAAAAAGTTTTCCAGCTGATTGCCTCAAAAATGGCAGAGGTGGTTTCAACCGGACCGCGAGCCGGTGTTGCATTAAGCTGAAGAAGCTTGGAGGTGGTCCGAAATTATGGATGTTATTTGTTATTTGTTATTTACGCTTCGGCACGCACTCCGCCCAGCCCTTTGGGTCCCCTTTGTACAGTGGGAACGCAAGCTGACCCCAAAGTGACCCGACCCGTACCGTCCTGCATAGTGGAAACGAGGCTTTGGTTTTAGTTGGTATGCGTCAGCACAGTTTTAGATACATCAGTTAGTGACCAGTTTTGTTTTTTATGTAATCCCTGTCTCTAAATTTCCATCAGCTTACATAATGTTCTCTGCAGGCCATCCTGTCCCACATGCGCGTGGAATGCAAATGTCACGGCGTGTCAGGATCCTGTGAGGTGAAAACCTGCTGGAAAGCCATGCCGCCATTCCGCAAAGTGGGCAACGTCATCAAGGAGAAGTTTGACGGTGCCACTGAGGTGGAGCAACGCAAAGTGGGCTCAACCAAAGTTCTGGTGCCTCGAAATTCCCAGTTCAAACCTCACACGGATGAAGATCTCGTCTACCTGGACCCGAGTCCGGACTTCTGTGACTATGATCCACGCACGCCGGGTATGCTGGGCACGGTGGGTCGCCAGTGTAACAGAACCTCAAAGGCCATTGATGGCTGTGAACTGATGTGCTGCGGCCGTGGCTTCCAGACGCAGGAAGTGGAGGTGGTGGACAGGTGTAGCTGTAAGTTCCACTGGTGCTGTTACGTGAAATGCAAACAGTGCCGCAAAATGGTGGAGATTCACACCTGCCGATGATGCAGGTGGGGACACTGAGGGCACTTCTGAAGGACAAAAGAAAGCCCCGGACTCCTCCTACAATTAAAGACGAGAGAAAACAAGGAGGACTTGTGAAGCTCCCTCTTCTTCCACTTAAAACCACCCCCACCCTACTGCTACAGGTCAACCAAAACAGGCCGAGTAACTGAGAGGTCAAAATCCATCCTATTCATTTCATGCCAGCGCAACGAATCTCAGTAGATTAGTAGCATCGGAGAAAAGCTACAGGCTGTTTGTTTCTTCTCAAGCAGAGAACATCCTCCACTTCCTGTCGGCCTCATGCTAATGTTTGGTTTGTCATTGATGCTTCTTATTTTTAAAATGTTTAACTTATTTGTTGAGATTGAGAAGATTGCCTGGGAGGATCATAAAAGGATGGGTTACACAAGTGGAGATAATAATGGACTAAACTGGACCTATGGCTTGGCAGATGTCGGTGGGGTTGGGGTGAGGAGGAAGGGTTATTCGCCCTCTGTCCTTGATGGACAGACCATGGCAGGGCGGCGCTGAGGTTCAGCTAAACCCTGAATCCTTTACTTTGCCCCCTGCAATGCGCTGACGCCGCTCCCCTCATACACGCTCACTTTCTTCCTCTCAAAGGTAGGATGATGATGGACAGGTAAAAGCCACTGTCAGCTCCTTCTTGTCTTCTCTGTGGGCCCATATCGCTGACAGGTGATGGACATCAGGCGAACAACACACAAATAAATACCCAGTAAACACATGTATTCAGCCACAGCTGCTATGTTCAACAGAAAATCGGAAACCTCCTGTAAACACAGTTACCAGATCATAATGATAATACGATTTATTATTTTTCAGAACGTTATTACTGCGAAAAATTGTGTGCTCTTTTGGATTGATGTTGATTGTAGTCGCCATCTGCCAAATGTTAGTTTGCTTAATAAAAACAAAAATAGACACACGGTGACATGCAAACTCATACAATGTAAACACGCATTCACACACAAAGGGGTCTCCCAGAAGGTCGCCGAGCATGTTCGTCATGCAAGATGACTCAAGCACTTTCCCTCCAAGCGCACATAGAGCCCTCGCCCCACAGCAACAAACGCCCAACCACATAACCAGTGTTCCCCATTCATATCGCTCTCTCTCACACACACACACACACACACACACACACACACACACACACCGCAGACATAAAGCTTCCAATGCCACTGTCAGGACTTGTTGCGTCGTACCACCATAAAACCAAGCTTTCCTGTAATACACGCTATCATTCTAGAAACATACTGTAGATCTGTACTTGTACACTGAAGAAGACTATAATGCCTATGAATGTATGTTAATACTGAATATATGCTGTGTCAAAAATGTCAAAAAGAAGTGTTGTCACTTATTTTGTAAGAAACTATATGGTGTGTGTGTGTGTGAGAGAGAGAGAGAGAGAGAGTGAAAGAGAAAGAATAACAACTACCAAAAAGAAAAAAAAAGGGAACATGAGAGGACTGAAAAAGATGGCAAGTCAAAGAGTACAGGTCCTATTTCACCACCAAAACCTGACATGCACACACACACGCACAGCCCTGCTGACAGACATTCACATATTTCAATAAAATCATCCATTTCCCGTGTCTTCGGCTGCATTATTATGTGGCCACAGTTTGTGCTGTGCAGCATTTTGTGTGTGTTTGTGTGTGTGTGTATGCGGTGTAATACACCCTGAGGTCCATTCCTGCACCCTTGACACCTATAAACATAATTTACGTGCCATTTATCTGCGCATACAGTATATCACAGAAGATAAATGGGTGTATTTCCCCCTACATTGAGAACCTGGTTGTCTGGCTGTGGGAAGAACTAAAGTGGCCGCTTGGGTTTCAAAGATCGTCCGATTGGGTTTGGGCTGAAGATGGAGCAGGCGCAGGAACACCGGGCTAACAGGGATTACAGCGAAATGCAGACCACATGGCACAAACTTTTTTCCTCCTTCTGTGTCTATTAATATCAAACTGCCCCCTCAACCCCCCCCGCAAAACCTTCCCACACTGGCCTTCTAGCTCTTTCTACTCCAATATCTTTGACTTGCACTGATTCCAGTCAGTCCCCCCTCCGCAGACCCCCTGTGCAACTCTAACCACTCTTGGTCCACGATAGCAGGGATCTGTCCTTCATTAAGCCACTGTGATGACCTAGATGATGTGGCTGCTGGTGGTGGCCACATTGATTGGGAATGTCTGCTGGCTTGTGCGTTTGTGTGTGCACTCAGTCTGCCAGACAGCCAGTCAGAAAACTCTAATGCTTCTTGTGGTTTCCTGCCAAGACACAAGACCGACAGTATGTTTTCACAGTGTCTGTGGGTGTATTAATGTCTGTCAAAGTCAAGATGCAAAAAAAAAACTAGGTTTATCAGTGCTAAGACAAACATGTTTGGCTTTGAACTAATCACAGCTGATAATTGGGGGGGGGGGGGGGGGGTGTATTCTCCCTTGTTTAATACATACACCTACAGTTACTTGTTATGTTTAACATTGAGTTTAGCCTAGCCTAGCTCAGTTAGCAATCAAGATGCAACAATGCAAAGGTACAGGAAAAGGCTAGCTTCATTTCATGGAGTTTCTTCTTCTTTTTTTAAGTCTTTAAGGGCAGTTGAATTCATTTTTTCAAACGAATTTAAAACAAACATGCAACTTTTGAATGTATGCTAATGTCAACCCCTCCACACACACACACAATGCTCTTAACCTCACACAATCAGTGGTCCGTGTCTGGTTTTCTGTCAGCTTCTCACTACACCGGACATTAATATATTGCAGCTCCAGTTCCATGATAAGTTCTTGAAACCCGTCTTCTAAAACAACACGGATGGACCACAGATTTTTGCACATAAACCTTGTTGTCTTGTCGGTGATGGCCCTTTGTACGAGTCTCTGCTGGGGCTAACTGTGCCCAAGACTGACTTTCGTACATGTGATGCTTCTGCTGCTTCATTTGGGTGGGTGGCAAGCTAGCAGGTGGGTCCAGGGATTTTTTTTTTATCGTAGAGTGAGATAGCAGCTTTGTCCCTTTATTACAATACATCATAAAGGTGTATTTTCACAGTAGCTGTGAAAATACATCTACACCGCAAATGAAAAACACATCAAGGACAGAAAGGAACCCCCACATAATTACTACAAGCAAACATAGTAAACATAAAAAAAATACGCCTTATAGACAGAAAATCAATCGTTTAACAGTTATTTTAAAAGACGCTGTACCACATTTAGATGTTGATCAAATGTTGACATTTCAATTGACAATTAAAAAAAAAAAAAAAGAATTCTCTGAGTAAAGTTCTGTCCCAAGGTTGAACGAATGGGATCTTAAATTAGATGAACGTGTTGGATTTCTGGCTTTGCTTTAGCACCCTGCAGCTATAACAGTTGTTCTCTGAACAACTCAGGATAATGCAAAACTATGGGAGCCTGCGTAGTTTTAGAGTGTTGGACAGGCATCCTGGGCCTCAAAATTAGAGACCAATTTTCCAGATGAATTCACTCATTAGATCAACGTGACATGTAATAACAGCAATGTAAGCGGTGATCATGGAGGTGGCTGTCTCCCAAACACATAAAGCTTATCATGAGACAGCATCAAGATATGGAATACAGTGAATGCCTCCAAAAGTTCTGAGATGTAATGTGTCAAAAATACTGTGATGTCACCCCGATGCATGCGTTTCCCTTATAGTTTCTGATTCAGATATGCACGTAAATTCCACCTTATGTAAGTGTGCATAGCTTTGGTTAGAAGGTTTCCGTCAGTGTTTATATGTGAGTCTGAAGGGTTAAAGGCGTAAGATAGCTGGATATTAATGCCACTTGCTAAGAAAACCCAGTAGAAGGCTGGCTTTAGCCCAAGGCCCAGCCCTCCCAGCCCTCTCTCAAACTCCCAGATCTCTTCAGCATACTTCTCATATTAAAAGAAAACAAGTTACACAAATGAGACAGATGGTTCTTGTTTGTGATGACAGTTGCAATTCTTTCTCCTCCAGCCCTCCTCCCCTTATCTTCCCTCTCTTCTTCCCTCTGGTGTCTTTACTCTTTTTTTTTTTTGCCATGTTGTGCAACACATACAGAAAGGGCATTAGATTCAGACTAGTTGGCAAAGAGACACACATGACGAGGCTATGGATACTTATTATATTATTATTGATATTTCAATATCCTAAATTCCCATAAGGGCAAATCAATTCAATCAAATAGTGGATAAACATGGACCTTCAGTTACGTTTTGGAACCTTCACCTTTAATCCCATGCATTACTAAATATTTAGTGACCAAGAATTATTAACCTCCAGACCTGTAACTTTTGAGATAAATGTCACAACAAATAAAAAAGCACAGCCAAACACAGATTAGCAGCATCTGAACCCAACAAATAGGAAGTAAAAAATGTTTTGTGACACATAAGGAAATGTCAGATCAAAAAGACTAGGTAAGCGGGTGAGGATAATTAATGGTGACTAATTCAGAAATTGCTGAGGTGAATGGTGACACCGTGTGTCCACATACATGGGTTTGCATGGGACTCATCCTGAAATCCCTTCTGTCCACTCAGAGTCCCTGTTGGCTCTGACAGATGTGCCAAACTGCCTTCTGTTGTTCCCCTCCAGAATTTGCCTGGAGTACATTGGAATATTTCAACTTTCCAAGTGGAGTTCGGCGAGAGACCACACAGTGTGCCAGAAGTTGGATCAACGAAGAACAGAACAGGCTGACAAACTACGAGCGTTGCGGTCAAACTGATCGCTACATTTTCAACACATTGCCAGCCAGCATTAGTATTGAAATAATGGAATCTGTAGACTGCATGCATAATGGTTCATATGTCTCTACAAAGTCTTTAACTGAAAATGTACTACCAGTTAGATCAACCTCTTCTAACTTACCGCTTCTCTTGTATCATTATCATTATTATTGTTAATATTATTATCATTATTAGTATTATTGTCATTATTATTATCATACTATTATTACGTGTTGCTCTGTAACAGTAATTCTTTGCACATATTCTAAACTGAATAGGAATACTACAGACATTAGCCTCTCGCATTGCTGAAGTAAAGTTCATCTATCCAAAGAAAAAAAAAGAAAAAGAATGCATTTCCATAGACTAAACACAACAGAGCATAATCCTAGTTACAGGCAGAATTCCGAACCTTTTATGTAGCAATGAGGTGTAACACAAACCATAAGCCCAGAGGAGAGGTGGATGATGACCACCTTGCACTGGCAAAACTTTATGGACAGGTTTGGTTTTCCTATTTAACCAGCAAACTGTGTGACACACAGCAACAGCACCAGCCTGATTGAGTAAGTAAGACAGCTAAACTACTTTATTCAAAAATAGGACATAGAAAGAAAAAGAGCTGGGAAATAAATCTTCACACTAACAGACATTTTGACAAAGCATCTGCGTTCGCACCACTCATCCACGTGCAAATGGCCATTTTTATTTGAAAAGCTGAGATTTTTGGAAAACGTTTTCCAAAGTGATGATTTCTTTTTATAACTCCATCCTCAGTGTATCCGTGTGAACGCACAAACAGGTTTTGGGGCGTCTCAGCCTACTTCGAACATGCCTACCACTGCATTGTGTAATGACCATGCACATACAATGGCACATATATTCGAATTGTTCTGCCTTTCCTTGCCTTATGCTGTAATATCACACTGGACAACAAGTCTTTGTCCACATAAATTACATTTGTCCTTCCCTTTCTCCACTGTACAAACTACAGATCAGTTCTGAAGTTTTAGCCAAAGGAGAATCAGCTCACTGGGCCACTCAGAATTTTCTAAGAAAGTCTGCATCATTAGAACAAATTGCCAGGTACACAAGCTTTTGCAGGACAACATTTACATAGTGGGCTCCCTTCTGGAGTTTTCTTTACAGGAGGAAAAGCAGAATGTACGGGGGTGCAGGGAGGAGGTCTTGTTGCATATTAAAAAACTAATTATTGTTGGGGTAGTTTTGCATCATCTTTTGGAATAATTCAAATCACATAATATCACAAAAGCCATATTGTGCTGCTTTAATATTTGAGTTAAACCATTAGGGCAGGAAAGCCATATTGGTGGCACTCTACCTGCGACTGGTTTACCTGAACTCTGGCAAATCATTACGCCCCTTGCCTTAAAGGGATAGTTCGCCTCTTTTGACATGAGCTGTATGACATCCCATATCAGCAACATCATTTCTGAACATCTTCTTACCCCCTGCTGCGTCCTGTGAGCAGAGTTCCAGCCTCGTTTTGGTGTTGATGAAGGTAGTCCGGCTAGTTGGCTGGGGCTAAAAAAATAAAGCGTCTTGCTTCTCAAAACAATATGCGTTCAAAAGAGTAATAGATTTGCATCACAAAATCGTTCACCAAAAAAAGTCAGACCTCACAATCGCTTGGCCCTATTTTCTCTCCCTTCGTATCACTGCCTGCTGCCGCCTGCCGACAGCCGCACCTGTTACGGTGTTTGCTGCACTTCGGTCTGCGCGGTTTACACAGCAGGCAGTGATACGAAGGTAGAGAGAAAATAGCGCCAAGCGATTGTGAGGTTAGACTTTTTTTGGTGAACGATTTTGTGATGCAAATGTATGAAATGTTGCTAAAGTTTACAGAGTTTAGAGCTTAAGTTTAATCAGCTTCAGGCCGGCTGATTTTGGCTCGGGCAGGAGCGAAATGCATTGTGGGTAAACGCTCTGCATACTGTCTGATCGATGAGTATGCAGTATGGAAGTATGTAGTATGCAGTATGGAAGTATGCAGTATGCAGTATGGAAGTATGTAGTATGTAGTATGTAGTATGTAGTATGTAGTATGTAGTATGCGGTTTCGAACACAGCCAAGGTTTAATGTGGACGAGGTTCAGATGATGTTGTCACTGTTTATCTTATGCGGGATGCAGCACTTCATTCAGGATGGAGGTGATGGGAAGTTTGGAGGTTTTGCTGCCAGTTTGGAGATTGGATGGATTCGCAAGGCTTAGCTGGAAGTTCTTCATACTTTTCATTGATAAAATGTTTGTAAAAATCCACTCTCACAGATAAAAATACGAAAAATATATTGGAGTGTTGCTTTCTCAACAGCGTTGCCATATTTCATAAACAGCTCAGCAAACTTACGTTAGACTCCTCTGTCTCTCTGAGGTCAGATCTGTTCACTATGAGACATTTTCATTAAAACTCCAATCCTTTCTTACCGGGACTTTATCAAATTGCCTTTGATATCACTGTGGAATTTCTACTTGACTGGTGTCTTGAAATATTAGATTTCTCTGACTTCATTGTTATTTCCAGTAGTAGAAGAGATGCGACACCTCCAAACTGAACTAAAGTCGATAAATTAGGTCTAGTTTTCACCATGCAACAGATCTTGAATTTTATTTCAGTCAGAGAGTCCACAAAGCTCTAAAATGAGTCAAAACTTACTCAATATTTAGAGTCATGTTACAATTTATTGTCAAGATTATGAAATGAAGGGGTGGTCTGTGGCGTGGTGGGTACAGCGGGCGCCCCATGTGCAAGAGGCCCCGGTCTGGCCCTTTGCTGCGTGTTGTTCCCCCTCTCTCTCTGCCCCCTGCTTCCTGTCTCTCTACACTGTCCTGTCTAGTAGAGGCATAGAAGGCCCAGGGGAATGATTTAAAAAGGCTAGGTTAACTTAGAAAATTATGTCACAGAAATGTAAGATCATGCTATTGTTATAATCTTATATGAATGCATTTATTTGACTTTTTTTTAATCTAAAATCCATTAAACCACTTTCACTTTCCTCAGTAAAATCCCCAGAAAATCACAAAGTAAGACTTTGTCTGCATTGCACCTATTCTTCCAGAGCATTTATTGCAAAAGTACATGCTGCTAAGTGTTGCTGCTTGTTGCTCTTTTTCCTGATTGATGTTTACCACTTACTCTCTGCTATTGTGGACGTGTTGAAATACGTGCGGTAGCTTCGATTACCATTTTCTAAATGCAGTGAACAAAACACAATTTCCACTGCATACATTTTGCATCACGTCCTGCCTCCCGTGCCCTTCAGAGAACTCCCCTTATCCCTCCGTCCAGGCCTGGAATTTCGTCATTTTAGGGGCAAGGCCACTTGGCCTTTTGAGTTGTCAATTTTTTAAGGGCACAAAGGCCAAAAGCCACGGCACCAAGGCCATAAATTAAAACAATGATTTAACATATGATATGAAGTGACTACGATTGTATATGCATTTACAATACTTTTATATATACTTATTAAGCATTCAATGGACACCAAATTGCAATTAAACAAATTTTTTATTAAAACTACACAGGATTCTTATAGCACAGACATGTTTGGCTCACTGTGAGACTGTGGTAGTGGGCCTACGTTGAAAGTACGTCACTTACAATGTAAGTGAATGGCAGTTGCTATGCTAAGCTAACTAAGCTAGTTCTGGCCAGTGGGTGTAATGTATTTTTTTTGTGGACAGTTCAGGCATGCCACAAGACATGTGAATGGGTATTTTGATTGCGTTTTGAAAATGGGGCGATATCATTTATATCCACTAGCCACAGACAGATGAGACCCACTGAATTCATTTGATCAATTTATTAACTAAAGCTTTAAATTCATTTTACAGTGAAATTGGGAATGTATATCCAATTAAAATAATTACAATAATTAAACTTATGTACATACAAAACTTATTCTAACATTTCATGACTCCTCAACCCTCACACATTATTGACTATTCAGGGTCACATTCTTTGTACATAAAAAAATAACTTTAAAACTGATCTATATTCATGTGAACCCTGAATCTACAAAAATGGAAATATTTAACAACTTTCTAACCATGTTTTAGTGCAGATAATGCACAAAATTAAACACAAAACTATGTGCAGAGACTAATTATGGAATTATGGATACTGTGAAATGCTTAAACATCGTCCGAGCTCTCTGAACTGTCTTCGGATCCATCTAAATCAGTTCCATTTTTTCCCTTTTCTCACAAAGTGTCACCATGCCAGATTCAATATATTCAAAATATCATCCTCCTCCCCTCCTTTGGCAGGCATATCTTTTCTCTTCACGGCCGGCTGTCCCAACCATCGCCACATTTTGTTAGTGTTTGCGTCTGTATTTGTACCAATTCAATTCAATTCATTTTTATTTATATAGCGCCAAATACAACAAATGTCATCTCAAGGCACTTAGATTGTAAAGTCCAATTCAAGCCAATTGGAATTCAATTAATTAATAATAATCATAAAACCAATAACACGCTGTCAAATAATGCTCCCCCTTCTCAATGCATTCATTCACAATGATGGAGCAGAGTCAACTAAATAAAGACAGAAGTGTCCCAAATACAAAAATCTAAGGGTGAATGACACCCCATTTGTGCATGTAAAGCTAACTGCTTGTTAATACGATTAAGTGTTTTATTACTTTGCATGTCTTCCAAAAAAGAAAATAATCAGACGCAGGGTAGCAAAACATTATGGGCGTGAAAACGAAACTTAGACAATCGGCTTGGCGCATGCACAAAGTAGTAATTCTCGACAAGTTGGAGAAATCGGCTGAACACCGGCGTCTATCGTATTTCCAAACCAAGAGTGACCCACTCCCCTAGTACGGCAGCCTCGGCGGATGCGTTCCCATAGAAACTGCGCTCGCGCGTCCCGCGAAATAGATGGTAAAGTTCCTCATTTATCATCGGCCAAGCCGGCTAGTGAGTTTTTTTTAATACACGCCAAAAATAACTTTCACCCGCATTTGGCGGGTATTAATTTAGAGTTTATATCATATAAACGAGCAGCAAACGAACCTAGTCTGCACAGAGGTCTTTAACAGCTAACAACACAGCGCTAACTGCCTAGTTGTTAGCTAACTGCCTAGCACTAGATAAAAATAAAAGAACACAACTGCAATGTAACTTATCCAAGTAGTAACAAAAACACTTCAAAATATTATAATTATGTATTACCATACGAGCAAGAAATAGTAATGTCATCCATAAAATTACACTTAAAGATGGACAAATGAAAAACTTAACGGCAAACAGGATCATCACAAAACCTTAACTCACCTCCAGCGGAGAATCAGCTGGCTACGCACACGGACGCGTGAGGGGGTGGGCGGAGATAGACTGATGGAGGCTCCATCACATATTCTGCAACAGATTCAGCTTTTCTATAAGTGCTTTCAGACTGCTGAACCTTGTTTGTGGTTCTTAGAAATTATCAGAGGAAATCCCCACCCTTTGTTTTTTTAGCATTGGAGAACTGCTGACTACCTGGGAGTGGGTACTCCTCTAGCATGAAGGAAACACTATGTGAGTCAAACACATAAAGGCTGCACTGGTTCAAAGAAGAAAAAAAAGAAAAATCTACCAGCATGGATGGTTTGCCCATATAAACAAGAGTATTGACGTTGCTCTTAAAAATTATGATGATTTCTATTGTTAAAAACTTTAAAGGGACACTATGTAATAAATTAAGTAATTTATTAGCTCAAATCAACATATTCATTCATAAATTAGTCCTCATTGGTGTAAAATGATCTCTGTCAAAAATCTCCCTTATCCTCCTGAGTGAAGAATAACTTATCTGTATCTACATAGAGCGGGCAAGCTCTATGCAGGCTGCCATGTCCTTCCGCTCTATGAAAAACCAACAAAGTGCCGAGAGGGACAAAAAGCACTTTGAATCGCGTTACTTCGCATTATCCCACTAATAATGCATTGATTGTTACCAAACTTCTGCCGTAGTACACATAGGCTCTTAACTCACAAAACGAGGCATTAGAAAGTTTGTAAGTTTACCGGGAGTTTATTTAAAAGAACACTTTCCAGATAGCAACTACACACTGCTGCTAACGCTAACGCTGCGTCAACGTCACTTCCGGTAACTCCCGGAATATGACTAATTGCATTGTTTACACACCAAAGGCTATGTCAACTTATGTTATCTGTCATCTGTATTTATAGTGTTATTGTGTGTGTGTTATGTAATCCTTTGTACTGTGTGTCTTGATGTCTTTTTGTTTGTATGGACCTTGAGTCTGAAGCTATAGCTTCTTGAATCTTGACACATACCGCCTGCCGTAGTTCAAGAAGTTGCAACGCACATTTGAAAACGCGAGGCGCTAGAGAACAAATTCATTTGACTTTGCAAAATAAAATTGCACCACTAGATGGAGGAAGAATTTACATAATGTCCCTTTAAAGAAATGGTTATTTATATTAAAATTTGAATAAATGAACAATGGGCTCTCAAATTGTCATGAACTCCATTATTATTAAGTATTCACTATATAGATAACTCTACTGATCAGCTTCCGTACGCCTCTTTCAGTGTAGCTGATCCACCACATAGTGGACTATATAGAGAAGATGAGGACAATTTGAACACAACGCTGGTCTGCCTTTAGTGTAAATTTAGTGTATTGAATTCTAAGCACACCCTCCAGGCCAGGTTTATCCAAGCATAGACAGATCAGATAAGAATGGATCAGCGAGAGGGAAGGAGGAACATTCTGGAGAGGAGAAAGGGGCAAACCTCTCATTTATTCACACCAACACAGATGGAAGATCGGCGTGTTGATGGGGGCTGTAGCTTCCACGGCTTCATCTCTGATGCTGGTATGGAGGATCACTGCGAGCATACCTCTCTGCACTCGTACATATTTCAGCTGTACTGACAGAACTTTCCCTTAACACCTGGACAGCTTTCTGTTCAGGCAGGTGAAAGAGGTTATGGTGTGTGTGTTACATGTATCACTTAGCGAACAGCAGCTTGCCGTGTCAAAACAATCCTTGCAGTGACCAGTGTTAGCCTCAGATATTGGCTGCTAAGCTGTCACAGCCTCCTCAGGTTTGCCAGTTGAATGCTTCCTGTCATAACTACGCACAGTGGAGATAAATGGAATATTTCTTCTGCTCCTTGCAGTGTCAGAAATTTAGTTTAATACCCTGACAGCAAATCTGTTTTTTTCTGAAAAAGTTTCATTCAGTAATTTGCACAATGTGCTGTACTGTCGAAGTTTTCATTGGACCTACTTTCTTCCACAAACGTAGTTTCTAAGTCCCTGTTTCATGCTCTGCGCTCCAAAAAGCCAATTCACCTTATATGGAGGCAAACCTAAAGACACTCTGACAAATTCTTTCAAACCCTCACTCACGGACTGAGATACAGATATATTTAACAGTCCTGAACACACATTTGCAGGTCTGCAACAACAGCATTCCCGTGAGTTCTCTTCTGCGTACTGAGGTGGAAGCTGAAATCTCAGAAAAACCATGGCACCTAAAAACAAGTTGTATGTCACTAAAAGAGAGAAAATATGTTCTTTGTAATAATTCACTCAAAGCAGTCAGTTAAAGGAATAGTTCGCCTCTTTTGACATGAAGCTGTATGACATCCCATATCAGCAACATCATTTATGAACATTTTCTTACCCCCTGCTGCGTCCTGTGAGCCGAGTTCCAGCCTAGTTTTGGTGTTTGGTGTATTTGTAGTTTGTTGTTGTAATCATAGTGAGACATTCAGGATGAGCATGGTTTTTGTGCTGCTTTTTGCCCTTTTTTAATTAAAAACCGATCCATTGTGCCTGCATCTCGCGCTGGCTAAAGGAGCTAGCGTGCACTGCGGTCAGTGTGAGGTGGTTTAAGCGGGCTGCGTTGCCAGGTTTAACAGTTCCCCCTTTAGGAAACACCATTAAGCCTTAATTAATACTTAATAAAATTACATAATACTGTGCAGTATTCGCTGTATGTTATTTGAAAAAAATGTATTGTTATTGTTACCATATTGTTATAAGCTACTATGTGAGTGCGAGCCACCAATTAGAGCTTGAGGAGCCGCGCAATGAGTATCTCTGCACTAATTGAAGGTTAATTTGAATCTGTATATAACAAGGTCAATGGGAAGCGTAACCAGCGGCTGTTCCAGAAGTCTTGTGTTGTTTTTCAGTATGTAACTTCACAAACCTAAGCTGTGCTGCCATGTTCTTTTTTGAAAGAATTGGAGGAGACTTTGACATTTAACATGCTGACTGAGGCCTGTAGAGTCTGAGATGTGGCTCTTGGGTATTTTCAGCTTCTCTGAGCATTGCACAGTCTGACCTTGGGGTGACCTTGCTGGAAAAATCTGCTCCTGGGAAGACTGAAAGCTGTCTTGAATGTTTTCCACTTGTGAAAAATCTTGCTCTCTGTAGAATGATGGACTCCAGATAGTTTGGAAACGGCCTTAAAACTCTTCCCAGACTGATGGGCAGCAACAGCTGCTTCTCTAAGATCATTGCTGATGTCTTTCCTCCTTGGCATTGTGTTGAAACACACCTGAATGCTCCAGAGCAGCAAACTGACAAAACTTCTGCTTTTATAGACGTGCTCACACTTACTGATGATCAGTTAATCAAGGACATTTGTATTGTATTCATGGTAAGAGCGAGATGACTTTTTAGTATGTTCTAATAAGGACTGGGCAGCGATTAAAATGTTTAATCTAATTAATCACATGATTTCCCTGATTAATCACGATTAATTAATTTGGTACGCAGAATCCAAAAATTAATCCAAAAGTAGCGTATAGCTTTTAGCATTTAGCTTTATTTTAAATGTGCTGCCATATGAATGAAAGTGCCATAACATTTGTTGTGCAAACACACTTTTAACATCAGCATCTTTCTGTAGTTTTTATGTAGAAGCCTCGCTCCACTGTCTGTTTCCTTGAATGACTTGCTGCTATCAGTTGTGTGTTTTGCCTTTAAGTGATATTTTAGACTGGAACTACTACGCTGAGAAGACAATTCAACTTGGCAGAGTTTACAGATGACTTTGGTTCTGTTGACTCCGCCGTCTGGAAGAACTTTAAAATGAAAATGGCCGAGTAAAAGTTCCGTACCCTTCTCCATGTTTGATGGATCCACCGATTACTTTCTTTTCCTGTTCCGCAGCAGACAGCAACAGACTTTTACAAAATAAAAGCCTGTGAGCAACAGATTTTTACAAAATAAAAGCTTCTGAGCAACAGACTTTTACAGTAATAAAATAAATACTAAAATAGGGGTGGTCTATGGTGTAGTGGGTCCTCGCTGCAGCTGGCCCCGGTTCGAGTCCCGCATCGGACGGCCCTGTGCTGCATGTTGTTCCCCCTCTCTCAGCCCCCTGCTTCCTGTCTCTCTGAACTTCCCTATCCATTAAAGGCAAAAAAAGCCCCCCAGAAAATTTGAAAAAATTCAATTTAAATATAACATGCGTTGGGGTGGTCGGTGGCGTAGTGGGTTGAGCAGCCGCCCCATGTACAGAGGCTACAGTCCTCGCTGCAGCTGGCCCCGGTTCGACTCCCGCACCGAGCGGCCCTGTGCTGCGTGTCTTTCCCCTCTCTCTGCCCCCTGCTTCCTGTCTCTCTCGAACTGTCCTAACATTAAAGGCATAAAAAAAGCCCCAAAAAATACTTTAATATATATAACATGCGTTAATCCACGATAAAATATTGATCGGTGTTAAATAATCAATACGTTAACACGGTAATAACGAGTTAACTTGCCCAGCTCTATTTCTAATCCATAAAACCTATTAGTTAAAATATGGCGTACTTTCCATTTCAGATGACCGCAGACCTTGTCTCCACTCTGGGAAGCACCGAAAGTAGTCAGAGGTCAAAGCAAAGAGAGAGTGACTAATGCAGTGGATCTCAGAGAGATGCTTTAATATCATGTCCTGCTCTAACATTTTACCCAAAACTGAGGCAGGCTCAATTTTTTTATACCTTATGCAGGTAGTGCCAAGAGTCGCTGCCAGAGAAGCAATTTGGGCTTTGGTCCAGTTCGCTCCGCATCAAACAATAAGCTTTTTACACAACAAAAACATCTGTCTTGTCCATTCCTTCTAACTTTATGATTTAAAGTTAGACGGAGATCAGACAAGACCCCTCTCATATTATACTGACACTTCCACTAGCAGAATTTATAAGCGCTGAGAGCTACAAACAAAGATGGCCCCCCTCACCCCCCCGTCTCTCTCCCACCTGCTGGAGCGCAGTCAGACCGGGCGGATCGGACCCAACCTGCTCCTCTACACCACGGCCAACATCCACATGAAAACCACATTGTGTTCTGTGTGTTGGCAGCAGCTTTGCACGCTGGAAAAACAAAAAACTGTAAAAAAGGTTGAGAACCGGCACAGCTAAGCGGGCTGTGTCCTGTGGCTTCAGCCAGCGGAGGAGATTTATTTCCACGGGTGCGCACTCACACACACACGTAGCTGACCCTGCCCTCACATTGCGCACAGCTGAGATGTCTGAACCATGAGTTACTGCTGAGCACTGATAACATGTTAAAATCCTCAGCGTGCTTTTCATCACTAGTCAGTATCCGTGCAGATCATCATAAAATCGTCTTATAAATAAGGGTGAAGCGCGCGTTCTCACCTCGGCCTGCTCGTCTCAGGCTCGACTGTGATTGGACGGATCGCAAAGGACAAAACATTTAGACTCATTTGTCAGACGTGATGGAGACCAATGGAGGCCAGGTGGTGTCTCTCTGCGTCGGGGTGCGGATGGAAAGGGCTGAGGAGCATCTGGGTGTGTGTGTATAAACGCCCCAATATTTCAGCAGAGGAATGCCCTGGGTTCAGTCTGTGGGATAATTAATGGCTGTCAGCGGCTCTTTTGCGGAAGAAGGCGCTGACAGACGGCACTCCAGAAACGCGGGGAATGCGTGAACGCCTCACAGGGGTGGATGAGGGAGCCAAGGGGGCGGGGGTGGAAGCGCAACATCCCTCCAGCCGTCTGCGAAAAGCTGGGGCATCACTCTATGGAAGCCCGTTTCCGCCACTTAATGAAAATAAATGTAGAAATACTAAGTCGAAATTATAAGATACTAGTCTCATAATTATGAGATGCTAAGTTAAAATTATGAGATACTAGGTCGAAATTACGAGAAACTATTGCATAATTATGAGATACTAAGTCGAAATTATGAGATACCAGTGTTTCCCACACATAGACTAATTCGTGGCAGTGCGCCACAGATTCAACATCGGCCGCCTCATATTGCATTTTGTTATTATTATTTTTTTTAACGCCTTTTAAAAAATACGCATCGTACTCGTTAAGCTGCATTTCCTTTCCCTGCTCTCCCTCTGTCTCTCTCACATAGCCTACACACACACGCACACACACAGCCCCTCCCCTCCGTGCACACCCCGTGTGTCTCCATCAGCGAGATCATCCCTGGAAGCGTGGAAGCTGTGCCTTAGTGCAGAGAAGACGGCTGGCGAAATTCACGAAAGGTTGGTATCACGTGCACCTTTATAAAATCACACATTAAAAAGTCCTATAAAAATATTTTATATTTTGAATACAATGTTGTCCCGACCCGTCCCGACCCATAGCAAACAAGCGATTACATTACGCCTTCTTTATAAAGTTAACTAGTCGCAAGTTTGCCGTAAAAAAAAAAAAAAAAAAAATGTAGTTGGGTTTGTCGAGGTCAAAACACTAGCAGCTGTGAATCAAATAAAGTAGTTTTTTAAAACTCTTACACTGAATGTTTGCTGCTTCAATCCAGATGAGTATTAAAAAATATTTTCCGCGATTGAAAAAGAGACGTGCGTGTTGAGGATGAGGACCAGCCTGAACCAGAGGTAACAGTCTGAAACAGCTGAACAGTGTAATTAGCTATGTTATTAATTTGTTTACAATATTTTCAGGCTTCAACCAGTGCTGCTCAAGCAGAAAGACCGGGTCAGGGGGAGAAAGAGATACAAAATGTAGTATGGCATAGTATTTTGTAGAGGTAAAGACATTTGAAGATGTGAATATTAATACAATAAAGTTCTGTGTGACCAAATATTAACGAAGGAATTATTTTTGAAGAATTTTTTTTTAAATTACGAGATACTAAGTTGAAATTACGAGATAGTATTTCTAAATTTATTTTTATTAAGTGGCGGAAACGGGCTTCCATATATCCTCATTCGCTGTCATTTGAGGAATTTCGGAACATCTGTGGAAGCTGCGTGAAGTGCACAACACGGTCCCAGCATCACGTGAGAACCGCCGAAGTGTCCTTTCCCAGCTGCATCCCTCTGGCTGCGGCATCGAGCATCAGCTGCACAACCACATGCAACTTCTGAGAAACTTTGATAAACGTGGGGGAGATGTAGTCGTCACGTGGGTGCCACAGATCACTCGCTGCATATAGAGAACAGTGGATCCAACTGTGCTGGGCTATTCTGCAGGCAGATCTGTGACATACTGTTGAAAAAAAGTTATCAGAACAGGCCATCTAAAAACCTCATTTCCAGAAATTTTTCTGAAACCAAAACAAAATTAAATCGGTCGTTAAAAAAAAAAAAAGAAAAAAAGTTTAAACCTTTATTTCACAGACACAAGCGCATAACAACGCATTTCTGCTGTTTTTACAGACAAATATATATATTTTTTACATATATATAAATGCAAAGGCCAAGGACAGAAACCACACTGCTGGATAAATGTAACTTTATCAGCCTTCAACTGGCCCAGCATGAGAAACCAG
This sequence comes from Odontesthes bonariensis, assembly GCF_027942865.1. Classification (NCBI taxonomy): domain Eukaryota; kingdom Metazoa; phylum Chordata; class Actinopteri; order Atheriniformes; family Atherinopsidae; genus Odontesthes; species Odontesthes bonariensis. The sequence goes on from NC_134508.1 coordinate 5,371,764, forward strand.
GTCACCGTGGCTACAGCCACATGGACTCAGGGTTACCTTCAACATGGCTTCATCCAGGAATGTAACCTCAACCAGGAAGCCGTACATCAGTCGTACATAAAAAAATCCCAGAAAGACAGTGGACTAAAAGTCAGATGAGTTCAGAATTTGAGCTACTTTTGGGAAATAAAAAAAACTGACGTCAGGTTCTACACACAGAGGCTGTTAGCAGAGAAAGGTGCAAAGTCCAGCGTCTGTGATGGCATCGGTGACTTGTTGTATATTAACGAAACATTAAAAACCATCAGGGGAATGTACGGAAGCCCAGAGCGGACGTGGTACGTATAAACTTTTTTTTTTATGGTTTTCTCGAGATAACGAGTTAATTTACCGATGGTTTTCGAGGCCACTTTTTCTCCCCAGTCCGCCCCTGTTTATATGTGTTTATATGTATTTCTGGCAAAAGATGTACCCATCTTTACCCCCCTTTCATTGAAAACTGAATAAAGTAGCCTATGAATCAAACATGGAACGTGGAGCGTTTGTGTAACAAACTGATTGTGAAAATGCACAAAGCAAATCCTGCTGGTGTGACAATCATTTGAAGAATGGAATCAGGTTTAACACACACCAATCATGCCGTTATCGTTTCTCGTCATCTCGAGATAACGATAACGGAACTTCTCATGCATCATTCCGTAACCATGGAGACGGCCTGGTCACTGATGAAGTTGACTATATCAGCAGGATATAACATCAGTTTTCACTGAGAGGGGGGTAAAAATGGGTACACCTTTGCCAGAAATACATATAAACACATATAAACAGGGGCGGACTGGGGAGAAAAAGTGGCCTCGAAAACCATCGGTAAATTAACTCGTTATCTTGAGAAAACCATCAAAAAAAAAGTTTAAACGTACCACGTCCGCTCTGGGCTTCCGTAGAAATGTCCATCAGGGGGTAAGCAGTCATTTTAGCGGGATGGCGCCAGACTTCATTCTGCAGTGTGTGCTTCACTGAGCCGCTACTGAAAATCCAGAGGTTATACTCTTGCTCCCGAAAAATAACTAACATAATGTTAACGTAACACAATGGTAACCATGCGTTGATCCCAATGGTATCAAATATAACCTTTGTTTAGATTTTCCAAAGTCAGTGAAGTCACTAAAAATCAGAATCTTTGAACAGGTGTAAAATATGCTACAGCAGAAGGTGAATGGCGTCACATTTGGGAACATTTAAAACCTTCATGTATGTCTGAGTGGACAGCTCCTCCTGCTGGCTGCACACAGAACAACAGGCTCACCCAGCTATGACGCCACCAGTGACCCAAGCATCACCTGAAGACAGCTTGCTGCCATTTGTTGTTGTGTCAATTGAACTTCCATTACATATGAAAGAAAAACAAATAACAGGTCCATGTGACATGAAAGTCACATGGAACAAAGTCCACCAATAGATCTGGTGCCGATTCTTCTTATTAGTGCTGGAAGAGACTTTTTATTTCTTTATTTTTCCTCCACAGGATGGAGGGAGTTTTTAATCCATTGAGGCCAAACAAGAAAAGAAAGAATTAAGTCAAAGGAAACAGTTCCACTCAGCCAAAGATCATACGTCTGTCCCGTAGACTGAAAATGAACGGCCAAGGAAAAGTGGTAAAGGCAATTAAGGTATAAGTTTAATATTTTTGAAAAGAATGCATATACAAAGAACAAAGACTTTAGACAAAGCATTTGGTTTCTGCACCAAAATAACAACAGGTTATAATAATAATAATAATAATCATACTGACTTGGACTGGATGTCAACCCAACTCTAAGCCACCAGCAAAGAAAAACAACCAATTACAAATCATCACTAACCAAACAGTCTCTCTGCCATTTGGAGGTTTTTATTCAACTAACCAATCAGAGTTTTCTCGGTATAAACTGGCAGGTAAGAGTTCAGATGAGTTCCGACCCCTAAATGTAAAAGGAGTGAAAGAAACCTTTTTATATATTTATATATATATATATTTAATAATAATAACAATAAAAATAAAAAAAGAACAGCACAAACAGAAATAATGAAGAAAAAAAAGATTTTGGTAAAAACACCTGGAGCCTAAGTGGACATTGTGTGCCAGCTTACATTATAATTACATTTGTTAAACCTATCATTTCAATCAGAGACCGAGGCTCAGCTACACACACCACCCGACAGTTTGAAAGGGTACAGCAGGCAGCTCCGACGTGCAGCCTGGACACGATGCGCTGAAATCACAGAAATCTGGTGGGAAAATCATTTCAAATTGGCCTAAAAAAATTAAATGGACCTCCAACGGGGGATGTCTCTGCTGTACCCGCTCTAAGTGTGAGGTGATGGAAATGTTACAACAGTATTCTGCTTTACCCTCCCTTGGTCCCTGACAACGCATGAAGAACACACCACTTGTTCTGCTAACACTGTTTAAGTTCCCTGCTTCTAAAAAAAGGCCAATTCCTGTGGTCGACTAGCAGCCCGTTACTACTGGATGCCTTTAGCTCTTCAAGTGATCACCACGTTCCAAATGGACTGCGACTCTGCACTGTGGAAGTCTGCATTGAGGGGAGTAAGCGATATTGACCAATTTCAGTGTCTTACTTGAGACAGCTTCTTTTTTTTTTGTTTTTTTTCTTCCCCAAATGGCCACACTGCCACACCTACAGTGTCCTTCAGTGTCCTTAGTGGTTATGAGCGCATCTATTTGGAACATGGAATAAATATCGCAGACATTTCTCGTGTTTGAGGGGGGGGAAAAAAAAAAAAGAGAGACGGGGTGTTGGCAAAACAAAACAGAACAACACTACTCTGTTAGCATGTGTAGGAGTAGTGTTGAGGGGGGGAAAAACAAAACAAAGAAAAGGTGGTCGGTGATGGACGCGCTCGTCAACAGAGGCGACAGGAACAGCAGCATGAGCAGCCACCGGTTAGGCAGCTGGGAAGGGGCTGGGGCGGGGCTTTTATCCATCAAACCCTTTAAGATTGGCTGAAAACAACTAAACGGCTGAGCATCTAACACTTCATGAGGCCACAGCACTGACTTTAGTCACACTGAGCTATCCAAAGCTCGACAGAATGATTTCTACTGGTGTGCGAGGTCGGTTTATGGACGTGCCGCCGTACCCGGCGCCAACACCAGCCTGTTGGCCACGTTAGGTTCATCTTCTGTCCCAAACTCAGACAGAGGGGCGGAGCTTCTTATTATTGCAGAGAATTATGTGAAACTTGGTCGGCTGGTTTCTGTCTAGTCGTCCTTGTGGAGGACAACGTTGTAAATCAGCCTTAGCAGAGCAAGGATTGGGGGGGGGGGGCATGGTTGTACGTAAGATGTGTGTGTGTGTGTGTGTGAGAGTGAGTGTGTGTGTGTGTGTGTGTGTGTGCTTTGAATAGGTAGGAGCCCCTCATAGCAGCACACATTTGCGTTTCTTCTTGGGCTCTGGGGGCTCCAATGCAGCCAATATCGCCTCATCAAACACATTCTTTAGGCCTTTCTGTGAACACAAACATACAAACACAATGAGGGAAGAGTGCAAAGACATACCGGTCAAATTAAAGTGAAACCAAATAGAACGCAGCAGCTTAAAGGGATAGTTCGCCTCTTTTGACATGAAGCTGTATGACATCCCATATCAGCAACATCATTTATGAACATCTTCTTACCCCCTGCTGTGTCCTGTGAGCAGAGTTCCAGCTGAGTTTTGGCGTTGATGAAGGTAGTCCGGCTAGTTGGCTGGGGTTTAAAAAATAAAGCGTCTTGCTTCTCAGAACAATATGCGTTCAAAAGAGTAATACATTTGCATCACAAAATCGTTCTCCAGAAAAGGTCAGATCTCACAATCGCTTGGCCCTATTTTCTCCACCTTTGTATCACTGCCTGCTGTGTAGACCGAGCAGCAAACACCGTAACAGGTGCGGCTGTCGCTAGGTGGCTGAACGCAGTGATATGAAGGGAGAGAAAATAGTGCCAAGCGATGTGAGGTCTGACTTTTTCTGTTGAACGATTTTGTGATGCAAATGTATTACTCTTTTGAACGCATATTGTTGTGAGAAGCAAAACGCTTTATTTTTTAAACCCCAGCCAACTAGCCGGACTACCTTCGTCAACACCAAAACGAGGCTGGAACTCGGCTCACAGGACGCAGCAGGGGGTAAGAAGATGTTCATAAATGATATTGCTGATATGGGATGTCATACAGCTTCATGTCAAAAGAGGCGAACTATCCCTTTAACAGAGGGCGGAAAAAAAAAACTGCATCGGACTTCGTTTAAAGGGGATGCGGTAGCTGTTGGGGAGGATGGAAACAGACACAAAACTATAAACCAGCAAGACATTTTTTCAGGAACTGCGATAGGAAAAAAAAAAAAAAAAGCCGAACAGAACACCGTGCGGATGTCTCAGTGAGGGTAAAATATCAAAAACACAAACAGCATGCGTGTTAGAGTGCTGCTGAAATCAAAGGCAAGTCAAACAAGTAAGTGGAGGAAAAAACGGAACACAACCCCTGACTCTGCACCACAGACTTGTTTTTCTGTTCGACTTCAATGGTTGTGAATTTTACAAATAAAAAGAGGACACTGAACCCCCCCCCCCCCCCCAACAAAAAATGACCCACTTCTCTTTATCTGGCACTGAGCCGTGAGCTCAGTAACCACAGCTGCCCTGTGTTGTCTAACTCAACATTCTTCTCTCAAAAAGCTGGAAAAAGAAGGGAGCCAGAGAGGAGAGCAAGTTCATTTGTTCTTTATTAATTCATTCACAAGTGATCCTGATACAATTAAAGATTGTTTGATTACTATTATCTGGATTTCAATATATGCACAATATGCATATATCACATTAATGTCACATATAGACCAAAGTATGGCCAAATAAATCAAAGCAGACATCAAGTGTGTCTTTGGGTTTAAAGCAGATCAGTAAGACAGGAAACAGGAAAACTGTCCGGTGGTTAGTCTGTCAGAAGGCCAAACACCTCTTATATATATGATCTGAGTCCTGAACGTTACCACAGTCACACTCCAACTTCTGTTAAATCAACTGTAGAAGTACAAAAATACATCGGTGCCAGAGATGGAAGCTCTGTTTAGTGTTGAGATCTGTCAAACACCCAAAGTAAGCGGTCAGAACAAGACCGACCAACTCAAACAACACACACACACACACACACACACACACACACACACAATGGCATCCATTTACAACAAAGGGCCAAAGCTGCGAGACTGAGAGGGAAGCGGTGGAGTCGGACAGTTACGGGGTTAAGATGTAAAGAACGCTAAGCAGCCGGTGGAAGTACAGAAAGGCCTTCGGTCAGTTAATCAGGCCACAGAAGGTTTCAGTACAACTGCACCTCGATACAGCAAGAGATTAAACTGATGAGATGTCATTATTGGCAAGTATGAAGAGTTATACGGAGGAAAACAAGGAGAGACGGGGTAAAGGAATGTCAAATGAGAACGATGAGGAAGAGCAGTGATTAAAATAAACAGCATTTCCTCTTTCTTTGCGTCTCAGGTGGCTCTAGGGCAGCTAGGATAGCTTCATCAAATACATTCTTCAGCCCCCGCTACAACGACAGAAGAGGGAAGAGAACAGCAGTTTGATTAGCAATGAGAGAGAGAGAGAGAGAAAGAGAGATGGAACAGGGCAAGAAAATCAGGGCAGAACATGGAGGAAACACAGAGAAAAGGTATGTGAGCTACAGGACTGTGTGAAGATGCAATGTGCACAGCAAGAGTCACATGCAGGGGTAACAAGGCGGGCTGCACGGGAACGACAACAGGCGGCTGTTTAACGGCGTGCTGGAAGTGAGGCTGGGACACCGTGTCGAGTTCCCCCGACAGGAAACAGGAAATGACATCTGCAGCTATGCAAGTGTTGTGCCAGGGAGAGGAGGAAGGAAGGAGCAGAGCAGGGAGGGGGTGGGTGGGGGGCTACATCTCAATTTCATCAACACTATTGTTCTCCGTCTACGTGAGACCGAGTCACGTTCACTCGGCTCGCCGCTTCCACGGGCTCTCATGCTGAGGACCGAGGACATTTTCATGCAGAACTGTGAGGTGAAGCCCGTCCTCAGCTGCGGTCTAACGGAGGAACACGAATATCAAGTCGCCACTGAGGGCAGACTTTTGGTGTTTGTGCCCTTTCTGGCACTGTAAATATCTGCAAACCTTTGGCTCTGGGAGTGGAAGACAGATTTACAGAGAGGGTGAATGGCCCTATGCTGAGAAACCCCCTCAGGGTTTCTGATGAGTAAGAGGGAAAGAACACATAAACTGACTCCTACCTTAAAGGGATAGTTCGCCTCTTTTGACATGAAGCTGTATGACATCCCATATCAGCAACATCATTTATGAACATCTTCTTACCCCCTGCTGCGTCCTGTGAGCAGAGTTCCAGCCTCGTTTTGGTGTTGACGAAGGTAGTGTTGACAATATGCGTTCAAAAGAGTACAACATTTGCATCTCTACCTTCATATTAATGCGTTCAGCCACCTGCTGATAGCCGCACCTGTTACGGTGTTTACTGCTCGGTCTACACAGCAGGCAGTGATACGAAGGGAGAGAAAATAGGGCCAAGCGATTGTGAGGTCTGACTTTTTCTGGATGAACGATTTTGTGATGCAAATGTATTACTCTGTTGATCGCATATTGTTTTGAGAAGCAAAACGCTTTATTTTTGTGACCCCAGCCAACTAGCCGGACTACCTTCATCAACGCCAAAACGAGGCTGGAACTCGGCTCACAGGACGCAGCAGGGGGTAAGAACATGTTCATAAATGATGTTGCTGATATGGGATGTCATACAGCTTCATATCAAAAGAGGCGAACTATCCCTTTAAAGTCCAGTCAGGAAATTTCTACAACTCAGCTTGAAGCTCTTAAGCCCTGCTGGATACAGCAGCATTCAAAACTGGGGGAACTTTGTGGACGTCAAGTTCATCTGCATGATTTTTTTTTTTTTGACTAACAAATTCACGCCACCGACCAGCGGCTAGACATCCCGGCAGTGCTGGCCATGGAGGGTCATTTCATGGCTCAAACGCTAAATACGTCAGCAGTTAAACAGCCAAGATACAGTTATAGGAAGACTGCTCACGTCAACCATGATAACAAATGAAAATGATGTCGTTTACAATCAGCAACACCAAACAGAAGCTCACAAGCTTGCACTCTGAAGGGAACAAAACCTGCATGCATCAGCTGCGACGTGCAAAGGCCAGAGGAAACGTGGACCTGTTCCTCTTTCCTCCACTTTCTTAGTTCTTGCCACTGAGGTTTCCAATCACACAAGTCCAAGATGGTGTGTATGAGATGGTGTAAATCCTGTGTGTTTACATGCATCTGTTACCTGTGTGAGGGCTGAGCACTCCACGTATTTCACAGCCTTGAGGTCTCTTGCTAGCTTCTCGGCCGTCTCTGGGGTGATGGGCTTTTGCTTGTTCTTAGCCAGCTTCTCTATAGTGGAAGGGTCATCCCGCAAGTCGATCTGGGTCCCGACTAGAAGGAAGGGCGTCTTTGGACAGTGGTGGGTGATCTCTGGAACCCACTGGAAATACAAACACAATATCGACATACATGAAACAAGAGTTTCATAAGAAGAGACACAATGGCTGTGTTCGAAACCGCATACTTCTCCTACTACTCATACTAACTTTTTGAGTTAGTATGCCAGTTTGAGTAAGCGAGAAGTTCCCGAACGCATACTAGATTCTCCGAAATGTTGGGTATGCATCATGAGGTTACTACTGTTCCTGTCATTTTCTGTCAAAACGGCAGTTTCAAGCTAGCTACAACGAGGGTAGGTTCACTTCCTGTTTTCAAAACAAAAGCACCAATTGTATCGTAATGGCTTTCCCTATGATAAAAGGCAACGGGTATTTTATTTTGTGAAAATAACAGGAAGTGCGTTGCTCACTGCGGCTAGCTTTAGTAGCGCCGAATTCGTGGGAACAAAATTGTAAACAGCCGGTATTTTGTCAGGTTTTCAACACGTTGGGGATCTAAACGACTACTTTCTCTCCTGAAAATGTTTCAAATGTTGCTAAAGTTTACAGAGTTTAGAGCTTAAGCGAAATCAGCTTCAGGCCGGCTGATTTCGGCTCGGGCAGGAGCGAAATGCATTGTGGGTAAACGCTCTGCATACTGTCTGATCGATCAGTATGACGTATGCAGAATGGAAGTATGCAGTTTGCAAGTATGTAGTATGTAGTATGTAGTATGTAGTATGCGGTTTCGAACACAGCCAATGTTTCTCCCCTTTTTGAGAAGCACAACCTCCACCGGAGCAGTTGTAGTTTCATGTTCAGGTTTGGTTAATTGGGTATCTAACTGTAGGACTTGTATCCAAGCATAAAGACAGATCAATTTAGAGATAAATCAACTAGGAAAAAAGTTATATGTATATCACTGTTAAACGGAATTCTATCTGTTTTTAACAACTTTACACAAGAATCCAAATATAGAGCTTGGGAATAAAAGCAATTCGAAAAAGAAAAGGGATGAAACGTACCTTTTCTTTGACGTTTTCAAAGGAGGATGGGGACACGACTGAAAAACAGACGAGGAAGACATCTGTCTGGGGATAACTCAGAGGACGTAACCTGTCGTAGTCTTCCTGACCTGGAGCGAACCAAAGAAATACATGTTGAACTCGCACACAAGTAAACAGCAGGTTGATACACGGGACAGCAGAATCACACAGAGCCACAAGGAAAAGCTGAGTTTGGAACACCTACACAAACCCAATATTCACCCTTATCTCGAATAAGACAACTCATAAAGGCAGCATGCTTCATCCGAGGATGATAACTGTTTCACTTTACAGGTTCACCAGTGTCGCAAATCAACATTAAACACAGGGACAAAGGAAAAACATACCTGCTGTATCAAACAAGCCCAAGGTGTAGGGTTCACCTCCGATCATTACAGTTACAGCATAGTTGTCAAACACCTGAAACACCCACAGCAAAGCCAGGTTAGCTACTCATCATACAGCAATGAAGCATACACACGCTTTATTCCAAAGGGTTTGGAAAGATACGGCATTTAAAAAAGCATATATCCACCGTTTATCAGCCTTATTCAACATCATCTAAACCAGTGTTTCCCAACCGGGGGTACGCGTACCCCTAGTGGTGCGCGGAGGTACTGCAGGGGGTACGTGGCGCACGGGGAGTTTTTTTATTAATTTATTAAGGCGTCACACTTTTATGGAGGACTGTTTTTGAAGGAGACTCCAGTTTTGTGATGAATGTTACATGAGTTAGGCCTGTTAATGTATTCTTAACACACACTGTCCCGTGAACGGGACGCTGACGCCATTTTGTTTACAAATTTTTAACGAAATTGATGTCATACGACATGTACACAAACATATAATTGTAATGCCGCATACCGTTTGAAAGCTGAAACCGTCAGCTATCGTTTGAGCCCAACCACGAAGAACAACACTCTCCACAGCACTAACAGTAGTGTGATCTTCTCTGTACGTGACGCCATGGTATTTGCAACTGAAAACAATGCAATTGACACTTCAGGCATAAACCTGGAAGTGTTACCTTTCCAATGGTACCAAGTACATGCATGTATCTACAACCATGTGGGATCTCTGCTACTTTCAAGTTGGGTATGCCAATTTCGCAAATGAAGTTTGAAAAAGGTTCTAAGTGTTATAAAGGGTTAAAAAGAGAGAGAAATGAGTTATGTTCATGTATTCTTAAAAAAAAGAGACATGTTACTTGTTTAAGTTAGATAAAGGAAGATTACTTTGATTTAGTATTTATACTATTTTGGTTAATTATTTATATTTCAAGAAAATGCTTTTTATTCTTATGTTGAATTCAACTGAGGTTAAAGAAAAGAGAGAGAAAGCCTGAGAATTTTATGTTCAAGTTAAGGATATTAAATAAAATGATTTTCATGTAATAATCACTGTGTTGCTCTACTTTTGGAGAATCATCGCACGCGTTGTATGTGTGAGGGGGTACTCAGGCCAAAAAAGGTTGGGAAACACTGATCTAATCTGATCACACGGTCGGCAGCAGAGCAGAAAACACACTGCTGCTGTTCCACAGTGCTCCAGGACTCTGGATGATGAACTGGATTTAAAGACACCCAGCTAATCCGACTGACATTACCACACAGTCTTCTGTTGTATCCTCTGTGTTTGTAAATCATACAGCAGACCGACACAGAATCAGATGACACAAAAAAACTAAAAGTTACTTTATTACAGTTTCTGACCTACAAAAGTGGGACATCTTTTGTCAAGTGGGAGCTTATCAAATCAAATCAAATTTATTTGTATAGCACATTTCATGTACAAAACAATTCAAAGTTACATCAAATAAAAGCATTGCAGCAAGGAGTGGAAGAAGCATTAAAAATTCATTAAAGAATATAAAGATAAATTCAAAGATATCGTGCAGATTTCATGCATAGACACATGAGAACAGAAATGTTTTTAACCTGGATTTAAAAATGTCTCCATTTTGTGAAAGTTTAATCTCCACTGGCAGTTTGATCCACTTGTTTGCAGCATAACAGCTAAATGCTGCTTCTCCATGTTTAGTCTGGACTCTGGACTGGACCAGCTGACCTGAGTCCTTGGATCTCAGAGCTCTGCTGGCTTTATATTCTCTGAACATACATATCATAGATGTATTTTGGGCCTAAACCGTTCTGGGATTTGTAAACCATCAGCAGGCTTTTAAAATCTATTCTGTGACTGACTGGAAGCCAGAGTAAAGATTGTAAAAGATTCTTCCTGTGCCTAAAACATATATACATGGGCTGAATGTTGTCTGTCACTCACGTACCGTAGGGACATATTCAGAGGGGAACTTGTTTGTAGTGTACGAGATGAGCAGGCAGGTTTTACCCACAGCACCGTCCCCAACCACAACACACTTGATGGTCTGCATAGCTGTGTTTTATAGTCTTCACTATTCATTCAAGATCTGGAACAGAAAACAAAACAGAAAGCAAACATTAGTTAGGAACGCGTCCTTTTGTTATTGGTGGAACAAACAAATACGACTTTGTTAAAACACACGGAAATGCACTAGATTCAATAAGAAACTAAAAAAACAAAACAAATAAAGACAGAAAAATGAACTGATTTGTGTTCTCTGGCAGATATATTTTGATTTCAGCATTTGTGTTCGCCAACACACGGCGACGACACAAACGCAGATGGGGTCATTATACTGTTCATTCAGCAAAGTGGCTCCAACATCAAGCTCACCTTCAGACTCACCTCTTCATCCATTTGCCTTTTCATTATACAGGTGAAACAAATCCAGTTACAGCTTTAATAACAAATTATACGTGGTATTCCCCCCCCATAGATTACAGCACTAAATCTTGGTGGATTACTAAACGTGTGTTTTTAAATATTTTATATATTGTGCGTATAAAACATTAAGTGCGAGCAAGACACACAAGAGGAGAAAAAGCATTTGTTGAGGATTAGCCAACTTTTCAGGTGAGCTTTTAAAACTAAACACCAGATGGCATTTTCATTATATGTCAATGACGAACAGTTGTTGGAAGCAATTTTCAGTGTAACTGGAAAACTGGAGATCCAGTTCAGAGTAAAAAATGTCGACATCTACTTAACAAAGAGATGTTAATGGGCAGATAATAAATAACTGGACCTCTGACTGGGGTGAAGTGGAACTGTCCAGATGAAGTTTTCTAATTCAGAGACTGTTCAGACCCAGTAGAAATCACTGGTCAGCTGGGTTATTCAATAGCTGAAGCCAATTATACAGACAGGACAGCCAATCACAGAGGGGGGGGGGGCAAATAAAGGAATACAATAATGTAACAAATGAGATACAAAACCGCTTGAATACAACGAATGATTAGATCTGCACTGTCTCATCGGTTTGCTTATGTAGATCTTTTTCCACGACCTGTACGCTCTGCGCCTCTTTTAATAAATGTCCACATCACAGCAGCAACACTAACGAGGATGCCAGGAGCACAGACGTGTCTGCTGTCTTTTTGTTTCGTTTAGTTTATGAGCACATAATATCGATGAGCACAATAGGGGTGGACGAATTCAGCAAACTGATTACATCGTTATCTCTCACACCATTAAAAAAAAAAAAAAAAACAACTATAAAATCACGTGTCTGCACCAAAAACAAACAAGAAAGCTTAATGGAAGAATTTTCAACCAGATTTAAACAGCAACAGACATTTACTGACCCCACAGCTACCAGAATAAGGAGAAGAATGCCCGGCAGAAACCTTTACAGGCCAAAGCATAGATGTAACAGTCTATAACGATGACAAAAAGTCTGCTATCTACCCAAGTGTCTCCGTCAGCCTGGACAAACCTGGACTCTAGACGAGAACCAACAACAGCAGAAACGAGCGGATCGACTCCTGGGACCGCATCGTATAGTAAGTTAGCAAAAAATATTATCCCGTTTCTCCTCCACAAGTTACAAAACGTCAGCGCTAAGCCACTGCAGAGCTCTGCAGCACTACGTGGGGGTGGGGTGTCAAAGAGAGGAGCAGCAGAGACAAAACTGCAGGCAGTTTAACAAGGGAACGGAGCTCAGGTGGAGGGCCAGCTGCACAGCACTCAAAACAGAGACGGGCTCAGAAGCTGATATCCTTTCAGACAGACCATTACGTTTAGTTTAACTGAATATTTAGTTGAAACAAAGAGTAAGATTTGAGCCTGATTATAAAACTATCACAGACTGTGATGTCGGTCAATATGATAGCATCTCCTACAGATTACTGAAACTCCCCGCAGGAAGCTATCAGGAATACGGTCTTACTCCAATGCAACAGACTGCATCCTGTTAAGATTGGGGCTGATTTAGCCTGGAAATTCTCATAAATGGGGGGTCATGAACTGAAGATTTATCCATCTTTTCATACTATTTTGATTTAGCATGCACATTTAGACCTTTACATAAAATGTATGTGTGTGTATATGTAGATATACGCATTTAATTTATTCACATTTTTCATTTATTTATCTCTCTACCACCATGATTCTTACACAAGCAATGATATTTTGTTTTGTGGTTAAAAACGTACCCCTTTTTTTCCCCTTCTTCTTCCAGTTATTTATTAATTCTATTTTAATAATTATTATTGCTATTATTATCTTTTTTTTTCTTGTATGTACCTTCTTGTTCTATGTTATTCACTGTTAATAAATATATGTTTAAATAAATAAATGGGGGTCACAAATAGGAAGTTTTTGTTGTTTTTTTTAAAGCGGACCACCATGTGGTCTGGTGACACTGCCTAGTGCATGATCCAGCAGTCTCAATTTTCCATGAGCAGATCAATACCCTGATGTCCTAACCCGCAAATCAGAATTCAGGCCAACTAAATCGACATCACCATTTAAATCAGCGGCCTTACATGTCATTTTAGGATGTGCTCACAGGACCAATCTGAAGTTATCTGTTAAGAGTGAGATTTGCTGCACGATGATCACCGTAAGATCTGTGCTAAAGTGTATAAAGAATATAGTACTATACGGTCCTACAACTTAATGAAGCGTTGTGTGAAGAAAATCTTGACATTTTTTTCCCCAAATATATGCTAAACAACACAGTAAGCTGACGGCAATGGGCAAACAGAGGGTGGCTGCAGCTGAAATAACGCTTTGAGACTTAATCCACGCATTTGTGTTTGTAGGGCAGCAGGCACTTTAAGGGCAAGCCAGCTAAATGGACTAATAGTGAAAGAAGCTGAGACCGAGTTAGAAGTGATTCCCCACAACGTAATGCTGCTAATGGGAAATGTATTGTTTACTCTCGCAATGAATACTTCTGAAAATCTGGCTGAACTCCCACAACTAATCACACAATTAAACATAACTAAAAACAATGATTATTTTATGTATATTTAATGCTTCTTCCACTCCCTGCTGCAATGCTTTTATTTTATGTAAAGCACTTTGAATTGTTTGTACATGAAATGTGCTATATAAATAAATTTAATTTGATTTGATTCATTCTCTATATGTTTTGCCCGACGTAACATATACAAGAAGTCAAATCGTTGACTCGAAAACACGTAGATTTCAACTGAAATGGACCAACTAAATATATATTTAGATCAACTTGGACACATAGAACTTGAATACTTTGTAGTTCACGTATGGCCTGACGATTCGCTACTTATATTATAACTTATATCTAACAAATATTTCTACATCTCAATTAGAGTGAAGCGACCGATAGAAATGACTGATGGCTGGAGGGTAATAGCCTCAGCAGTTGTACTTCGGGTCGGCCACATCCCCGGCCTCAATCTGGCCTATTTCCTGCCGGCTGATAAAAAACGATAAACCACAATTATACCACTATTTCAACCCAAGTCACTGTTTTAGCTTCTTCTTGCTATCTTTGCCATTTCATCTCCGTAACTAAAAATCGAGGACACCGCTTTAATTTTAAAAAGGGAATTAAAACTAGCATTTGTTATGTATTCATCTGCTCCACAAACCAGCTAACCCGTTAGCTAGATAACTAGTTAAGTATCAATTTACCTTGCTTAATTTCAACTCGAAGAGAAATACGTAGTTTTAAAGAAATGGATTAATTTGATATGGAATATAGTCGCCAGACATCGCAGGAGATGTGCTCACAGTTAAGTCTGAATGTTACGAAGAACCTGCCTACTTGCTTTGCTAGCTAACTGTCCTCACCAATTTGCTTTGCGGGCTAAATGGTACAGCCAGCCTTAGCGGATGCTGATGATAAATATCATATCCAAATAAGCTATTACAACCCAAATGCCATAAAATGCACACCGTAAATATCATGTTTGAACTTTAAAACAAACCAAATGGAAAATTTGACGGTCTAATTACACAAAAAAATACATTATTTGCCATACCGTATTCTCTATTGAGTCACTACACCGGGCGTTGGCAGCTCCGCGCTAGGGGCTTCCCAGTCACTACAACAGGGACACGTTGCGTACTGACGTACTACGTAATTACGTTAATCGATAGCGGCACATTGCAGACTGAACAGACCAGATTGTTCAATAATTTAGCCGGATGATGGTTTCGGTGACAATACTTTTTCCTTCAGCATAACATTGCAAGCACAGTGGTTGAGTTACAAGTGTGCTCTACAGATAGTAATTGTATAAATGATTTTATATAGTTCGTGTATGTATTCCATCAAAGTATTCCGTTTACACATGAAAATGCACAATTTGGGCAAATTCTTACATTTTTCTAGTCATGGTCTTGCATTTCAGAATTGAAAAACCAAGAGGTTTAATAGCTATAACATGTAAATCCTTTTTGTCCCGTTGGGTGAATTTGACCTACATAAGTGTGCTTTGCATTTGTGCTGTCTGCAACTAGATGGCAGTGCAGACAAATTACCCAAATATACTAACAACTGGAACAGAAACAGAATTTAGAGGAAGAAATGAACAACATCTGTAAGAAAAAAAGAAACTTTATTCTCAAAGTGGACCGTATGGTAGAGAGAAACAATTAGAATATTCATGTCTTACAAACACAAACATACTTGACTTTAAAAAAAACAAAAAACAAAAAGGAAAGAAAAAAACAAAAACAAAAAAAAGATGTGTAGACATCTTCACTGTCACTAGGTGGGCACGCTCTGCAGCAGGGTAATGTTGTCTCCCTTCAACATGATCCTCCCTGGGAGACATGGACAGAAAGAAAGAGTTGAAAAAAAAATCTAAGTGGAAGCTATCAGAGAATTCAGATGATGGATGGAGAGATGCAAACTGTCAGTTCTCCTCTGGGCAAAGCACTGAGCTACCCATCAACTCCCTTATGTCAAAAGGAACTTTATTGTCAATCTTCACGATACAGCAACCTTCACCAATTACATATAGACATCTGAACCAACCAACAAAAGTTATTTTGTCATTGTGGTTACTTTGAAAGAAATTGTTTAACAGAAAATACCATGCAGTGTAAACTCCAACTTGCAGTTCGGCCCTGAAATACTGAAACCTGTCCATGACACAACTGCTATATTAGCGAGTCATCAAAATTGGGCTTTAAGTTTCAGTTTGAGGATTTCAGATTTACAACTTAATGAAAAGGAGCTGCTTTTCAGGGACATACATCGACAAATAAAACAAAACAGATAAATTGTTCCTTTTTTTCCTTTTCTTCCATACTTTCTTTACATATTTTGATCTTATGGGCTCCAAAGAAGGGGTTTGAAATGCAGCTCGTCGAGTTGAGATCTATGCCGTGTTGTACCAGTACGACTATGGTTTTAACCCTCTTAATTTGCTCGTGAAGTCCTTGGGTAGTAGCGTTTACCACACCGCACAGACTAAACAGAGGCTGCTCTGTGCTGACAAACAGCAACCTACATCACAGAGTCCACTTGGTGACAACGGTGTCATTTGTAAGAGCGGTGAGCTGCACTGAAGCACCTCCCACTCAACACGTACAGGTCAAAGCAGCTCTGACCACTTACACTGCTGACTCAGGAGTGTCAACTTCCACCTCTGCCTCGTACTTACAAAACAGCTAAACCGTGACCAGTTTGTGGTTAAAAGTGCAAATTATATATATATACCACCAAGAGTGTGTTCCACTTGGTTCATTGTTAAGTTTGGCACATTTAAACGGGAAGGAAAGAACAAACTAGCAAACTCATGATATGCTCACTCCTCACATTTATTCACTTTTTTTTTCTTTAGGTCTAATATCTTTTGATAAACTAAAACAGAAATATTTAAAAAATACTTCTACACCTACATGTATTTTGACTCATGGCAGTAAAAGCTAAAAGCCTAAAGCCAGTCATAGTGGAATGCAGTTTTTATGTTTACTCAATTTTCTTACCATGAAACTGGTCCAATATTGTACTAAAGATCATTATATATGTAAAACTAAAATGCAAATGTGAAATTCAATAGTTTCTCTTACCCAGGGGCTTTCTGTTCTTAGTCTTCATGTGGACCTCCTCAGCATCATCAAGCACCAGGTTCATGTACTCATCAAAACCCTAAAAACAGTTAAAAGAGCCGTGAGCCAACAACGACCAGTTCCATTGACACTGCCAAACATTTTGGCATCTTATCCTAATCTCTGACTTTGAGGCTTACTCTTGTTGGATGCTCTGCACCGTTTATGAATAATTTTTTATTAAAAATATTTGACAACTGTCCAATTTTCAATAAACATCGAGGCGCTTCAATGACCCTGCCGTCAGTAGACACATTTCTCTCCATCATAAATGGCATCAGACTTCAAACAATTAAAAACCTTCCTTTGCTTTTAGATATTTGAACATGTACATGTCTACTAAAAAAATAAAATAAATTTGCATGTCAAATCTGGTAAAGTCACATCCGGCTTTAAAGGCACTCATAAAATGGCTTGCAAACATGCAGGTGAACCTCCATCTGAGTCTTAAATCTGTGGAAGACTGAAACCAGTTTTCCTTAAGAACTTCTGTGCATTTACACCCCACAGCATGGTGCTGCCACCACCATGCTTCGCTGTGGGGATGGTGTTCTGGGGTTGCTGACTTTGCACAAGACATGCGTTTTCTTATGTTTTTCTGGTAAGCAATGTTTTTTTTACTTGCCCCTGTTAAGCAAAGCCCAGCTCTGTTGAACTTATAGTGGTCCAATGGACAAATGCATCGGTCTCCTTTGTGGAGCTACCCAGCTCCTTCAGGGTTACTTTTGGTCTCTTTGATGTCTCTGTGATTAATGCCTTCCTTGAGTTTCAGCCTCATTACACTTTTAAGCATGAGCGAGCAGAGCGAGCAGCGCACTGAGCAGCACCGCTGACCAGGGCCGAGGCATTTGTTTACCGCTTTTAACACAAATGGCGATGAGAAAAGAGTAAAAAAGGGGGTGCTAAAGTTTCCCCGAGGAGTCATCGAGCGATGATGAAGATTCGCTCACACGACTGCACTGCAATTATGGCTCAGGTAAATCTGATTCATATTATATTACATTGGAGGGATGCATAATCTGTTTTGTTATGGATTACTTGTTGAATTTGGGTTTAATTACACATCCATCTACCTCACTTCCCTGCAATGAATTGAATTGGTTCAAACTTATTGTTGCCGATATTATTTTACCATTATCGTTACTTGTAGGTTTGGACAGCTACATTTTATTTTCAAAATGTTATAATAATAGTGCTGTCGCTATAACCACAAAAAATTAAATATCGCGTTATGAAGAACAAGCCGCCATCACCGCACGTCACCTGATCTCACCACTAGTGGGGAAATAGAATTAGCTTTCCATCCTGGCACACGAGAAAATTCAAATGGCACATATGGTGTCAAAATGCTCCCAAATGGCACATTTGGTGGTTCCGCCTGGACATATGTGTCAAAACATCTGTAAAACTGCTCAAGTTGACTTTTTTTTTTAGCATCTACCTTTGCAGTTGCTCATCAGGTATTACTTTACCAATTCCTAGATGAATTAAGCGACTATCCTATGATTAAAAAGGGGGTTTTCACTTGAATTTGTGTGGAGGGTTTTTTAAGCAGAGATAAAAAAAAAATAACAAAATTAACTTTCCACTGTGTTGGATTTACTCTTGACACAGTAACATCTTTTAATTCGGATACTTCTGAAGTCATCTAACTGGTCTAAGCTTTTATTTTGAAACCAACATTATACACACAGCCCTTGTAGTTGTGAAGATACACTCAATTTATTTTGGGTATGTCATTTCAGATAGGAAGCAGAAAAAAATAGGCCTTGTGATAAAGAGCTTAATAGTGCCTCTTTATTAGTAATGTTGCACCCTGGGGCCTTTTTCTAAGAACAGGTACATATACACCGAGACCATGTGACACTAAGGTTGCACACATGTGGACCCTATCTAACTTTTTATGTGAATTCTGCAGGTAGCTTGTCGCAGCAGATGTTATTTAGAGGCTTCATAGCAAATGGGGTAAATATATTTACACATCCCACTTTTCAGCTGATCTTTTAAAATACCTTTTTTTCTCACATCATGCAGTTCCATTTTTATATCTTATTTGTTACATCAAATAAAAGCTACAAAAGAAAAAGGAAAAAGAAATAATAACTTACAATAATGCAGCCTTCTATCCGCATGTTCACCTGCTCATACAGCCAGACCTGGATTCGTGAACGCTGGGAATTAGAGGCAGATTAAAATCAGAAATACACTCGACCCAGAAATCACAAATTGGAATAAACCATAGCAAACGTGTTAACTACTTACATTTTGAAGGTATCTAAAAATGAGGTTCTGTACTGTGGAATCAAGGAATTTCAACGTTCAAAAGCAAACATGTGCACCTACAAACACACCAAAAGCAAAAACATTGGACAATTTGGAATACAATGACCTAAAAAGTGCCATGTGGCTCCATTTTTCGTTTCTATCACTCATTTTCAATCCCTTCATGATTTACCTTCATAATTATTAACTGCACATACGTTTTGGATGATCTTACGTTATCCATTTAAAAAAAGAAAAAAAACGTAAAAAAGAAAGCCACGTCAAGAATAAAACAAACAAAAAAAAAAGTATAAATTCACATAATCTCTTCTAAATCACTCAAAGCATATGCTCTGGATCCGCAAAAATCCCAGGCGCAACCAACTACGTTTATGGCTTGTGTTATTTTTTGTTTTAAATCTTTATTAATAAATGAATTATTAAATAATTTATAAATTATTATTAATAAATGTTTAGCAACAGTACTCAACACCATTACGGTCTAATGTTAGCGGCGCTAAAATCGGAAACCTCCTGGTTTGAATGGTTTTCCGTGCCAACGTTATGCTCGTACCGCGGCAGAATAAATACGATTGATACTTTCTAAAACAACGGTCCTTTGAATGCTTTACATTGATGTAAAATTACCTGTATGACATTTAAACCCACCGTAACTACCTAAGCAAGGGCACCTGTCAGTCCTCGTAATTCTTTTAAAAGTCATTCACAAAAATTGCAGTGATTAGCATAGGAGCTAACCGAAAGGTTAGCCTACATGCTACATTAGGCTACAAAGCGCTTCAACCGTATGCCTGCGATAAAAAGGATACAATGGGCTGCACCATAACCTTCTGGATCTTCTGGCCTTGTCCTCTGTACGCCATTCCTCCAACAAAATACCAACGACGGGTATGCGACAAAAAATTGCACCTTTTTAAAAGAGTGCACTTTAGCGTATCACTCACGTTGCGAGTTTGATTCAATGGCGGGTTTCCTTCCGCGTGCGCTCCCTGTTGTAATAAAGGTAAGGCACTACAGCGCCTCCGCAGGCAGGAGGTCACTACTGCATCCATTTTAATACAAGCCCACAGGATGGAACCAAAAAAAACAAGAACTGCAAGCAGTGATAACGGCCCTCGCAGCCAAGCGCAGCTCCGGCCTTGCGACCGCCTGACTGCCGGCACCGCCGCCCCGACGTGGTCAACGACGCCGTCACGCGCCTCCCGCGCCCGTCCACCGGGCGGAGCGTGCGACGAATCTCCGAAATCGTCTTCAGTCCACGTCAGCACGACACCAGTGGCACGTGTTCAAAGTTGGAGCGATATGTCACCTTTCAGAAAGGAGTTACCATCACTTCCTGTTTTGTGGGGGCGGGGTTTAGCGACGTCAGAAATGTACCACGCAAACGTGTCAAGCGCTGCTCCGTAATGATGCACAAAAAATACGGTGCAGATCGGACGATGTCTCAAGGAGATATAGATGTTTACATGATATAGGGGGCGCACTAGAGTCACATTTCAATATAATCCTATTGGGCTCTTTAGATGTTAACAAAGGTCAGTCATATCTAGTTTGGTGCAAATCGGATGATGCATGTGAGATTTAGAGCCGAACGTATGCAAACGGCGAGGGATTTGAATGTGCCATTCTGCCACGCCCACACTATTTTGTAGGTCCTGACAAGACGCACAGGTGTGCTGAGTTTCATGATTGTCGGTGAAAGCATGGCTTGGATCTGATGTTTTTAGATGTTCTAGGGGGCGCTGTGGAGGCATTAGGCCACGCCCATCAAATATTGGACTGCACACCTGTTGGGGGGTGGATTAGGATCGATCCCAGTGAGTTTGGTACATCTGGGCTCAAAACTGTAGAATTTAGAGCCAAACGTATGGTAACGGCGTGATGTCTGACTTCACCAAGCCGCCAGAGCCACGCCTTCAACTGAAAACTGTTGGTGCTGTAAAGCAAGTGACACCAACTTGTTATCTGTGTTCTGACACAAGATCATGTTGATTAGGTAAAGGGGGCCAGAGATGGAGCTTTCCAAGTAAAAAAAGTGACTTCCTGTTCTGAGGGGGCGGGGCTTAGATGACGTCAGCAAATGACCACATAGGATCGACAAGCATCCAACATGGATGACTCATACCAAGTTTGGTGCAGATTAAACTTTTTACATGAAAGTTATAGCGTTTCGTTTACACTGGCGAGTACGCCAAGTTCGCCGCTTGGCCAAGCCCCCTAAACATGCTCAAAAACTCAAAATTTCTGATAACTTTTGTGCCCCCATCCCTTAACTGCATACTGACCAAAGATGAAGTCCGTAGCTCAAAATCCCTGGGGCGTGAAAATTTTCCTGCGAGGTGTGTAAATATGAAAAATGGCCAAAATTTGCCCTTTGACCCAAAATGGCCGCCTCCTTGTACGTTTTAGAGCATACCTCCAAGAGACTTTTGTTCTTGATTTGAGGCGATGTACATACATACCGAGTTTCAGATCTCTACGACGTACGGTTCGGTCTATCTCACGTTAGGTGGCGCTATAGAGCAGTTCGGCGACGCCCACTTTCGACTCCATTAAAAACCTTTGATTTCACGCGGGGGACAATTTTGGGTAAAGTTTGGTGAGTTTTCGAATACGTTCAGGCGTCCCCATTTGCGATTCCGCGCGGAAAAGAAAAAGAAGCCGGAATAATAATAATGAAAAATGGCCAAAATTTGCCCTTTGACCCAAAATGGCCGCCTCCTTGTACGTTTTAGAGCATACCTCCAAGAGACTTTTGTTCTTGATTTGATAAGATCTACGTACATACCGAGTTTCAGATCTCTACGACGTACGGTTCGGGCTATCTCACGTTAGGTGGCGCTATAGAGCAGTTTGGCGACGCCCACTTTCGAGTACATTAAAAACATGTGATTTCACGCGGGGGACAATTTTGGGTAAAGTTTCAGGAGTTTTCGAATACGTTCAGGCATCCCCATTCGCGATTCCGCGCGGAAAAGAAACGAGAATAAGAAGAACAAGCAGTGATAACGGCCCTCGCAGCCAAGCGCAGCTCCGGCCATGCGACCGCCTGACCGCCGGCACCGCCGCCCCGACGTGGTCACTGCCGCCGTCACGCGTCTCCCGCGCCCGTCCACCGGGCAGAGCGTGCGACGAATCTCTCAAATCGCCTTCAGTCCACGTCAGTACGACACCAGTGGCACGTGTTCAAAGTTGGAACGATATCTCACCTTCCAGACAGGAGTTACCGTCACTTCCTGTTTTGTGGGGGCGGGGTTTAACGACGTCAGAAATATACCACGCCAACGTGTCAAGCGCCGCTCCGTAATGATGCAGAAAAAATATGGTGCAGATCGGATGATGTCTAAAAGAGATATAGCTGTTTAAATGATCTAGGGGGCGCAGTGGAGTCACACTCCAATATAATCCTATCGGGCTCTTTAGATGTTAACAAAGGTCATTCATATCTAGTTTGGTGCAAATCGGATGATGCATGTGAGATTTAGAGCCGAACGTATGCAAACGGCGAGGGATTGGAATGTGCCATTCTCGCCACGCCCACACTATTTTCTAGGTCCTGACAAGACGCACAGGTGTGCTGAGTTTCATGATTGTCGGTGAAAGCATGGCTTGGGGCTGATGTTTTTAGTTGTTCTAGGGGGCGCTGTGGAGGCTATAGGCCACGCCCATCAAATATTGGACCGCACACCTGTTGGGGGGCGGATTAGGATCGATCCCAGTGAGTTTGGTGCATCTCGGCTCAAAACTGTAGAATTTAGAGCCAAACGTATGGTAACGGCGTGATGTCTGACTTCACCAAGCCGCCATAGACACGCCTTCAACTGAAAACTGTTGGTGCTTTAAAGCTAGTTAGACCAACTTGTTATCTGTATTCTGACACAAGATCATCTTGATTAGGTGAAGGGGGCCAGAAATGGAGCTTTCCAAGTAAAAAAAGTGACTTCCTGTTCTGAGGGGGCGGGGCTTAGATGACGTCAGCATATGACCACATAGGATTGACATGTATCCAACATGGATGACTCATACCAAGTTTGGTGCAGATTAAACTTTTTAGGTGAAAGATATAGCGTTTCGTTTACACTGGCGAGTACGCCAAGTTCGCCACTTGGCCAAGCCCCCTAAACATGCTCAAAAACTCAAGTCTTCTGATAACTTTTGTTCCCCCATCCCTTAACTGCATACTGACCAAAAATGAAGTCTGTAGCTCAAAATCCCTGGGGCGTGAAAATTTTCCTGCGAGGTGTGTAAATATGAAAAATGGCCAAAATTTGCCCTTTGACCCAAAATGGCCGCCTCCTTGTACGTTTTAGAGCATACCTCCAAGAGACTTTTGTTCTTGATTTGAGGCGATCTACGTACATACCGAGTTTCAGATCTCTACGACGTACGGTTCGGTCTATCTCACGTTAGGTGGCGCTATAGAGCAGTTTGGCGACGCCCACTTTCGAGTACATTAAAATCATGCAGTTTCACGCGGGGGACAATTTTGGGTAAAGTTTCGGGAGTTTTCGAATACGTTCAGCCATCCCAATTCGCGATTCCCGACGGAAAAGAAAAAGAACGCGGAAAAATAATAATAATAACAAGAACTGCAAGCAGTGATAACGGCCCTCGCAGCCAAGCGCAGCTCCGGCCTTGCGACCGCCTGACCGCCTGCACCGCCGACCCGACGTAGTCAAGGACGCCGTCCCGCGTCTCCCGCACCCGTCCACCGGGCGGAGCGCGCGACGAATTTCCCAAATCGCCTTCAGGCCACGACAGTAAGACACCAGTGGCACCTGTTCAAAGTTGGATCGATATCTCACCTTCCAGACAGGAGTTACCGTCACTTCCTGTTTTGTTGGGGCGAAGTTTAGTGACATCAGAAATGTAACATGCCAATGTGTCAAGCGCCGCTACGTAATGATGCACAAAAAATACGGTGCAGATCAGACGATGTCTCAAGGAGATATAGCTGTTTAAATGATCTAGGGGGCGCACTTGAGTCACACTCCAATATAATCCTATCGGGCTCTTTAGATGTTAACAAAGGTCATTCATATCTAGTTTGGTGCAAATTGGATGATGCATGTGAGATTTAGAGCCGAACGTATGCAAACGGCGAGGGATTGGAATGTGCCATTCTCGCCACGCCCACACTATTTTGTAGGTCTTGACAAAACGCACAGGTTTGCTGAGTTTCATGATTGTCGGTGAAAGCATGGCTTGGGGCTGATGTTTTTAGTTGTTCTAGGGGGCGCTGTGGAGGCATTAGGCCACGCCCATCAAATATTGGACTGCACACCTGTTGGGGGGTGGATTAGGATTGATCCCTGTGAGTTTGGTACATCTCGGCTAAAAACTGTAGAATTTAGAGCCAAACGTATGGTAACGGCTTGATGTCTGACTTCACCAAGCCGCCATAGCCACGCCTTCAACTGAAAACTTTTGGTGCTTTAAAGCAAGTGAGACCAACTTGTTATCTGTGTTCTCACACAAGATCATGTTGATTAGGTGAAGGGGGCTAGAGATGGAGCTTTCCAAGTAAAAAAAGTGACTTCCTGTTCTGAGGGGGCGGGGCTTAGATGACGTCAGCATATGACCACATAGGATTGACATGCATCCAACATGGATGACTCATACCAAGTTTGGTGCAGATTGAACTTTTTAGGTGAAAGATATAGCGTTTCGTTTACACTGGCGAGTACGCCAAGTTCGCCGCTTGGCCAAGCCCCCTAAACATGCTCAAAAACTCAAGTCTTCTGATAACTTTTGTTCCCCCATCCCTTAACTGCATACTGACCAAAAATGAAGGCCGTAGCTCAAAATCCCTGGGGCGTGAAAATTTTCCTGCGAGGTGTGTAAATCTGAAAAATGGCCAAAATTTGCCCTTTGACCCAAAATGGCCGCCTCCTTGTACATTTTAGAGCATACCTCCAAGAGACTTTTGTTCTTGATTTGAGAAGATCTACGTACACACCGAGTTTCAGATCTCTAGGACGTACGGTTCGGGCTATCTCACGTTAGGTGGCGCTATAGAGCAGTTTGGCGACGCCCACTTTCGAGTACATTAAAAACATGTGATTTCACGCGGGGGACAATTTTGGGTAAAGTTTCGGGAGTTTTCGAATACGTTCAGGCATCCCCATTTGCGATTCCGCGTGGAGAAGAAAAAGAAGATGAATAATAATAAGAATAGTGAAATCCTACAGATACAATAGGCCTTCGCAGCGCTTAGCTGCTCGGGCCTAATAATAATAGTGAAATCCTACAGATACAATAGGCCTTCGCAGCGCTTAGCTGCTCGGGCCTAAAAAATAGTGAAATCCTACAGATACAATAGGCCTTCGCAGCGCTTAGCTGCTCGGGCCTAATAATAATAGTGAAATCCTACAGATACAATAGGCCTTCGCAGCGCTTAGCTGCTCGGGCCTAATAATAGTGAAATCCTTCAGTTACAATAGGCCTTCGCAGCGCTTAGCTGCTCGGGCCTAAAAAAATAGTGAAATCCTTCAGTTACAATAGGCCTTCGCAGCGCTTAGCTGCTCGGGCCTAACAAGCGCCGCTCCGGCCTTGCGACCGCCTGACTGCCGGCACCGCCGCCCCGACGTGGTCATCGACGCCGTCCCGCGTCTCCCGCGCCCGTCCACCGGGCGGAGCCTGCGGCGAATCTCTGAAATCGCCTTCAGTCCACGTCAGTACGACACCAGTGGCACGTGTTCAAAGTTGGAGCGATATCTCACCTTCCAGACAGGAGTTACCGTCACTTCCTGTTTTGTGGGGGCGGGGTTTAGCGACGTCAGAAATATACCACGCCAACGTTTCATGCGCTGCTCCGTATTGATGCACAAAAAATATGGTGCAGATCGGATGATGTCTCAAGGAGATATAGCTGTTTATATTATCTAGGGGGCGCAATGGAGTCACACTCCAATATAATCCTATTGGGCTCTTTAGATGTTAACAATGGTCATTCATATCTAGTTTGGTGCAAATCGGATGATGCATGTGAGATTTAGAGCCGAACGTATGCAAACGGCGAGGGATTGGAATGTGCCATTCTCGCCACGCCCACACTATTTTGTAGGTCCTGACAAGACGTACAGGTGTGCTGAGTTTCACGATTGTCGGTGAAAGCATGGCTTGGGGCTGATGTTTTTAGTTGTTCTAGGGGGCGCTGTGGAGGCATTAGGCCACGCCCATCAAATATTGGACTGCACACCTGTTGGGGGGCGGATTAGGATCGATCCCAGTGAGTTTGGTGCATCTTGGCTAAAAACTGTAGAATTTAGAGCCAAACGTATGGTAACGGCGTGATGTCTGACTTCACCAAGCAGCCATAGCCACGCCTTCAACTGAAAACTTTTGGTGCTTTAAAGCAAGTTAGACCAACTTGTTATCTGTATTCTGACACAAGATCATGTTGATTAGGTGAAGGGGGCCAGAAATGGAGCTTTCCAAGTAAAAAAAGTGACTTCCTGTTCTGAGGGGGCGGGGCTTAGATGACGTCAGCATATGACCACATAGGATTGACATGCATCCAACATGGATGACTCATACCAAGTTTGGTGCAGATTAAACTTTTTAGGTGAAAGATATAGCGTTTCGTTTACACTGGCGAGTACGCCAAGTTCGCCGCTTGGCCAAGCCCCCTAAACATGCTCAAAAACTCAAGTCTTCTGATAACTTTTGTTCCCCCATCCCTTAACTGCATACTGACCAAAGATGAAGTCCGTAGCTCAAAATCCCTGGGGCGTGAAAATTTTCCTGCGAGGTGTGTAAATATGAAAAATGGCCAAAATTTGCCCTTTGACCCAAAATGGCCGCCTCCTTGTACATTTTAGAGCATACCTTCAAGAGACTTTTGTTCTTGATTTGAGGCGATCTACATACATACCGAGTTTCAGATCTCTACGACGTACGGTTCGGTCTATCTCACGTTAGGTGGCGCTATAGAGCAGTTTGGCGACGCCCACTTTCGACTCCATTAAAAACATGTGATTTCACGCGGGGGACAATTTTGGGCAAAGTTTGGTGAGTTTTCGAATACGTTCAGGCCTCCCCATTCGCGATTCCGCGCGGAAAAGAAAAAGAATCATAAGAAGAAGAAGAATAAAAAAAATAGTGAAATCTTGCAGATACAATAGGCCTTCGCAGCGCTTAGCTGCTCGGGCCTAATAATAATAGTGAAATCCTACAGATACAATAGGCCTTCGCAGCGCTTAGCTGCTCGGGCCTAAAAAGGATTTATATTGTTTGCCTATGTTTTTTTTCTTTCATTTCTCATAAGTTAGATGAGTTGAAACAGCCAAATATTTCTGAAACAATAAAAGTACAAGTTAAGGTGATACAGTACAGTACATCCGCCAAGTTTTTAAACAGTCAGCTGTGGCTGGGATGGTCTCCAAACAGTGGCGTGCACAGACATTTTGGGGGTCAAGTGCTATGGGGGGCACTTTTTAGCGCACGTGGAACACTATATTATAAAAAAAATTACACGCACATGTTGAATGAAATTAAAGTGTACTGCTCTAAAGCAGCATCCTCCTTGGTGCCATGTCTTTAAATATGTTGATGACCTCGCTGTGATTTATCGCAATGTCTTTTTCAATGGCAAGCAAGAGAAGGTCAGAGAGCCTTTCTTCACCACACAGGCTTCTTAGTTTACTTTTGATGATTTTCAGCTTGGAAAATGATCTTTCAACTGAAGCAGTCGTCACTGGTAATGTTGCATATATTTGGATCATAGAGGTCGGGTGTGCGCGAGGAGGTGGCTCATTTCGGGGCATTGTTTTCAGTTGTTTTTAATCGCTCAGGATTTCAAAAGATCATTTCATAACCGGCCTCAGTGAAATGTTAATAATAATAATAATTTTTTAATTAAAAAAAAAAAAAAAAAGTTTCAAAAGGGCACTTTCGTTGATAAAGGTCAGACGTAGTGGTGCTTCGGCACCACCTGATGTCTATGTATGCACGCCACTGTCTCCAAAAGTCACATGATATTATTCAGCTGATTTTTTGGGGGGGGGTTATTTTGTTTAGTTTTATTTTTTGTATTTGGCTGCACTGGCTAGATTAATCCATCAGGAGGCGCCATGGGAAAAGTAATGTCTTCTAACTCACCGACGCAGTCGCCAGTGTTCACTTTTATACAGACTGCACGATGCATCCAACTGACTCTGGGTCTGGAGCTTTTTTCAAGTTTCAATAACATCTATATATGTTCTGAGCGAAATGATATCATGATGCAAATCCTTCAACTGCCTAACAAACTCAGTGCATAATCAAAAAATATCAATGACACAAGTTTCCTGTGCAGCATATTTAAACTTTAAACTTTCATGACTCATAATGAGCCTCCACAAGCAGTCACTCCCTCTTTCCACTGGATTACAGGTTTCAAACCAGGTCATATAGATGAACGGGCAGGTCACGATCATTTGATTTACCAAGAAGAATTGTAAGACTAAATACTCAAAAAATAATGAAGTATTTTTGGACAAAAATTTTACAATGAAAACTTCCTCTCTGAAATGATCATGTATACACTCTCTGCCTCTTCAAGAATCTATTTTTTTGCTAATCAAAACCTCTATTTTTGTTTCTTTTGGATGGCAAATTGAAATACTGATTCATTTCTGACATTGGTGCCTTACCCTTGGTACTCTGGACATTCAGATTTTAACTGCTTGTTTTGAATGTTATTGGCTGATAAGTATGATAAGTGTGAATATGTCAATTGCTTCTGTTGTTTTATACACCCCCCTCCCATTATTGATGCTGTAACTAAACTGGAACTTTCTGAACATTTCCTGTCACCACGAGAAATCCTGTTTGCTCTCAAAACAAAAACAGTTTTAACAAATTAAGATTTTTCAGTAAAATGTTCAGGTTATGCAAGTAAATTGTGAATTGTATGTCTACATTTTTATTGATTATTAAGTTACCATATATTTACATAAATTTAGACAAAAAAGGGTCCAAACAACTATCTGTGTACAACAGCTGGAAAATAAAGTCGAAATATTTTCAGCTTGAAATTCCAACTTTGCAAAATGGAACGTTTATTCTCCATAAACTCAGGCAAGTACAATACAAAAAATTTAACATTTAGAGCAGGATATGCAGAGGCGCACCTTGTCAACAGGCAAGGCAGGCAACTGCTTGGAGCCCCGAGCCACTAGGGGGCCCCCGAGAGCTGAGGTGCATTCAATCAAAGATCGTCTAGTTACTTTATAAACTGTCTCAAACAGTGGCGAACGTTCGTGGTGAACATGTTTTCTTTGAACAGTTAAATTTAAATGATTTCGTCAAAGATTGTCTAGTTAACATGCCATTCTATAATTCCATAATTGCATTGTTGACTTCGTCAAACTCACGTCGAGTTCCACTGTAGCCTATGTTCGCGGAGAACTGGCCCCTCAGAGTGTTTGCGATTGTTGGCAACGTTCGCCGGAAATTCAAGGCTAGTGGAAAATAAAAACCATATTTATGAAATCGATATCATGAACAGCTTTACTTGTCACAAAGAATCTTTAAATGAACACAATTATTATCGGATGGCCAGCTACGTCCGGTAGATAAATAGCAACAGGCGAATATCAAGTGCCAACGTAGACAACGTAGTCTTTTTTAGTTATTTATTTATTCTTTACATGTATATTTTAAAAATAACAATGTTTTTCATGTTTGGAACATGTTTGGAATAAAACGAGGTTTTATTTCATACATTTTTCGTTGGTGTCAGATAATTTGGTGACGAAGACTGGTCGGTAGGGCCCCCAAGGATTTTTTTGCTTGGGGCCCCCACAGACTCTAGAATCGCCCCTGAGGATATGCCTTAAAAATAATTTAAAAAACTAATGTAAACCTTTAGAAGTGTGTGGTGGTGTGTTTAAATGTTTATCCCTCTTGCCTGGAACACCCTGAGTTCTTACTTTGTGTTCAGGAAGATTTGGGGCTGCATCCTATGACCAGTGGCACACAGACTCTATGTGTGCATCTCTGTACAACACATACATACGAAATCTCTTGGTAAAACAGGAAGTTTCACAAACAATCCAACGATTAGCCGAATTCAAGCAGAGCTCAGTGGAGCTGCGATGTGCTTATTCGTACTTTAGAACGTTAATGCTGTGCAACAACTTGTAAACAACGACAGTCTTTTGAGTTTCCACTGTTCCACTTCTTGGTTGTTAAGCAGGGGATGACGGGCCAAATACTTTTGTCTGCCAACAGTAATTGTAGCTCAGGGTGCCTTTACATTTTAGATTGAAATTTCAAAATGAGGTATTCAGCAGCATTTGAAATTACAGTCACGATATTGCTCTTCTTACGTACTGCTGAGCCTTTATAAGAGTTCAGGGATGCTGTGAGCTGACCTTGATCTCTGAACACTCTGTACAATGGGCTAAAAAGTGTCCTTTTAAACCCGAACAATGAATTCTAATTCAGTTGTAAATGGACTTTTGATTGAGCGCGATGGCTTAGCAGAAAAGAAGAATAGGACGCATGAATCAAGACATCAGACGATTAATGACATGTATTCAGTCTACATCTGCCCTGCTGTCCATTCTTACGTTTCCTTTAGTGATGGTATTCTATATGAACTTAATTTGGCAACAGTCTTAATTCTAAACCATCGGCTTTCAACACATTAAACTAAAACTACAGTAAGATACAATCTTTTTAATGTAAAAAGGGTAAGTTAGAATTGAAGGAAGTGATAGGAAACTGGTTGAAATCGTGCAAAACAAACCAATCACTATTCCTGGTGTAGCAGGGTAGGACATGCGTCGTATGTATATGTCTAAGAAATCATAATAAGGAATGAAATAAATTGAAGCTCTTTCGCTCAAGTAATGTACTGATATTTGATAAAAATATTCCAAAGTATGTAAACTCAGTTGAGTTTTTTACATTAAGAACAAGCTAAGTTGACTACTTCTGTTAGAACAGAATAGAACAGAACAGAACAGAACAGAACAGAATACAATAGAATAGAATAGAATAGCTACTTTTTTGTCATTCAGACACCAGTTAGTGTGCACTGGAACGAAATTTCGGTGCATTGATTCGCTTAATCTGAAAATGAAAGAACATATAAACCAAAAGTACAAAAGCAATGCATTGTAGTTAAAAGAAAAACACCTCAAACAATACAGTCAAGTAACTCTTCTGATCAAGACGATGAGCTCATAAAATGGATTATTGAATATCAAAACTGAAATTCTCAAAATATTTGGAAGAATTTACTGCTTTACGACACTTTCACTAAAGGCACAGAGCTCCTTTTTTGTCTTCTATAAAAACAGATGACATTTACTTCGAAAGAGATTGCAATACATCCGTACCCACAATAAAGATGCTTGCAAAGTAAATCAATGCCAGATTCATTCATGCTGTTTGCACCCCAGAGAAATGCAATGAAAAGAAATAAACTAAAGTTCAAATCAATACCTACAAAGCATATTTCTGACTGTGTGGGACCACATCCTTTCTCTGATCTAGGGCTTAATCCAAATCCATGCCAGTTACCGTTACATATTGGCCTCTAGAAGGTGCTGTGTCATATCCCAGATTACAACATTTCCAGCATTTTGGTAAAAAAGAAACAGCAGTTTGTCGAACTAACTTATATAACTAAGGGAACCAAATGGAAACCAGCATTCATTCCTGATGCTGCACATCTCTTTTACTTTGAGGCAACTCGTATTTTGATGAAGCTCAGAAAAATAGTCTTAAATCTCAGATAAAGCCACCATCCAAACCCTGCTTCTTGCCCAAGAATGGTATTTTTCCATGACAAGGTACAGCACGGTTCGACTCGGCACGGCTCTTCCCTGCTTTGCTTTCCATCACAGACAGCGTGCCCTAACTGTGGGCTGGATTAGCTGTTCATCGCTGCATTGTGTGAAGCTGAAACCACACAGGCAAGACAAACAACTCCACTGTTTGTGTGTGTTTAGTGCATTACATTGATGTAGCAGACGGTTTTATTCAAGGTGACTTACGAGTGATGAGTGCAAAGTAGTTATTGTAATGAATTAGTTTGCGACAGGCTTTTAGTTCAGAGGGGTTTGAATATCTTTTTCAGAGTGATCGTGAACGACGGCAAACACATCCACGCTTGTGATGAATAAACACGCTCATGTTTTTACTAGTCGTGCACACAGGATACGATCCATTTGACATTGAAATGACTTGATAGAGCAAATGGTTGGTGTGTGTGTGCTGCTGGAAAGAGTCGTTGTACGTCCACAGGTGATTCTTCTTTCTGATCAATCAGTGCAGTGTTTCCACGTAGTATCAGCTCAGCTCTCTTGGAACCGGAGAAATAAAAACTTAGTGCTGCCAAGAATGGAAAACAAAACTGTACCGTACTGTACTGAACCATACTGTACCATGTCATGGAAAAGTCTGCTCCCTGACAATCAGCCAGCGTCTAGTCTAACCATATTTAGACAAGGCATTCCGTTGTATTTATAGATGGTTTTATATAAAGCAGGATTTTCAATTTCTCTGTTGTCCACATTATACCTGTAACATGATGAGCTGAGTCAGGGAGGCCAGCCTTGAGTGTGCAGTTAACAATAGTATTAATAACATATAACACAGACTTGCCCCCGACCCTTGCAGAAGAGAAAGTGTGACGGAAATTAGCAACCGAGGACAGACAAGAGTCCGCAAGTGGGGGGAAAGAAAAGATGTAAGGAGGCTCGGTGGCGCAGGCCGAGGTGTCGCCTTTCAGGGCAGGGACCCCTCGGCCACATCTTAAAAGGCAGGACTGCTGCAGCTCGTGCGTCGTTCATCGGGCATCGCTGTCAAGTGCCACATGCTTTGTGTCTGCACTATGAGCGCAGGAATGAGCTGCTGACTCTCAATGCCACATGTCAGCTCACATTCTCAAGGAAGACTGAGGGAAGGGAGACGTTCCAGACACCGGCACTCCGGCTGGCTGCCATAGGGGCCTCAGAGTCAAAATAACAATGATAGAGGCCACAGAGTGGGGGGGTAAGGGGGGGGGGGGGCTTCAAACAGTGGACATGGCCTTTGTCACTGTGAAGGTCAGATGGGCATCTTCCAGAAGGAATTGTGTTTATGATGATGATATTTAGCAGGATAGAATGTAAATACATATTGTACATAGTTACACCAAATGACTCTTCTCCCGTCATCTACTATAAGTTACTACTGAAGAACAATAAAAGACTCCTCTTGAATATTCTATAAATAGGAAAATCACCCGCCTACCCAAACAGGATACCCTGCCACCTCTTCCCTGCCATCTTTTCTCATTTCCACGCCTGTCTTTCCTACCCTCTCTTCCCTCGTCTGACCCGGCCAAAAGGAACTGCCTCGGTTGGATCAACCTCCTCTCCACATCACTTCCTGTTCCTGTTGGTGGTGATTGTTCTAAAGGGAAAGGAAGGCAGACGGGATAGGGAAGGTGGAGGAGGGGGGTGAGTTGTTGTTAGTGGTGGAGGTTCTTTGTTCCCCTTTGTGCCTCACCTGCCTGACCCCCCCCCCCCCAACCCACCTGACAAGCTTGACCCCAGCCTGGTAAAACCAACCAGACAACCTGCTGACTATGTTTCCTTCCTCCCTGACTGGAAGGATATTCATAGCGTGCTTGGAGTACAATTCGAGCAACACTGGAGTCCCAGTTTAAATCAGCCTTCTCTAAAACTCATATAAACACATTGATTACATATTTATAGCAAGGATAAACAAAAAAATCAAATTGTAAAAACCTTTTTAATACCACACAAAATACAACTCAAGCCTTTCATATGAACACAGCATGAAATGCAAACATTCTTTATTACGGTCACATTTAAAGCTGTTTAATGTTAGTGTTTTCACCTCCATCAGTCAGTCAAGTCTGCCCTGTCGCTCATCTTGATGTGTTGTAATTGATACAGTCTGCTGTGTCTCCCTCAAGCTGTGTTTATTTCACCATCCAGGGGATGGCTCCTTCAGCCATGTTTCTATTTAACTGTAAAGCACATTTGAAGGAAAACACTGAACTGCCATTGATGATAAAATGTGACTCAGGCACATTTCCTTTGAGGGGTTAAGAGCAAAGGAGCTTGTGGATGCAGTGTTGTTCAAAGGTAAAGGTATGCTTTATCCATGGCTTTAATAAACAGATTGGAGTGAGTCGAAAGCAAAATAGCCTCTAAACAGAACAAAAAAACTTTAGGAAGCTTAAGGTAAATAAAACCTTAAGCCATGGAAAAGTAGAGAGAGATCTTCAGAAATCATCTTTAAGTTAACCATGTTGTGTTTATTAAGTGTTAGGAAGTATTGGCCATGTTTCTGTTCTAGAAGCGGAAGAAGCTCTTTAACGACAGGTGGTGATATGCCCACTTCCAACGGGGTGGTATTGGGCTTCTTTCTGCTGACTTATTATTCGACGTGGACAAAAAAAATCCACACAAAAACAATTGAGTTGTTGGTGATTTCAACAGTGTGTCCACACAGCTTTACAGCACTGAACATACACACTGTACACAAGTGCCGTACGCTTTTCTGTTTTTTACGTGTGATCACTATCTGTTGTTACTGGCTTCTCCTTCTTTTGTGCACTAGGGTCTCCTGTTATTTCCAAGTCGAGGCCTGGGTTGGGAACTGTAGAGCATTCGCAAGTGCTTGGAGTCTAGTTGAACATATTTATCTGGGTGCATGACTCCGGTTTGGAGAGCTTCCAATTCGTGCAATTTCAGTGAGACTTTTTCAAAAAGTCTGGTTTCACTTTGACTAACACTAAAGCCGCATTCGGACAGAGCAGTTCTAAGAATGCCGTTCTAATAACTGTCCTTCCCCAGGGGAACTGTTTGAGTTTGCACTCGCACATGAGTCGAGACCTGATAGGGACTGATGCGACGCAGCCGTCTGCGACAGCGAGGTGTTACTTTAGCGCCACATTCAACAACAAAACAGAACAAAACAAAACAAAACCCGGTAAAAGTAAGGAGAGAAGAAAAAAAAACTCCACCAAGAAGCTAACATGGAGAGCGGGGAGGCCACCGTGTTCATGGTCTGCATGATGGTGATATTAATCATGGACGATCACATCGGGCGTCTAACATGGAGGCTGGAAGAGCTCACAGAGAGAGTCAGGAGACGCAGGATGGAGCGCAGGCCATACTTCTTGGTTTCATGAAGGAAGGAGAGCAGAGCGCCGCAGACAAAGGAGACCACGTGGAGGTTTAACTTATTAAACACGCGCAGGTTGTGTCCGTGTCGTATGAGGAAACATTTCAGCCTAACAGCATGACAAGGGGCGGAGCTACCAACCACCAAGGGGCGGGGCTACCGACCACAGACCCAGCTGAGGAGAAGGAGCTGAAATGGTTCCAGGAACTGAGGGCGATGGTCCCAAGTTCCTGTATGTGCGAATGCGGGAAAAAATGGCCCCGTTCCTGAAAAGGTTCTAGGAACTGCCAAAGGTTCCTACAGAGGGAATGCGGCTAATCATTCAGTTTTATCAACTGATGTGTAAACGTTCACACTGACGTGTAGGAATATGTCTCTCGTGAGGGACATCGTTATGCAGTAAACACAGCAGCTGAACATTGTACAATGTGAACACCGTCTTCATAAAGTGGTCAAGGTACAATTGTCACTTGAAACTTAATTCATGTTGTCAGGTTTTGTTCAGTTATGCTTTCGGCCTGTATATGGCTGGAATTAGGTATTAATAACCACATGTTTACAGGAAACTGACAGATTTTGTTAAAACAGAAAGTCTACCTCATAAAAGCGTCCTTATTGTGGCTTACAAAGTGATAAGATAAAGACTTTGGGTCATGTTAGGTGATTGCATTTGTGCCTATTTCACTGAATGCAAACATTGTTACTGTTGTGTCTAACCAACTGCTGTAGTGCAGCTCAGTTTGGGTAATGCCTATTCATACCAGCTCAATAAAAGTTAATACTCTGGATATTGTATTTTCATCTAATTTTGATTACAAGGTAAAAGTCCAGAATAGACCAAACAGTCAGTATGTCTACATGTACAATCGAATTGAGTTGTCGCCACGTAATTGGACAATGCTTCTTTGTCCCGGGAAACATGCACAGGAGGGTGATATATTGACCAAAGGATGTCAGACACCCAACGTTGTGGACTGTGTGAGATAACGTTGGAGGCATGGTGCTGCTACCAACTTTCTGTGTTGGAAATCTTCGTACATGTAAATAAAGCACAAATCACTGTACAGATGTTGTCTTTAAGTTACTTAAATGGTAATATTGTCAGATGAGGCTATTGTTATAAAATTAGGATTCTATTAGAGCAGTGACAGCCTCAAAATGTTTCAAGTGACCAAGAATTGGACAAGTTGCCCAAATGGGCTGATTTTCAGTCACACTTTCTAACAAGTTTAGCCATCTACAAAAGAAACAGAGAAAAAATGTAAATAAGAGACTTTTTTGAGAATTTAGCTGTATTGATATGCTTGTGCTTTTCAATTTTTACAAAAAGAAGCACATAATATTTGTGGCTATTCTTTGTTTTTACCTGCTTCTTCTTCTGTGTCCGTGATGGGATCCGAGGGACATGACCGGAGCATCTTGGACCGTTCGAGCCTATACTTGCGTACATGTAGGAGTAATTCGGCTCTCAACCGCAAATGTCCGACTTTCGACGAACAAAGACAATCATTGGTTTTACTTCTGCCAAGTAAACATACTAACTGAAACCTGCCTCTGTTAGACATTTGTATAATAGTGCCCTGATATATTTGTACTATTACAGCATGACCAGTACTGATTGACGGTTTCCAATGAAACTTTATGTTTTCATGGAATGCTGTTCATGGTTTTTTTTTTGTACACAGCCATGAGCGAATTAAGATCATCTACAAAATGGGACTTTTTTTTTTTATTGTAAGCAGGAAAAAGTGTATACTATGCAATGGACAGTGCTATTTCCACATCCACATGAGTAATTTTAGGACACTACACAACCTAAGTTTTACACTAAAGGAGGCACACATTTTCATGTCCGTTCGAGTGTGTGTTGGTTATAGAAAAGATGAGTACTTTGTATGATGAGTATTTCTTCATCTGTGTTTTTTTTTCATTTGTTACTCAGCTATTTGTGACGTTTCATGTGCTCAGTGCTATAAATGTCTTCATGGGATGACAGATGTGCACCATTATGCCCTTTTCACCTCTTATCTCCAGTGTAGCTCTGACATCAAACACATCTGACTTGTGATATTGTTGAATTCCATTCTTAAGAACAAGCTCTGAGATAAAAATTCTAAGAATTCTACCCAACATGTTCAGTACTTACAGCTATAAATAACACAATGTTAGGCTACGCATTGAGTAAATAGTGTTTACAGGTAAAAGGCTGTATTAACAACTGTGCAAAGCAGAAAACTGACAAGAGACACAATTAACTGCTCAAACAAATGTACACCGTCTAACCTTACAGACACTTATATCTCGACTCTATTCCCTGAATAATCAGTCAGTGAGTTTGAGTCAGAGCCAGTTGTCTGGTGGCAGGTTGTTTCA
This sequence comes from Odontesthes bonariensis, assembly GCF_027942865.1. Taxonomy (NCBI): domain Eukaryota; kingdom Metazoa; phylum Chordata; class Actinopteri; order Atheriniformes; family Atherinopsidae; genus Odontesthes; species Odontesthes bonariensis. The sequence goes on from NC_134508.1 coordinate 5,409,526, forward strand.
ACCTCATATGAGCTCTATACCTATTCTTGTCCCCATTCATGCTCAGTGTGACGCACAGGTTGGTATTTGTGTTGCTGTTTTCTCCAACAGATGATATCATTTGACAGCAGTCAGTGAAACCTCTACTAAACAAACATAACAACTGACATTTTTACTGTAGTTATTCAAAGTGGACAATGAGTTTGCTTTAGTACAGGATGGACTGACTTCTCATTGCTCTAACCTGTGAAGCAGGAAGCAAACCAATTATAGAATAACGTGTATTGTTTTTTATTTTCCACTCTCAGACTCTACCAAATATGAATTTCAAAGCAGGTGATGATAAAAATGATCTTTTATTGCTCAAATTCAATTGAATTTAGAGGCAACCAAACCAGGTTATGGTTTGTGGTGTTGCATACACCCACATTTATACGCACAAAAATACTCCAATATGTTTAACCCAGTTATTAACATTTTTCATCATCGTGATTTGGTTTATTCAAAATTAAGACGATTGTAATTTTTTGACCTCTTTCTGAACAGAAGAAGCTTTCACTGGCAAATTAAAAAGCAAGAGCTGCACTGGAAAAAATGCCCCTCCAAAAATAAGTTAAAAAAACAACAAATAAAAGACGTTTTTGCTTGAAATAAGCAAAAAAAAATCTGCCAATGGAACTAATGAAAATCAGCTTGTCAAGATTTCTTGAAATAAGATGTGATATTTACGACTTTTGAGTTAAAAGTGATCTTTAAATTAGCTTAAAAACCTCTTCAAATGTAAAAAAAAAAGCTTGTTTCATGTGAAATATGACTCGAAACAAGATGTTTTAAAGACTTTTTCATTTAACAAGATATTCAAGATGTATTGTATTAAAACAAGTCCCTATATCTGTCTGAAATGGTACTTGTTAGGCAATTGTGTCCTATATTAAGTGTAATGAGATACTCAATGAGACAAATATACTTGGTAAGATTTAGATTTTTTCCAGTGTGCTGAGGCCTGGAGAAAAAAAGCTCCATGTCTGATGTGGTTTGAGTATCAGAGCTGCAGGTGTTGGCTGCGTGCAGTTTTATCGTCTCTGTAGATCTACAACTTTTATTGAGTGGGTGACAGAAACCTTAACACCAAATAAACTTAAATCTATTTTGAGATTAAATCCTACAAGCCATCATGTTGATATTCCAACCCATCACCCCAGGACTTGGTACACACCTCTACGATATTAAATGACTACTTAGGTGTTATGGGTTGGACCACACACATCTTCAAACTCAGTTATCATTTTGTGGCAGCTTATTACATTGTGGTGAATGTGTAATGTTGACTAAATCTGTCTTCGGCTATCCAGGATCACATTTTGCCATGATGACATAAGTACAGACACAGGGAAAACAGGGAAAACAACACCAGCTTTGCTATCATGGCCTCTTAAAAACATCTTCCTGGGGATTACCAAGCTGGTCACACCAAAGGAAAAGGAGGGAGGGGGGGGGGGGGGGGGAGTTTCCAACTTGTTCACACTTTGTCCATTAAACAATTCATTTGAGAGCCACTCCGTTGGACCTGCTCGTGTGGTCCTTATCTTGTTTTAACAGCACCGTCGAGATGCACAATACATTTATTTTCCCTCCAATTAACACGGTGAATAATATACTGGTCCGATAAGGGCTTTTTGTTTCAAACTGTGTTTATAAAACCGGGGAAATGTGGAGGCATTTTTCATTGTGAGGCTGTTTGGCTGTAACACAGGGGATCTGATGAACATGTTGGCAAAAACTGCTGCAGAAGTAGCTGGGGTCAGTGAGCGGAGGCACTGAGGTGGGAGGAAGAGGGGAAGAGGGGAAGAGAGGAGGAAAGCCTCGTCTCACAAGATATAAATCAAGTATTTACAATCCAAACTTGATTCTGAGTGTTTACGTGATGCTCAAAGGAAGAAATATCTTTGAATGTGAGTTTTCTCTTAGCCATATGCACACACACACACACACACACACACACACACACAATAACGTGTACAATGATGTGTACAACAAAAAGTAGAGCCCTCAGAGAAGGCTGGGTCCAAATTTAGATGATAAAAGTTATAGAACGTGCAAAAAGTTCAAACCTTCAGAAATTAGACGCATTTAGAAATAAAGTCAGCATCAATCTTCATTTGTACTCTGACCTGGTCAAAACTTCAAATGAGAAAACAGTAATAGAACATGTTTATGCTAACCAACACTCAGTCAGGTTCTAGTGCTGTTGAGCTACGATGAAGGCTCAGCTTGGCCATTTAATTAAACCGCTCTCCTTATGTCTCATTATACACTTATTCAGCGTTCTGGATGTACAGCAGCTGTCTTACAACCCGTTTAGAGCCCAGTGAGCAGGCCGTTACAGCAGTCAACAAACAAACAACATAGCTGATGACAAATCTGTACCATGCTGAGGGAAGAGCTGGAGATCTTCACAGCTTTTCACATTTTGCACATGCTGCACACTTTATCTTCATTTCTACATAGCCCCTGACTTAACACACTAGGATGGGCAATACTGTCCATTATGTTCATCAATCAACTTGTGCAATCAAAGGACAGTTTACACCATTACACATGTCTTACTTAATAGTTTCTGAAATGTACTCAGCATCTCTCAATGTTAATGATTATGACATATTTCTGATGCTTTTGATTCCAGCCCGTGAAGCTGTGCGTAGTATGCATTGTTATGACGTTGCATCATCTGTCATCAGTTGTTGCATCAGAGCATAAGTTTACAGATATGACTGAAAGAGAACAATGCTGCAAACATAGTTAAACCGGGTTCATGCATTCCAACTGGAGTCGATTCAGACCGGAATGACTGCATTTCTAAGTTTTGCACAGAAGAATAAAGAGAGCGCACAGCTTTGACGTCTGACCGATTTTCAAAAGCCTTTACACGTGCAATTGCAGTGCAATTTTGTGTAAGCTTAAGTTTGTTAAACATATGACTAAGCCTTTATAATTAGGCTTCAACAAATATATTTAGCCACTGAATATCACTCCAGAAGAAAAACTCAGATAAAAAAAAAAAACAATTGAACAATTCCAATCGTAGCAAATATTCATGAATTTAATTAACAGTGCTGATAAATTAAGAAGCACAATGGGAGCTGAGAGAAATAAGGATGGTAAATTCTGCTCATTGATATTCAGGCTGAAATCAATATTCATGTTAATGTCACCAAGGTTCATCAAATTTGTTGGTCAAACTTCTGTTGTGGTCAAACTTCTGTCGTGTAATGGGTCCCAGCGTCACTTCACCAGGTCAAAAGCTCACAGAGCTGCAATGCCTTTGATGAACACCGCCTGATTTGCTGACAATAAAGAGGTTCAACAGAGGGGATAATTATCACTGCCTGAGGCGATTCTTTCGATGAATGTGACATTTGTGGCCTGACCTGCTGGTGCACAACGGCCACACTTACATTCCACTTGCAAGAGAAGCAAAGGAACAAAATGTCTTTTGTCTTCTCTGCTGCTTTCTGTCAACCTCACATTTTCCACTCCAAGTGGACAAACTGTTGCAGGAAATGTTCTCTCAGTAATATGAAGGGTGGTTCATTCACTCACAACTTTTACACAACCATGCCAAAGTGGTGGTGTTCCACAAATTTGTAGTGGTGTCCAGTATACTCAAATCAAATCAAATCAAATTTATTTATATAGCACATTTCATGTACAAAACAGTTCAAAGTGCTTTACATAAAATAAAAGCATTGTAGCAGGGAGTGGAAGAAGCATTAATTATACATAAAAGAATATAAAGAGAAACAAATAAAATAATTTAAATGAATTTAAAAACAAGCAACAGTCCAGATAAATTCAAAGATATTTTGCAGATTTCATGCATAGACACATGAGAACAGAAATGTCTTTAACCTGGATTTAAAAATGTCTCCATTTGGTGAAAGTTTAATCTCCACTGGCAGTTTGTTCCACTTGTTTGGAGCATAACAGCTAAATGCTGCTTCTCCATGTTTAGTCTGGACTCTGGACTGGACCAGCTGACCTGAGTCCTTGGATCTAAGAGCTCTGCTGGCTTTATATTCTCTGAACAGATCACAGATGACAAATTGTATGACAGTATGACAAATTGTTTTCAACTTTGTTTATGATTTTTTTTGTTTGTTTGCAATATTTGTCTTTTGTCCAACAACCCTTGGGAAGTCAAAGGATCTGTAGGCATACATTCTCTCAGTTGGGCATGGATGCTCATAATGTTTGAGATAAAAGATTATGGCGAATAGAAACACCTGCTGACACCATAGATTGTAAATATGGGATCGTCTTAGCCTCCCTGACATTGGTTTGTGAACTGTAGTTTTAAATCCTGGCCTTAGCATTCAGTTGTTGCCAGCTTTGTTTGTTTGTTTGGTGCTGAATGTTATCATATCTGGACAAGAGGGCGAGGGGATCAGGGGAGAGGGTCATACTCAGTGTTGGGAGTAACGGCGTTTAAGTATAATGGCGTTACTAACGGCGTTATTTTTCCAGTAACGGAGTAATCTAATTAATTACTTTTCCCATCGTTACAACGCCGTTATCGTTACTGAGAATATAAAGTGGCGCGTTACTACAATTTGGTTGTAGGCTTTCGGCTACACATCAGCTGCCTGGAGAGAGCAGGGGTGGGGATGATGACACCGTTGCAAATGCGATGATGTTTGGCTGTGTGGGCGGAAGCCCTCTCACGCTGTCTCACTGCACGCGCTAAACAAACACAAGACAGCGGCGACGAGCCAGGGAAGTTCACAGGTAGCGTTCTCTAACTGGAAGTACCGGCGCTACTTTTCACTTGTGGAGACAAAAGGCAAGAATGTGTATGTAACATGGACGCTATGCCCAGGGGAAAAAACTTTATCCACGTCTGCCTCAAGCAACTCAAATCTAATGGAGCACCTCACATCAACCCATGCGAATATGACACTTGTTGCTTCTGCAGCTGCTAACCCAACCCCAAGCCCAAATGCAGCTAGCTAACCCAACCCCAAGCCCAAATGCAGCTAGCTAACACAACCCCAGGCCCAAATGCAGCTAGCTAACCCAACCCCAGGCCCAAAAACAGCTAGCTAACCCAACCCCAGGCCCAAATGCAGCTAGCTAACCCAACCCCAGGCCCAAATGCAGCTAGCTAACCCAACCCCAGGCCCAAAAACAGCTAGCTAACCCAACCCCAGGCCCAAAAACAGCTAGCTAACCCAACCCCAGGCCCAAATGCAGCTAGCTAACCCAACCCCAGGCCTAAATGCAGCTAGCTAACCCAACCCCAGGCCCAAATGCAGCTAGCTAACCCAACCCGAAGCCCAAATGCAGCTAGCTAACCCAACCCGAAGCCCAAATGCAGCTAGCGTGAGGCCCAACGAAGGAGACGGAGCCACTCGAAAACAAACAACACTCCATTTTTCGGGTGAGAAACAGGTGACCACCATCACCATTTTATATTCAATATTTATGTTTTTATTTCTATGCATCATATGGCAGGCTGCTATCTATTGAGTTCAAATAAATACAGAATGTTCTAAATTACTGTATATAGTGTTTTTATTCTTCAATCAGTCAATATAAACATATTTGATGTTAAAGATGTTATAGAACGTAACAGCGTTATAGAACACAAAAAATAATGCCACAGTTACTTTTCTGAGTAACTAATTACTTTTACAATGTGGTAACTGAGTTACTAACTCAATTACTTTTGTCTTACAGAAACCTAGCTGCAGCAAGAGGATCATGTTAGCATTAAGGAATCAACTCCCTCTGACTGTTTAAGTATTCACGTTCCTCGAACCACAGGCAGAGGAGGAGGAGTGGCAGCTATCTTCAGATCAGGGTTACTAATCAGTCCCAGGCCCAAGATTAGTTTGAGCTCTTTTGAATCTCCGATTCTCAGTTTTTCCCAAAGTGGAAATCACAGAAACCTCTTGTGTTAGTTGTTGTGTATCGTCCACCTGGCCCTTATTCTGAGTTTCTGTCTGAATTCTCAGAGTTTTTATCCCAGTTAGTGCTGAGTACAGATAAAGTCATTGTAGTGGGTGACTTTAATATTCATGTAGATGTTGAAAATGACAGCCTAAATATGAACTTTAATTCTATATTAGACTCTATTGGATTTTCTCAGAGTGTTCACGGACCGACTCACTGCCTTAATCACACCCTTGATCTTGCGCTGACTTATGGCATTGAGAGTGAACAGTTAACAGTGTTCCCTCATAACCCTGTCTTATCTGACCATTTTCTGATAACCTTTGAGTTTAAATTACTTGACTATACAGTTTCTGAGAAGAAATTTACATATAGAAGGTGTCTATCAGAGGATGCTGTAACCAGATTTAAAGAATTAATTCCATCATCCTTTTCTTCACTGCCATGTGCAGATATGACAGAGGACGACTACCTAAACTTTACTCCAGCAACACTTGACTCTCTTGTTGACAGCACTATAGTTTCAAAGCGTACAGCACTGGACAATGTTGCCCCTCTGAAAAGGAAGGTAATCAGTCAGAAGAGGTTGGCTCCTTGGTATAATTCACAGCTGCGTGCTTTAAAGCAGACTGCAAGAAAGCTGGAGAGACAGTGGTGTTCCTCTAATTTAGAAGAGTCTTAATTAGTCTGGAAAGATAGTTTAATAACGTATAAGAAAGCCCTTCGTAAAGCTAGACCTGCTTATTATTCATCATTGATAGAAGAGAATAAGAATAATCCCAGGTTTCTTTTCAGCACTGTAGCCAGTCTGACTAAGAGTCCGAGCTCTGCTGAGCCAGTTATTCCTTTAACTCTCAGCAGTGATGATTTCATGAGCTTCTTTATCAATAAAATTGTTTTTATCAGAGAGAAGATTGATGGAGTCTTCCCACTATTATCAGTGATGTATCATCAAGTACAGCAGCTTTAGAATTATCTTTAGAACCTGATTTGTATTTAGACGGCTTCTGCCCAGTTGATCTCTCTGATCTAACAACAGCAATAGTCTCTTCTAAACCATCAACTTGTGTTTTAGACCCAATCCCAACCAGACTGTTCAAGGAGGTTTTCCCCTTTATCAACACTTCCATATTGGATTTGATCAATCGGTCTTTGTTGACAGGAAATGTACCTCAGCCTTTTAAGGTTGCTGTAATTAAACCTTTACTTAAAAAACCTACTCCTGATTCAAAAGTGTTTGCTAATTATAGACCTATATCCAATCTCCCGTTTATGTCTAATGCTCTTGAAAAAAATAGTTGCAGCTCAGTTTTGTGATCATTTACACAGAAATAATCTGTTTGAAGAGTTTCAGTCAGGATTCAGAGTGCATCATAGCACAGAAACAGCACTGCTGAAAGTTACCAATGATCTCCTCTTAGCCTCTGATAGCGGACTTGTGTCTGTGCTTGTCACAGTATTTTAGTAAAGAGACTTGAACATGTTATTGGGATTAAAGGAACTGCATTAGGCTGGTTTAAATCATATTTATCTGATAGATTTCAGTTTGTTCTTGTAAATGAAGAATCTTCCTCACACACCAGAGTAAGTCATGGAGTTCCTCAGGGTTCTGTGCTTGGACCAATACTTTTCATTTTATACATGCTTCCATTAGGTAACATTATTAGAGAGCATGGCATAAATTTCCATTGCTACGCTGATGATACTCAGTTGTACTTATTTATGAACCCAATATGTTGGTCAGACTACAAGCATGTCTTAAAGACATAAAGACCTGGATGACTCAGAACTGTCTGCTTCTAAATTCAGACAAAACTGAAGTCGTTATCTTTGGACCTGAGCGCTTCAGGGAGAAACTGTCTAGCTATATAGTTACTCTAGATGGTATTTCATTGGCTTCTCATACTACAGTGAGGAACCTTAGAGTTATTTTTAACCAGAATTTATCATTGCTTAAAACTTTATTTTTTGATAAAGCTTATAGTTAGGGATCGTTCAGGTGATCCTGAAACATCCCATAGTTAAGCTGCTATAGGCCTAGACTGCTGGGGGGCCTCATCCGTCACAACTTTACTCCCCCCCGTTTAATTTCTCAAATGATTGTGGTCATTAACTCGTGTTTCCCTGTTCCAACAGGTATCCTTTGAATGGTGTTACAGTGGTTTTTTCCCCCTCTTTTCTGTCTTCTCAAACCCCAGCTGGTGGAGGCGGATGGCCACCCTTCCTGGTTCTGGTTCTGCCAGAGGTTTCTTCCTGTTAAAAGGGAGTCGTTCCTCTCCACAGTCGCCTCAGGCAAGCTCAGGACGGGAGATTGGACTGAAGACAAGTTTGGGTGCAATCTGTTGGTTTCCTTCACTAGGAAATTGTTTTTGAATTGGCTCTATATGAATGAATTGGATTATTTTGAAATTAATTATGATTACAATGAATTGAACTCCAATTGGCTTGAATTGGACTTTATTATGTAAGTGCCTTGAGATGACATTTGTTGTAATTTGGCGCTATATAAATAAACTGAATTGAATCTGTATGATTTATGAAAATCCATTAGCAGATTCTTCAAACATGCTTGTATGTTGAAACAAACCAGACATAAGATCAGTTCTAATTGTTTTAGTTGAGCTATACCACAAACTTATTGACAGCTAACATTGAAATTTTTGTTTTTTATGCCATAGCTTTCAGCAGAATCTCATTTTTAAATGGGCGGTTTTCCACTGTATGTTGCAGAAGGAGGGTCACGATACCAGCTGATACTGGGTGAGAAGCAGGAGTTTACTCCTGGTACTTGCAGGACAGATAGCCAGTCTTTTGTAGAGTTCACACAGAGACAGACAACCATGCATACTCGCACTCACACCTACAGCGAGTTTTGAGCCACCAATTAACCGAACATACTTGCCTTTGTACTGAGGATGGAAACTGGAGCACCCGGAGAAAACCAAAACAGCCCTACAGCAGCATTCATCCTTCAGCATATCGTGCATCCTTTAAGCCTTTATGGTACCAGTAAAATAAAACTTCCTACTTCTGATCTTAAAATCAATTGTACAAATGGCTGTAACTACTTCCACACTTTTAAACTGACTGACTATGGGGGAGTAAATGACTAAAGTTAAATGTGATCCTTCTGATGAATTCTAGCTTCAATTTTTTGCAAACCATTAAAAAACACAATAGAAAACTACTTGTATTCTAAAGTATCACTTGTGTGGACAAAACTCTTCATCTAAAAAAAAAGCCATGGACACAAACTTAGAATAATCACAGCCAACATTTACTTTCTGGGTACTTCTTCGTCTAGCAAAAATCAGGTACGTCTTAGCTTAGCCCTGAGAAAGCAACTAAAGAGACATAAAGTTCACTTCTAACATCATTTTGTAAGCTAAACAGCTAATCACTCAGTAAGCTTTGGTTGGCTACTTTGCACTGTTTAAAATGTGAAAAGAGAATGTCAAGATTGTACTCTAAATGCTAACTGACCTGCCTTCCCAGAACTGGCGTCATAGTTTTTCTGAAACCTATGAAAACATGTGTTGACAGTTTCTGTGTGGAAAGTTAAGTAATCTATTTTTGCACAAGATATCTGGCATATTTTCAGTATCAGATATATTCAAAGGAATTTTATAATGGTAATATGATACAATCTGCTTCCTTTGTGCAACAGTGACACAACGGAAATATCATGACATTATATTTTTAATGCTAGCCTATCTATGCAGACAAGCCTCACAGAAATACATAAAATGAAGATGACTTTGTAACAGGGCATTAAAAAATTTGTGTCCTCAGCAAGGAAAGCAACAAGTTTTTGTAAAAAAAAAAAAAAAAAAATGTTTATACATTTTGCATGCACTTTATTCAGAGGAAAGCAAAAACAGAGAAACAGAGTTCTATATTAGGCTTTTGGATGATGTCAAGCTGTTCAAATTGTACTTTAACCAAACAGTGACCAAAAACATTAAATAAGGCTACAGAATAACAATTTCATTAAGGGATTGAATGAAGGTCTCTCCGCAGAGAGGCTTACTTTTTTAACACTTCACTACTATCTCCTCATGCCCCTGAAAATTGATTTATGAGAGTCTTTATACTTTCTAACTTCAATTCAATTCAGTTTTAATTCTTATTTACATAGCACAGAATCACAACAAATGTCATCTCAAGGCACTTCAATGATACAGCCTGTCACGTCTGGTTGTGGTCGAGGCATGGAGAAGGAGGACCCAGATGCAGATTTCACAGAAAACACTTGACTTATTCCAAAATACAACAAAAAGCACTGCTGAGCCGGAATGAAAATACTTGGCAAAACAAAACCTGACTATGACTGTGAAAACATGGCCAAACCTTACTTGACATGAATTCAGTGACTTCAGTGACTTCAGTGACTTCAGTGACAGTGAGGATTTGGCAATGTGCATGGCTCTGTTCGAAACCGCCTACTTCTCCTACTAACTTTAACTTTTTTTAAGTTCCCGGATGCATTCTAGATTCTCTGAAATGTTGGGTATGCATCATGAGGTTATTACTCATACTCAAACTACCCAAGATGCAACGTAACGTGACGTCACCGATCATCATTTCCTGTCAAAACGGCAGTTTCAAGCTAGCTACAACGAGGGTAGGTTCACTTCCTGTTTTCAAAACAAAAGCACCAATTGTATGGTAATGGCTTTCCCTATGATAAAAGGCAACGGGTATTTTATTTTTGTGAAAATAACCGGAAGTGCGTTGCTCACTGCGGCTAGCTTTAGTAGCGCCGAATTCGTGGGAACAAAATTGTAAATAGCCGGTATTTTGTCAGGTTTTCAACACGTTGGGGATCTAAACGACTACTTTCTCGCCTGAAAATGTTTCAAATGTTGCTAAAGTTTACAGAGTTTATAGCTTAAGAGAAATCAGCTTCGGGCCAGCTGATTTCGGCTCAGGCAGGAGCGAAGTGCATTGTGGGTAAACGCTCTGCATACTGTCTGATCGATGAGTATGCGGTATGCTAGTATGTAGTATGTAGTAGGCGGTTTCGAACACAGCCCATGAGAAAACCTGGAAACTAAATACTGAGGAGTATGATTGGTGATGGAGAGCAGCTGAGGGGAGAAACACAGGTGAAGCTGATGGCAGGGCAGAAGAAACTGGGGAAAACATGGCAAAAACCAAAGACTAAACAGGAACTTAAAACCTAACAAAACTAACAGACATGACACAGTGCAATTCAAACCAATTAGAATCCAATTCATTGTAATCATAATTCAATCAAATCCAATTCATTAAATTAGAAATGAGTCCAATTCATACCTATAGAGCCAATTCAAAAACAATTTCCGAGCTAAGGAAACCAACAGATTGCACCGAAATTTCTCTTCAGTCCAATCTCCCGTCCTGAGGTGACTGTGGAGAGAAACAACTCCCTTTGAACAGGAAGAAACCTCTGGCAGAACCAGAACCAGGAAGGGTGGCCATCCGCCTCCACCAGCTGGGGTTTGAGAAGACAGAAAAGAGGGAAAAACCCCTGTAACACCATTCAAAGGATATCTGTTGGAACAGGGAAACATGAGTTAATGACCACAATAATTCCAAATATACATAATGTCATATGAGGAAATCAAAGGGGGGGGGGGAAGAGAGAAAAGTAAGGAAAGATGTGTCATAGGAGGCCCCCCAGGGTGTTCCAGGATCACCCGAGCCATCCCTAACTATAAGCTTTGGAAAAGGAAAGTTAAAAGTTAGAGAGGGTGCCTGCTTCCCGGACATTTACTGGCAGCTGGTTCCACAGAGAGGGGCCTGATAACTGAAGGCTCTGCCTCCCATTCTACTTTTAGAAACTCCGAGAACCACAAGTAAACCTGCAGTCTGAGAGCGAAAGCGCTCTGTTGGGAATATATCTAACAATGAGATCTTTAAGATATGATGGAGCTCGGTCATTAAGGGCTTTATATGTGAGGAGAAGAATCTTAAATTCTATTCTAAATTTAACAGGGAGCCAATGAAGAGAAGCTAAAACTGGAGAAATATGATCTCTCCTGTTAGATCTCATCAGAGCTCCAGCACTCAGCATATTTAGTGCAGAACTAGTTGGGACCATGAAAGTAACACAAAAGAATAAGGAATAATAATAATAATCATTGACTCTCCATTGGCATTATTTCCATGTGGCAGCAGATAAATTTAATACTAACTGCTACTGCAATTTAGCGCTGTGTTAAAGAGGTCAGACTCCCCTCACATATTTCTGTGATCAGCACTTCATTACCCATCTATTTATGTTGCTTTTGGATGTCTGTTGATGGTTTAGGCCACTTGCTGTTGGTTTTTCCACCTCTTACATTGATAGAAATATAAGATATTCTGTATGCATTATCACTGTCACTAACTACAATGACTTTCACTTATTTTGGCATCTCTCCTATTCTGTTATGTTACAACCTGTAATTTGCACTGGACAAAAACAGTAGTATCTGTAGTAGCTGTATCTGGGCCTGAAAAGTTCTGATCTCTGTCACAGTCTGAGGAGTGCAGAACCTTCAGGTCACAGTATGTATATAGAATAGAAAAGAATAGAATAGAAAAATACTTTATTCATCCCCCAGTGGGGGAAATTCAAATCTATGTAGATATAAGTAGATCTATATAGATCGATCTCTCTCTCTCTCGGGCTGGGCGAGTTAACTCGTTATTATCGCGTTAATTCGTTAATTATTTAACGCCGCTAAATATTTTATCACGCATTAACGCAGGTTTTATTTATTTATTTTTTTGGGGGGGCTTTTCTGTCTTTAATGGATAGGAAAGTTCAGAGAGACAGGAAGCAGGGGGCAGAGAGAGGGGGAACGACACGCAGCACAGGGCCGTCCGATGCGGGACTCGAACCGGGGCCAGCTGCAGCGAGGACTATAGCCTCTGAACATGGGGCGCCTGCTCAACCCACTACGCCACAGACCACCCCTGTTTTATTATTTATTTTATTATTGTAAAAGTCTGTTGCTCACAGGCTTTTATTTTGTAAAAGTCTGCAGCTCACAGGATTTTATTTTGTAAAAGTCTGTTGCTGTCTGCTGCGGAACCGGAAAAGAAAGTAATCGGCGGATCCACCAAACATGGAGAAGGGTACGGAACTTTTACTCGGCCATTTTCATGTTAAAGTTCTTCCAGACGGCGGAGTCGACAGAACCAAAGTCATCTGTAAACACTGCCAAGTTGAATTGTCTTCTCAGCGTAGTAGTTCCAGTCTAAAATATCACTTAAAGGCAAAACACACAACTGATAGCAGCAAGTCATTCAAGGAAACAGACAGTGGAGCGAGGCTTCTACATAAAAACTACAGAAAGATGCTGATGTTAAAAGTGTGTTTGCACAACAAATGTTATGGCACTTTCATTCATATGGCAGCACATTTAAAATAAAGCTAAATGCTAAAAGCTATACGCTACTTTTGGATTCATTTTTGGATTTGTAGTTTGTTGTTGTAATCACAGTGAGACATTCAGGATGAGCATGGTTTTTGTGCTGGTTTTTGCCCTTTTTTAATTAAAAACCGATCCATTGTGCCTGCATCTCGCGCTGGCTAAAGTAGCTAGCGTGCTCTGCGGTCAAGTGTGACGGTGGTTTAGGCGGGCTGCGTTGCCAGGTTTAACAGAGCCCCCTTTAGGAAACACCATTAAGCCTTAATTAATACTTAATAAAAATACTTAATACAACAAAAATGCAAAATTAATAAAAATACATAATACTGTGCAGTATTCGCTGTGTGTTATTTGAAAAAATTTATTGTTATTGTTACCATATTGTTATAAGCTACTATGCGAGTGCGAGCCACGCAATGAGTATCTCTGGTCTAAAAGAAGCTCCACAGTGTTGACTTTGTGGGGGTGAGTTGTGTGCATATTCTGCTCTTTTGCTTTTAAATTATTTTAAGGTAAATGAATTCATTTGAACTACTTGTGTTAATCTATATTGTAAAATCCCAACTGTATTTTCCATATATTTCTGTCATTAGTTGAGAGGTAGTTTCCGGTTTGTGGACACGGGCATCTGCGCAGACTATAATTCGCTGAGGACAATGCGCGTTCTGAGAAGGATGAGACATGAATGACAAGGACCGTGTTTCATGTTACCAGAATCAAGAGCTGCATGTGGATAAAAAAAAACAGTCTCTCCTGTGATGCTTGCAGGGGCTTTATTTCATCTCCGAGAGCCATTCTATCTCACTTCCTGTTTTTATCTCCTCGTGAAACTGACACCTGCTCTCTCTCTCTCTTATACTCACACAGAAACACGCACAAAGAGCCACATTGGCAGCAGATCCCAATGAAGTGCCTAAATATGGTGAACAAAGGGTCTGCAGGGGAGTGAAAGGAGAAGCGGAACAAAAAACAAATAAGTAATGAAATTATAACAATACAGAGAGAAGGGGAGATAGAGAGACAGAAAAAGAGAGGGAGAGAGTAGGGTTGGCACAATGGCGAGGAACAATTGCGCCGCGTCAATGGAAAAAGAGGGGTGGTGGGGGGGGAGAGGGCTATCTGGACAATAGAGCCGGTGACAGGAGCACAATGGCTGCAGTGTTTTCAATTAGACATTATCTCATAGACAGAGTGGCAGGTCTCATTGTGCGAGGGGGCTATTTCAGGGCTGCCTTTGTGTGGGGTAGTGCCATACTCCCCCCACCTCTCCTTGATCCTAAACTACCAACACCCCCTCTCCTCCATCACCACACACTCTTGCTCCAGCAGAGGCCCTGTTATCTCGTACATACGTGTGTGTGCATGCATGTGTGTGTCCATGGACTGAGAGCGGGCCTTTTATGCAGCTTGTTATTTGCTCTCCATCAGTGGAGGGCAAAATTTGGCCAGCTCCGTAAAGTGATGGAGGGAGGGGGAGAAACAATATGGAGGCAGGCAGGAGATGGGCAACGGTGTGTTCCAGTTTCTGACCCATCCAGACTGACCTGTGTCGTTCTGGCACACCGATGAGTTGCGTTCTGCCAACACGGATCTGGAGCCTCCGTCCTCTGGAGGCTTTGTGTAGAACATCGTGCACATCGCTATCGGCTCAATCGGGTCATTGTGGTCTTCGTATCTCTGTCGGGTAATGTTT
Source organism: Odontesthes bonariensis (assembly GCF_027942865.1). Taxonomy (NCBI): domain Eukaryota; kingdom Metazoa; phylum Chordata; class Actinopteri; order Atheriniformes; family Atherinopsidae; genus Odontesthes; species Odontesthes bonariensis. The sequence continues at coordinate 5,424,553 of NC_134508.1, forward strand.
GCAAAGAGCAGCTCTCGCCTTCCACAAGCTTCCGTCGTGTTGTTTTGCTGCATTCAGCGGATAAGGGGTCGGAAAAGAGGGTGTTGCGGTGTGCTTGCTTCTCAGAAATAATGCGTACTTTGCTTATCGAACGAGAGAATCTGTAAAATGTTGACACGGTCACATAAACGGTTGTTTCGACAAGTCCTATTCAGCTCACCAATATGGTTTGCTACATGTTGGCATGTGTGTGTGTGTGATCAGATTTAGTCTAAATGCACACATAAGCAGACCTGTGCTATCACTGTGATATTGTGTCAACTAAGCAGAATGATGTTATGGGGTTTTTCCACCGTTGATGTCTATCTCAGGGCTGTCAGCCAAGACGCAACCCCCCCCGTCTCTCTGGTGAGTATTTGCTGTTTAGGCTGGATGTCTACTGCAAAGATGGTTACTGCAAAACTATGCAAAAAGCTTGGAGTAGAAAGGTTGAATCTCACAATCAAAGCAATATGTTCACACAATCACAGACTAAGTGCTTTTTTCCATAAAAAAAAAATGAATACCTCATAATAACCGCATACAACCTTGGCTTACCGAGAAGTCAAAAGTGTTGAGTGAGAACATTGAATAAAAACAGATGCAAGTGGGGTATATTTACTGGCATTTGATTCTTGAAGTGTCATTGAGGTGCTGAATGCTAGCCTGGGTGCCAGCCGAACTTAGCCCCGCCCAAAAAATTTTTGGTCGGGAAGTTCGGTCTGGCTCTGCTCAGTTGGGAAATCTCTATGCTCGACAGTCGACCCAATCAGATTGCCAGGGCGGGCTTTATACGATGATGGACAGATGATCAACAGGGACATTATCGACTACGTCACTAAAGAGCGCTTGGTTTGAATTCGTTTGAAACAAACATGGCTGCCGCTGGAGAGCTAGGGTGTGTAGATTCTGCCATCGAGTCTGTTCTACAGGATCTCCACATTGCATTCATTTTGAAAGACGAACAGAGGAACGCGATAAAGGCTTTTATCGATAGAAAAGATGTTTTTGCCGTCCTTCCTACAACAAGTGTGTGTCGCTTAATCTACGTCACATGCTACGTTGCTCTGATTGGTTGTAGGTCTATCCAATTGAGCGAAGAGGCATTTTTTCTCCTGGTTCGGTTGAAACACGCCCCATACTCAAATCTCTATCCAGCGGTATCAGACTCACATTCTGACTAGAATCGTGAGTATGACGTAGTCAGGCTAGCTGAATGCAGCCATACAATGCAAAGATTAAATGTATAACGCCGTCTTTTCCAGTTTCAATAACCACGCCTTGGCTGAACCCCCATTTCTAAAACTTAAAGGGATAATTCGCCTCTTTTGACATAAAGCTGTATGACATCCCATACTAGCAATTTCATTTATTACATTTGACTTACCCCCTGCTGCGTCCTGTGAGCCGAGTTCCAGCCTCGTTTTGGCGTTGACGAAGGTAGTCCGGCTAGTTGGCTGGGGCTTAAAAAATAAAGCATTTTGCTTCTCAAAACAATATGCGTTCAAAAGAGTAAAACATTTGCGTCACAAAATCGTTCATCCAGAAAAAGTCAGACCTCACAATTGCTTGGCACTATTTTCTCTCCCTTCGTATCACTGCGTTCAGCCATCTGCCGACAGCCGCACCTGTTACTGTGTTTCTTGCTCGGTCTGCACTTCGGTCTGCATGGTCTACACAGCAGGCAGTGATACGAAGGTAGAGAAAATAGCGCCAAGCGATTGTGAGGTCTGACTTTTTCTGGATGAATGATTTTGTGATGCAAATGTATTACTCTTTTAAAAGCATATTGTTTTGAGAAGCAAGACACTTTATTTTCGGGACCCCAGCCAACTAGCCGGACTACGTTCGTCAACGCCAAAACGAGGCTGGAACTCTGCTCACAGGACGCAGCAGGGGGTAAGAAGATGTTCATAAATGATATTGCTGATATGGGATGTCATACAGCTTCATGTCAAAAGAGGCGAACTATCCCTTTAAAGTATCTGAAGCTGCCATGAGCAGAAAACCTGAATATGGGACAAGTCAGAGGGAAAGTTTGAAACTCCTTGATCTTTGTCTTCTGTGTATAGCTCTTTTTTAGGATCTGTGTTTTACTCAGCCAGCTCACGCGTATAAAAGTTACCGGTGAAGAAAGGGTTAGAAATCTGACAGGGAAGGAAAAAACTTACTGAATATCTAGATTCTGTGTGATGAAAAAGTTTTAATGTAAGGTATTTTGTGTTTTTAAAAAAAGCAAAACACTGATAATCTGATACAATTTGAAAGGTCTGTAATACATTCAGATTAGTTAAAGGCACATATGGGTGCAAAAATGCTATAAGAAACAAAGCACTGGTTTGATTCCAATGTCTCATGGGCTGAAAAATGCTGAAGAGTCGTCATTATACATTTGAACATTGTCTCTCTCCAATATGGTTGTCAAAAAAATAAATGCTTTAAAATAATACTTGCTACTTTTTTGCATAAATTAAAAAAAAGGGAAAGCCAAAACGTGTTAGCTTACATGTCATTTATGTGCTTTTATGCACACACAAACAAAATCTAAAAGAAATCTATAATCTCTCCCCACAATCTGACAATATTTATATAATTATACAAAATTATGTGGGGAAAAGACTTGTTTGGATAATTAAGTCATCAATTGGCTGGCATTAGTAATATTTAATCAGCATTGTTTTTGTTGTTTTCTTTGTTCCTATCTCTCCGATCTGTATGTGGACAAAGTTTCACAATCCTTGGTTATAAAATAAGAGATAATGACATATTCCTCGGCTGTTTTAAATTCTGTCGTTTTCGCTCATCTCACATCATATGATGAAAATCACAAAGCATGAAAAGAAAAACATGTAAACCTAAACCTAACCGTGTACTTTAAACGCAAACACCAAACCATCCGGGGGTGAGAGCAAAGTAGAAAAATAAATTGTGCTTCTAAGTAAACACTAGCAACCCATGGAAAGTGGACAGGTACCTGCTGGTTTACCCGCTGTTAATCAGTGAGAAAAACCTGATGTAGTTTCGAAAAAGCTGTCTGTAAATGATTTGTCTCTCCTCTTACATCAAAAATGTATCACATCACACAGACAACTGCTTGCATTATCACAGATTTCTTGGTTTGTATTTTGTTGCTATATCCAGTAAAAGTTTCAGTTCGTTTCCGTATTTATCTAATTAAATAAATCTTAAACATCCTGGACGTTGCTGGTTTGAATGGTTTATTATTGTATGTATAGTGTGTAGAATAGAATAGAATAGAATAGAATAGAATGCCTTTTATTGTCACTATACAAGTATAATGAGATTAAAAGCATCTCATTTCTCAGTGCAGACATGAGCATATAAAAAATATAAAATATAACAATCTTAGACATAAAAGAATAAAATATAGTACAAAAGCGGTGGTGGGGGGTTGGTGCACAGAGATATTACTATATATATATTAATAAATATGCAAGCTGTTCAGTCAGCAGCTCTCAGATAGAAAAGATTTCTATCTAATGGCTAACTGGGCACAGCAGCTGAGTGACCTGATTCAAATCTCTACTATCAGGATATGGCAACCCTCAGAGATGAGGGGCGAACTAGCACACAGGAAGACAGGGTGGGTAATTGACTGCGGTTGAGGTTGAGGATGTTATGAAATGTTACATGTAGATTACGTTGGGTTGCTCAAGCACAACAAGCTCCCTGCAACTGTCACTGCGGCCAGAGGGGCTTGTGTTGGTGTATGAATAAAAAAAAAAAAAGCTTCATTTGATCTAATAACACATTTTCTGTTATTTCCCATTACACCACAGTGGCATTTCTGTTGAACTATAAAACATTGCAAACACATTATTAAAAGCATAAAGACACTTCTGTCCTCTTAAACCACAAACTAAATGTAAAGAGTCCTGGACCAGTTTTTAATATTAGCAACAGTCACAGAGTAGTTGAACTTTTTCAATTTTACCACATTGGAAAAAAGCATTTTAGCACAAATAAGTTTTGTATTTGATGCAAATGTGTTCTTTAAAGAGTTTTCACTGCAGGTCCTCTGTATGTCTTAGTGTTTATTGCTTCATATGTGTATATGTATATTTTTATATATATATATATATATATATATATATATATATATATATATATATATATATATGTGTACATATACATATATATAGAAGAGGTGTGGCAGGTCATTTCTTCCTGCAGCTGTCAGACTCTGCAGTGAACACTCCTCCTGGCGCTCTCAGTGAAAGGCCACATAAAATAAACCTGTGCGATATTTCCAATTCACTGCACTGCATATAGACAAGTATTGATAAGTGTTTGATTATTCAGTATTTGTTGATAATGTAATACATGAATATATTTTTTGCTTTTTTAATCTTTTTCAACTACCATTTTCATTACTGTGTGCTATTTCTTACTTATGTTAAGAAAAGATGTAAAAACATATCAATACCTTAATCAAACCAATATTATGCTAAGCAGCCTATATTTTGCTAGTTTGTAATACCTCAGTCCATTTAGCTATCTCATAATTACACACTCTGAGAAGAGTTTCTCCGTCGTTTATTTCAAACAGTACAAAATAATTCCGAATAAAGTCTGTTTAACTCATACAATCTGCTGCTTGAACTTAAGCTGATTCATAGGATCAGATGTAGGGAAAACAACTACTCCAGGCCTAAATTCTTATTACTTCTTTTAATTGTAATTTACTACTATCAATTTGTGTCTCATAAAATCATATGTGCACTGTCAAACCTCTGTCTGTGAACATATTGCTGCAGCGTATGCACAAAACTATCCTAACTAAGAATAGCTACCATGTCAAGTGAGCAGTGTGGTTTGCTCACTTGACATGATCAGAACTTCCATTCTTTTGTTTTTCACCTTCTGGATTTTTGAAGAATTGAACCTTTTTTTAATGACCCACTTGTTTAACTGCATCAAAGTGACATTAAAATGGACAGCCCTAATAAACTAAATATGATCAAATATATATACACATGCCCTGATGAAGGCCAATATGGCCGCAACGCGTAGGCCCTTGTGTTTTTAAACCTACTTGCCATGCTATATTAAAGGCTTTTTTTATATTACATAAATCTCAGAGTGCCTCTGCTCTTTCCCCCTTTTCTTGATCAAATATATATTGGCGTTCAAAGAGAATGCTTCATTCCTTGCAATTATATAAGAATCTCTCTTTTTTGCTACAGACTGCATTATACAGCAAGACTGATGTCACGCCAATGTTTTTAGTTATGTTTTATCATGTTTTAGGTTATGTTTTGGTTTTTGAGTTCATGTTTTGCCATTTGCTTTTCCCCTCACTTCACATAACAGCTCATTAGTTTCACTCACTTCACCTGTTCATTGTCCCCAGCTGCACTCATTCGCAATCACCCAGTTCCCTGTTTAGCTTCCAGGCTCCCCTGCACTTTTGTCAGATCTTTACCTACCTTGATACCTCTTTACCTGATTTTCACCCCTCATGCCATGACCCCACGTATTCAAGCTAAGTGTTTTTTCATGTATCATGCCAAGTCATTTGTTTTCGTTAGTCTTAGCCATGTTTATGTCTTTTGTTCCACAGTTAAGTTTTTTGTCATCCGGCTCAGCCGCGCCTTTTGTTTAACTTTGTTTTTGTGAAATAAACCCAGTTTGCTTTTTTACATCCTCTGAGTTCGCATCTGTGTCCTACCAACCACCCAGTCCTTGACAACTGATACACATTAGTGTATTACATCAGTTAGTCAGTTAGTGTAATATTTAGGGCTGTGCAACGATTACATTTTTTAATCTAATTAATCACATTATTTGTTTGTTTGTTTCTTTATTTGTGTCAAATCTGTATACAGAATAGAGTTCACAATTAGCTACAACACTGCGATTTGAAAAGGGGATGGAGGATGCTTTGCTTTTAATATTCCAACCCCTCACTCAACCGCTCACAACAAAACAAACATAAAACACAATTCACGACAATAACTCTCAACATAAACACAGGACAAAGACAGACACAGACAAACTCCAACCCTACACCCCTCTCCCCACAGAATATACATGTGTATTTACATATACATACATACACATGTATACACATACACACATATATATATATATATATATATATATATATACATAAATACACAAAATCCATATATTAAGAAAAAAAAATATATATATATTATTTCCCTGATTAATCACGATTAAACGCATTTGTACGCAGAATCCAAAAATGAATCCAAAAGTATTGTATAGCTTTTAGCATTTAGTTTTATTTTAAATGTGCTGCCATATGAATGAAAGTGCCATAGCATTTGTTGTGCAAACACACTTTTAACATCAGCATCTTTCTGTAGTTTTTATGTAGAAGCCTCGCTCCACTGTCTGTTTCCTTGAATGACTTGCTGCTATCAGTTGTGTGTTTTGCCTTTAAGTGATATTTTAGACTGGAACTACTACGCTGAGAAGACAATTCAACTTGGCAGTGTTTACAGATGACTTTGGTTCTGTCGACTCCGCCGTCTGGAAGAACTTTAAAATGAAAATGGCCGAGTAAAAGTTCCGTACCCTTCTCCATGTTTGGTGGATCCGCCGATTACTTTCTTTTCCTGTTCCACAGCAACAGACTTTTACAAAATAAAAGCCTGTGAGCGACAGACTTTTACAAAATAAAATAAATAATAAAACAGGGGTGGTCCGTGGCGTAGTGGGTTGAGCAGGCGCCCCATGTACAGAGGCTATAGTCCTCGCTGCAGCTGCAGAGTCCCGCATCGGACGGCCCTGTGCTGCATGTTGTTCCCCCTCTCTCTACCCCCTGCTTCCTGTCTCTCTGAACTTTCCTTTCCATTAAAGGCACAAATACCCCCCCAAAATTAAAAAAATTAAATTAAATTAATTTAAAAATATATATATAACCTGCATTAATGCGTGATAAAATATTTATCGGCGTTAAATAATTAACGAGTTAACTCGTTATTATCGCGTTAACTCGCCCAGCCCTAGTAATATTACAGTTGATTATTGGTTGCTATTATGTGCTGCTGCACCTTAGCATTTTCATTACTGTTGTACCGTGTTCGTCATAACATCAACTGCTCAACAAGCTTAGATTTGTGGAGAAGAGACATCTTCATCTTATCTCATTCGCTGCCAGTGTGTTTGACACAGCCACAGCATGCTTGACATGCTGATACGAATTGTCATGTCAATATGACACGCTGTTGAAGAAAGCTCTGACTTTTTCAGGACTGTGGCGGTATATGTCATGATGTATTGCTCAATTCACAATTATAGAAGCCACTATCCTTCAGGGACCACACAAAGCTTTAGCGAAGGTCTAATATTTTTGACCAGCTTTCTACAGGGCAGTAAGCAAACAGAAAAGATTACTTTTCCATTTCAAATTCTTTAAATGGGAAGTCTTCAACATGATTAAGTGTACAAAACCCAATTCAAATTTCTAGGCCTGACAAGTTGCATTCCTCTGTTACATTAAGTGCAATGAATACAAAATGGGTTACATTTTCAATTTTTTTTTTTGTAGTCTTACGCAATTTAAAGATTCTTTAGATGTTAAATTAATGGCAAATACATTACCAATAATCAACTATCAAATGTCTACAAAGGCCCAGGTTCCAGGGGAATGTTATGTTAAACACTGTGTTCATGTGGTTGATGCAAAGTTACGACATAGCCTCCCTGCATCACTCCAGAGTTGGTCCAGACAGTAAAAGCAAGCTAACAGTTATGATTCAAACTTCAGAAATGCATCTTACTACTGTTAGGAGGGACTTAGCAGCAACATGCTACATTGTCATGAACATACACAAACAGCTAATAGTTCCCTTTTTAAACCTTCAAGACCTTAAGCCATTTTAGAATGAACTATTTTAACAAGAGTAAGTCGTTGAGGATTAAGATTCAACAACCTCCATTCAATTATGACAAGCCGTTACTACAACATTGCCATTTTTCATATTTAATGACATTTGATGATGGCTAATGCTTTATCCAACAGGTTACACACTCAGTCGTGACAATCCAACATTAAGACGTTCAGACGCTCAACTATTAGAACCACTGTCCTCTGTCATGAGCCAGGGAGCCGAGGGGGGCGAGGGGTGGAGACATTCTGCTGGTGTCAGGTGCTGCTGGCCCCCAGATGTGTCCGCTGCGCCACACCCCAGCGGAGTGGGGGGAGGGGGGGACCATGAGCGGATGCGTGTGCTGTGCGTGTGTGTGTTTATTTATTTATTTTTTTCTTATTTATTTAATTTTTTTCATTATCAGATTTATGTGAGAGCGTGGGTGTACTTGGTTGGCGGTGACTGGGGCCGGGTCCGGAACTTGCTGTTCCTCTCCCCGCTGCTCACAGCTTCACCCACCTGTGGGCACGTCTTGACTCCCGGGCACTTGGCCAGGGGCACTAGGGCATGCGCTGGCCCACTTTTTTTTGGCTGTCTGGGGTGCCTGGCCTTCTCGGATATCGGGCGGGGCCTCTGCTGGGGGGTTTGGGGTGCTCGGGCTCGTGGGGCATGGGTCCAGCACAAGGCCCTTGTCCAAGAGGCAAGGGCCTGGCGGGGCTAGTGGGCTGTCTCCCCTGGTTCCCCTGGTTCTTCTGGGTGGATATGTGGTTGTTCCTGCGGTGGGCTTCCCGGGTACTTTGCTCCGTGGGGGCTGCTGGTGGCCTGGGGGGGGTTGTACACTCATAACTGAGCACGGTTATCATGTGGGACCTGTGCCATGTGTATCGCATGTTCATGCACATACACGCATTCATTAGCCCAGTAGCATGCTCGCTACACAGTTGTTGTGTTGTTGTTATATTCTTTTATGTATTTTTAATGCTTCTTCCACTCTCTGCTGCAATGCTTTTATTTTATGTAAAGCACTTTGAATTGTTTGTACATGAAATGTGCTGTATAAATAAATTTGATTTGATTTGTGTTGTCCTGTGGTTTGAGGTCATCCATATCCACAGTATGTGATTCCTGCTACTTGCGCCTTTTTTTGTTTGTTTGTTTGTTCTCTGCTTGTCTGCTTACAGGTGCTCCTGGTGGTTCTAAGGCTGGATTCCCCACATAGGCCGTGGATTGTCTTCTCTTTTGTTTTTACAGGTGTAGCAGCTGTTTTTTTATTGTTTCTTTCTATTTCTTTTTCTGTTCCGTTTCTTTTTTATTTACTCTTCCTATTTCCCCGTCCCACGGCTCGTTTCGGCACTATTTCATGTTAAGTATTGTAACAAAAATAAATAAATAAGAAGTTCTTGGGCATCAAGGGGAGATTTACATTCATCAAGCTTCCCTTGGCAAAGCCAATGTGTTTGGCATAAACGGTATTCAAATTACAATCCTGATGCCATAATGCTGGACAGGACAATGGAGAAAAAAAAAAAAAAGAACCACTGTCATACTATTTATTAAATTTACACCACTTAAGCATATTGTGGTGGTGAAATGGCAAACTGGTCCTTCTTTTTCCACTGCTAGCTTACAATTGCATACCCTCTCTAATTGTACAGGGTAACGTGGATGGATTGGAATGAGAATGTGCCAAACTTTCCCAACAAACTGCAAAATATTAGGAACCATACCAGTGGAAAGTGCAAAAATGTAGCATTTGGTTTATATCTGAGGAACACTGATTGAAATAAAGTTATCTTCAACTTTTGAAGTTATCTGGGTGATATATCCTTCTGTGATTGAACATAAACTTGATTCGCACAAAAGGAAATGTCAAATTGGTTTCCTGGTGATGTTGAGTTGCCCAAACCATATATTTTCCTGAGCCTAACCAGGTAGCTGATCGTGGCTAAACCTAACATAAAACGCCCTAAATTGTATTGTAATTGAATAATGATCCAAACAGAAATTCAGGTCTCTATACTACCTTAGTCAATTAAAAAAAAAATTTCATCACAACAAACCTGCTGATTAATATCTAACTGATAATGTTTGCATAAGGATTTTGTGTAATTTCAACATCTTACAATCCACGAGCGTGTAATGCAGTGTGCTTCTTTCAAACTTCTGTCAGTGTAGCCATATAAACATTTATTAGTTCTTTAATCACTTTATTTTTTATTAACAACATAATGTACATAAAGAATAACAGGTAAAGCTGATTTCTCTACTTCTACTGTAAACTTTTGAAATGTCTTGATGTTTCTAGAGTCTTGAAGAAGGTCCTTGAGAAAGACATTGAACCCCACATTGTCCTCGATATGCTCATTGGTGCATGACTGTGTATGTGCTGCACATATTGAGTGCATCTACAGTACTTTACAGAAGTCGTCTACTGTACAAAAGCTACCCCCCCATTTCTTTACATATTCAAATAAACAGGAAATCGGTGCAGCAATTCACTGAAACTTGCTAACTGAAATAGAAATACAGTAAATTACTCCTTATTACTTGTTGCCTCTGATTTTCAGTCCATACCTCAGCCTTTTCTCCCTGTTTCCCTTCTTTAAGAATGGCTTCTTGACAGCCACCCGTCTATGGAAACCATTTCTGATGAGGCTTTGACCAACAGTAGATGGATCAATCAAAGTGCCAGATTCATCTATCACTATTTATTCATTCTTTTCTTGTGCCACAAAGGGCAATAACTGAAAAAAGTGTAACATTGTAATATGAAAGCACAGTACTGTATCTATCAAGAAGCACTGAATGACTTTTTGTGTGAATTGGGGAAAGAGAAGGACACCGTGAAGCTATTTGTAGAAGCCCAATAAGCCCAAAGAGTGCTATATACAATACCTTGCAAAAGTTTTAATTTTGCTTCTAAGCAGCCAGAATGTCTTGTAATCTTTTAATGTGGTATTGAGCAATAGTTTTCCAGGCTTTCTGAAAACCTTTCAAAGTTTTTTTTTTTTTTTCCAGTTTGCAAAGGAGTAAATGCCCACTTGAAATTTTATTGTGTTCTGAAACCATTGACAAAATCAAATAATGGTGTCTAAAAGAAAAAGCCACAACAACAAAAATCTTCATCAAAGAGAGCTGAAAGAAAAACACCATTCTCTTATTGTTGCAATTCACAGCTATAATTCTCCTTTTTTTTCTTTTGAAAGTGATGAGTCCTACCTGCAAAATACAGACATTATGTTACTTTGAAAGCTGTGCTGGTTGTCACAAAAAAAAGGAACAAGAGAAATGCTAAATTTTAGTCCATCGACACAGATGCAGTTATTTTTGATTTCATTTTATGAGACTGAATAGAAGGAAGGATGCAAATATATAGAGGAGGTGAGTTACACCTATATAATTGGGTTCCATAGATGTAGACGTTGTGGATGGTGCAGTTTTATTTTGAAGCCTGTTGGGGCAGCGTTGGCATAGCCAGTGACCTAGAGAAACTGAAGAAACTGATAAAGAGGGCTGGTTCTGTGCTGTGGACTGCTCTGGAGTCCCTTGAGCTGATTGTGGAAAGAAGTATGTTGGACAAGCTGTTAACGGACAACACTGAGCACCCTCCACACAACATTCTGATTAAACACAATGGAGTCTGTCCCATTGGGCAAGAGGCAGGGTACACCCTGGACACCAGTCCATCACAGGACTAACAGAGAGACAAACAACCAAACAAGCTCATACACAATTTTAGTATCTCTAATTAACACCTAACATGCATGTTTTGGTGGGAGGAAGTACCCGGAGAGAACCCACGCATCCACAGGGAGAACATGTAAACTCCACACAGAACGGCCCCAACCAATATTCCAACCAGGAACCTTCTTGCTATGAGGGGACAGTGCTAATCACCACACCACCATGCACCATGGGGAAATAAAGACAGATAATACCTTATTGGGGGCCTAGCAGCGAAGCTGATAGTAGCTTTTCCTATTATTCTTCTACTTTCCACTGCAATTGAAGTCTATGGCAGCCCCACAAACGCAATGGGAGAAAGTTGTGAAATTCAGCACACATATTCAGCACAGTGCCAAAGTCAACGTCAAGAATTTTCATGCCCCAAGAGTGTACTCTCTAGCGCCACCAACACGTCAAAGTTCAAAGTGCACCCAAATGCATGACGTCATCTGCGCCATATTGGATTTTCCACCATTTTGAATTTAATTGAAAACCTTCAAAAAGCATTTCAGGCCACTTGCATTGTTCGTGTGGAAACTGATCTGAAGGTGTGATTGGGTCAGCTCAGTCCAGATCAGTCAAGAATAAAAACAATAGGCTCACTTACTATATAGCCAGTTATTCATAGATAAATAAATTGATCAATAAACAAGCAAGCCAGCCCAAACTGCCTGGCGTAATCTCTGCAGTGAGAACAAATGTTACATTTTCTTGACTTCTGTCAGTTAAAGCCATTACTGCTGAGTTCCACAAGCTCAAAGGTACAGTAAAGGTTTCAGTGAAGTATTATTTTATGAATGGCATAGAATTATAAACACCAACATTTTTTTTCTGCATAAAATGAGCCTCCTGACTAACACTGACAGGTTAATTTAGTGCGTGGCTCATTGGAACGTCAGCCAAATCATCGCTAACAAAGACTTACATCATCTAACTTAACAGAAAGCCTCCACGTGTAAACATGTATAGCACATGTATCACACTTGTTGGAGTGAGAAGATAGACAACGATAAGAAACAGTGTAAGAAAAGAAAAAAATGGAAAAAAGAGAAAAAGGTAAAAGAGAAAAGGGAAGATGGAGAGAAAAAAAGGGTTTTGTAGTCTTGGTATAGTGGTGTTGTGCCGTCTCCATGGTGACAAGCACAAAGGCCTGTGGTTGGCCATTGATGGCTAATTGTATTCTTCACAGCTCTTTTGTTAATTGTTGTCTGCCCAGCTCCCACTTCCTGCTGGGCCACGGCACAAAGCCACGAACAGGAGGGATTAGAAATGGCACATCAGCTTCCCCAATACAAAGCCAAGCTCTCTCTACCCAACTCTCTCTGTCTCTTTCATTATCTCTTTCTTTCTTTCTTTCTTTCTTTCTTTCTTTCTTTCTTTCTTTCTTTCTTTCTTTCTTTCTTTCTTTGTCCCCATGCAGCAGCACCTCCTTTTATCTTTTCCTCACTGCACACACTCCCATGACCTTGTTCTTTCTTTCCTATTTTCTTTCTTTCTTTCTTGATATAGGGTTATCCAATGGACTCCAACTCACCTTATTCTTTAAAAGAAAAGTGCTATGCAATTAATAATTTATTAGTCTTATTCCCTTTATTATTATTTTAATGTATTTAAAAAAATGCATCTTTTAATTCATATCTTTTTTTAGTTCACCATCAACAAGCTGATACACTCCTCAAAAAACTTGATTGATGACTGAATTGATGACTAGTCAGATGCCAAAGCTGACATCCTGTGTTCTATGTTCACTGTAAGATGTGCATATTTAACAGTGAATCTAAAAACTGTCCTAAAATCATACACATCTATATGTTAGTTGCACTAATGCTTTATGTACCATTTTGTCATTTTCTTTACCCACCCTAAAAATGCGAAGCAACAAGCTGTACCCGATCCTCTGGGAAAACTGCCCCTTCCATGCACTCTCCGTGGTAACATTTCAGTTCTCCAGTAGGTTTAGCACCAACTGTCTATCCAAGAAATACGCATTTACATTCCATCTGATTTGTGAAATGCTCGCAGGAGAAAATGTAATCGTTACCTTCAGTGTTTTCAGTGTTATTGTGTTTTTGCTGTGAAGGGAGTGATACATTTTTTTAAATGGCCCCAGTGGGGGAAGGTTCATTGTTTGGGTGATTTTGATAAGATAATGTTTCATAGCTGTTCAAGTATTACACGGCTAACTTTATTGTGAGTCCCTGAGTATAACCATTCGAAGGTACATCACAATTTTGTCATGTGTGAATGTTGTAATTCAAGAGAAGACTGAAAGAATTTACTGCTTCATCACTCACACCGAGCAGCTCAACATCTGGGGGTTGCAGAGCAACATCTCCAAGACCACACCACCCACTGCCAACAAGCACTGCAACCCCTCCTTCTTCACTGTTACCTCTTTGAGAGCAGTGTTGGGAGTAACGGCGTTTAAGTATAACGGCGTTACTAACGGCGTTATTTTTCCAGTAACGGAGTAATCTAATTAATTACTTTTCCCATCGTTACAACGCCGTTATCGTTACTGAGAATATAAAGTGGCGCGTTACTACAATTTGGTTGTAGGCTTTCGGCTACACATCAGCTGCCTGGAGAGAGCAGGGGTGGGGATGATGACACCGTTGCAAATGCGATGATGATTGGCTGTGTGGGCGGAAGCCCTGCTCACGCTGTCTCACTGCACGCGCTGACGACTAAACACACACAAGACAGCGAGAATGGCGACGAGCCAGGGAAGTTCAAAGGTAGCGTTCTCTAACTAGAAGTACCGGCACTACTTCTTACTCGTGGAGATAAAAGGCAAGAATGTGTAGGTAACATGCACGCTATGCCCAGGGAAATAAACTTTATCCACGTCTGCCTAGAGTAACTCAAATCAACCCATGCGAATGTGAAGCACTTGTTGCTTCTGCA